>NC_140953.1:128867199-129467199 GCF_014529385.1 Adiantum capillus-veneris
TTTTTTATGTGATGCACAGTCTCTGGTGGTGGTTTTGTCATAGTGTAGGCCATTATGGTTGTTGTTGTTTTTGCCTCTAATGATTGTTTTTGCCTTGAAGATTGAATGATAAGGAAAAAGCATCACCAACTATTAGTAGACTATCTATCATCAAGACTTGATGATGTTGATGCTAGTTTTTTATTTGTTGATAACCCAGGAAAGATCTTAGCTCAGATGCATTTTGGGTGCTTTAGCTTGCTGAACACACTGGATTTTATCGTTGGCCATTTCTATTCCATTACGAGATACCACATGTCCCAGTAGTTGTCCCTTCCAGACTAGGAAAACGGATTTAAATGGATTCAAACAAATCCGCTTCTCCTGACAGCGTTTGAAAACCATTCCAAGGAATAATAGGTGTTGTTCCTCATCCGAATATACAGTAAATTCATCCATAAAGATAGCGAGGAACCGATGAAGGAATTCATTAAACATTTCCATCATACACCATTGAAAGGTAGCTGGTGCATTGCACAGGCCGAAAGGCATCACCAAATACATGAAAGCTCCCCACTTGGTGATGAAAGTGGTCTTCGCTCTATCTTCAGGAGCGATCTGTAATTGGTTATAGCCATTGTAACCATCCATAAAGCTATACATTTCATATCCTGCGATCTCATCAAGCAACATGTCAGTAAAAGGCAATGGAAATGGATCTTTAATAGTTTGGGCGTTGAGTTTCCTATAGTCAATACAAACTCTCAATTTCCCGTTTTTCTTGGGAACTACTACTATGGGAAATAGCCAATGGCTACTGGCCACCTCTGTGATGAACCCAGCTTTGAGAATATTGTCAATCTCCTCTATGACCTTTTTAGCATAGTTGGGATTCATTCGGTATCTTTGCAGTCGTACTGGCCTAGCATCTGGTTTCAACGGTATCCGGTGCTGACATACTTCAGGATCCACCCCCTTCAGGTCTGTGTGTTCCCACGCAAATACGTCTTTGTATTTGTGGAACATCTTGCATGCCTTTTCCTTCATTACCGGGTTGAGATGCTTGTTGAACTTAATCATCATAGGACTATCCTCCGAGCCTAGGTTCCATTCTTCCACTTCTTGGTCGTCTAGAAGCAACCAATTAGGCCCGCCTCCTTTCCATTTAGTCAATTCCTCATCATAATCCAAGGATGGCCCATTCAGTTCTGAATCGACATTCTGATCCACCGTGTGTTCTTCAGAATGTGCTGCCTCCTCTACCATGCCAGTGTCAGCTGATTCCTCCACCCTCCCAGTTAACTGAACTAATCTTTCCCCTGTGTTGATTTCAGTAAACTCATTTGGGAATTGCTTTTTCTGCTTGTCAGCCTGCTCTTTATTCAGTAACACTGCATTCAAGTCGATCTCTGCTAAAGGAAATATGTTCAGAGCTGCTAACATTCGTACGATCTTCTTTGCCTTGTACTTCTGGCATAACTCCTTTGGCCTCAGCTCTTTTCTCTAGCTCCTAGTATTGTTCGTTTGGATCTGAATCCTGCCGCTGGCCCCTTCTATGGTTAAGGTTTGATTTGCATAGTCATGAACAGCATGTGCCGTTCTCAACCATCGGCGCCCTAGCAACATCCCATATGCCCCTTGCACATCCAGAACTAAGAAGCTGGTTTTAAATTTTTCCCTGCCTACTCTTATCTGCATATTTTCAATCATGCCCATAGCTTGTACCACTCTGTGATCTACCATTCGCACTTTAAATGGTGCTGGATTTAGATTCGTGATGCCCATTCTCTACTGGAGATGAACTCCCATTATATTGACTCCTGCTCCTCCATCCAAGATAACACTTGAAAGAGGTTCCCATTGCTTCCTAACCTTGTAGTCCACCTGAATGAGCAGAACTTCATCATCTCGAACGGTCATCAAGTCCACTGTTCTGCCCTCCGCTTCAGCTTTCCTGTGCTGTCTGATGAAGTTTGCCACTTCAGGCAAGGGTTTTTTGATATCTTCCAGTTCCACTGTCAACTTCTGAATTCTATCACAAATTTTAACATGGATTTCTTCTTTCTCTTGGTCAGACTGGTTGTCAGAGCTCAAAGAACTGGTTGTATCTTCACACTGCCATTCCTCTCTTGCAGTGCTTCCAATCCTTCCATCAACTCTCAGTTCATCAGCCATTCCTTGTACTGCAACCAGCATGGTCTCAGGTATGCCCAGTATTGACTGATCTTTCTCAGTTGATTAGGCTGGTATCCTCTGAATGACTCAGGCTTCAAAACTTTTTGGCTGCTCTCGCAGCTTCTTGGCTAAATCCTCCGTGATTTTAGCCGCTAGTTCTCTCTGCTCTTGCCATTCATCTACCACCTTCTCTTTACCCTTGGCCTTCCAAATTTCTCTTTGTTGAGCCACTTGCTACTGTTAGTAGTGACTGGTGTCTCTGAAGTATCTGGAATTTCTTCAATTACTACGCCCTTGCTTCTTGTAACTACCCGTACTGGGACTGGCTCTGGCGCCTTAGCCTCAATAACGGTAGTTGCAGGTGCGTTTGGGCATTGGGCTACGAAATGACCGTACTTCCCACAAGTGTAGCAATTCATACTCCGACTCTGGAAGTTGCCATGCCCTCTGCCTCGACCCATACCCGTTTGGAATCGGCCGCGTCCTTGACCAGTACCACTGGTACCTAGTCTCTCTTCTTGAGATACTTTGGCGGGTTCTACTTTCACTGGATGAGTATAGGCTACCACTGACAGGTCTTTGCCCTTCTTAAAGTGATGAATCCTGATACCACAATTGTTCCATAAATGGCCAAAAGCCTTACAGTAAGTACATTGTGGGTACTCGTTGGAGATATGGTCCTTGGATTTGCATTTCGAACACCAAGTCTCCATCTTCCGAACTGGCTGTCTTGTGTGGCTAATCTCGGCAATCTGTCTAGCCATTTCTTCAATCTTCTTGGTCCAAGATCCCTTCTTTGACTTATCCTTGGACCATTCATTAGAGCTGCTTTCAGAGCTGCTGGACACCTCATTGGAATCAGAACTCTCAGTAGCAGAGCTACTGCTACTGGGTCTTCTCTTTTTGTGGCTCTTTTCCTTCTTGGCCTACTGTTCCAACTTCAGTGCTCGTTGTACCAGATCATTAAATTTCTTGGTTGGAGCTGGTACCTCTTGCTCCCTAAGCTTTTTGCTTCTGAAACCATTCAGAAACCATGCACACAACCTCTTCTCGGATGGCAGTTCCTGTAACTGCCTGGTTAGCTCCTTGATTTTTTCCACATAACTTCGGACTGATAGATTCCACTACTTGATCTTATCCAATTCACAGAGGATATCTTCATCACCTCTGTTGTAGGAATACTCCAGTCTGAAGGCTTTAAGCAATTTGTTGTATGATCTGAGCTGACAGGTGAGGTAATGGTAATACCACTTTCTCGCTGCCTCCTTCAAGGTTTGTGAAAAGTATTCCCCCCAATCATCCTCATCAATATTTTTCAGTTCAGCATACTACTCAAAAGCCTGTATGTGAACGTCTGGATCATCCTTCTTACCTCCCTTGAATATTGGAAAAGAAATTTTCAGGGAAGCTATGTAATCATTTCGATTACCACTGATTGTGCTGCTTCTCTTCTTGGATTCAGAACGGCGCTTGGAAGTCTTCTTGCAATTGTCAGTGTCTGCATCCCAATCAATGTCTGTTTCTGTCTCTGTGTTAGTGTTCTCTTTGGCCTGTCGGCTAGAAGTGCGGTGACTGCCTTTACTTCCCTTGGTACCCTCCTCCCCTTGCCTAGACCGAGAACTCTTGGCTTTCTGTGCTTCCCTTTCTGCCCGTCTGCGTCGAGAATGATTGGAATGTTGTGAGTCCTGCGTCTCATCAGCCTGACTAAGCTCCTCCTGAGCCTCAGTGTCAATCATCTTCTCTTGCTTAGGGTCACACTCTCTTCCCGACTCCTCAAGAATAGGATCAACACGGATGGTGGACTTCCGGCCACGACTGGGTTTGGGTGCCATTGCTGAAAACTTCCAACTGGGAGAAGAGTATTTCAGTCAACGAGCTTCAGCTCGTGCCACCGTGATCGCCAAAATGGAATTGGAGCTGATCTCTTGAGATAGCTAATTCTAGTGTTAGAAGATTTCAGCTATTGATGATGTGTTAGTTCAGGCAGTAGACTGGACAGAGAATAAGAAACTGAACTGGAATTTATCTACTGGAATAAGAACCAGACTATGTACTGAGAATACTATTCAGATTCAGATTCAGAGTGCTGTATACAGAACAAGTGTAACTGGAATATCTGCCGTGATTGGAATTACAAATGAAAAATTACAGTGAATATGATGTGATTTATTGTGCGCGTATGTCGCACGTGGCAATGCAAGGAACTTGCCGATACACTGTGTGGGAGCCACAAATGGATCCAAGCACACAACAAGCCTAAACTAGCAAGCTCAAAGATGGCGTTGGTGTGTCACTCGCCGCTCTACGCTTCCTGTCGTGGAGGATTCCTCGTCGCGAAGGAGAGGGAGACGCCGCTACACCGCACTCAACTGCCTCGCCGCCATCGTGCCGCCGCAATGCTCGTCGCACTCTCTCTCTCTCTCTCTCTCACGCGCGCACACACACACACACACACACACACACACACACACACACACACACACACACACACACACACACACACAAGGAGATGAAGAAGAAGAAGATGGAGATGGAGCAAGAGCACTCTTCAATTGCACAAATGAGAGAATGAGTGAATTTTAGGTTTAGTTGGCTTTTATATGAGCTCACCCCATTCACACTTGGGCGCCCATGCTTAGCCAACTAATCCCTTGAATGTTCGAGTTAGAGTGCGCCTCTCATCGGCGATCACTCTTACCCTTTTCCTATTG
This sequence comes from Adiantum capillus-veneris, assembly GCF_014529385.1. Classification (NCBI taxonomy): domain Eukaryota; kingdom Viridiplantae; phylum Streptophyta; class Polypodiopsida; order Polypodiales; family Pteridaceae; genus Adiantum; species Adiantum capillus-veneris. The sequence goes on from NC_140953.1 coordinate 128,872,065, forward strand.
GACCGACAAGCCCGGTATCTGACTCTACCAAGTAAATAATACAATCATCCGTTGTCATAATAATCAATATCTAATTCTCCTAAATGATTTTCTCATATTAAACTGATCATTTAATGTGGGGAAGTGCCAAGGGAGAAAAAGCTAGAATGTTGGTTAAGCTAGCAGACCGGCCACAATAGGGATCCAAAGGAGGGAAAATAGGGATCCAAAGGGGGGGCCATCTGCAAAAGAGCCAGGTGAAACAATGGGCTAAAAAGACCCTAAGGTTCAGCCCATTAAGACTTCCAAAATGCTAAGGTTCCAAAATTCAAAGGTTGTGTCCAAAGGTCAACCCTAGGGAAAATTGGATGCTTTGTGTGTGCCCTAAAAGTCTTTGCACATCCCTACATGGGAGGGGGCGAGCCCCAAAGGTAGGGGATGAGAGAGAAAGCCACACACACACACACAGACTCCCTTTACACAAAGGGAATGAGGGACACATGTCAGCTCCCTAAGCCAGATGCCCACAAGGTGTGCCCAATTCCTATTGGAAGACCCTTGAAGTGGACCAATGAGAATTAAGCTAGAGTAAATGTAGTTTAATTAATTTAAAAACATTTAATAAAAGAAACCAATGAGAATTAAGTCTCCTAGAAGACTATTGGGCAGTCTCCCAAAGGGTCCAATGAGCATTCAGAAGCCTCATGGCTTGCCTGATTCCTATTGGCCAGGAGACAAAGGGGTCCAATGAGAGTTTTGTTTAATTATTTAATTACCTAAAGCTCTCACAAAAGGGGAAAGGGGGACACATGTCAGAAGGCTATCACTTATGCTGCTTAATTCCTATTGGCTTGACCTGGGGAGGTCCAATGAGGCAAAAGCCAGACCTAATTAGCAGCTAGGGCTCGCCCAAGAGAGAGGGAGGGCTGATTTTTGCTGGGCATTGACACACACACACTCACACTTGACCATGTGTGAAGGAAGAATACTCTATCTCCTCCCAAGCTTTAATGGAGAGCTCATCACCTACTCCAAGCTTGTGAGATAGAAGCCTACATCAACACTCTCTTGGCATGTGGATGCAAATCCAACCAAGAGCCAAGCTTCAATGCATGCTCATCTCCTCTACCAAGCTAATTACTAAGCTAAGCTATGCTAATATGAGTGATTATGTGAGGAGACGTACATCTTTCTCGTAAGATACTCCTTCTTCCTCTCAATCTACTCTCATACCCTGCTAGCTCTCACCATCTTCGAAGGTGTGTGAGGTCTTGGGTCTGAGAACGGGGATAATTCAAGTTGTGTTTGATTAAGTGTTTTGCTTGGTGTATGAAGCTTCCATCTTCATCGCACTAGCTAGTCTTGAAGGAACACAAAGAATTGTATTGTACAATGTCTCTCTTGATGGGAGAAACCATAATACAAAGCCTTTTGGAGGGGGGACCGGCTCCATGCAAATCCGGTCCTCAACTGTTGTCAATAGCTTAATTGCTCTCTCTTTTGAAAGTATTGTCGATGCTATCTAACTAGGTGTTATGTTTTTTTGTTGCTCTCTCCACCCAAGCACTCTTGTAATTCTCATTAGGAAGCTATTCTAATGAAATGCCCACTATGTTCATGCTGATTTCCGCTACACAAAAGTTATTAGGCCATTAAATGTTACATCCGTCGTAGGTGATAGGGTGTCCGTGAGCCGTGAGGGTTAACATGCCCCTCTTCCTGATGTAGATTCCGTCCTCGAAATCTAGTAAGTTGAAGCTCGTTCGTCGAGGTGGAAGAGCATCTGAGATGAATATCCTTAGCCTCCTTCAGTCACTGCAAAATCAAACAACATTGGCACAGTAATTGCATTCTCATATAGAATTAAAAAGCATATGCAGTTGTAGACAGGCAATGTGATTGGTAACATAATTTTAAACCTTTTGTCACCAATAAACATTAAATTGCAATATAATCAAAGGCATAATCAGCTGTAAAGGTAAAAAATTAAACAAGTATGGGGTCGCTAATTTAACGGTCGAAAGGCACTAAAGATCGACTATGAATACCATGGGTAAGCTTCTTAATTTTCTCTGGTCAATTAAGTTGTTTAATCGTGAGAGCCAGGTATTGCATGTTCGAGGGCTGACTAGAGGCTATACCTAGAAGACCTTGTAGTTAAGCTATGATAAAAGAAATTTCTAATGAAATCATCGCCTAACTAATTACCTTTTCTTTGACCCCCCAAAGTCTTTTCACAGTGATTCAATTTTGATGTGTGTGCTTATTTTGTATGTCTTGGGTTTTTTGCTTTTCAAGGAAAAGCACCCACACTGGGAACCTCTAGGGCTCTAGTACCATAGGCGATACATGTGAGTGAAGCACCCAATCAAGCTGAGATTCCTCTTCCAGCTTAAGAGTTTACATTGTGGCACTTTGCTTTTTTGTTTGTTCATTTTCAGCATTTTAATTTTGTAACTTTGGGGGGTCATATAACACTGTTACACCTCCCCAGGCTCATCACACTAGTAAACTCCCTTTATAATACTTAAGCTAAAGGTCAACAGGGACTAAGCCCACTAGAAAGCCCAAGTACATTTCACACAATGCTGCCTAAATCGGATTAAGAACCTAAGTAACCATTGATTATTAGGAAGGCATTCCCCATGGTATTAAGAGAAGATCTGTAACACCTAGCTTGGTCAAACTAGCTTAGTCGGACTGCTTGATTTTTAAGCCTACACAAGTGATTATGACAAAAAATCACATTGAATTTAATGTTTGGTGCTAAACAAAGGCACTAAATATTATGCTACCAATCACAATTAAAGCAGACAAACATAGATGCAAAAAAGATAAGGGGCAATGCTAATGGACACGAAACACCTGTTTGTGTTGATGATCGCGCTTGATTTGAAAAGTGGATGAGAGAAAAATTCCATGAAGGTCCAAGTCCTAACCACAGCAACATGTTCCTGTACACACTAAGAAACACAAAGAATACCTCTAGGAGGCACATCGGTGGGAAGAAAGAACTTTGATGATCACTAAACTCTAAAACAGAAACACTCCTCTCGTACTAATCTTACCTACCCTCCATCACTCGAGTGATGAGGATCAAAGGTGTTTTATGGCATAGGGTTCTGTTTCAGTGTACCGAATGCGAATGTGTAGATATGAGTCAATGTTTTGACTTTTATTGTGCATACTCATTTGCTAATTGCTCTTGCTCTTTATTATTTTTGTTTTTTGTGAGTATAAGGCTATATATATACATTCCCTAAGATTGAGAGATTGAGAGGTCAGGGAGAAAGGTTGAGAGGGAAGCAAGTGAATGATGACTGTCAGCAAACACTCCTCCCTTCCTTGGGTAGATTATACCGTTTGAAATGAGCTTGTCACCCTTTGAAACCAATTGTTCCAGTTGGTAATAGGTGAGGATTTTTGCCATTAGTTTTCTATTACCTTAGGTGCCTCATCGAGTTGCAAGGGTGGTAAGGTACTCTCCCATGATTTTATTTGCAACATCGTTGTAGGTGGTGAACTTACAACGGGAGGTGTAAACTCTTTCTTGCTTGTATGGATATGTACAATGGTAGGTGGAGGTTGTGTCGAAGCTTCTATTTCCGTATAGTAACTACATGAAGAGCAAGAAGCTTCATTTGATTTCCCTGTTCCTGAGCTAGGTGGAACAAATCGTTCTTTCTTTGGTACCCAAACTAGCTTTGGAGCAGGTGTGTAACATTCCGTGATTTTTTTCTTTCCGCGATCTTCAATTCGTTTTGGAGCCACAGGATTGAGCTCACATGGGCCCGGTGACAAGTAAGTGCACAAATTACGTTTTGGCACCCAGATTTGATCATTTCCTTTATAGTAGCCTTGGGCTTCCAATAGTTTTTTATGAATCCATCGCAACATTTTCTTAATTTTCTTGGAGCGAGTGGTATGTTTTTTATGAGGCTTTTGTTTTTTAGCACTAGCTATGGTCGCTAAAGAAGCTTTAGGGACCCACTTGTATGTTTTCTTCGTTATATTAGGATGAGTCTTGTCAGAAGCTATATGCATTGTTTGTAGCATATTTAAGGGTACAAGTGGTGGCATTTCATCCCCCTCAGGTGTTACCCAGGTCGTCCCCCTATTTCCCCAAGTTTCTATGGTTGCTGCTAGGTGGACCCAATCCACATTGTCCGACTCAGTCATCCCAGGTAGTACATCCATATAAGGAGAATCTTCCCCAACATCAGTGTCCGCTTTACATGTATAACAATACTGCAATGGGGCCGAGTGAACTGTGGTGTCAGATCTATGATCAATTATAAACCTATTTCCTAGAGGATGTGCTCGACCCGTCACAAGATCCACTCGAATGACAGAATCTTGGAACTGCAGGTAGACATGGTTCTTAGACCAGTCATGCACCATTTTTGCTTCCCTCATGAAAGGACGTCCTACGATCATCTCCGATGCCATAGTGTGTTTGGAGAAATCCATAACAATGAAGGTGATCCTTATTTTATGTCCAAAGACCTTGATCTTGAGATCTTCTGGTATCCCAATAGGTTTAACAATAGACCGATTGGCCATCTTCACTACTATGGTTGTGGTTGCAAGGTGAGGTCTTCCCATAGTTTCCCAGCAATTTTTAGTCACAATGCTAACCCCAGCGCCACCATCAAGGATTTCCTTCACAGTTAATCCCATAGTAGTGATTCGTATGGTCGCATTGGATTCATCACCCTCAAAGTATTGTCCCAACTTGTTAACAGGGATTTCTATAACAAGGTTCTCATCTAGGTTGGGTTGTGGATCTAAGTGTCCCTCCTCTATTGGCAACTCCCCAGCTCCATCCATCTGTGCAAATTGTGGTAGCCCAAACTTCAGTTCTCCATTGAGGAAGGCTCGAAGAGCTGAGACTAGCTCGGGGTCTTTATATAGTTTGGACATGATGGTGGTTCTAACTTCTGAAGTCATGAAATCCATCAATTTGGCAATGTTTAACGGCACCTTTTGGCCTTGAGTCCCTTGACGTGGGGAAGATGGGATCTCCATTTCTTCGATAGGATCAAGTAGTCCCTCTGTAAACATTCTTTCCATCAAGAAGTGAGTACACCCACTTTCCCATGACTTTAAGTCACTTTCTTCTTGGATGACACTAGGTATGGCTAAGGGTCTATGGTCTTGGTGAGGTTGTTGTTGCATAGGGAACATGGTGTCTGTAATCTGGATCTTCCTAGGTGCTGGTTCTAGATCCCTTTGGGTATCTTCTACCAAACTCCTTAATTGCTTGACTCGCTCAATCTCCTCTGTAGGGTTTGGATAAGTTCCTATCTTCTTCTTGGATCCTGGCCATTGCGGCTCATGAAGATCTTCCTTGTTGGTTTCTATCTTAGTGGTCGTTTTGGTCTCCATGGTTTCTCCTGAATCAGAATCCTCCTCAGCGTCATTCATATATACGGGGTCGTCACCAGTCCCTATGTTGGTCTTTGAACTGGGGTTTGACTTCGCTGCTTTTTGCAATCTCTTTCTTCGTGTTTTCTTATTTTTCTGATTGGGCAATTGATGCCGTGTCTCTTTTCTCAAGAATACAATTTTGTTTTTGGAGCATCGATTGTGTGAGTACATTTACTGGTTCCACAGGTGTACTTTGTGATGTCTCCTCCGTAACTTTGATCAAGTTTAATGGTGTGATCTTCAGTGCATTTGGATTATTTGGACATTGGGCAATCAAATGATCTATGCCACATCGATTACACATGAGTATCGGCATTGTAGACGTGCTCGCTTGATTGGTTTGCATTAGTGTGGCGTTCTTCTATAGCCTAATAGGACACTCGGCTACATGATGTGGACCTCCACACTCATAGCATTGAAGAGGTGGTCTCTTAGCAGTGTAATTGATATTTTGGCCTCTTGCCGCAAGAGCAACTACTTGATATACAGGTGTGACTTGTCCCCAATAGTCCTCCATGTAGTATTGTGGACTTTCTTCAAGCACATCCATCCTATAGGCAATATTAGGATCTATATCTTCCTCACAGCCTTCCAAACAAGAAATAGATGACTCACAACCCACTTGATTCACTGAAGTGATTCTCGGATGTGGTGGTTGCGGTCCTAGCACTGGAGGTGGTAAAGGTGTTGTTTGAACAACATTTTGGACCCTAGGGACCATGTGTTGTGATGTTTGTTCAAGAGGTGGGGCCGACATCAATGCAGGCACTCCAGGTGTGTCTGTCCATGCTAAGGTTGGTCTATTGTCCATCATGCGCTTAAATACTATGCAATCCTTAGCTTGATGACCATACCTTCCACACGCATTGCAACCTCCCACACGCATTGCAATTCCCATTGAATTTTACTCTAAAAGTAGGGCATTCACTGGTACTATGCGGTCCATAGCATACTGAGCACCATTGTTGCTCCCTTCTTGGATACATATGATTGTTCTGTGGAGCACGATTGTATCTAAGACTCTCTTGAATAGCCTTGTTGAGATCTGCTAAAGTCATCTCAGATATCTTTGGCTCCTTAGCAATAGGCTTTAGGGTCATTGGCTGATGCCCCGATGCTTGTGAGCTAATAGATTTAGACTCAACAGACACTCTTTCTCCTTGAATCATGAAATTATCCTCCAATTGGATCGCATTGGTGGTGACCGCTTCCCAAGTGGTGATACCTCTAATGACTAGGCCATTGTAGATATCCTCATGTCGTAATCCCCTAATGAATCTATCAAGCAATTGGTTATTGTTGAAGCGCTCATTTGGATTACAACGAGAATTCGAATGCTTCAAGTGACTTATAAAGTCTCTCACCGACTCTCCTTCCTCTCATTGGGCTTTCTGGAGCTGAGAGGCTACACCCCAAAGCACTCCCTCTCGTATATATTCTTTCAAGAACAGTCTCCTAAGAGTAGGGTAAATCGTTTTTTCTTCCACCCTTAGGGTTCTATACCAATCCCCAGCCTTTCCACTTAAGGTTAAGCTTAAAGCATTGCTCTTATGTAGGTCATTGTGTTCTCCTAGAGAATCGCACATTTGTTCAAACACTTCGATATGCTTTCTCACATCCCCGTCTCCACTAAATTTTTGTGTGAGCTTGGCTATATGTATTGCCTTACTTCTAGGCTCTCTATCAGGCGCATTACGCATATTCTCAGCAATAGATCGACCAATAGCTTGAGCAAATGTTGCCAAGTCACCTAAGTGAGCAGGCACCGTGGGTGGAGGTGCTCCAGAAACTACATGTGGAGTAGGTATTGGCATCAGGCTTGGCGCATAGGAAGCCCTTGGGTTCCACGTTGGGTACGATGTTGTGCCATGTGGTGGTCCAAAGTTTATATGTGTGGCCCTAGGCATAGCAGACGTCGGATGTGACATGCTAATGCTAGCCGGTATAGTCCCATGGAAATAAGAACTTGGGTGTTGTGGTTGTGGAGCATAGGTAGTTGAAACAATGGCAGGGGTAGGGACTACATGAGTACGAGGACCCATGGGTGTATACGATTGGTACACACTTGTAGGTACTATTTTTGAAGGCATTGAGCTACCATGTAGCGGTGCTTTACTAAAAAATGAGGTCCATGGCGTGTTTCTCGGCATGCTCATCATTGGGGTAGGCATGGTAGACGTGGTGTCATCAAGGGAAAGATGAGCTAGACTTGGAAAGGTGAAGCTATCACTTGTGGGCTCAGATTGCATTGAGACCCCTGGCGAAACAACATATAGAGGATCCATCGGACTTACCGAGGGAGTCTCCATTTGCGATAAGGTCGGTTGTTTAGCCTTTCCTGTATCCAAGAATCTCATGAGACCCGTTGAAGGCATGTTGATCCCCTTGTTCTGTCTCTCTAACTCAATGACCCTATGGATGACCTCACAAACTCTTTGTTGTTGATCCTCCACTAGTAGCACCCATTGTGGATTGTAGGACATCTAACCAACCCACGTGATAGGTATGACCTGTGTATAGGTCGGTCAGAGTTTTCATTTGTAGTTCGTACTCCCAGTTCTCATTTAGGAACACTCCATCTAGGATTGAGGTGCTAGGGGTGTCCTTTGAGCTAGATGCAATGTTGCTTTCTAGGGGTTGGCCCTTAGCGGTTGCTAAGTCAGGGGCACTCGATTGCTCTCTTAGCAAGGATATTGACATAGGGGCTTTCGCTTTTAACTCTCTTCGTTGCTCCACCTTACATAAGCTCTTGACTTCCTTTTCCCTCGCTCTGCAAGGATATATCGCTCAACCTCTTGCACTTTGGCAAGGCTTCTGCCATTGGGTAATATGACCTCGGAGGGAAATAACTCTGAAGAGTCAGGAGGTGCAGTGAATGAAGTATTCATGTGCACATTCTCTAACGGTATAGGGTCTACGTTGGTCATGAATGGAGAATTTACTTCCCCACCCCCCTCATTTACATCATTAGCTCCATGTTTGGAGTGAGTGGCTCTACAAAAGGTTTCCTTCAGGCAGCTAAGCACGCTTGGCCTGGACCGCGGGCCCATGGCATGCATGTCTTGGCTTGAGCTATCGGGATTAGGCATTGGGAAACCCTCCATGACGTCGTAGTTAGAGGAAGAGTCACTAGCCGCTATGTTCGGGTCTTGGTTTGTACTACCTTGGGTCCCCGCCCAGGGCCAGGAACCTAAAGTAGGTGGATATTGAGAACTCGCATAAGTCGAAATTCTCTCTAGGTGCTCCGTCTCTAGCACATGACCAGAGCGCAGATGCATGTTCCTTTGGCACCCTAGAAGTATCGGCGAATAACCTCGAAGGATAACCGCTTACCTTTTTTAAGCGTCCGTTTTCACTCGTGTTTTTTACGTTTTTAACGTTTGATTTTTTTTATTAAAGTGTGTGATAGCTCGAAACGAGCGTATCACTTAGAGGGTTGTCGTGTGCTTTACAACACAATTTTCGGGTATCTGAAATTCCATTGATTCTCAAAAAATCGATTTTTAGCTACGTGTGAAGCTAAAATTTGTAATTTTAAAAGGCGACTGAGACCTAGGCCTGAGCGTGAGCTTGGGCTTGGGTATGCGCTTGGATCTGAGAGATATTTCCGATCCCCGTCCTACCTTTAAATTTTATTTTATTTATTTTTAAAAAAAATTATTTCTTAATTTATTTTTTATAAGGATAAGGTCGTCGCGGCCTGCGCAAGAGCACACACACACACTCTATCTACCTACTTCTAACTAAACAACCTATTGTTACACACTAACATACTCTATTAGCTCTCACAGATCTACTTCCTACTTACTGTACACAGAAAACTAACAACCTTAATACACAGAGAATAAACACAGTACCTTTGAAAACTCCATTAACAAAGAAAACTAACAACCTTAATACACAGAGAATAAACACATTACCTTTGAAAACTCCATTAATAAAAAAAAAACACAGTATAACACAAAATCCTTCTTCTCAACACACACACCCTCCTTCCTTACCTTTCCTACAATTGAAATTGCACCACAAAAGAAGCACAGAGTGCCACTCAAGCTTAGTGTATGGCATTCCCCGGCAGCGGCGCCAAAAATGTGCGCGTATGTCGCACGTGTCAATGCAAGGAACTTGCTGATACACTGTGTGGGAGCCACAAATGGCTCCAAGCACACAACAAGTCTAAACTAGCAAGCTCAAAGATGGCGTTGGTGTGTCACTCACCGCTCTACGCTTCCTGTCGTGGAGGATTCCTCGCCGCGAAGAAGAGGGAGACGCCGCTACGCCGTGCTCAACCGCCTCGCCGCCGTTGTGCTGCCGCAATGCTCAATCGCACTCTCTCTCTCTCTCACGCATACACACACACAAGGAGATGAAAAAAATGAAGATGGAGATGGAGCAAGAGCACTCTTCAATTGCACAAATGAGAGAATGACTGAATTTTAGGTTTAGTTGACTTTTATATAAGCTCACCCCATTCACACTTGGGCGCCCATGCTTAGCCAACTAATCCCTTGAATGTTCCAGTTAGAGTGCGTCTCTCATCGACGATCACTCTTACCCTTTTCCTATTGGACCGACAAGCCCGGTACCTGACTCTACCAAGTAAATAATACAATCATCCGTCATAGGTGATAGGGTGTCCGTGAGCCGTGAGGGTTAACATTTACATATAGAGTACAACTGATAACAACTGCCAATGATTGACAACTCAAGTACAAATGCCGCCAAAATGCTAATACGACTGTGCTCACAATTATGCTCACCCAAATGCTAACCCGATTACAATGTAACATGCCCTATTTATATGCCTCAGGTTTACCATGGTAATTACCGTAGTAATTACTAACTAATTCACTGCCCTTCCCGTAAGAGATCGTTCCCACTTAGTGAAACTGTCTCAGCCGTCTACACTCCCCATTTTTTTGCGTCTTTGATGTGTTTATTGAACAAATATATATCAAACAATGTAGGTTTTATTTCAATAACTTCAATCAAAAGCATTTTTCCTACAATACCGTTGACAAAGCTCATCAAATCGACAAAAAAAGGGGGAGGCAGAGCTCCCCCATTATCCGCGCGCGCGGATGATGGGGGAGCTCTGCCTCCCCCTTTTTTTGTAGATTTGGTGAGCTTTGTGCTATTTTCATTAATTTTGTGGAGTTAATCCCAAAATTTAATGAAATCTATCTGATAAATTGTATGCTTTAATTCAAAATTGCCAAAAAAAGGGGGGGAGGGTAATTTTAGATTAAAGCATACAATTTATTAGACATATTTGACATGAACACCAAAAACGTTATTAATCAGAACTTGAAGAAAGCCAGTCATCGCAAGAAGATAGACTGCAGAGAACCGTTCAACGCAAAAAAAAAAGGGACGCAGAGCCCGCCCATCATCCGCGCGTGCGGATGATAGGCGGGCTCTGCGCCCCCCTTTTTTCGCGTTGAACGGTTCTCTGCGGTCTATCTTCTGGCGCCGGAACGACAATAGTGTGTGTGTGTGTGTGTGTGTGAGAGAGAGAGAGAGAGAGAGAGAGAGAGAGAGAGAGAGAGAGAGAGAGAGAGAGAGAGAGAGAGAGAGAGAGAGAGAGAGAGAGAGAGAGAGAGAGAGAGAGAGAGAGGAGGCACCAACATGATGCGCGCACGATGGTACTGGATTGTGTTAGCTCGAGCAGGTAGACGATTGGTTCCCAAAGTAGTAATGCTTCAAACCTAAGCTTTGACATTCACATTATGCACGGACAAAGACCAAACTAACTAAAACCAAACTCGACCTGACTATTTACTATTTACTTTATAACAATACCAGTACTAGTACCAATACTAGTACCAGCACCAATATCAATACCAATACCAGTACCAATATTAAACCAGTGCCAGTACTACCAGTACAGTACAATACCAGTACCAGTATAGAGTACAAGTACTGGTATAATGTTATACTAGTACTGGGCTGATACTAGCTATTTTTGACCTCTCTCTAGTCTTAAGCAAAGCGGCCACAACTGAGTTTTTTTTTTTTTTTTTTTAAAGTCCACAATTCTTGGCCATTTTCAGCGAGCCGTAACTCCCAAATGGTTTAGAATTTGCCCGGGGCCCACTCACATGAATTTGTTTGCCTTGTCAAGCTCTTCGACAGTTGTGTGATACAAAAGATTCATATCCAGCTCAGTTTGGCTGAAAATTCACCTGCAAGTTGACAATTTCTACAAAAACAGTGCAAAACAGCATTTTCTCACTTTTTTCTTAATCTACTGGCTGAAACGAGCATCAAAATGAAGGAATCTGAAAAAACTTGAAGAAGCAATATTTTTCCTTGTATTGAGGACTACAATTCCTACATACAAAACTTTTCCAAATTTTGACCTTAGCATGCTCAAAACTGGCTCCCGACAGGTGTCTCGAGTCAAAATTTGAAACTTCACGGAAACGATTAGAATAAAGTCCTAGACTGTGGAAAATGGTGAAATGAACGATAAATATTATCTAACATTACTATACTCTGTATTATGTACAATATATGTATAATCACAATATATATATATATATATATATATATATATATATATATATATATATATATATATATATATATATATAAAATATACTCTATATACTATATAGTCTATTTACTATGTACTTTTTACTATAAGTATAACGTTATATACTATATAATCTATATATACTATATAACGTACTGTAGTGCTACTGGACTCGACTGGACTGGACTGATACTAGACTGAACTTATCCTGAACTGGACTGGTACTGGTACTAGTACTGGACTGGACTTGTCCTGGACTGGACAGGTACTGGTATTGGACTAGACTTATCCTGGACTAGTACTTATCTTGGACTGGACTGGGGCTGGGGTACTGGGTGGACTAGTACTGGATTGGACTAGTACTAGACTAGATTGGACCGGACTACTACTAGATTGTACTTCACTGGTACTGGAGTAGACTGATATTGGACTGAATTGGACTTGACTGGTACTAGGCGGACTAGTATTGGATTGGACTTGACTGGTACTGGACTGGACTAGACTGGACTTGACTGGTACTGGACTTGACTGGTACTGGACTGGACTGGTATTGTACTGGTCCGGATTGGACTTGACTGGAACTAGACTGGACTAGTACTGGACTAGACTGGACCAGACTGCTACTAGACTGGACTTGATTGGTACTGGACTGAACTGGTATTGTACTGCTACTGGACTAGACTGGCCTGGTACTGGTAACTAGTACTATACCTGACTAGTACTGATATAATGTAATGTAACTATATATACTATATACTTAAATACCATATATTCTATATATACTATATTATGTCCATTTTAATTTTAAAGCACTTAATTGGGAATATAAAAAACTATACTTTATACTATATATATATATATATATATATATATATATATATATATATATATATATATATATATATATATATATATATATATATATATAATAATTTTTGAAACATCGTATATTTTATAACTCCTATGTTCATTTTTTTTAATATGCGTGTATTTGGGGAGATTTTGAAAGCTCGATAGGTGAACATATGGATTTGACAACTAGGTGAACAGATGGATTTGACAACATGCTAATTCAAATGTATCTTAATGGCTGACTGTGCATATCTTAAAGAGTGAATATTCCAAATCTATTTAGAACAGTTTTCAATAAATGCATTAAATTTAGAACAATTTTCAATGAACGCAGCAGTAACTTTTTGCAGCTGCATGCTTTTACACTTTCTTTGTACCTTATGCACATTCTCTTCCTTCTCTTTTTGTCATTTTATTTACCTCAAGTATTATTCCTCCCTTTTTGTCTCAAACATGACAGCTACAACTACAACAATGCTTTCATGGACGATTAATGGTGCTCATATGGATTATAGAGTCTCATTACAAAATGGAGAGCTTCTACTTAGTGAATGTTTTCTTCAAAGCCTATTGCCTCCTTCTATTCACTTTGAAGGCTTGCAAGCAGTCATTCAAACAGGGAGCTCTGAGTCTAAGGTTAATGTGTTGCCTAGATGGGATCATGAAGATCAAAAGCATTACCTTCTTGACCATTCTCTGTCCTCAGCTTACCACATTCTTCATTCAGATGGCTATGTTTATGTGGCTGACAGTTTAGAAACAAATGAAGAAGTCGGTGATTCTTCTATGTTCGCTATACCATGTAACAAAAGCTCGACTCCATCACATTTAAATGTTGATATTGATGAAGGTACAGACATAGTTGTTTTGGAGACAGTGGAATCAACCAGGTCACCAGGACCCTTTCAAGACACACAAGATGGGGTGGAGCATACAAGGCAGGAGTATTCAAAGGATGTATCCATCATTTCATGGATGAAAGACAAAGGTAAATCGTGCAGGTTGTCTAAACTTTTAGAGATTTGTGGAACTCCCAAAAAGGTTGACGAGCTCCCAAATTTTTATAATGGTAATGTTTGTTTCGAGCTTCCTCCAATTCACAACAATAAAAGGATGCTCGGTATGGAGCAGAAGTACGACGGGCACCTTTGGTCTCGCCCAGCATCGACCAACATGGCCACAGATTGCACTGTGCGTTTGAGTTATTGTCTTGGAAGCCTTCAATGTTGCAAAGTGACATGCCCTTTTTACCTTGGTGAAAGGAGATACAATGATGCCTTCTTTCATGGACATCTGTACAGACAAATCAGCATGGGCTATCCTGCTAGTGAAGGTAAATCTAAAATAACCTGCCACTATTGTGACAGAACGGTCACTTGTTCAAATGTTTGCAAGTGTATGATCTATTATGTGATGCCAAAGGAAACAACAATAACACGTTTGGTGATCCATCTGGGAGTGCATGGCCACAATGTACACCAGGTACTAGAAGGGCAGCTCTTGAAACAGTGCGCAATCTTGTTAAGACAGTTTTAAAGATTGAGAAGGGGGGTCCTAGAAAAGTACAAATGTTAGTTGCTCGTCAAATGCTATTTCAATCATTGACTAAAGAAGATGATTTAGAAGCCACTGATGTAGAGCTTAACCATTTTCTTGAGGAAATGATGCTCCTTGTTCAAAATAGTGGATTCAAAAGTATTTTGTCAAATGAGAAAGCTAAACAGGGTCAGGTTGTTGGTGATGGATATGACAATATACTATTTCTACAGAAACGGTGTGCTTTTCCATTCTTTCATGGGAGTCGTTTTCTAGGCCAAGGTGGACCTAACGACAAATGTTACATATTCAAAATGTCCACAAAAGGACCTGCTTCTGGAGTTGAACTAGTCAATAGAATGAGGCAAGGAGGGACAGGAGATTTGAGTAGTGCTTGGGTGCACTTTGATCATACTCATCAAATTGAAGGATGGGCAACTATGTCCTGCTCGGTTTATGATCCTGGGTAAGTGAATTTATAAAAATATGTTAGATAGCATGTTTGATATAAGACACCTGTTATTACTTATTTGTTCTATGTGTACAACATGCGAGCATTGCAGGTGATTGCAATATGTGAATGTAAAGAAGAAGACGAAGAAACACAAATCTTGTTTTGGAGAAATTTAAACACAGTTATGGAGAGGTGTGGGCATGAACCAGCAGACTTTGTTGGATTTATGTCTGATGAAGCTGGGGCTAATTGGTTGGCAATACGAGTTGTATACAATGGTGGACGGAATAATGTAATGGAGGGAAGGGAGCGCTCGTGTCTTTTCCATTGGGAGCAAAGTCTACACAAACATACAAAAAAACATGTCGCTACAAATGGACAAATGCATCACACTGAAATGTGTGAAGCATGGTGCTTAGCATAGACTACAAATGAGGCCTCTCGTATAGCTTCCACAATACGAGAATGGTGGGTGAAATATGTGATAGGGGATAATAAAAAGGCTTTAGAGAGATGGTTTAATTGGTGGGAGCAACGGATTGCCCATTGGGGAAGCGCTGAGACAATGGTATATCAATCATTTTTTTGGTGCTTATTAAATACTTGAAAACAGAATTTTACATTTATATGGTTTTAATTGTTTTGTATTTATAGGTCAGTAAGAGTCCATGGGAGAGAGCTCAAATCCAAGTATAAACTTGTCAGAGAGCATCCATGCTAGTTGGCTGGTAGGTGAAGCTGGTAAACGTAAAATCTCACTTTATGATGCATGTGTCAGTGATGTTTTGAATGCATATATTCAATGTGCAAAAGGATTGGGATACACCACAGGAGGCAGATACATCGAAACGGGCCCTTCCATAGAAGCAATGATGGCCAGTTCCAAACGCAGAGAATCTCCAAATCCAAATCATTTTATGAGTGCATTAAAAGGCTTGGTTGCTGGTAGTCCTTTGTATGAGGAGCCTGTGATGGAAGGTGACAAAGAGACAGTACAACGGAAGAAGAAAACATGTGCAGTCGGTACAAGCTCACATAAACCTGGATATGTAATGGAAGCAAGACAACGAAAAGCCAGAGGG
Organism: Adiantum capillus-veneris; assembly: GCF_014529385.1. Taxonomy (NCBI): domain Eukaryota; kingdom Viridiplantae; phylum Streptophyta; class Polypodiopsida; order Polypodiales; family Pteridaceae; genus Adiantum; species Adiantum capillus-veneris. The sequence continues at coordinate 128,887,936 of NC_140953.1, forward strand.
AGACCACGGAGTATACATTTTGATAGAGAGGATAATGAAGAAGTATATGTTGTCACTGACAGTGAAATAGGAGATAGCATTCCACTGCAGCCTGGGAGAATTCAGCAAGGTGTATTCAAGAGGTCCAAGTTGCCCGCAAAGAGTGGGCTTTACGAAGGATTCCAGCCAATTGCATGAGGAAATGTTTTGGAATGGTAGGGAATAAAAGTTGTGGTAACAAATTACAAAGCCGTAATGTGGGAATGGTTGCTCTCTGTTTTTGGTTTGAGAGAATTTTTAAAGACAAGACAATTGCACAGTGGATATGGTTCTGCAATTATGAAGTAGGCCACACACAAAAAGTACAGAGGTAAGTTAAATTCTCACCTATCGTTCCTACTTTCTGGCAAGTGGATATTGGAACCAATTTATCAAAGGAAGAGAGTGACAGCTTGGTACAAAGTGGATTTCAATTTGCAGATTTTGCAACACCACTACGACGCATCAACAATACAAATGCTACTCTTACACAAGGAGGCTCCAGTAGCAGGAAGCGTAAGTGGAGACATGGTATTTCCAAAGAAGCACAAAAGAGATTGGAGTCAGCTGCAAGTATGGTTGCAACATTCTTGGATGAGAAATTAGAAAGTGAACAACACATAGCTTTTCGAATATTGACAGAGAGTTGTTATGATGTACACATTAAGGTAGAACCTAGTTGCACCTGTCATGATTTTCAGAAGAGAGAATCTACACATAAAGCGTTTTTGGCATGTAAGCACATGTACTATGTGTATGTGCATATTCTAGGGCTTCAGCCAAAAGAGCACATGGTCATTCTGAAGGAGTACGAGCGGAATTGCGACGCGAGAGAGAGTGCGAGAAGAAGAGCACGACAATATGGTGAACTCGCTCTACTGTAATGTGTAGAGCATAGTGAGTTCTTATTAGGTTTTTACAAAAGAATATGTGTACATACCTGGCGGCCCGCCCACTTACCTGGGCGACCACATTGGGCTTTATACCCCAACAACCTCCCACTTAAAGTCCAATGTGGTACTTTAAGTGTGAGAGAAGCTACTATACAAGCTAATATACAAGAGATGTAGAGAAGTGATGTACTACCCTACACCTAACCGCTTGCGAAAATGCGCAAAATTTTCTGAGGGAAGTCCTTTTGTAAGTAGATCAGCAGGATTTTCTGTGGTGTGAACTTTGCAAGCTGAAGTTGCTTATCCTCGAGCATTTCCCTGATGAAATGATACTTCACATCCACATGCTTTGTCTTTGATTGATAAACTGGATTGCGAGCCAATTGTATAGCACTTTGACTATCACAATATAACACAGGCATCTCTTCTTTGATTCCCAAATCTGTTACTAGTCGATTAAGACAAATTGATTCTTTGCATGCCTCTGATGCTGCAACATATTCAGCCTCTGTAGTAGACTGAGTAACACAATCTTGTAATCTAGAACGCCATGATGCTGCTCCACCAGCCAATGTAAAGACATACCCTGACGTAGACCTTCGGTTGTCTAAGTCACTTGCATAATCTGAGTCTGTAAAACCCTTTACACTTAGCTCCTGACTCCCATAGCATATACGCATACTCTTTGTAGCTTTCAGGTATCTCAATATTCCTTTCACTGCCACCCAATGTTTCTTGCCTGGGTTTGACATGTATCGACTTACTACTCCCACTGCAAATGCAATGTCTGGGCGAGTAGCAATCATTGTATACATCAAACTACCCACTGCAGACGCATGTGGAATCTTATCCATTTCAGCTTGTTCTTCTTCAGACACAGGACAATCTTGTTTGCTAAGTTTCACATATGGTGGCAATGGAACACTCAATGCCTTTCCCTTCTCCATATTGAAACGTTGCAAAACCTTGTCAATATACTCTGTTTGAGATAACCAAATCAACTTCTTTGATCTGTCTCTCTCAATGCGCATACCAAGTATATGACTTGCCTCACCCATGTCTTTCATGTCAAACGATTTTGCCATCTTTGACTTCAAAGCTGAAATTTCTTCCACGTGCTTGCCAGCAATCAACATGTCATCCACATACAAAATAAGGATCAGCCAACTACCATCCTTAGCCTTCTTTGTATATAGACAGTGATCGAACTCACTACGTTTGTAGCCTTGAGAAATCATAAACTTGTGGAATTTATGGTACCATGCCCTCGATGATTGTTTTAAGCCATAAAGACTCTTTAACAACTGGCATACCCAATCTTCCTTGTTTTTCTCAACAAACCCTTTTGGCTGCTGCATGTAAATTTCCACATCTAAATCACCATGCAAGAACGCTGTCTTGACATCCATTTGGTGCAACACCAAATCTAATATGGCAACCAATGCAAGAAAGCATCTCAATGTAGTCATTTTGACCACCGGAGAGAAGAATTCATCAAAGTCAATGCCTTGTTCTTGCTTAAAGCCCTTGGCAACAAGCCTTGCTTTGTACTTTGGCTGACTATCATGAGCGGTGATCTTATACCTGTAAACCCATTTACAGGGTAGAGCCTTTTTGCCCCGTGGTAATTTAACTAGCTTCCATGTCTGGTTTTTATGCAGAGCTGTCATCTCTGACTGCATGGCCAATTGCCAATTCCCGGAGTCCTTCATTTGCACTGCTTCCTTGTAACATGAAGGCTCATTGCAATCAGTCAACATGACATAGTTCATAGATGGAACAAACCTATCAGGAGGTCGCGTGACACGTCCAGATCTACGCACAATAGGTGGCTCAGGCTCAGCCACAACCTGTGGTTCCAATCTATCCTGTCCTTTCTCCTCTTGAGCCCTGACATTTTGTCTTGCATGTGCAGGTCCATCTTCTTGGAAGACAACTCTTCTAATCTCCTCAACCCTCTCTGGTTTAGAATGATATTTGGATTCATTAAAGTGAACATCATTGCTGCGGACAACCTTTCTAGATTCGGGATCCCAAAGTCTGTACCCCATCTCACCAGAATTACCATAGCCTAGAAAGATGCACTTTCTACTCTTTGGCTCAAGTTTGTTCCTAAATTCCTTTGGAACGTGAGTATATGCCTCACAGCCAAAGACTCTGAGATGCTTGCATGAGGGCATTTTGCTTGACCATACCATCTCTGGCACTGAATCCTTCTGCAAAACCTTGCTAGGAGATCTATTTACAAGATGAACAGCTGTTGATACAGCTTCAACCCAAAACCCATTTGGCAGCTATGCATTAGACAACATACTTCTGACCTTCTCTTGTATGGTCCTATTCATCCTCTCAGCAACACCATTTTGAGGAGGATTGTAAGGAGCAGTAAGTTCACGTTTTATACCTTTTGACTCACAAAAGTCCTGAAAGGCCTTTGAAACATACTCTCCACCATTGTCAGTGCGTAAGCATTTAAGCTTCTTGCCACTCTGATTCTCCACAAGTGTCACAAACGTTTTGAAAACACTAATTGCTTCATCCTTGTGCTTGAGAAAGTAAACCCATACTTTTCTCGAGTAATCATCTATAAATGTCATAAAGTAAGAAGCTCCCCCTAGAGATAGGTTAGGCATAGGTCCACACAAATCACTATGAACAAGTGCCAACTGTGTATCTCTTCTATTGCTGTGTTTGCTTACCATACAGACAATGTTCACAGAATTCAAAATCATTAAATGAAAAGCCAGGAAAATAACCAGAACGAGACAAGATTTACATTCCCTTCTTGGACATATGTCCTAACCGGCTATGCCACAAAGAAATGTTCGTCTGCTCGGTTACATTGTTTACATTTTTAGAGACATTTGATACATAAATCATGTGAAGTCCTCCAGATGTTACTCCATGTGCTACTGTCATAGAACCCTAGGATATCTTCCACATGTTCTGTCCAAAAGTGGTGACGTAGCCAGCATCATCAAGTAAACCTGTGCTGATCAAGCTCTTTGTAATTGCGGGAACATGTCTCACATTCTTCAGCGTGAAAGAAGAGCCATTCTGAAACTTCAATTGAACATCTCCAACACCTAAGATCTCACATGTCTGCCCATTGCCTAGCCGAACATGATCTTTAGTGTTCACATAAGAGGTAAACCACTCCTTGTTTGGAGACACATGAAGTGATGCCCCTGAGTCTATAATCCAGTCACTTAGTGCATTTCCATCAGATACTGTAAGAAGAGCCGAGTCCATTGTATTCTTCAAGAAGTAGATGTCTCTTGACACTAGACTGTCATCCTCTGCAACAGTGTTTGTCACATTTATTTCTTGAATCTTCATTGAGGACTTGTTCTTCTCACCATGGTCTTCAGCTTTCTCTTTGCCTTTTTCCGCTTTCCATTCTCTGCAGTCTCTTTTCATGTGACCCTTCTTGCCACAATGGTAGCATTCTAGGTCACTCTTGCCTTTAGCACTGCGGGACTTGCTACGAGAATGATTCCTCTTTCCACCTTTGTACTTTTCTTTGGTCCTTCCCGTGACAACTAAGGTTGTTCCTTTGCCTTTGTCCATTGTCTTTCTATTGGTTTCTTCAGTAAGCAGACTTCCTTCTACACCTGCTATGTTCAAACCATCTGGAGGTGCAGAATTACTCAAAGCTGTGCGAAAAGTGTCCCAACTTTTCGGCAATGTGATCAACAGGAACATAGCTCTAACAGGTTCATCAAACTTGACACCTTGAGCTGACAGCTGACTGTAGATTGTGTTGAATTCATTCAGATGATTGGACATAGGTGTCCCTTCTTTCATCTTCAAGTCAACAAGCTTCTTAAACCAGTATACCTGTGAAGCTGCACTCTGCTTCTCATAAAGATCACTCAGCTTTAACCATGCTTGATAAGCCGACATCTCGTCTGCTACATTGAAGTAAACGCTTTCTGCCAAAGTGAGCATAATGGTAGAAAGTGCCAATTCATCCATTTCGCTCCATTCATCTTCGTCCATATCTTCTGGTTTTATCCCCTTGAGCTTTATAGGTTTTATCTGCTTCTTTTGTACCAACACGTGCCAAATCTGCTTCTTCCACAATGGGAAATTGGTTCCATCCAGCTTCTTGATATTGTAAAGAGTAGTGTCCTGTGATCCAGCCATAGCTACGCTTCACAGTGGTTTACTTTCCTGGGAGAAATTCGGCAGAGTTTCCCCTGTAAACTGACCTCTGAACCAATATCAACCTGTCAAATGAACCAAGAAAGCTTCAAATTCTGCATAAATTTCGGCAGAGTCTCCTTTGTAAAATGGCTCTGGTGTACTAAAAAACAGACCAAAAAACAGCTCAAAAAATTCTGTCTCTCTGACACTGTAAGCTGTGGGTAAACCTGTCTTGCACCTGTACTGTCTCTGACTGTCCTGTCACTGTCCTATAAGCATAGACTATGACAATGCCTCAACGACAGTAAAGCAAAGATGCATTCCCAACTGTCTAACTCACAGTCAATACATCCTAGCTGCCCATCTAAGGGTGCTCGAGGGATCGCTCCAAGACCTGTATCACCGAAAGGATCTCAACATTCGAGAATCCCCCAGCTCAATAAAACCTCACTCGACCCTCAACAAAGGCTGCAGTAAATCTGACAGTACATAGACTTCCCACAAAGTCATACATCCACAAATTTCCCACTGTATGTTGTAACCGCTGCGGCGGTTGTTTGCTGCGTGACTCACAGCCAGCAAACCCTCAACAGACATACATCATCTCTGACAATACATCCCATGTGGAAGTACCTGCAATGTCAGGATGAAATCTGGAATATCAAGCAACAAACACAAGGTACCTGATGAACTAGTGGATGTCGCCTACAGTCTGTGTGTAGATGTGCCCGTGTAGTATGTGACACGTCTCCAAGAACTGTGAGCCGTCCTTCGATGTGTAGACAGCCACAAATCAACACTCTGGGAGTGTCGATATCCTCAGCACCTGCAGTCGTAGGCCGAAAACCCCAAATTTGCAGAGTCGGATCTACACCCGTCGAGACCACGTAGTCGAAAATGGCCTGCGCAGACCTTTGTCGAAGCCGAACGGTGGCCGAGATGACCTCATAATGAAATTCTGAGAACACCGAGCCCTGCGGGCTCACCCACAAAATTTGGGGCCGTGTCTTCGCCTGTCGAATTTCACTCCAATCTGAGCTGGTGACTCTAGCCTCCTGTAGTACTGCCCCGAGCCTCGATCTGAGCTCTGATACTAGTTGAAGGAGTACGAGCGGAAGTGCGACGCAAGAGAGAGTGCGAGAAGAAGAGCACAACGATATGGTGAACTCGCTCTATTGTAATGTGTAGAGCATAGTGAGTTCTTATTAGTTTTTACGAAAGAATATGTGTACATACCTGGCGGCCCGCCCACTTACCTGGGCGACCACATTGGGATTTATACCCCAACACATTCATCAGCCTGCACTAACTCCCACAGACCTTGCATTTGTATTAGGGAAAACCCGCAAGATAAAGCCTATGGTGTAGTGAGCCTAAATCTTAGAGATTGTCCTATAGAAGTATGCATTGAAGTAGATTTCTCTTTTGTATTAGATATGGAGTAGCTTTTCTAGACATATGAGACTTTATTTTAATTTTTTTTAGTAAGAGAAGCATGCTTTGTGGTATCTATCTAGACAATTGTACAAACTCAAAATTAGGGCTTTTGGAATCTTGTACATGTTTTTGATGTGTATCGTTAAAAGAGACTCAAAATCTTAAGCCAATTTTTTGCGAGATTATAGATCTTTTTGTCGTGTATAATATTATGATGTATTTGTTTTGGATTAATTTTTTGTGTCGTTAGAAAAGGCTCTAAATCTAAAATCAAAAAGCTCGCAAAATTGGGTTTGATTGCAAAAGCTCGAAATTGAAAGCTCGCAAATAAGACACTCTCTTTCGGCCTCTGTTTCCACTATAGATACTGCACAAGCTATTTTTTCATTTTGTGTAGAATTTTTGTCAGTGTCATTTCCTGCATAGCAAGTCCCTTATAGTCTTCTACGGTTTGTGCTATATAGCACATGTTGTTCTCGCTTTGCTTCTCCTCTTTTCGGGCGGTTTTCACATCAGGTGCAGCATTTACCATGGCTGACAACAACATAGATGTGTTCAAGATGTTTGCTACTGAGGACAGATTGGATAGGGACAATTACCCTTTGTGTGCTTACATGATGCAACATATTCTTGTGTCAAAGGGTGTCTAGAATATTGTGCAGCATTGATGTACATCCTGGCTCTGAGGATGTAGGCGATGTTGAGGATGTTGCAGGTCTTGCTACAAGGATTGCTGCAATTAGAGTTGTTTTGCCTACGACAGAACAAGATCGTTTAGGGATGTAAAAGATGCACATGCTCATGCATTGATTGTGTTGTCTGTGAAACGCACTATTACTCCTCACATTCGTTCAACAAAATCTGCAAAACAGGCTTGGGATATTCTGCCTAGCCTTTATGCAAGTCGTAATGAGGCAAAAATTGCATTGTTGTGTAAAGAGCTGGAGTTGAAGATTATGCATGAGGAAGATGATATGGACACTTTCCTTGTTGGTGTCAAGGATATCAATGAGCAACTTAATTGTGCAGGTGAAATCATTTCAGACAGTTTCCTTGTGCAGACTGTACTTGATGCCTTGCCAGATTCTTACGAGCAACTTATTTCTGCAGGTGAAGTCATTTCAGACAATTTCCTTGTGCAGACTGTACTTGATGCCTTGCCAAATTCTTACTAGACTTTTGCTAGTACTTGGAGACTTATGACTCAAGGAAATCCTGAAGTTGTCGAGTTTGATGCATTATGCACATTGCTGTTGCAAGAGTCGCTTTCCAGAGAAAACAAGACTAGACAATGTGCAGTTGAACATGCCTTTATTGCTTCTCAAAGAAAAAGGTGGTAACAGTAATGTAGCCACTTCTCATGGTTCTTTTGCAAGTGGAAAACTACATGTTCCTAATGCTTCTGCTGGCAGCAATTCGTCTGGAAATTTTGGTGATAAGGGCAAAAAGAAGATGTGTTGCCATTATTGTAAAGCTAATGATCACTTGATCAAGTAGTGTCTAAGTTAAAGGCCAAAGAGGCTAAGAAGAAAGAAGGTGGTTGCACTGCAAATGTTGGTTCCACAACAAATGCAGTTATTGTTGAGTCTTCTATGTAAGGAGAATGTGATGCTGATGTTGATACAGAATGGGCTTTTAGTGCAGAGTGTACCTATAATCTTGTTGTCCATGATGCATGCATGTCAGTTGCTGCAAATTCACATGTGTGGTATTTTGACAGTGGTGCTACAAAGCACATTACATCACATCGTGATTTGTTCACCTTTCTTGAGTTTGTCCTTCATGGGAATTCAGTCCCTTGTGCCAACAATGCCTCTTATCTAGTTTAGGGACTTGGAAAGATTGTGCTTACTACTGCAAATGGTAGTTCTTTCACACTTGTTGATGCACTTTATGTATCTAGGATCAAGAAGAATCTTTTGTCTGTATATGCACTTGCTAACTTGGTCTTGTAGTGGATGATAGATGTACAGTACATGATCTCAGTTTTGGTGATGAAATTGTTGCGTATGGCATTTTATGTCGTGGTCTGTATAAGCTCACTTTGTATGACAAGTGTGGGAAGAATTTTGCAAATGCACTTGTGGATTCAAAGGCTATTTCAGATGCAAAACTTTGGTATGCATTTTTTGGTCATCTAAATTTTGCCAGTTTGTTGCATTTGCAGAAATTTGATATGGTTGGTCCTTTGCCGCCTCTTGAAGCACCTGTCAAACACGTTTGTGAAGGCTGTATTTTGGGTAAGTTGTAGTGTTTGAAGTTTCCAAAGGATGGTTCAGTTAGGGCCACATGCAGGTTGCAGCTTGTGCATAGTGATGTTTGTGGGCCCATGAAAACTCCGTCCTTGGCCAATTACCTACACTTTGTTGCCTCTTTTTAGTAGTGGAAGTTTGAATGTAAATTCCAATGAGGCAAATGTACAGCCTATGGGGGTTTCTGAAAATGTTACATATCAACCTATTATTGATGCGGATGTACATGATGTTCTTGATGAGGAAAGGGCTGAAAATGAGTAGGCTAGAGGTATGCCAAAATCACTGGTGCATACATTGTGTGACAGTAAATTGGATGCACCTTTGTCTAGTCGCACTCATTCAGGCTCTTGCCATGCATCTTATGCATCAGATTGTTATGCTTTGGTTGTGTCTAGCTTACATGATGTTGAGGAACCTCTGTCTTTTGATGAAGCACAAAGTTCAATTCAAAAAATTGGATGGCTGCCATGCACTTAGAATATGATGCACTTATAGAAAATGACACATGAATTTATGTGATTTGCCTCCTGGCAAAAAGGCCATTGGTACGATGTGGATTTACAAGTTGAAATGCAAACCGGATGGTGAGATTGATCGCAATAGGCTCGACTTGTTGCAAAGGGTTATGCACAACAAAGGCATAGATTATGAAGAGACTTTTTCTCCCACTTGTCATATGACTACTATGCGTTTTCTATGTGCATTGGAAGCTCATTTTGCTTGGGATGTACATCAATCAGACATTGTTACTGCTTTCTTGAATGATGACATATTTGAGGAGGTTTATGTAATGCAGCCTCACAATTTTGTCAAGAAAGGACACGAGGATAAGGTGTGAAAATGTAACAAAGCTTTGTGTGGGTTGAAGCAATCTCCTCGTGCTTGGTATGAGAACTATCTACACTGATAGTTAGAGCGCATTGTGGCAGTTGCAAGGAACCTAATTTTTCATGCTCTCAAAAAGCACATTAAGGTGCATTACCACTATGTCAGGGAGAGACTCTCAGCAGGAGAGATCAGCTTGGCCTATGTGCCAACACAGGACAACCTTGTAGATCTTTTCACTAAGGTATTGTCTCGTGAGAAGTTTGAAGCTTTCCGCAAAGCTTTGGGATTACTCCCCTTTGTGGGCTGATCATGTCCTCAGGGCATGACACTTCCCTTTACTCTATGTGCTAGCTCTCGTTCACTGCATCTCTCCAGGGGGGGATTTGTTACCATATACATGTAGCAGTGATGTGTGTGAACACACTTAGGACCACCGAGGCATTTTTTCCCCTCTCTAAGAGGTTTTTTCCCCCGTGCATTGTATATATACCCATCATTCTAGGGCTATCTATCTTTCCATTTCACACTAAGTAAAACACTCTCTGTTGTGTGCCCTTGAGCTTCCTTGGTCTTCTCCAGGTTGTGTGTGTTTTCTTGCAACCCTAGTTCCAACATCAAACTCACTCTAGTATCTATATATCACGTTCTCATATACACATGAAATTGCATGCATGTATTCACTTAATCACTTGGAGTTTCTCCATATGTTCCCAGAGATTTTGATTAGGAACCATTCAATCAACTTCCCTCCGTGAGAACATGAAGGGTAGCAAGATGACAGATGGTGCTATGACCTTGGTGGAATCTTGCTGCTTAGGAGCTCGTTTGCCATGAGAGAGAGAGAGAGAGAGAGAGAGAGAGAGAGAGAGAGAGAGAGAGAGAGAGAGAGAGAGAGAGAGAGAGAGAGAGAGAGAGAGCACAAAGTTTTGGTGGCTTTATGTGTGGATGTTTTGCTACTACCAAATGACTTTTGAAGACAACATAGTAGTTGGATGACTAGTGTGAGAACTCTAGCCCAATGAGGGCTTCTAGAACCTTCAACTACTTGAGCCCCTCCAAACAAGATGGTATTGTAGCTTTTTATTTGGTCGTTCTATGGCTTTCGCTTGCACCACAACCCCTTTTTGTAAACATGCAAACTTTGGGTGACGCCTCACTTGTTGTCCACCCGCTTTATGTAGTAGGATGCCATGTGTCAAACAAATAAGGAAACTATTTTTGAAAGCAAACCTTTCTCCTCCAAACCTCCTATAATAACAAGCAAAACACAAGCCCTGGGGATTCACTATTACCTATGAGGGGACGTCACCTACGAGTAACCATCGAGTTAAAACTCCCCTATATACAAAACCATGCATACTTGCATAAACCCCTTCATATATATTTTTGAGTATTTCCAAAAGCCCCATATCTTACGTGAACTAGCACTATTATATTGTTGAATGAAAAATAAGCGATCCTTGACTAAAATTTGCCCATAAGAAATATCAAACTCTAAACACCATATTTGGCCTTGGCTCTTTAGAGAGCAACTAAAGATTCAAAATGGCTTTTCAAGTGATTATGTAATGTATATCTATTTATCCCGTACACTAAAAAAACCATGTAAAACTCAAATAGTACATCCTCCCCAGAGAAACATTGAAGATCTTTTCATATTCACAAGAAAGTGAACTACTCAACTCTCAACATTTGAGTTAGTCCGTTCTGGAGCAGTGATTGCGCACTATCTTCCTACTGAAATTTGTCAAACCCTCTCACAAACCCCCTTCTCCATTGTACTGAAAACAAAGCATTATATATGTAGTACACCTCAATTTGCTTCATCCTCACATGGAACATTGAGTTCCATGTCAATTGTATGCTAATATGCGTTGTAGTAGATGACTACTAGGCTCTAAACCACTATGCCCAACTCTCCACTTAGCAAGAAAAAGCCAACATCAATGTTAACTTCTATAGAAGGTTTGTACATAAGTTTGCTTCTCAAGCAGTACCATTATATGAGCTCACAAAGAAGACCAGTAAGTTCAATTGGACTGCTGAATGTGAGGAGAGCTTCCAGAATATGAAAAAGGCCATTATCAGTAAACCAGTCCTTAGGCAACCAAATTGGGATGTTATTTTCCATGTACATGTAGATGCTTCGAGATTGGCAATGGGGGCGATATTGGCTCAGCCAGACGGAAGGACTGATTATCCTGTTTATTTTGCCAGTCACACAGATTCAGTCAGGCTGAACAAGGATATACAACTAATGAGCGAGAAGCCCTTGGAATGGTTTTTAGTGCTACAAAGTTTAGGCATTACTTGTTAGGGAAGTTGTTCCATTTTTATGTGGACCATCAGGCTCTTCTGTTTTTTATTAATAAAGTCATTATTCAAGGCAGGCTGATACGGTGGATGATGTTACTAATGGAGTTTGAATTGAGAATTTTTCATAAGCCTGGCAAGAATCACTATGGAGCTGATTTACTGTCCAGAAGTACGGAAGGTTATTCAGAATTACCCTTGCAGGATGAACCAGTGGACGTTGACTTATTTCAGCTGGAAGCAGGAGAATCAGTTGATCTTGAATGGTATGATGTTTATCAGTTTCTTTCTCAAGGTGCTTTTCGAGAGGACTGGAAGCAGAACCAGAAGAAAGCTTTGGTCATCAAAAGCTTGAAGTTTACTATCATCGGAGGGTCACTCTATCGATTGGGTGTTGATGGTATACTTCGACGTTGTGTGCCTATGGAAGGAAGAATGTAAGTTATTTAGAAGCACATAATGGCAACTCTGGTGGACATTTTTCCAATGAAGTAACCTACAAGAAGATTCTGCAAGCTGGTTTGTGGTGGCAAACACTAATTTCTGATGTTAGAAGTTTTTGTAAAACTTGTGACAAATGCCAAAGAATGGGTAGACCAACAACTACAGATATGACTCCTTTAGCGCCAGTACAACCATTGGGTGTTTTCATGAAATGGGGATTAGATTTTATGGGACCTTTTAAGAAGGTTACCCCCAGGAAGAACAAGTACATAGTAATGGCTACTTGTTATGTCACTAAGTGGGTTGAAGCTAAGGCTCTTCCTAACAACATAGCCAAGTCAACTGCAAGGTTTCTATTTGAGAATATTGTCTGTCGATATGGATGTCCAGTAGAGATTGTGTCAGACCAAGGAACACATTTTATCAATGACACCATGGAAATTCTATTGGATATGCTTTCAGTCAAGCATCGGAAATCTACTCCTTATTATCCCAGATGCAATGGATAGGCTGAAAGCAGTAACAAGACAATTAAGACTATTCTCACTAAGGTGGTGCAGAAGAAACCAGACTAGTGGGATTTGAAACTCCAGAGTGCTCTATGGGCGTATAGGACATCTTACAAGGTCACTACTGGGTTGACATCATTTAGGATGGTGTATGGCACTGAAGCTGTGGTTCCTATGGAGTTTGTGATCCCAAGTCTGAGAATGGCTGTGAAATATGGCTTAGACTTCAACCACAATCTGAAAAAGCACCTAGATGAACTCAGGCAACGGGCTATGTTGGAACAAGAAATTGTTCAACAATGAAGGAAGCACTGGCATGATCACCAAATCAAGGTTCGGGAATTTCAGAAAGGAGATTTGGTGCTTCTCTATCAGTCTAGACTGGAGCCAAAGAAGCCAAACCTGAAGATTGCCTGGGTAGGACCATTTGAGGTAGACTGGGTCTCCTCCAATGGTACAGTAAGACTAAAAGATCTATCTGGATTATTGTTGCCAGGAGTATATAATGGTGTGAAGATCAAGCTTTACTATTCAGAAGCTAGAGAGTCTGGGCAACAACAAGGTACTAGAGAATTGGAAACTGCAGATCAAGAGATACCAGAATCGGATATTTTTGGGCTTTTTCATGTGCAACCAGTTCCAATTTCAGAACTAGTACCAGTAGAACCAAACCAAACTGGTTTTAGAATCAGTACCAGTGTGATCAAACCAGACTGGAAACCAGTCCAGTATCAGTGGAAACACACTTTTCAATTTTTAAGCGCCCAACGGTCAGATGGCACGCCATTAGTAATCATTTCAAGGATGGGTAGAAGTCTTGTCCAATGCATGTCTGCCATGACAGCAGCGAAGCACACAAGTCTAGGAGCGGCGAGTGGTGGAGCTTTTATGGCGTGAACATGTATAACAATCAGGAGAGTCGGCATTTTTCCTCACAAATCTCCTGCGCGATGATTTCCTCCCATTATTCATTCGCCATCGCCAAGCTCTGAAGTATCTTCACTCCAGCCACAAACTTCATCTTCTGAGGAGATAGTAGATTGTCGACTAGCTTTGCCAGCGACACCTGGGTACGGCTTTGACGCATCAAGTAAGTCTTCTTCTCCTTCGCCTGTTTCGTCGTCTTCACAGTGTATGGGTCGGAAGAAGCGCTAAGACAAGATGCAGGAATCTCTTGAGGAAACCCAAGCCATCATCACTGCTGCAAAGGCAAGCCTTCCCATCATTCCTTATAGAAAGATTCAGTGCTATGTATTCACCGACCAAGCTATGGCTTTGCTGCAATTATGGGATCTACGAATCGTTTTGCAAGCCACAAGAATAGATTTCGACGCGGACATCATAAAGCTGGTTCTTGATTCTTTCGATGCTGAAGATGGCACTGCCGTAATGTTTGGTAAAAAGGTGTCTTCTACACCAGAAGACATAGCTTTGGCATTCCGGATGCCCAATGAGCCCAAGCCCTCTATGGCGACCCCACAATAGATAAGTATAGTCATAAAGGAGGATGAAGCGGCTAAGCGCAAGTGCAAGGCCAGTGGTCAAGGGATTCGAGTGGTAGGACTGGAAGCTTCTAATGCTTACAGGTTTGTGGCCGAAGCAGTAAGTCTTAAAAATGACCCAACATATGTATTTGAGAAAGTCTTTGCTATGCTGTTGGCCAAGACATTGGATTCAAAGGTCTCTATCAACCTTTGTACGATCCTGTCACACAACATGCGTCAGCAAGTGCCAAATTGAAATCCCAGAGTGTTTTTAAAGCTTGGTATATTTGACAATTTTTGTATTGGGCAACTGCTCCAGATGCTCATGGCCAGGTAGAAATGTCTTGGAGTGATAAGCCAGCTTACAGAATCTAAGAAGATTGATGTGTTCTCAGATGAAGAAGCCACGGACAGTCAAACCACTCCAACTGGTTTGAAAAGGAAGGCCACCCAAAACCAGGCTGGCAGTTCAAAGAAACCGAAGATGACACTGACGAAGAGCAGTGCTTTTCTGAAGCAGATAGAGAGTCAGGTTAAAACGGTGACTACTGAAAAGGCTATAGTTAGCCAAGCTGATAAACAACCTGCTCAGAATACTGTGGTTAACCAGTCAATCGCTACTGGTACTGGCAAAGATTAGGCAAAATCAACGATTTCTGAGAAGGTAGCAGAGCAGTTGGCTGTGGACAAAGAACAACTGGACAAAGGCAAAGGACAACTGGACAAAGGCAAAGGTCCAGCTTCTCCAACTTTACTGGGTGGTGTTTCTATCTCACATAATGAAGAAGTTTTGCACCTGCTAAAGAAGGATAGGTTGCAGTAGATGCAGACCCATCCACTGAAAGGGCGACTCTTTCTACAGAAAGCTGATTATGCAGCCTTATCCTATATGGCTCCAGTTACAGTATATGAGCCTACTGATTCTGACCCACATCTATGGTTAAGGATGGATGTTCAGTCCTCATCCAGTCTTCCTGGAATACTATTGACCACCGTATGGGACAAATGTTGGATGCTGCAGGGTCAGAACATGAACTAAAAAAGGCTAAAGCTGACTTGAAGGAAGCTGAAGACCAGATTTTGAAGCTCAAGAGAGCACGAGATGAGCAGAATATGCGCCATAGGCTACTTGAAGCTCATTCAGATAGGGTTATTGAGCTATTAAACAAAAAGCTAGCTAAGGTGGAATCTGATATGCTGATCATCAAGGAAGAAAGGAATGAAGCGCAGAGAGCTGCAGATCGGGCTAAAACAATGCTGAAAATGAAGAGAGTTGACTTCAACTCCTTGCTAATTCGTCATATAGCTTTGAAGGCTTCCCTCACTGACGGATATATTTATAACAGCTTGGCTGAAATTTTAAATCCAGCAGGCAACGCTATCTTTGATCTGGAAAATTTGAAGTCTTTGATGGAGACTATGCAGAGTGATTTGCAGGACAAAATGACTGAGTATAATAATGCTATGATGAATCAAGCAATCCTGGACTATATTGAGCATTAGAATTCCCCGAATGAAGAGGAAGAAGAAGAGGATAAGGAAGAAGGAGCTGATAAGGAGGAGGATGACCAAGAAGAAGGGCATACTAATGATGATGATGATGCCCCACCTCCATCTCCACCTCCAAGACCCTGTACTGGTGACATAGGGCCAACTGAAGGAGGTCAGTCATAGTCAGACCATCCAGGCCAGAATGAAGGCCAGAATGAAGGGTAGAAGTCGGGTAATGAGCAGTCAGAAGAACAACCTCCTAGTCATACTTTGAATTAGCCAACAAATCAGTCCCAGCTCAGTAGGGAGGTTAAAGGGAAAAGCAAAGCTAGAGATAAGGGACCAGTAGCTGATCAGCAACATTCCTTACAGCTTATCACCTTGAACAGGCAATTGAGACATCAACAGGCTCCCATAACGAGACAATATCTGGAGGATGATGATCTCCCATCTGATCTGGAACGTTTTCAGAGACTGTATGTCGGGGCCAGGGAGATGGTAGAGCACTGGAAATCAATGGCTTTTCATGATCAAGAAACTTGCTGTTTACCTGCGCATCATAGCATAGTCGAGTTGCTGGAAAGGGTTCCTGAATGGATAATCACTGCTGAAGAGAGAGTGACAAACCCACATTTGCAAAGACAGTCTACTGTAGATTGTCGCTCTCTCGCTCTTGAATTAGAACTTCTGTTGGGAACAAACCAACCTACAAATGTATGAAGGATGTTAGGGAACAGTTCAAGGAGGTTTTGGTGCAGATGCAAATTGCCAGAGGAGTCTTGGATCAAAGAGTAAGGGCCATTCTTGAAGATCAGACAACCACTAGTAAAGGACCTCAGACTAGAATGTCAGTTGGAGAACAGGCAACTGCTCTCCGCAAATTGTTTCAGCTAGTGAGAATCACCAGAAAGATGATGCAGCAAGAGAACCAGGCTGTTCTCAAATTTTTAGAATTCGTGCCTGATTCTTTAGTTCTCTTGTATGCCTTTCCAGCAAGAGAGATGGAACTGCCAAGATTTTTTCCAACACTTTATCCTCAACATCCAGAACCAATTGATCACCTTACATACTTCAAGATTATTGATGAGCTCCAGGATTGGTATGAACGATCGACTGGGGAATGGAAAACTTGGCAAACACTGTTCAATGATGCTCTTCAACTCAATGATATTCACGAGCTGAAAGAAGAGATGTAGAGGATCCGGATATGTATGGGGCAGTGGAAGATTCAGATCAGAGGCCTGACCAAGATCACTAATCAGTTGCTGCAACTTACTGTCGAATCTTCTAAATTGCTTGAAAAGGATATTGCAGCTAAGGCGGGCCTAGCACCACAGTATAGAGAGATGGCTGAGATTCTTTTCGAAGCTCGGGTCAAAACTAATCAGTCTCTTCCAGAAGGATGGATCCATACTGCTTCGCATTGTCACAAGCTGGCCAGAACTAGGATCACCAAAGATAGACGCACACTCTATGATCCTAACACTAAAACCTATAATTCCCTTATGCCTTACGAAGTAGAGATGACCACCGAAAGGTGGGATCAGCTTGAGCAGGAGGCCATTTATCGACTCATTCAAAAGGAGAATGCTGGTACAGGGACTTCTCAGACGCTATCAAGGTCAAAGGGCAAACGAAAGTTGGTTCAATGGAAGGATAATGGGTAGTCCATCTCAGAATTTAGTGGCGACTTTTCTTCCTCAGCTGGAAGGTTGATATCAGTCTGTGTAGATGATGAGAGCTCTACCTTGGTCTTTTCAGCTGCCTCTCGCAATCTTTGTATGGCCACTCTATCATTGGTCAAGTCCAATCCCCAACATCAGAAGTAGATGGTGGATTTTTCAGCTTCAAATCAGAATTAGATAGAGGAATTTTTCCAAAAATTTGGAATCCTGCCAAAATTCAAGAAAGGAGGGAAGGATGTAGACAGTTGAGACAGTTTCACTAAGTGGGAACGATCTCTTACGGGAAGGGCAGTGAATTAGTTAGTAATTACTACGATAATTACCATGGTAAACCTGAGGCATATAAATAGGGCCTGTTACATTGTAATCGGGTTAGCATTTGGGTGAGCATAATTGTGAGCACAGTCGTATTAGCATTTTGGTGGCATTTGTACTTGAGTTGTCAATCATTGGTAGTTGTTGTCAGCTGTACTCTATATGTAAATCTCATCATATTCACTGTAATATTTCATCTGTAATTCCAATCACGATAGATATTCCAGTTACACTTGCTCTGTATGCAACACTTTGAATCTGAATCTGAATAGTATTCTCAGTGCATAGTATGGTTCTTATTCCAGTAGATAAATTCCAGTTCAGTTTCTGATTCTTTGTCCAGTCTACTGCCTGAACTAATACATCATCAATAGCTGAAATCTTCTAACACTGGAATTAGCTATCTCAAGAGATCAGCTCTAATTCGGAGACAGAGCAACCCCATCATCTGCGTGCGCGTGGATGATTGGGGAGCTCTACCTCCCCCTTTTTTTGTAGATTTGGTGAGCTTTGTCAATGGTGTTACTGGAAATAGGCTTTTGATTAAGGTTTTTGAAATGCTTTTCCCCCATCATCTGTGTCGACAAAAGAAAAGGGGAGGCAGAGCTCCCCCATCATCCGCGCGCACGTGGATGATGGGGAAGCTCTGCCTCCCCCTTTTTTTGCATTTTTGATGTGGTCTTATATAAACTAAAAACTTTATATGTGTTGTGTAGATAATGGCACCGAAGAGGGATAGCAAGAAAAGAAAAGATCCAGTCTCTCCTGTTAGCAACCGTCAAGTGAGCATGAAGCTAAGGTCCGGTTGTATACCAAAGGGAGCTATCGATCAAGAGGCATCATCATGAGTCCGACATTTGGACACTCCACCAAATAAAAAGAACAAGATTCTCAAAAGGTGTGTTTTTATTGATGATGAGGCTCAAGTTGATGAAGACTCCACCAACATCGAAGAGGACGTAGAGATCACAGGTAAATTATGAGTGTATGCTATAATTTTATGTCAATACGTAGTTTATATTATAAATTTTGCAATGGTAGATGGTTAAATTTGATGGACGTTTTTTTTCGTTTGGAAAGTTTGGTAATTAATAACCATGTGGGAGAGTAAGAAAGGGTGAACCATTTTTTATATACATACCATTGATAGTTGGTAGAGAAAATATTAAGTATTGTTTTTGTTTATGTTGGAGAAAAGGTCCTTAAATCTCATGTGAGAGCCCTATATAGGGTGTGCGTTTTTTTTAATATAAAAGTTGTCTCTGTACGAAGGAGACTCTGGAAATTTTTTTGTAAATTAAATACTTTACACTATCTAATCCTAATTGCATATGTTTTTGGACAATTGAATGTTTGTCACTTGTTATCTCTATGCAGAGACCAATGTTCACATTGAAGATCATCATGACAATGAAGAAGATAGTGATCCTGAAGGGGATGAGGAGAATAAGCATTCCAAACACCTAGGCAAGCAAATTTTGCTTGGTTTGATGAAAGATGTTTTATGTTAGTTTTATGTAAAGAAGAAGACATTGCCTCCTCCGGTTCCACTTTGTTGACTCATGGTGCATGAGGCTGTTAGGTTTGCTAGAGATGATGTAGAATGGCTCATTTCCTCATTTGATTCTGCTGGGTATTTAGAAACTATGGGGCATTTTCTTGTGTGGAAGGTGAGATATCATGTAGAGTAGGTATCACCTTCTAGGGGAGATATCATTCCTGTGACTGCAACATATTTGGAGGAATGGGGACCACTTTGGCGGGAAAGAAATGCTGAGTTCGAGAGATCAGTTGGTAGAGAATGACAGGAGCTCAAAGGAAAAAAGTTTCTGGTATGGGATGGCAACCATAGGCTAAAAACATGGTGGAAGAGAATCAAAGATAGTGAGATCTTTCACCTTTTTCACTCTTTTGTTGTAAAGCTTTGTTTTTACAAATGATGAATTTTTTGTGTGTGATAGAGTACTCGGACAATGGTCAATACCATGTTAGTGTTCATTGCCAATTCCTTGAGTTGTCCAGAGCAAAAGAAGCAGAGTTTCTTCTTGCACTTGACACTTCCAATGCGTAAGTTTGTTAATCGCATGTTGACTCTCATTTTTTTGCAAGCAATGCTTGTGTTCAACTCTTTGTTTTTAAATTTTTTGCAGCATTTCCAGGGCACATGTCATGCCAAACGTCACTCATGAAGTTTATATGTTAAAGATTTGGCATGGCAAATAAAGATTCAATCCTTCAAAAATTGACATCTGATATGAGAGAATGGGCTAGGGTGGAGATGACTGTGGAGGCAAGGTATTACCATGGTACAACACTCCATGTGGATTGATATCTCAACTTGTGTGGAAGGTGATACCTACTCTACATATTGGGTAATTAATGTAAAATTTTATTATGGTTTCAATACAGTGTTTTGTATTAGGATGAGTTCACTGCATTTACGTTCAAAGAAAAGGAAAGCTAGATGCACTTGGACTAAATGATGTTGAGAAGAAGAAGAGACTGGACAAGGCCACAAAGGTAGAAGAGGAACGGTTGAAAGATAGGGGCTACAAGTACTTGTAAATTGCCAATCCTCTTAATGGTGATGAGTTCTTCAAGTTGCTTTCTAGAATTAAATGGGATGAACCTAGAATGCTAAAGATCACTAGAGATAAGCTCTATTGTTTGATAAGCTCTAAAATCACTCTTGAGAGGTATTGAAGCTATTAGTTTCTCATTTTTAATTATATTCATTCCATTTTGTTTTTCTATATGATTAAGTCATATGTTGTTCTTATTGCTTGTGGAAAGAAGATAATTTTGCACCTCATGAGCCTCACTAAGTCTAAGGATCCACAATATCTGCATTTGGGTGATTACAAGCTTTTTAGAAGTTACATGAAAAAGGAGACTTATTGGGCTCACTTGCATGGGGAGGCTACACTTATGATTGAAAGGATGCAAGTAGAAGGTCCACAACTTCCTAATTCTTTTGACCTATTCTACAAGATGAGCATGAAGAATCATATTTTGGAGGTAGACGTTTGACCATTAAAAAAAAAAAGAATATAGACATGTTTTAATTTACACAAGATCAAGTTGAGTGTGATTTTTGATTGTTACTATGTATGTAGGCTTTTATTTATCTAATGGATGCGGTGAAGTCTTCCGACTCTAGTGAGAAGATGCCGGAGCTTGTGTTGTCGGCTAAGAGAGTGATTTACAGGTTTGCATCTTCCACTTTCACTCTTTGCAAAAAAAGATCATTTCATTTTTTTGCCATGGTTTTGTGACAGTGGGTCATTTTGAGAATGATGAAATATCATTTTGTGTTTACAAAAAATCCTGAAATTCCCTGTGGAAGCCCGATATGGGGGGGATGGTTCTTTTGACAATACGCGTGTGTATAATGTCTATGTTGAAAACACTTAAATCCCTTGTGGGAGCCCAAGATAGGGTTTATGGTTTATTTTGCAAAAGTATTCTCCATACAAAGGAGACTCTGACATTTTTTTTTTTGGATACATGACATTTATTATACCATTGCGTTTTTGTGCTTTTCAAAGTGGACGATGCTCTAAAAATTGTGTAGATGGGTTATGCAATGCGTTGAGATGCAATAATTGAATGAAGCCCCATTATTCACTAGAGAGTGGATTGATGTACGTGATGAGAATACAATGTTCTCTCCCTCTTTGATTGAAAGGAATCTGACAACATGGGAAGCCAATGTTTGTCCTTGGTGGTTGGATTATCCACTAGGAGTTATTCCAAAGCTAGAGTTTGAATTACGTAAGAGTAAGTATTTTAACACTAGTGGCTCTTTTATTTTGAGAATGTATATGTCTTACTTTAGTACTAATTTATGTGATATTGTGCTATATGGTTGTTGAGTGAAGGGTTTCAAAATGAGAGTGATGAGTACTTAGAGGAGACACAAGAAGAATCTCTCCCTCCCGTTTCTCAAGGAGTTACTCAAAACACCATTGAGAGTGGCTCTCAAGGTACTCCACTAGCAAACAATGTACTCAAGAAGGGTAAAGGGAAAATGGAGCCTCCAAGTACATCAAGGAAATCCACTCCTTCTTCAATGCCTCCCTTTGTGCCATCTACAGAGCCCGGCATGTCCTCTTTGGCAACCACTATACCCCATATGGCACCCTCTTCTAATGTGCCCACTACATCCTCATTGGTGCACACTACTTCGTTTGTTGTAGAGTCTCCACTTGGGTGAGAGGCTTGGGAGAGAAGGCCAATCACATGATCTGTTGGTAAGTTTAAGAAAATTGTTAGCAAATCTGTCTTCTATATTTCCTAATTCAAAGCTAATTTGGATAATGCTTGCAGGGTTCCATTACCAAACCATTGTAGATGTTTTGCTTGTGGATACATCACAAATTGATAAGTTTGCCCTTGATAGGTAGATTTTCATAGTGCTTACTTATTTGCATTTTCTTCTTGCATTGTTCTATGATTTTGAACATAATTCATGTTTGGTTTTCTTATAGCATCAACAAATTTTTTGCGACACAAAATACAAATCTATATAGCAAAGATGGTGTGCCATGTCGTGAGGTTGCTAGGCTTATCTTTGCAGATTTTCCTACAAGTTTGCTTGTGGATGGTGTAGGACCAATCCCATTGGGTAAGTAACTTTTATTTGGACTAGTACCTACAGCTAACATGTCATCATTCACTTTTGTAGAGGGCATGAGTGTTCCCAAGTGGAACACATTTTCCAGTGGTCTAGTGACAGGGTGCATGGATGTTGCTCGTGAGTTTTTGGCCGATGAGGGGTTTTTAGTCACCATGTGCATGGCCGAGCATATTGGAGATTTTATTGTAGATGCAAGCTAGGGTAGGACTTGTGCTCTTACATACATGGACTCTCATGTGTAATAAAAAGGCATATCGGCATCCACTCACTAGAGAGGCGGTGAGATAACAAACTTAGTTTCATAGTTTAATTTCCTAACTATAAACATTGTAGCTATGCCATTGATTCTTTGAGTTTTTTATTCATGCAGGTACTTGATTTTACCATGTGTCTTTGGTATCGTATTGGCCATCCTGTGCCACACTATGATAGAGAGGCAGGGGAGAAAATTGCCGAGAGATTGTTTCCAGCAGATTGTAGCTACATGACAGATGATGTAGTCTTCCCCATTAAGATTGATGGTGTTATTCTTAGAGGCGGGGCAGAGCGGTCTTCTTTGTTCTTTCGGTAAGACTAGTCCATAGTATGATACTAGTGAATGTTATGGTATATATGTGTTTGCATTCGGTTTCTAATTTACTTTTTATATGGTCAAGTGGTTGCTGGCAACATTTACTGAGCCTCATGACTATGTTTTGGACTTGTTTGCGGGGTGTGGTGGTTTGGGCCGAGCTTCTGTGGAAGATATGAGGCATTGCATGTGTCTAGAGCTAGATGATGTGCTCTATGAAAGATGTTTGACCGATATTGCATGTGGACCTGTGAAATGTTGATTGTGGATGCACATTTGGTTGAGAAAACTCTATTCTGATAGTACACATCTTCATGTTTTGATTTATGTTTTTATGTACATGGCAGCCATATGACATTGACATGGCATTTTGGTATGCTCCATACATTTCATTTGGATATTTCATTTGTGTTTGTTTGGTACATGACGGCCACATGATGTGGAGATGACTTTGATTGGAGCTTTCTTTTGTAGGTAGATTATGTTGACACCATTGGCTTGTGTGTTGATTTTTGTGAGATAAAAAAATCGTTAAAGTGATGGAAATAGGAGTTTATGTGAAGGAAATCCCATGTGGGAGCCCACGTTTTCAGTATAGCCTTAAAAAATACATACAAATGGTGCTTTTTATAAAGTTTCCTTTTTCATAAGCATAGACATGCTTCCATATTTCTTAAAAGTGTTTGGTAGTTGAAGGATTGTACTGTGAGGTTTTGAGTTTTTCCACTACACAATGATATTTAAAGATATCATTGGTGTAAAATTACGGTTTAAAAGCTCAAAACTGAAAGCTCGCAAAAATAAAACCCCTAGGCCGAAATGAGCCCAAATCAAAATTTTGACCATACCAATCTCTTTGAGATCTCTTGAAATTTTTGTTGACTTGCGAACGCTCGCCAAAGCTCATAAAAATCAGAGAAAGTGAGCAGGCATGTGTTGGAGCTGCTGGCGACTAAGCCTGGGAGGATGCAACTTGCTCTGATACCAATTGGCGGAATTAGAGTTGCAAGAAAACACACACATCTTGGAGAAGACAAAGGAAGCTCAAGGCCCACAACAGAGAGTGTTTTACTTAGTGTGCAATGGAAAGATAGATAGCCCTAGAATGATGGGCGTATATACAATGCACGGTGGAAAAAACCTCCTAGAGAGGGGAAAAATTCCGTGGCGGTCCTAAGTGTGCTCACACACAGCACTACCACATGTATATGGTAACATTTGAGAGAGGAAATTTCAACATTTTCTCAAGCAACATGAGTTTAAGTAAGGCCTTCCACTTTCACCCACTCTTTTGGGTTATGCATTGTTGATTTGGGACACGTGGTTCTTAAGTATGTGCACTAAGAAGGCATTGAAGAAGTTCTTCTTGGTTGGTAATGCTCCAATTATCCTTCTGCCATATGAAAATGATGTAACGCTCTTTGCTCATACTCTTGAAGATACACAAAATCTCAAGATTGTCCACGAAATATTTTGCTGGCATAGTGGTTTGAGTGTGAGTGCTCAAAAAAACAAATTTTATGCTTGTGTGAAAACTCCCAACAAGGAGAAGCCTAGCATGTTGTAGAATAAAGTTGTAGAGAGTTTCAAGTATCTTGGCCTTGAGGTTTCAACCAATTACAAATGGTGTGAATATGATATGTGAAGGCTTGAAGCTGTGGAAAAGGGCCGCTTGAAAAGGTGTGTCAATAAGGCAATGTAAAATCTTCTTTGACACCTTGTCGATCATGTTATATTTCTTTATGGGTTGAAGTATAGGGTGGTACTATTTGTATCTCCACATGAAAAGAGTTTTTTGAAAAAATTCTTCGATTTTTTCTCTAAGTGAAGATGAGGTGAAGATGCAAACACCATGCATGCTCCTTCTATTGAGTCAGGATCACTTCATCGAGGTTATGGCATGCAAAGAGTCATGTGCAATGCACCTATAATATGTAGGTGTATTACATGTGCGCAACAAGAGGGTGTATAACAACTTCTAAAAATTATAGGTATACATTTTTAATCTAAATTTGAAAAAATGCTGCAAGTTTGTGAAGAAATAGGGGTCGGATGCAAGTTATCATTGGAAGACGGCATGCAATGCACGATGCATCACTCAACCCCATAGTCAACAATATGCAATGTTGGAAAATTTGGAGGTTCACACTTTAAAATTCTATCACCCACACCAATTCCAAGAGTATGCTCTTCATTGAGAACGCATACCATCCTCATCCATACGTGCCTGAGCTTTCCCTCTTATTCAATGTTTGCACCATAGTAGCAATCCATTATCTCCTATATTCTCATGTGTGAAATGCAACGTTGGGACACTAAGAAGGATCCTTCTATTTATGCACACTACACCCCTTACAAGAGTTTTGAGCATCATATCTCACTAGAGTCCTCATTTCTTATCATATCTAAGAGTGCTTTTGTCAAATTTTCATCCCACGCTCTTCACTAATCAAATCAGCATAGAGCATGAGACAGGTTTCATTTGGTCACATAGATCATATTTGACCTTTCCCAACAATAATATCATCTCTTTCTCTCTCTTTATGTGTGTGTGTGTGTGTGTGTTAGATCCCTGATCTCTAATGTTATAGACGACAAAATGTAGTTTTTTATGGGAATTCTTTTTCACAAATAGCAATAGTGTAATGAATCCAAGCCGGTATGGGAAAGCTATGGTTTCACGTTCATTAAAATGACATTAGAATGTCCAAGATTGAAGGGTAGAGACTAAAGCAAAGGATAAAAGTTGACAAATAAATCAAAGACTCACTTTTAGTCTACAAACAAGGCCTTCTATAAACCCCCCTTTTTCTCAAAAAACAAGGTGCCCTCTCTCTACTTGGTGCTTATATAAATGTATCCACCACACACAAGGGGTAATGGATACACACACTTGGCGTGGTGCATTCTGTGTGTGTGTATGTGTGTGACGATGATGATGATCATCATCTTCATGCTCTCGATCCCTCAGTTAAATGCTCTTATTCTCTTTCCATCTTCTTGGTAAGCAAAAAGAAAACACTTCTTCTCTTGTCATGGTGTCCATCATGGTGATAGAGCTCTTCATTGGCATCTCCATGGCATAACCTCTCTTTCATTAATGCAAGTAGCCTTTTAACATCCATAAACTATTCTCAAGCAATGGTCAAAAAGTTCTCAATGCCATATCCATCCCTCTCTTTCTCTCTCTACTTCATGTACATGCTCCTTGCTCCATATCCATCCCTTCTACTTCACGTACATGCTCCGTGCATCAACAACATGTCATCAGTTGATGATTTCACCTACACATGGGCATGTGTGAGCTTACCATGTGTGTATGATGTTGATTCAAGTTTATCTAATCATGTTTATCTCACTAACGTATGCTTATGATATGTATGCACTCACACGAGTACATAAAGAGCATGCACATTTTTATGTCAAGTAAGTAGTAGTGACATTGTTTTGCGTACACATGGGCATGTGTGGGCTTACTCTGTGTGTATGATGCTGATTCAAGTTTATCTAATCATGTTTCTCTTACTAAGGTATGTGTATGGTATTTATGCACTCACATGAGTACATAAAGAACATGCACATGATTTATGTCGAGTAATAGTGAGTATCTCCCAAACCGATAAGAATTAGTTCATGTCCTTCAAGTAGGGTATCAATTTATTTCTATCGTGAATTTTCTCCAAGTTTCATGTTTGAAATCCACTTGTGTGATGAGTTACGTCAATACATAACTTGCTGTTTTTTTAAAACAAAAAATTTGGACCTTTAGGCTGTTAGGAGGGCTACCATGGAGACTCACCACTTTTTCACTTCATAACCTTGCTTAGATATGCTCAAACCTAACTTTACATCACTAATTTCATGTCTTTAGCTTTTGAAGATTGCCTACTACATAGGGGTGCTACAAAGGAGGTACCATATAGAATCATGGGCTTGCTATGAAGTTCATATATGTTTTATAATTTTTTTTTTGGTGGTTTGATTGCACCTTTCTTAACTCGAGAAGGATATGGTAATACATGATGACATGTACCGAGATGCATAGTCATTTCTCAATCATTTGTACATAAAATGGATTTCTTTTGGAATCATAAAATATGGCATGTGTCTTACGGAATCCGTCTTTGCTCTTCTTCCTCTCTTCAATCTGGTATCACAGCCGAGTGGTTGCCGGCGAGAGAGATTCCTCATTGTGAGTATGTGAGTGCCACTACACTATTTGGAGCTGGTTTGGAGCCGTTCTCAAGCGCTTATAGAGGAGAGAATTCAGCCACAGTGCTATTCTTTAATTGCACACACATTGGAGTGCATTGGTGTGTGCATACAACAAGATTTGAAGCTTGAAATTTCCATCCATCTATGGGATTGTGGAGCTAAGATTTTTATCTTGTGTTTAGCTTATCTAGAAGCTAAATTTACTGAGATTTGGGACCATTTTGTTGTGGTTGTCCAATCCAAAGTGTGGTAGATTACCAAAAACAAGTTTTCGTAGGTGTATTTTTGGCTCAAAACACGTGTTTTTGACCATAAATTTGTCTTGCATACTAAGATCTGTGCATATATGGTACATTCAAAACGTGATGGAAATGTATATTTGATCTAATTTCAATCACATTTTTTTCAGCAATGTGCACGACATCCAGATCCTCACACAGACATAGGTTTTGTGCACACAAATTAAGACACAACTCATTTGTTTTGAGCATTAACTCAATGTATCCTTACGAGGATTATACATGCTCTATGTGAGCAAAATGTGTTCATCGACTACAACATAGTAGGTTACATGCACATGTGTTACTTGCCCACTATAGGTGTTTGGATATAGGTGCACATTTTGGAAAGAATTTTCCTTGAGATCTACATGTGATATTCCATATGTGTTTGGCATTTGTGTTTGACATTGTGGTCATCTCTATTATTGAGAGCATTTAGTAGGTGTTGCTCAGCTTGGTCTACTCTCAAATTGTCAGTTATTGCTTGTACTCCGGTTGGTGCTTGTTTGAGTGCATATCTTGCTTATTGAAGAGATAATCATATGTACGTTTATTGTGGATACTACCTTTGTACGAATTTGTGGAGCCATCTTGGCTAGTATGTAAATCTCGGCCATTTCTGAGGCTTGGTTCAAAAGATAGTCATTTCTGAGACTTGACTGTAGTCGTGTCATTGATTAGCCTTTTGTGAGGGTTGTGTGTGAGGTTTTTTGAAGGCAAACCGGGTTTACCAAGTGCAAGGTGTATTAGGTTGCTAGATATCCCTATATCGTATCCTTGTCATAGGCCATGTATAGAGAGGACTAGGTGCTTTAACACCATGTTGGCAGTCACGTGTGACATATTTTGGCAAAATGGTGCGGGCCACCCCAAAGTCTTTGAGAGATGTTTTTTGATGCTTTTGGACCCCTTAGATGTAAATAAATCATGCTTGTACAAAGTGTACAAAGGTGGTGTGTGCCAACTATCTCTACATATGCGGGCACTCGATCAAAGGAACATATGAGGTCTACAAGGCATTAGAAAAGAAAAATAAAGACCTCAAGCTGGAGCTGAAATTAGAGCAGTCTCAGCGTAGAGACTTGGCCTTGATGCGGGTCCAAAGAGAAGACGAGCTACTGAAGGAAATAGATGAAATCAAAAGAGTCAACCAGCTATTGAGAGAGGGAAGGCTGGAAACGCAAGAAGAGGCAGGCACTTCAGAGCAACCTCAAATAGAAATCCCCTCAGTTTCATTTGCTGATATGGAGACACAGCCAACAGTAGAGCTAAGTGGCGAGGAGGAGTTTCAAGTACCAATTACCGAAGCAGACACAGTGCCAATGGTCCAACTCTCAAAGGCTGAAGAAGATGCACTGAAAGAAAAAATTACACAAGAGGTAGATGAGCAGTGGAAGGTAGCAATGGATTGGGAGCTGAGAGTACTTCATCCCGTCAATGTCACACAAATCACTCCCAATCAAATAAATGCACAATGGCACCAACAATCCCTGCCTTATCCTCTGATTAAAGTGGAGTTGCTGCAAGTAAAAGAAAGGCTTTACACTGACATGAAAGTCGAGGGTGCAGATCAAGACCACCCAAAGTGGAGGTTGAGCTGGCTGAACAAGAATCCAAGGTACTTGATTCTATTCACAAGAGCACCTGCGGCCCTGCAACAGGATCCTACCTCCTGTCCACGGTACCAAGAGTAAGGACCTGGATAGCACACGAGGCACTACTAAAGAAGCGGCCAACTTGGCTGAATTACCCCAAATTGCCTGCTCCAAAAAAGGGATAGTCGACTCAAGAATACACGGTGAAAACCCTAAAGGGCGCCATGTCATTCTTCAAAAGTCTACCAGATTTGTCATGTGCAATGCTATACAAAATTTGCCGAATGCTGCTCACCTGCATCGAAGTGTTCAATGAGCCAGAGCAAGCAGGCGCCCCTTGGATGTCATTCCTTGAGGGTAACAAAGGGTTGTGCTATGATCTCAATGGCCAACCTTCCGAAGAAGTACTCTATGGCTTCTATGCCACGTGTATGTTTCTACCTTCTCACAACATGCTGGCGTTTGAGGAAGCGTTCTACACAGGATTCTTCACTTGGCGAATGAAGATATTTGCACCAGTGATCAGCAACCTGACATCAAGGTTTGTAGGCTACTAAGCAGTGGAGCTGAAGAACAGAGTCACTATGCAGTTCTTAAAAGGAAGATCAGATACCAAAAGCACTGAATGCGCTTAAAGACCACCTCGTCAACCGTCAACCTGAAGACTACTTCAGCCCAGAAAGCTATGTCAGGGACGACACACGCGAGGAGGGGGGGAATGTTAGAAGCAAGCTAACACGGATACCATTTTTTGGAGTTCTCATTATAAAAACACTTATATTTTGATAAATCAAGAATATTGTTACTCCTAATTTTCGGATAAACCTTGTAATTGATGAGCCGGGGCTACAAGCTTCGAGATTGTATCAACCTGTCATTGCCTATCTTTAGTTAGAGCTCCCAGATTATTAGTTTTGACCACCAAAAACCTTGGCTAAGGTATAAAAGCCAATTTTTTGTAAGTTATTTGTAAGTTTTGGATAATCAAATACACAAAGTGAGCTAACAGGGCTCACTTCTCTCCTTCTCGTGCTTCCTACTCCCTCCTCGGTTGTCACATTGCAATCACGTTTGTTGCATTGCAACCGCAGGTAAGAGCTTTACGCATTGACGTAAACACATCATAGTAATTCGTAGCTTTTGGCATCGCCGACCTGCGGCTTAATTTCATCATAAGTAAGAATTTACACTTTCTAGTAAAAAACTAAGCATAGGGGGGATATTGGGGCATCATTGCTAAGCATTTAGATGCATGCTGGGTCGAAAACAACTAGGTCAAAAATCCATAGCTATTAATAATCGTGATTTTGGCAATTGATCTAAAGTGGGGTTTGAGACTATAAGCATGTGTGCTTAGGTCTTATGAACATGTCCTAGAAGTTTTGTTATGTTTGGATGTCATTTGATGTTGCAACGGATGTGATTTGTTTGCCGATGAGTGATTGGCTTTTAGTGATTTCAGGCACTTGAGTTAGATGCGATTTGTTAGTTGTTTTCCGAGAGATTGGCACCCTCTTGTAGCCTCTATGCACTAGTTGAGTCAGCTTCATCCCATGGATTGACAATTTAATCGTGGTTCTCGCAATAAGTTAGGATAGTGAGGTTAGACACGCATCCCACACATCACCTGATAGATCCGGAGCCATATCTATGTGCATGTGGGAAGTGCCAAAGTCATTGAATCTGGACCTCCCAGGGTGTCCACAATGAAGTAAAATAGGGGGGTATCTATTGCAGACTTGGGGATTATCATCGGGTGTCACAACTTGGTGATGTGGCATGACTACAAAGTTATCAAAAGAAAATGATTTGCTTCCTGTGAATGGAAGTACAAAGTTGAACCACTACTACTTGCTTTTGTTGAAGTGGAAGTGGAATCATCGCCACCCCTAGGAGGAGTCCGCATTGTAGTTTCACCCATTTGTTTTTTTCCAAATGTCTCCACTTGAAATCCTCTTTCAAGCAATATCTCAACTTCTTCATATGTAAGATTTGTTCCTAAATCAACCAGCCAAATTGTTGGTGGAGGAGCTAGCCTTGGATCTATGTTATGATTCATCACATCACAATGAATAACATGGTTGGGACAAAACCAAAACCATTGCCTAAGTAACCCATTTGGATGTTTTCTATAGCCCTCAAAAGATGGTGTAGGAGTCCCTTTACTACATGCCACTATATTTTGTCCACATCTTTTTTCAGCACTAGGGGTGCCCCTACATGTTACACGACTATTAAGAGTCTAGTTGCCCACAAAGCTTCATTGACCGTTTGTTCCAAAACACAAACCTTTGCCTTGTCTTTATAAATCTTGCTCACATCTCTAGTTCTTGAATCCTCCGTGAAGATGATCTTCTTGGGCCTTCCATGTGATGTACGGTCAATTCTTTTTGCATTGTACTCTAGTCTATGTGTGGAGTCATCCTCAACATCAATCACAATCAATTGCCCTTGCTTTTGCCAAATGATTTCTTTGTCTCCTTGAAGAGCTGTGCGGGCTTTAAACATGGGTATTCTAGATGTAGCCTTATTTACTACTCTTATCACTTGCATTGGACTAGAGGAAACTCTCTCCTTGAGTCTCTCTAATGAAGGACCCTTTCCAATATGTTTACCTTGAGAGTAAGAAACTGGATTTGTGCTTTGTAGTATTGCATTTTATATATCTAAAGTACATGCATCACATAATGAGTTTTCTTTTTGAATCCCTCGCTTGCGAACCAACTCCCATGCTTACTGTCAGCCAAGTTTGTTCTTGGAGTGTGTGCTCCATCACTACTTCTCTCTACTGCTTTCATGATTCTCCCCAATGTGCAATACGCACCTCCCACCAACTCAACTATGAGTCCATTATAGGGATGTTCTTATACATACAATGTCCATTGCGCCACCATTGTCAAAGGAGACGAGCCTCTGATGTTGTTGCCTCTCTAGAGGGGGCTAAACACCACTTTTTGCACATTTCTTTATGAGTTTGTTGAGATGAAGAAACAATGTACTTTGTTGTGTGTGCCACCATGCTTTACTTCCAATGAAAAAGGAAAGTTCGCTCTCGATGTTGTAGAACATTGTCTTTCCCACCATTGAACACAATGCATACTGCATTCCAGTTGGTTTGAGCTTTGTTGGCCAATGAATCCATGGAAATCCATTTTCTCACACCCATGCCCCTCCATAACTTCATTTATGCACTCCCAACAAAGGACTTGTGCTTCCACGTACTCCTCTTTCATCTCACAAGTTGCAAGAGTGAGGAGGTCTTGCATGCTATAATGTAAGACATTCATATTAGTATACATATTAAGAGTTGTTTCTTAAAATATGTTGCTAAAAAGAAGAAACTTGGATCGCATACATGGCATGCCATGGTCACCCAACCCACCACTTGGTGAGTGTGATCAAATTGCAACCAAGCGTGCCAAAGATCTCGTGTTCCACTTTGTCGCAGTCAATTGACCAAATCCAATCCAGGGGTAGGGCCAATCGTAGACATTCTGAACACAAAGTACCGCTCCCCTTTCACTTCGTGCCCATAAAATTTTCTTTTGTGAAAAAAAACATATGTGCAATCCCTTTTTAGCTGCAACAGGTTGGGTCATTTGCTGCCACGGACCTATGAAGCTTGTATTATAAAATTTAGTCACTTTGAAGTAATATGCACAAACAAGAGTAACAAATAATCAACCTCACCAATTTTCCTTGTTTAAGGGGCCCATTGCTTCCTCGAAATTCTTGTTCGCCAAGTATATGGTGAGAGCCCCCTTCTTGCATCAAAGTTGTTGTCACAATTTCCTTTGCCACACATATTTGTACCTTATTTCACTTGTATATATGTCTACACTGAGGAATCGTGCAACCATTTCTTTGGTTTTATCAGTGATTCTTTTGGACGTGCCATCCCTCATGTCATGTTGGTAATTCCCTTGATGTACCATCAATCTACTCATGCTTTCATTCCTTGGAATGACATAATATACAAAGCAATCACATGTACACAAAAAAATGGGTGGCTATCGATAGCAGTGACAAGTAAGCTTGCCTCCATATCCATCACATAACTCACCCATGCAAAGTAATTTGAGCATGCTTCCATTGAAATAGGTCGTGCTTGATTTTTTGGACAACTTTTGTTATCACATACAAAATCCTCATATTGCTGTATATTGAGGGCATACCATCTGTCGAGTCATGCACGATATGAGTGATGATCAATATGCTAAAAAGTAAACCCTAAAACATTAGTATAAAGATAATTCCATAAGTCAAGCATTTGTGTAGAAGCACGGAGATGATCCCATGTCTGTCTCTCCACAAGTAACATATGTGAATTGCATGTGGTGTTGTCATTCACGTCATGAGTATTGTTAAAATCACCACAAAGAAGTGCATTGGAGGTCCATGGATAGGAAGAAATATCTTGCCATAGGGCGGCCCTTTTCCCAGAAGCTATATATGCATATAGCCCTCTAATTTCATAAATTTGACCATTCAATTAACACAGTACAATCATCCACCACTCGGATCATTGCTTACCAAAAGTGGCTAAAGCTCACGTCGAACCATCATCAAAACTCCAGAGTAATCATGCAAACCAACATATGCAATCCAATAGCCCACAAAGTAGGAACACTCGCCAGCAAATTCATGTTGATTATGCTCTTGTAAAACAACCTATTTCATTGACCCTATATGGGGGTTGCAGATGGATAGGTTAGGGCTCTTTATGTTGTTTTTGTTTTGTTCAATACTGGTTGGTACCTCTTCCCACTGATGTGTCCCTAGAGGTATTTCCTAGTGTTTTCTAGTGTGTACATGAACGCATTGCAGTAGCTGGGCTTTTGAACATCAGGCAATCTTTTTCCATCCCACTCATCAAATTGAGCACGATGACCATTACAAACAAGTGTGTCTTGTCCATTATCATTGCTTGTTGTCTATCTAACATCCATGTTTGTCTGCTTTAATCGTGATTGGTACCAAAATGTTCAACACATTTGCTTAGTATTAGACATTGGATTCAATATAATTTTATATCATAGTTCCTTCTCTAGGTTTATTAATCAAGAAGTCTGGCTAAGCTAGTTGATCTTCTCTTAATACCATAAGAGATGCCTTCCTAATTTTCAATGGTTACCTTAGGCTCTTAATCCGATATTATGAATCAGGGCGTGCAATGTGTAAGTGCTTTCTAATGGGCTTAATTCCTCCCGACCTTTAGCTTAAGTATTACAATGGGAGTTTGACTATTGTGATGAGCCTGGGGAGGGTAAGAATGCCAAAATGACCCCCCACAGTTACAAAATGAAAATGAAATGAAAGAAAAACAACCAAAAACAAAAAGAAAAAGTGCCAACAATGTAAAACCTTAAGTGTTGGAATTAGGGTTGCAGAGAAACGCACACAGCTTGGAGAAGATGAAGGAAGCTCAAGGCACACAATAGAGAGTGTGTTACTTAGTATGCAATGGAAAGATAGATAGCCCTAGAGTGATGGGCGTATATACAACGCACGGGGGGAAAAAACCTCCTAAAGAAGGAAAAAATGCCCCGGCGGTCCTAGTGTGTTCACACACATCACTACCACATGTATATGGTAACAAATCCCCCCTGGAGTGATGCGGTGAACGAGAGCTGGCACATGAGTAAAGGGAAGTGCCATGCCTGTAGTGATGTGTGTGAACACATCACTACCACATGTATATGGTAACAAATCCCCCCTGGAGTGATGCGGTGAACGAGAGCTGGCACATGAGTAAAGGGAAGTGCCATGCTTGGAGTGATGTGTGTGAACACATCACTACAGGCGGTCCTAGTTTGTGAACACACTAGGACCGCCTCTTTAGGAGGGCTTTTCCCTCGTGCATTGTATATACGCCCATCACTCTAGGGCTATATATCTTTCCATTGCATACTAAGTAACACACTTTCTATTGTGTGCCTTGAGCTTCCTTTGTCTTCTCCAAGCTGTGTGCATTTCTCTGCAACCCTAATTCCAACAATTGGTATTGGAGAAGGTTGCGTCCTCCCAGGCTTAGTCGCCAGTTGCTCCAGCACATGCCTGCTCACTTTCTCCAATTTCAGTGAGCTTTGGCAAGCGTTCGCAGGTCGATAAAAATTTTGGGCTCATTTCGGCCTCCGTTTCCACTACAGGCAGGTCTGCATAGGCAATTTTGTCATTTTGTGCAAAAATTCTGTCAGTTCCATTTTTTGCATAACAGGTGCCTTATAGTCTTCTATGGTTTGTGCTATATAGCACAGGTTGTTCCCGCTCCGTTTCTCCTATTTTCGGGCAGTTTTCACATCAGGTGCAACATTTACCATGGCTGACAACAACAACAGAGATGTGTTCAAGATGTTTGCTGCTGAGGACAAGTTGGATGGGGATAACTACCCTATGTGGGCTTATATGATGCAACATGTTCTTGTGTCAAAGGGCGTCTGGAACATTGTGCAGGGCATTGATGTACGTCGTGGTTTTGAGGATGTAGGCGATGTTGAGGATGTTGCAAGTCTTGCTGCAAGGATTGCAATTGTTAGAGTTGTTTTGCCTACGACAAAACAAGCTTGTTGGGATGTTAAGGATGCACAGGCTCATGCATTGATTGCGTTGTTTGTGAAGCGCACCATTGTTCCTCACATCCGTTCAGCAAAATCTGCAAAACAGGTTTGGAATATTCTAGCAGGTCTTTATGCAAGCTGCAATGAGGCTAAAATTGCTTTGCTGCGTAAAGAGCTGGAGTCGAAGATTATGCACGAGGAAGATGATATGGACACTTTCCTTGCTAGTGTGAAGGATATCAATGAGCAACTTATTTCTACAGGTGAAGTTATTTCAGACAGTTCCCTTGTGCAGACTATTCTTGATGCCTTACTAGATTCTTACCAGAATTTTGCTAGTACTTGGAGACTTATGACCCAAGGAAATCCAGAAGTTGTCAAGTTTGATGCATTATGCACATTGCTATTGCAAGAGTCACTTTCCAAAAAAAACAGGACTAGACAGCGTGCAGTTGAATAGGCTTTTATAGCTTCTCAAAGAAAGGGTGGTAACAACAATGCAGCCACTTCTTATGGTTCTGTTGCAAGTGGAAAAAATTCTGTTCCTAATGCTTCTGCTGGCAGCAATTCTTCTGGAAATTCTGGTGATAAGGGCAAAAAAAAGATGCGTTGCCATTATTCTAAAGCCAATGAACACTTGATCAGGTCATGTCCTAAGTTGAAGGGCAAAGAGGCTAAGAAGAAAGAGGGTGGTTCCACTGCAAATGATGGTTCCACTACAAATGCAGCCATTGTTGAGTCTTCTGTGTAAGGAGACTGTGTTGCTGATGTTGATGCAGAATGGGCTTTTAGCGCAGAGTGCACTTACAATCCTGCTGTCCATGATGCATGCTTGTCAGTTGCTACAGATTCACATGTGTGGTATTTCGATAGTGTGGTTGTCATTGTTGCATATGGGCTTTTGTGCCGTGGGCTATATAAGCTCACTTTGTATGACAAGTGTGGACAAAATTTTGCAAATGTTGGTACAGATTCAAGGGCTATTTCAGATGCAAAACTTTGGCATGCACGCTTTGGTCATTTGAATTTTGCCAGTTTGCTGCGTTTGCAGAAATTTGATATGGTTGCTTCTTTGCCACCTTTTGAAGCACCTATCAAACATGTTTGTGAAGGCTGTATTTTGGGTAAGATGCAGCGTTCTAAATTTCCAAAGGATGGTTCAGTTCGGGCCACATGCAGGTTGCAGCTTGTGCATAGTGATGTTTGTGGGCCCATGCAAACTCCGTCCTTGGGAAATTACCTGTACTTCATGACTTTTATTGATGATTACTCCAGTCATGCATGTGTATTTCTGCTTAAAGCGAAGTCCGAAGTTTTTATGTGCTTCAAACAATTTCTGGCTATGGCTGAAAATGTCTCAAAATGTACTATGGGCACCCTCCGTTCCGATCGAGGGGGGGAGTATATGTCTCATGAATTTAATGCATTTTTGGCTAGTCGTGGGATAAAACACCAATGTACAATGCCTTATACACCTCAGCAAAATGGTGTTGCTGAGAGGAAAAACAGGTCACTGACGGAAATGGCACGATGTATGGTCAAAAGTCAAGCTTTGCCGCATTCTTTTTGGCTTGAGGCCATCATGTGTGCCACTTATGTACTTAACAGATGTCCTACGAAAGCTTTGCAATCTATTACTCCATATGAAGAATGGCATGATAGAAAGCCTTCTATTGAGCACATGCGTGTTTTTGGCTGTTTGGCATATGCTTTGGTGCCACAAGTGCAGCGCAAAAAATTGGATGATAAGGCTGTCAAATGTATTTTTGTTGGTTATAGTGCTGAAAGAAAAGGTTACAAGTTGTATCATCCGCAAACAAAACGTATTTTGATTTCTCGAGATGTAGTGTTTGTGGAAGATTCTGTTCAGCCCTTGCTGTCATGTACTAGAGACAATAATGTAAGCTCACAGGACATTTATGACACTTTGTTGCCTCTTTCCAGTGGTGGAAATACGAATGTAAATTCCAATGAGGCAAATGTACGGCCTATGGGGGTTTCTGAAAATGTTTTAGATCAGCCTATTACTGATGCAGATGTACATGATGTACTTGATGAGGAAAGGGCTAAAAACGACCAGGCTAGAGGTATGCCAAAATGGCTGGTGCACACGTTGCGTGACAGTAAACTGGATGCACCTTTGTCTAGTCGTACTCGTTTAGGGTCTCGCCATGCATCTTATGCATCAGATTGTTATGCTTTGGTTGTGTCTAGCTTACATGATGTTGAGGAGCCTCTGACTTTTGATGAAGCACAAAATTCAGAAAATTGGATGGCTGCCATGCAATCAGAATAT
The DNA here is from genome assembly GCF_014529385.1 of Adiantum capillus-veneris. Classification (NCBI taxonomy): domain Eukaryota; kingdom Viridiplantae; phylum Streptophyta; class Polypodiopsida; order Polypodiales; family Pteridaceae; genus Adiantum; species Adiantum capillus-veneris. The sequence goes on from NC_140953.1 coordinate 128,925,911, forward strand.
GATGCACTTATAGAAAATGACACATGGACTTTATGTGATTTGCCTCCTGGCAAAAAGGCCATTGGTACGAAGTGGGTTTACAAGTTAAAACGCAAGCCACATGGTGAGATCGATCGCCATAAGGCTCGACTTGTTGCAAAGGGTTATGCACAGCAAAAAGGAATTGATTATAAAGAGAATTTTGCTCCCACTTGTTGTATGACTACTGTGTGTTTTCTATGTGCATTGGCAGCTCATTTTGGTTGGGATGTACATCAATCAGACATTGTTACTGCTTTCTTGAATGGTGACATATTTGAGGAAGTTTATGTAACGCAGCCTTGCGGTTTTTTCATAAAAGGACAAGAGGATAAAGTGTGCAGATGTAAGAAGGCTTTGTATGGGTTGAAGCAATCTCCTCGTGCTTGGTATGAGAAAGCTGACACTCATTTGGTCAAACGAGGCTTTTGTAGTAGTCCAAGAGAAAGCACATTGTATGTAAAGCGTGAGGGTGATGTACTTCTCATTGTGGTTCTTTATGTCAACGATTTGCTGAATATTGGACCAAATGAGAGACATCTTGCTGAATTTAAAGCTGATTTGAATGCTACTTTCAAGATGAAAGATTTGGGGCTGTTGCATCATTACTTGGGTATACAGTTTAAGTAGTGTGATGGTGGTATGGCCTTGTGTCAAAAAAGTTACATAGAAACATTGCTATGTAAGTTTGGACACTCCCATGGAAAACAGGTTTGAAGTTGAGTCTACATGATGTTGGCAATCCTGCTGATGTCACTCTTTACCAAACTGTTGTTGGTTGCCTCATTTATGTATGCAACACGAGGCCAGATATTCAGTTTGCAGTCTCACAAGAACAGATTTATGCATAGCCTAGGGTCTAAGCATTGGCAAGCCGTCAAGAGGATTTTCCGCTACCTTAGTGGCACTTTACATCTTGGCTTGTTTTATCCCAAGGGGGGATCATTGCCGCCAGACTTACATGCTTTTTCGGACTCAGATTGGGCTGGTTGTTTTGACACGCGAGTGTCCACAAGTGGTTTTTGTTTCATGCTTGGCAATTCATGTATATCATGGTTGAGCAAGAAGCGACCTACTGTGGCCACTTCGAGTTGTGAGGCTGAGTACAGGGCAGTCTTCACAGCTACGTTTGAGTGTGTATGGCTCAGAGGCCTTATGGCTGATTTGGGTGTTAGACAAGACACTGCCAACACTATCTACACCGACAGTGAGAGCGCATTGGCAGTTGCGAGGAAATTGGTTTTTCATGCTCGCACAAAGCACATTGAGGTGCATTACCACTATGTCAGGGAGAGGCTCTCAACAGGAGAGATCAGCTTGCTTATGTGCCAACATAGGACAACCTTGCATATCTTTTCACAAAGGCATTGTCTCGTGAGAAGCTTGAAGCTTTCCGCAAAGCTTTGGGCTTACTTCCCTTTGTGGATTGTTGGAATTAGGGTTGCAGAGAAACGCGCACAGCTTGGAGAAGACGAAGGAAGCTCAAGGCACACAATAGAGAGTGTGTTACTTGGTATGCAATGGAAAGATAGATAGCCCTAGAGTGGTGGGCGTCTATACAATGCATGGGGGAAAAAACCTCCTAAAGAGGGAAAAAATGCCCCGGCGGTCCTAGTGTGTTCACACACATCACTACCACATGTATATGGTAACATCAAGCTGGAAGAGAAATCGTAGTTTGATTTGGAACTTCACTCACATGTATTGCCTATGGTACTAGAGCCCTAGAGGTTCACAGTGTGGGCGCTTTTCCTTGAGAAGCAACAATCCCCAGGCATACAAAATAAGCACACACGTCAAATGACTTTGAATCAATGTGAACCAAAGAGAGCCCAAAAGATCAATTAAGGCTCTACAAAGCATCCATCATAAACATTTTGGGGGGTCAAACAAAGGAAACCATTCTGGCGATGATTTCATGTGTGATTTCCTTTAGCGTATCTTAACTAGACGGTCTTCTAGGTATAGCCTCTAGCTAGCACCCCTGGGACATGAAACAATTTGCTCTCTTGATTAAACAACTTAGTTGACCATAGAGAATCAAGAAGCTTGCCCATGGCGTTAATAGTTGACCTTTAGTGCCTATTGATAATTAAATTAGCGACTGTAGACCTTTTGATTTGTTGCCCTTTACAATTACTTATGTGTTTGATTCTATTGCATTTTAATATTTAATGCTCAAAATATTTTTTAATATTCTGTTACCAATCACTCTATGTGCTTGTTCACTGCATATGATTTTTGATTATCCATGTTCTTATGAGAATGCAATTACTGTGCCATTTTTGGTTGATTTTGCAGTATTCAAGTAAAGCTAGAGCTCTTGTAGAGGACCCGTGCAGCCTCTTGTAGTATTAAACTTCTTGATTGAGAATCCATGGGCCACTACTCTCATTAAGATGTTTAACTACTACAAGACCCATCTGTGTAGACCCACCAAGTTCCTACTTTCGAACACACCTTCCTAAATTCTGACGTTGGAATTTACATCAGGAAGGGGGTTCATGCTAACTTTGGTTATCCTCATTATTATTATATTGAGCTATGGGTCGGCGGGCTTGTTGGCTCCACACATGTATTCATGGGTGATCACCAATGATAGGCGCACGCCACATTTAGAGAGAGAGAGAGAGAGAGAGAGAGAGAGAGAGAGAGAGAGAGAGAGAGAGAGAGAGAGAGAGAGAGAGAGAGAGAGAGAGAGAGAGAGAGAGAGAGCATACTAACCGTTGGCCAGTGTGGGTACCCAAGTGTGGTTGGGACGACTCACATAAGGCCTTATAACCCTAAATTTTATCTCATTCTTGAATGTATGGTTTGCTTGCTCTCCTTCTCTGCAACATAGACTCTTGTTGTGTGTGAGTGTTTGAGGGAGTGTGGTGAGTGAGTGACCTTATGACAGTGTGGCAAGGCGGTTGAGCAACGGTGACCTCCCTCTTCACGATGCAAGATTCATGCAACGACAGAAAGACGGAGGTGACTGACACACCGTTTGGGTTCGTGAGCTTCCCCACACACAGGTTGTGTGTTTGCAGCCTTAGGGGCTCACACACAGCGCACAGCAAGTCCCCAGCAATACGACAAGACAAAATACTATTTGTTCCCCTTAAGTCGGTAGAGTTTTCCAATGCTTGCTCCCCATAAAGTTATTACTAACTTGGGCTAGTAAGTTCTATATAGGGAGCACCCACAAGAGGAGCAGTCATCCCACTCGAATTTGAGACTATGCCATCTTCAACCACCACTACAAACTTTGTAGAGAGATATTTGTCCACAGCATAGAACTCCTCTGTTAAGTGATTGCTGGTTTTCTCTAATGGCACTTCCAACTCTTGACTCCCAACCAAGACAATGGCATGTAAAGCACTCAATGTTTCGCAAAATTTCTTGTAGATATCTGACCCCAAAAATAATATCTAACCAAGACAATGGCATGTAAAGCACTCAATGTTTATGGCGCAAAATTTCTTGTAGATATCTAACCCCAAAAATAATATCTAACCAAGACAATGGCATGTAAAGCACTCAATGTTTATGATGCAAATTTTTTTGTAGATATCTAACCCCAAAAATAACATTCCCATTGCTAAAGGAGAGCTAAAGAAAAAAGCACTAGATTGAATATCTAATTGTATTTAGGAGGGTTAAGGGAATTTTATATTAAGCCTAAATATATTTTAAAATCCATTTTTTAAAATTTGTATTCTATTATCTGAGAGGGATGTTTTGGATTCCTAATATCATTGTTCACAACATTACAAAAAAGAAATTGGCATTACAAACCCAAAGAAAATTCTCTAGTCCACATTACATAAAAGATCTTGGCATTACAAACCAGGAATAACCATCACAAACATACATATTTGGGTATTACAAAATAAACTATCCAAAGATATTATGCTATAGGTAGTTAAAGCTCCGTCCCAAACCAAGTATCCTTAGTTCACTTGGTTTAACGACCTAAAAGTTGACAAGTTTTGCGTCCATGGTGGCCAAGACCACAAATCTTGGCCAACAACATGAAGTGGTATATTACCATCACCGAGTTGATAATTCTGCTCCTCATTGAACTGGTAAGGTATCCACTTTCAAGGAGCTTTTTGCTTGTGTACTTGATTGCATTCACTGCGATTGAAAGGTCTGACATTGATCATTATTAAGTACGACGAACTCGAGCTCTCCCAGGTATGTAAGCCCATTATCATCATAATTGATGAGGCAGGCAACTTTGTCCTTAGTCTTCTATGGTGTCCTTGCATTTTGTGTAGCCTCCTTGTTCTCCAAGGTGGATTTTGCAAAATTGAAGGCATTCTTGATTAGCAAAATGTTGGACCATGATGATGATGATGTCATTCTAAAGACTATAGTAAGCCTCCAAAAGGAAAGAGAGGGATTGAGATCAAGAGCAGGGAGAGTTAGAGAAAGAGAGTGTATGAGAGCATTCAAGAAGGGGGGGGGGGGGGAGAGAGAGAGAGAGTCTTGAGAGAAAAATGTAGTGTATGAGGAGAAGCAAGGGAGAGGTGCTTGGCTTGAGAGAAAAGAATGGCTGCGAATCTTCTATTTTTATCTGTTTTGCAAGAATCCACTTTTTATTAAACTAATAGTATTTAATAAAGTTACCTTTTTCTTGCAATTATATTAAAACTACATCGCTCTCTTCTCACACACTTTCCTTCTCTATCCCCCCATAGGCACTATCCCTATCTCTCTCTACGCACACTCTCTATACACACCCATTCTCTCTCTTCACACACACCCTCTCTCACACATGCACACTCACACTCTTTTTCTCTCTATCTATCTTTCTCCATGCACGCTCTCTCACCTACAGACTCTCTCTACGAACACACACTCTCTACAAATGCATTCTCTCTCCCTCTACAGACACATACCCTCCCACTCACTCTCTCTCTATACCTACCTTTCTCACTCTATACACACTCTCTTTCTCTCTATCTATCTCTCTATACACATTCTGTCTCTATGCCTTCCTCTTCCTCTCACACACACATACACACACTCTCTACCCCACTATCTATACACACACTCTCTTTCTAAACCTCCTTTCTCTCTATATCTCCATACACACATCCTCTTTCATCCCCCTTCTCTCTCCATGCCTCTCTCTCTCTCTCTCTCTCTCTCTCTCTCTCTCTCTCTCTCTCTCTCTCTCTCTCTCTCTCTCTCTCTCTCTGATGTATGCTGTGGGCTCGAAAAGTTCGCTAGTCGCAAAGCGAGAGATCTTCAAGGTATTAATCCAAAAATGATTAAATGGATGGGAGATTTTACACATGAGTGGATGTGTGATATATTCAATCTTGCACGTCAACATGGTAGGCCTTATGATTGGAGTACTAATTGTTGGGTCAAGCCTTTTGCATAAAGGAGGGGATGTAAAGAATGTAAATAACCATCGGACTATAATGATTGGGTCTCTTATGTCAAAGTTGTTTGGGTTCATAATGGAGATAGAATTGAGTGATTGGGTTGAAATGAATGGCAAGAATGCAAAAGGACAAGCAAATGTTTGGTGACACCATAGCACCATTGATCATCTTGTCACTCTTCGTGTTCTCATGGAGGAAAGTCGGTTGAAAGGCAAGCGATTGTATTGTTGCTTTGTGGACTTTAAGAAAGCCTTTGATATGATTCCACGTAAAATTTGTGGAGAAGGATGGAAGAACTTCAAGTGCCAAGTGAGTTATGCTTGCGGTCTCTCGAATCTATGAGAAGGTGATGTGTCAATTCCACATAGAAAGAGCAATGTTAGAAAAATTTGCAAGCACTATTGGGGTTAAACAAGGATGTCCGTTGTCACCTCTCTTTGGTATATGCATAGATCAATTGGAACAAATGGTGCTTAACTTTATGCAAGAAGAAGGCATTGAAGAGGTCATTATTTGCAATTCAGTAATCATGCTTTTGTTTTATGCGGACGATGTAGTGCTTCTAGCACACACTTTAGAGGATGCACAAAAGCTTATGGTTGTCCTTGAGAACTTTTTCTTGCATAGTGGGCTGATTGTGAATGAATCCAAAACAAAGGTTATGCTTGTGAAAACCAACCGTAAGGAGAAGCCATGCATTGTGTACAACAATGTGACACCTCAAGTTGTTGAGAGCTTTAAGTACCTTGGCCTTGAGGTTCTAGCCAATCACAAGTGGCATGAATGTGCTATGTGTCGTTTGGAAGCAAAAAAGAGAGCATATTATGCATTTGAGAACATGTGTAATGCAAGAAACATCAAGTGTTGGGCTGTGAAGAAGTACCTCATTGACACATTGGTGACATTGGTTCTTCTTTATGAAGTTGAAGTGTGGGGCGGGAGCATCTCAAAGTCTACTTAGAAAGAGTTTTAGAATATCCCAGAGCATTTTCTTACAAACTTTCTCCAAGTTAAGACACAAACACCATATATGCTCCTACTTCTTGAGTCAAGATATCTTCCAATTGAGGTTATGGGCATGGAAAGGGTTGTGGAGTACATGATTGAAGTGCACCAAAACCCCTCACATCGACTTTCTACAATTGCATGGGAAGCAAGTAAAAAAGTTCAAAAGACACATAAAAGCAAGATCTTGAGCATGGGATGGATGCAAGACATGAAGAAATGGTTTGGGAGATGGTATGCATTACACTTGCTACATGATGCCTCAATTGACTCCCAAGTAAATGAAGCTTGTCTACAACACCAATGTAATAGATCTTGGGAGGAAGCTGGTGGGTCACACTTCATACATTACACCACCCATATTGTCCCCAACTACAAACCATGTTTTTCGTTGAAAGAGAAAACCATACTCACCCTTACATGCTTGAGCCTATCCCCTTGTCAGTGATACACACTATCGCAGCCATTCGACTTAGCTCCCACCCCCTTCAATGCGAGACAAAGCGTTTGGGCAATGGAGAAGAGTCAAATCGATTGTGCACATTATGCGCAATGTAAGTTCCAAAGTATGAGTACCACACACTACTAGAGTGCTCCGCTTTTGGTCACATCCAAACTTGCTTCCCTTGTATTTTTAGCCATGACTTAGACCTACACACTTTCCTCTCCCAACCACAGTGTGGGCTCTCCACTGTGACTCTCATCGCCACAATTTTGGGGAATCAAGAGTCACTCATCAGCCCCACACATACTACATCACATGTAACTCTGGTCCCATATGTCATTTTTGACCTCTGAGGATATTAATAAAATCTCTCTCTCTCTCTCTCTCTCTCTCTCTCTCTCTCTTTGTGCGGGTGGCCTCATGATGGAGGGTATGGGACCACCCCTGTTCGTGGGGCAGTATATGTGGCATGGCCACATGGATGGTGGGCTGCCCACAATCCACGTGGATAGCCATGTGGACTACAAGCCAGCCACCTGAATAGCCACACGGTTTGTGACAACCCGCATGGAAGGACACAGGGGCACCATGTAATCCGTGGTGCCCACGTGACCTGCCACGTGGGTTGTCGTGATCCGCACGGCTGGCCATGTGGACTGCAAGCGACTTGTAGTTCACATGGTCATGCCACATGGACTACCCCGTAGATGGGGCCATCTGTAGGACCGCCCTTAGCCAGGGGGCCGCCCTCGAAGACCATTAGTCCTCATGGACCAAAGTCCATGGGGCCTGTCAAACCCCCACCTCCCTGACCCCTTTCCCCTTTTGCCACGTGGGTTGTCGCAATTTGCATGGCTAGCCATGTGGATTGCAAGCGACCCACAGTCCACATGGTCATGCCACATGGACTACCCCGCGGATGGTCCCATCTGCAGGACCGCCCTTAGCTATGGGGCCGCCCTCGTAGACCATTAGTCCTCACGGACCAAATTCACGGGGCCTATCAACCCCCCCACCCCCCTTCCCCTATAAAAGGGGAGTGCCCCCTTGCACTCCCCTTTTCTCTCACTGTCACTCTCTAACTCGCACTCAGCATTATTGAAATCCAAAAAGCCTTCCCCTTCCCCTCCCCCTTCCACTACCCCCCCTTTCCTATAAAAGAGGAGGTTCTCCTTACACTCCCTTTGCTCTCCAAATCTTACTCTCTGCCTCTCAAGCATTCAGTCTCAAGTTCTCAAGCTCCTACTTCCTCACTATTACTCTCACACTCTCAAGCCCTCAAGCTTATCTTCCACTCTTTCTCTCATTACCCTCTATCTCTCCCCTCCATTCTTCTATATTTATCTTTCTCTTTCCTCATACCCTCCCTTCCATCCCTCTTTTCACACCCTCCCTTCCATCCCTCTCTTCTAACCTCTCCAGCCACAATCCTCTCTTCACATGCCCCCATCCATCCCTCTCTTCTAACCTCTCCACCCACAATCCTCTCTTCACATGCCCCCTTCTATAATTCTCTCTCTCATCTGGAACATTCTCACTCATTTTTTTTGCACCCCGATTATATTTATAAATGCCAATTCTTATGAGAAACTAGTCTAAAGGATTGGACCACCAAGAAGAAACCCCACCCCAATACACACGACTCAAGAAAACGGTTCTTCTCTTGCTATGGAATCCGCAATTCGAGTGTCTGTGTTGACAACTATACATGGTTGCTTATATTATTGAAGGTTAACGATGCAGTTTTGGACTCTTGCTAGATGCGACAACAAGACCACAAATTTTGTGTCACGTGTCCACCCACAGTAGTGGCTTCCTAGTTGACTAGGGTCGACTCTTTATTTGGGCAAGGTTTCATGTTTAGCACATCCATAGCTAGCTCCATTGCCTTTAACATGTCCCTAGAAGTCCATGATGCCCGAGCAGACCACCACCTATAGTACCAGGTTGGCCATGCCAGAGTCAATCACTCTACAAGCTGCTATTCCCCTTGCCACCCATGGGCCCCCCACCTGCACACGCCCCACTAGCACAACCGCCACTAGAATTGTGGCCAATGGGAACCTGAAATCTCAGCATGGTCCTCCACTCCCCCGTGTTGAACCCATCAACAATGTGCACGCTAATCACATTCTTAACAATGTGTATGTAATGAATAATTTATGTGCAGCATAAACTGTACGCAACAACATGGAGGCTTTCCATGCAGTCGATGATGCCACAAGGTCCCTATTCAACACCATGTATGAGCTTGATGTAAATGTACATCCAACCAAAGAGGACATTGAGCAAGTTTTCGTTATTGTTCACAATGCGATAATGCTTTGGAGGGAACATGGATATAGCACTCCACAGGAGTGTGCAACCTTCGAGAGACATGTGGAGGCTTGGGTAGAAGTGTGGATGATATACATTGCTTTGCAAGGAGGAGTCAATGGAGCCAACTATGAGAATGATGACAATGACAATGACAATGACAATGATGATGACAGTAGCAACAATGACAACTAGATTTTTCCATTGTAAGCTAGTGTTAGAATAATAAGCCCATGAACCCATATGAGAATATTGTATTGTTTTGTTTACTCTATATCTATCTTTTTGCAGTTGTTGTTTTAAGTTGTTTACTTTCAAGCCTTTCAATATAAGTTCATATGGGTATGTTTCAATAGTCTTTCAATGTTTTTCTTCAATTGATTTATTAGGGCAAAGTTGTATTGGATTATTTTGGATTGTAAACTCTTAAAATTAGCTTGACTATGAATGATTCAAGTGTATGTATCATTTTCAGGTTGGTGGTTAAACTTGTTGCTCGACGTAAATCATGGTGTTTGAATAGAGTGTATATTCAATGATTCGGGTGTATTTTTGTGCCTGAATATCAGTGTGCATGTGTATGAATGTACATGAGTGAGGTAGAAAAGAGGGATATTTATCAAGGCAAAGCTGGATTGGATTATGTTGGATTGTAAACACTTAAAATTAGCTTGTTGCTGCAAAAGATTTGAGTGTATGTATCATTGTCTAGTTGGTGGTTAAACTTGCTAGATCATGATGTTTGAAAAGAGTGTGTGTGCTATGATTCGAGTGTATTTTGTGCTTGTAACGAGTGTTGTCCAGAGGTAGAGAAGGAGAGAGCTTGAGTACTTGCAAACACACACACACACACACACACACACACACACACACACACACACACACACACACACACACACACACACACACAAAAGATTGTACTTCTTCGTCTTCACTAACTAAGGGAAAGTACAACATAAAAAGGAACTAGTACAATCAATGTAGTGCCAATAACCTTTGCCCATTATTAAGGAAATTGGTCATTCTGAAATTCCAATCATGGAAGTTGTTCTTGTCTAGTTTCTCACTGACAATATGGTTAAGCCCATCGTTGTTGGATGACATGTTTCCAACCCTTCACACACTCTCCGAACAGTCTGTTAAAAATAGTCGATTAGCAATGGTCACCATAATCTACATACATACACCTGTTTCAATTTGCTAGATAGTATTGTGCACACTATAGCCAAACCAAATCTTTGTTCACCACCAATATGCAGATCTGAATAATCCCAAAACTTAGCATTTCTACATGTGAATGTACTCTAACTCCAAAATGGGGGTCGAAAGGCATCGAAAATGGAAATCTGACTGCACAATTCAGTCCAAAGGACATTCTAAAGGACTGCATGAAACCTTGAGACACGCAAAATCTCCAACATGAATCGCCACAATTAGAGATAGTTGGAGGATGGCTCCCAGGAATACCGAAGCCGCCTCCTAAGCTAATCTTGCTTGCTGCTCCAAGCTCCTCAGATGCAACCAAGTTGTCAAGAGATAGAGAAGGAGAGAGCTTGAACACTTGCAGGCAGGCACACACACACACACACACACACACACACACACACACACACACACACACACACACACACACACACACACACACACACACACACACACACACACACACACACACACACACAGATGGAGGTAGAAGATTGTACTTCTTCCTCTTGACTAACTCAAGATAAGAGGTCTACAAACCATAAGGGACAGTACAACATAAAAAGGAACTAGTACAAAGGTCTAGTGTAAACCACTATTGAGTGAGGTGAGTAGATAAGTGACATCACTCCAGTAGGAAGACCAACTCGTTGTAGTACAAATAAAGTATCACTGGAGAAGATATGTGTATTCACCAAGGTGTGCTAGTGATGATGAATGTTGGTGGTAGTCATTCAGGATTCTTATATGTTGAGCTTGACATCTCAACAAGTGTGCATGTATATGAGTGTACATGAATGAGGCAAAAAAGAGGGACATTTATCATGGAAAATTTGGATTGAAAACCCTTAACATTTTCTTATTGTGAATGATTGATTGTTTGGTTGGTGGTTAAACTTGTTGCTCGACATAGATTATGATGTTTGAAAGTGGGTGGGTGTGCGGGTGTATTTATGTGCTTGTTTGAGTGTACATAAGAGAGGCAAAAAAGAGGGAGATTTATTAATGGATGTTGGATCAAGGTGTGTTCGTGATGGAAAAAATTCAAAGAGAGAGAGAGAGAGAGAGAGAGAGAGAGAGAGAGAGAGAGAGAGAATGAGGAGAGAGAAAAAAAGAGTAGATCCTTAACTACCAAGGGTTGAGAGAGAGGACTAATCATTTTGATATCTGCTCATCAAATTCCCAAAAAGCACTCGCCCAAAAATTACGTCATTCGAGCAGTCTTGATATCTTAATGTATAAGATTGGTCTACATTTGCATATTGTCTAACATTTTTATTGAAACTTGCACTCTTATAAGAGGATTCGTTTACGTTAAAGGAGTAAGACACTCTTGACCATGAAGATCTTGAAAAAGAGACATACCAATGGCACTTTGGTAAGATGATTTGTATGCAACTTTGAATAAATATAAGTACCTGGTCCACTTGGTTTTCTCAAGCAAATGATAGACCATTAGCATGTCTTTAATTATTTGGTTTTTTCACTCCATTTGTCCATTAGTTTGAGGATGATAGGATATGCTAAATATTAAGCGCCCTCCCATAGCAACAAATAAGGATTTCCAAAATTTTGAATTGAACATTGCATCACGATCAAAAACTATATAGCGAGGTAATCTATGATGCATAAAGAATGACTTTATGAATATTTGGGCCAAATTTTTCATTGTGAATGTTTTTTTACAAGAAATAAGGGGGCTAGATTTGTAAGAATATCAATCACCACAAGAATATAATTATAGCCAAGCAAAGTAGGAAGCCTTGTGATAAATGCATTCCAATTTCATTTGAGGTGCATCAATTTGGATAAGCTTAGCAAGATAACAACCTTGCTCAGCTTTAATCCATTGAAAGTCAAGCATTTGGTAGCATAGATTAGCACACGTCTCTTCAATCTTTGTCAAAACAAACTATCCCTCAAGGTAGCATAAGTCTTAATGTGACCAAGATGTTCTACAATAGGGATATTGTGTGTTTCATGTGGAATTTGAAGTTTGATACTTTCATTGTTGGAAATATAAAGACAAGTGTTGAGATATAGATCTCCATCCTCAACATGAATGCCTTTTACTTTTGTATGATTATTTGTTAAAAGAATTTGAATTTTTTGAAATGACTATCTTGCATCATACTCTCAAGTACAAGGTCAATCAAAAAGTTGTAAAGGTTGCTATGGTCCTACCATACTCTTCCAACTTAAGGTATCTGCTACCAAATTTTCCTTTCTTAGTTTATACTTGATGCCAAAATAAGTCCCATATTTACGCTAGGTTGAGTATAAATCCACTTGAGGCTTTTATGATCTCTATACAACTCAAATGTTTGTCTGAGCAAATAATGCCATCAAATTTTTAGAGCATAAACAAATCCTAATAATTCCAAGTCATATGCATGGTAATTCAACTCATGAGTGCATAACTTATGAGATTCATAAATGAGTGGCCTTCCTTATTGAGGCATCATCTCTGTCCACGTACATCTGTGAGGACAGTGAATATCTTCGTGAAGTTTGAAAGTTTGCCAAAGCTTCTTTGAGCTTCTCAAAGCCAGCTTAGATACGATCAATCCAATTGAATGCCTTAGTCTCCTTGAGAGTATTGGTTAAAGGTGATGCTATATTTGCATTAGATTTGATAAAATCACGATACCATCCTTTTGAGCTAAGAAATCCATGCACTTCTCTAATGGATCTATGAGTATGCCGAGCACATCAAATGCACCTTTTTCACCGATAAGGTGGAATAGATAGGCTTTATTTTCTCAAAGGATGAAGTCTCTACAAGGGATATACAAACCCAAGTAAGATTGAAGCTATTGTAGCTTGGCCTCTCTAATACTACCTAAGAGATCCCCTCTTGAGGGTCTATGCAAGAAGTAAAACTACATTTTTCTTTGATATAACAATTTAAAATACATCAAAGTGTGGAACCAAAGATTGAGAGGGGATTATTGCACCCAATGAAGCATGAAGTTTAGGGTTCCATGAGCCTGACTACATCCAAAGGTATCTAGATGCTAGTACTAACCCTGAATGTGTGTGATGCATGAAAGTGGACCCAAAAAACACAAGTGTAGAGTGAATAAGTTTGAATACCTCTTCCCCCCACAATAACACACATCCAAAATCCACAGAAACATAAACACACAAGTGAAATTAGTGAGGGAACGTATTTGATTATGCCACAATTACACTAGCGTAGGCCATCATCCCCGGCAACGACGCCAAATGTTGGGGGTCCCATTGTTGCAATAGATGACCAACAAAATTATCAATCCGGAGGGATGAGCTACCCGGCTAGAGCATGGAAACACTCACACAATTAGTGAGCTAATCATGGCAACACAAATGGTTAACTCTACGAGGTGAGCTTCTTGGCCTAAGGACGAGCTAAGCCGCAATGAAGGGCAATCTCCATATCCACTTCTCTTCACCTCTAATCAACCCAATCACACACACTACGATTGCAAGACACACACAACACTAATCCTATCATGCAACACACTAATCGTATCATGCAACACACTAATCGCAAGCACATACACATAGATCTATCGAGAACCACACTCCAATCAAACCTACATGCACACACAAGCAAAAGAGGGAAATCACACAATATTAGAGAGGAATTAACCACTAATTAGTTAAGATCTAGTTAATCTAAGCATCATAGACAATCATAAGAAGCATGAGAGAGGCATAGTGAAAGAGAATGAATCATTGATTAGTGCTAATCAAGTCTCATGAGCAAGGAGAAGCTCAAGGACTCCATAGCCACACACCTCAAGAGCTCTCACCAAAGAGTGCTCTCAACAAATGAGCTTGAGAACCCTAATTTCATTTACACATTGCCTTATGTACCTAGGTTAAACATATGCAATGTTCGGGCGCCCAAGGCCTTTAGGGATCCACCACTTACTGAATCTGCTACCTAAGCACAGTAACTGGCCTATTCTTTACATCTTGGAACTCCCATTGAGCCCGTAACACATTAAAATATTACAATGGCTTGAACTAAATCAGGAATTTACAATACGTGACCATTTTGGAAAAATGTGTAACTCCAATCTTTACTGCTTCTTCGTATTCATCCTCGATGTGCATCCGTACTTCTTTGATCTTTAGTAGCTTCTATTAACTAACGTTGACTCAGTTAACACATGCTCTCCATACTGTGGGAACCATAGTATAATATAACGTCCCTATCCATTTACCTTCCATTATTTCTACCCGTTTGAGACCTCTATGGATCTCTTCCATCATCATAGCTCTTAGACAATCCAAAATAATGGTAGAAACTTCATGCTCAAGCCTTTCTGTGTCAATGACTGTTTCATTGCCATCATTAACTTGCACCCCTTTTGTGCCAAAATTCTTGAAAATGGAACTTATGAACTCTAAAGCCATTGGACCATACTGAGATTTGAAGGCCTTTACTGAAACTAATATGAAGTTGTTATCCCATATAAGGCTATGGTCACATGAGGCTTAGCTTTCTTCAAGATCAATCGGTCGGCTCTAAGAGGCTGTGCTTTTGACCCACTTCGTAGTGTAACTATGCCTAAAAAGGCATAGTTACAAAACTATGCATTTTCTCAGCCAATGATCTTAGGCTTTCTCTCTCTCTTTTCTGTGCCTTGGTCTTCCTCTCTCTACCCATTGCAATCGGTGCATGCTCTTTGCACATGTCAGAAGTCCTAAGAGGGAGTTTTCATTTGCAATTTGTTCCCAAAGATGCCAAACTATAGCCTAAGAATTAACTTGTATTGTGATTAAAAAACAACCTTCAAAGACTCATGTGTAGAATGTTTCTTCTTGTAAGGTAGCCATCTGTACTTCTTGGCTAAATCAAAAATTCACGAGCTCCATGTTTCATTGAGTTTGTGCTTTGTAGTATGGTAATTTATCTCATAGGCCAACATGGCCTTTAGAAGACATTAACACAATAAGATTTCTTTTTTTGCAAAACTCACAATGGGTGAGTGGATTATTTTACCATATCCAAAAATTACAGATTCTTGTTATGCTTATGACAAGCCATGATACATCGGCTGATGGGGGTGCCACCCCTTGACAATGGATGATCCCACACATTCACATTTGCACGTCCATCACAACAGCCCCGAGGGTCCGCTCCACTCTTTTGAGTTCTTTTGCTTTCCAATGGCGATGATCGTTACCCTGCTTTCTTGGACTATCTCCACAAACTTAGCTGCCTCCAGAGAGTTCTCAGAAATTGACCGTTCCTTGCCTTCTAGATGTGTTTAAAGGAGCAATACCTTACGATTTGTGTAGCAATGAGCAGTGTATGACTCTTGAACATCTTTCCTCCCAAGAAGAGATCATTCTTGAAGAATCCTATTTTCCAGGTTTTTTGGATCCATTTGCAAATCTTTCCTGCAAGTCCACAGATTGACGGACACTCCCTGAATAGGTGGGAAAGATCTTCACAAGCCATCCTACATTGAGAGCATCTATCTGGACCAATTTCCCTAGCAAGGTCCTTCACTCCAATTGGCATGGCTCCCCATAGCACCTTCCATAGAAAAACCTTCATCCTATCCGGCCATTGAGGGCACCAAATGTTCTTGACGACTATTTTCCACCTTGACTCTGGCCACTTCTTTCCCCACTATTTATTGAGCGGGGAGAACCAATCGTGTGATTTCATAAGATTGAGATACACATTCTTTGTTTGGGGTTTTAGGAAATGTCTTTTCACAGGCCAGTGCCAAGCCCTCCACTCGAGCTTGAACTCACAGTCTCGCAGGTACCACAAGAGAGATTTCCAAGTGCTCTGCTAATCAAAAATCTTTCTAGCCCATTGAGGATAACCTCAAAAGCCAATTGATCAGCTCCTTTCCAACAACCTCTAATGTAGTCCCATAGTTGGCCTATACGCCTAATACCTTTGTTATTAACTTTTATGGCCACTTCCCTCCAATAAGGTTCAAAAGGACGCCTCCAGCCTTGGAGAGCCAAGGGGACCAATGAGATATAGAGTTGTGGAAGTACCTTGATAACTCTCCCATTCCAAAGACCCCGTTACTCTGTTGCATTTATGGGTAATCTCAGACACACAATAGGATTTCTATGTCTCTCTCTTTCTCCCCCTCCCCCATTCATAGGACGAGTGTCACACTCGTATTTCTTATGCTTGTTTAATTTGTACACAAGTCCCTTAATTAAAGACCTCATGGGCAATGTTCCCAAATAACATTTTTCTCAATAAATAGAAAAAATTGAGCGATTGAAATTTACACTTTTTTTCCAAAACTTTGAATTTTTAAAAATAATTATAACTAAAATATGGAAACCCCAAAGAAAAACTTCACAGGTTAAAATTGAAACGCAATAGGTGCATTGTGATTGTTTAAGGTTGCGCCCCTCTGAGAGCTTGTAGCGCATACAACGCCAGCAAGCCCATGCACCCCTTGCGTTATAGCATAGGTGCATTGCAGGCAATGGAACCACTCCACTTCTCCAGCTGTGAGATTGTCATCTACTTTTTGACGTGGCTTCCCTTAAATAGCATGCACTGCTCCTTATGCTACAAAATTTTGCAAAAGTTGAGAATTTTGCAGCGCATAGAGAACTTTACCTATGCGTTGTATGTCTCCATTGCACGCATTGAAAGCATGCGCATAGAAGAATTTGTGAAAGGGGAAACCTGAAGTGACATAGGCTACCTCCATGGCATCTTCACGCATATGATTTGTGTAACCTCCCTCCAAATTGGGCTCTCCCCCTCTTGCTCCTCGCATATAAATTTTTTTGTAGTGATGTATTCACACTTAAAAAGTTTACATGTTAGAAACATTCACACCTCTAATGTATTTCCATAGCTATAAATTCATCACATATCAAAAGGAATCTCTATCTTGCATTAGGGAATTTCGGAGGTCATTTGGAGGGCCTTCTAAGAAAATGTATTTTTTGCACTCTCTCTCTAGAAAAAATGGCAAATAATAGAGCTGGGTCTTTCATAGTAAAAGTTCAAAAAGTGTACTTTAAGTAGATTCCTTACTCTTCTGAACATTCGTTCGTAGTGATTGAGGGATAATCCTCTTTTCAGTTGCATTGAATGAACTTCGTCAATATGGAGGGAATGAGGCTAACATGGAGGGACGAAGGTGCAGCCGCTATTCACTTTCCATTAAACCTACACATTTGGCTAATGGCGCACTCCTCAAATGGCACAAACGTTACCCAGAAACGAGCCAAATATCACCTTCACATTGATTTGGACAATGAGTACCAACCATTGATTAAGCGTAGTAAAACAAACACACATATACCTCCCGCTTCCGTAGACACGCTCAGAGCTCAGGGAGCTAAACACATAGATATCTGGACGAGAGGCTCTCTCTACCCTAAGAATCCAATGACTAATGCGTCTCCACCGTTTGTCAATCCTATAAGCTTATTGACCTTTGCTGGTGATGGAGAAAAGGGCCTTCTGGGTTATTGTAAATCTCTTACAAGAGAAGCTGAAACTTACAAGGGCATTCTCCAAGCTCAACAATGTGAGATTGTTCGCCTTTCACATTTACATTCTACAGATCAGGTTACCATTTTGCAACATAAAACAGAGGTACAAGAACTGAAAGGAAAGGTGCGAAGTTGTCAAATGAAGGACACCATCTTGGGTGGTCGTATCCGAAAGAAGAAATTGCGCAATCTTGAAACATTGCCGGTTGCATCAGGAGGTCTCAAGAAAAAAATCCGAGCATTAAGGTGATGCTTCTTGGTTGGCTACATTGTCTTAGTTAAGTAATCTTTTTGTTTTTTCTTGTTATGCATTTTTTTCATGTCCCTAAATAGTGTTAGTGAAGAAAATTTTCTGTTATTTACTTATGCATTGTCTTCATGTAGAGATTCAATCTATCCTGACAAGGAAAACATTGACCCCAAAGCCAATATAGGAAAGAGATTGAAGCCACTTATAAGTAGAAGCCTGGCAGCAGATATAGTACATGACAAGAAGTTTAAGGTCCTACCACGAAATGTAGTGGACCGCTTTATTTCAGAGAACTAAGTGCTTGCAAAAGAGATACAAGGCACACTTGATTCACTTGGTGTAAGCAAAAGAGGATATTCGGCTATCCAAAAGTCTGTCTCATCCATCTTTGTTAAGAAGGGTATAAAATCCAAACTTGTACCATCAGCCTCAAGTGTTTGGAAAGAGAGGCTTCAGCTTAACGAGGCACATGGAGACTATCTTGGACAACCCTTTCATATTAAAGCAACTTACAGTGGCCATGGAGCAAACATGGCATATGATGAGTTCAATAATATTTTTATGGACCTGCGGACATTACAGAAGAGAATGGTGGAGTTTTACAACATCACATTTGAAGAGTCACGAGGGGTATTACATTTTGTGTTAAAACTGGATGAGTGTGAGCTTGTTAAAGAGAAAAAGCTAGAGCGTGTTACTATTACTTTAATGAATAGAGCCCTCTCAAAGTGTCCTAGTGATGATCCTTTATATTTTAGTGTTCAATCAAAATCTAACATATGGTGGCTTGGTGCGTTTGAGGTAAGCGAGATTCTCAGGTAAGCTCAAATGGTCACATCTACTTAAGTCTCATTTATTTTGTGTTGCAGGTAAAGAAAGAAGATCATGAGATTCTATATTGGGTGTTCCATCGAACTAATATTCCGGAGGTGATTGATCGACAGACTAACCAGGGAGAGGTACTACGTCTAGATGGAAGGGGAGACTTTCAAGTTCAGTGGCATCTTGCAGGTGACCTCAAAACATTAAAGTGCATGTA
The DNA here is from genome assembly GCF_014529385.1 of Adiantum capillus-veneris. Lineage (NCBI taxonomy): Eukaryota > Viridiplantae > Streptophyta > Polypodiopsida > Polypodiales > Pteridaceae > Adiantum > Adiantum capillus-veneris. The sequence goes on from NC_140953.1 coordinate 128,945,062, forward strand.
TAATTGTGGAATGGGTGCAATGGAAAAGTCGCCGTGTTTGTTCTGCATGGAGCCTGCAAAGGTCATGGACCCAAAGTGGTGGAGAAAAGCTCCAACACGTCACATTGAGGATCCTGCTTTTCGATCGGTTTTGAAAATACCACTTGTGAATGTCCACATTTGTACAATGCATGCCCTTTGTAGAATTGTGGAGAAATTGAACTACTTATATATCGGGTTTGCTTGGAAGATTAAGAACTCGGCAGAACGACAAGTAGCCCTACAGTGCTTAGAAATGGTTTCGTCGAATATGGGGCTTCATGGTGGCAATGTGAAAATCCAGCGGGATGAAAAGAGATCAACTGCTGAAAAGGATGTCCCATGCAAACCATCCATCGGTGGGGTGAAGGCACGGAGTTTTTTATCTAAACCCCAAGGTACAAGAGATCCGAAGCTAACAAAACATGGAAAAATATATAACACATCTTATGTTAGCAAGGTAGAGTATCAGAGCTGGAAAAAGCTACATATTGCAGTCAAAGACCAAGAACCAACTACTCGTAACGCGAAGGCTGAGGTTTGGCGATCAATAGACATCCTATTTTTGATGTGCGACAAAGATGACTGGTCACAAGGTGATATGAACAAGTTCAAGGAGAATCTCAACCTTCTGAAAAAATCATTCAAGACAACATGGACAGACACCCAGATTACTCACTACATGGTATTATCGTGTATTTCATTCTCTCTTATGTGCAAATATGTGAGTGTAAAACATTCTAACTAATCTGTTTTCATATCCAACACATCATCTTCAATCATTTACCATATTTTATACAAAAGTATGGGAACCCGGCAATATGGAATACCCAAGGGATGGAAAAGTCTCATTACATGGCGAGAAATGCTTATTTCAGGCACACACGACATGGTGGCTCTCGAATCAAGGCTAACAGTTTGAGAGAACTATTTGAATGGTTCTATCGTAGAATCATTCATCGAATGCAGGCAAAAGAAGTCTTGGAAAATTCAGCAACAACACAAGCCATCAGACATTTACAACAACAAAAAGTTAAAAGATCAATGGCATACAACAACTCCGGAGCTCGTGAAAGTCAACGAAGGTGGAGAGAGACAATGGTGTATGTGAATCACAAGTGGAGAAAGATACTCTAAGTGGATGACATTGTACAAAATTTATGTAATACATGATCTTATACAATTGCTACTTGAAGTGTATCAAGATTTTGAAGGTTCAATTTTGTTTTTTGGCACGTCACCCTTGTAACGAATCATGAGATGTTTGCCATACTCTAAAAGTTCATCTAGGTTTTGTCTACCAAGAGCTAGTGCCATTGCTGTGTAGGTGTAGTAATACGCTGCCCGACCACCTGTATAGCCCGGGCAGTAACCAAAACAATCTCTAGCAAACACTTTGTCCACAAGAATGACTTTATCTGCACTTTTGGGCAACACGGGTCCACCCAAGAAGCATGATAGTGTCTTGAATGTGTAAGTTGCTATTGAACCCTCTTGTGACATGGAATTGTGAAAAACTACTATCGGCGACTCGCAAAGATTTGAAAGGTACTGCGCTAGGGCCGCATCCCTTCCACGATACTCTCGAGTCCGCCGCCGAAGGAAGTCATCCTTGTCAGCAATCCAAGACTGCACATATCATGTCAGAAGTGACACAAAGTGAGAGAGAGAGAGAGAGAGAGAGAGAGAGAGAGAGAGAGAGAGAGAGAGAGAGAGAGAGAGAGAGTTACCATGAAGCTCTCATCCTACAGAAAGAGGTTTTCCTGCCACAGGTCTACAGATGTAGTTGACCCCTGACCTGAATGGTTAAACCAATCCTCCACTTCTTTGTTACTTGTTGATGGTCTTAGGCTTTGTCTTATTGCTTGGAAGGTGGCTTCATCAGGTAGTGTCTCCTTGTATTTTTCAGCTTTCTCAAAGCATCTTCGGAGGCATTCGATTGGATTGCTGGATGTTTCCATTGCCTCATCATCACTACTATCCTCTGAAACAAATCCACTCCTCTCCTCTTGGACTCTGGAAATAATAGCTAGGGAGAAATCCTCCCTTAAATAAAAGATGCTTTGCACATCATGTAAGAAGATATAGGTCCTGTCTCCAATCCTATAGTCAGGCACAACAGGCAACATCATCTGAGCATGCTTCTCAGTGAAGTTACTGACATCCAATGGAAGTTTGATTTCTGTGGTTTTCACAGAGAGCATCTTACTTCTTTGTACTTCAATTGCCTCAACCTCAAGGTCGACTGTATCTTCAACCTCCTCGACTTCTTGTATATGAGTTGTCTCCTCGCATTCTTCATCTGGTGCTGCATCCTGCTCCTCTAACACCTCATCAGGTTTCTGCATGAGGAATCCAAACAAGCTGTTCAGGTAAATCATAAAGCCAAAGGCTTCCTGAATGAGTTTGCATTCTTTTTGGTGCAAAGGGCAGGCTGAATGTCCGCAAGAAGGTGGTAATTCCCTATAATTATTCAGTCCCTGTCCCTTTCCACCACAGTCATGTAAATGCACAAGAGTCATAGTGGGCAGAACAACCCTCCCTACCTGCACCATCACTTCAAACTTATCTCTGTAGGACTGCAAGAAATTACTGTGCTGAGCTAACAGGTCTTCAATGTCAAACTTTGGGTTAAACATAGAATGAACTAGATCAAACTTGTCCCCAGCACCAAAAGATGCTGCAAAATCAAACAGCCTCTCATCAGTTGCAGCTGGGTCTTCCAGAGAAGACACATCCTCTTTGGCTTTACCTTTAGTTGCACAGGGACTACTTTCTGGCACATCTGCATCATCTGAGAAGTCTATATTCCTCTTTCTTGTATTTTTCTTGACAAGTACTGTACAGGGTGAGGGAGCCTTGTAGGGTGAGGGATCCTCTTGGCCTGGTGACCTCTCTGATTGATCTTCACCAATTGACTCTTCTTCAGATATGTCCTGACAAAAGTCAACAGTTCTTTTGGCAGAAACATTAAGCAACTGAGGCTGCAAAGGTTGAAATCCTGGCACAAGATCTGGGTCTAGTTTTAGCCTCTTCTGCCTACTGGACCTTAATCCTATTCATCAGGAAACATGACAAGTCTCACTATCTCTCTCTCTCTCTCTCTCTCTCTCTCTCTCTCTCTCTGTCTCTCTCTCTCTCTCTCCATATATATATATATATATCTGTCTCTCTCCAAAGCACAAACAAAAACACATATAGTCTCTCTCTCTCTCTCTCTCTCTCTCTCCAAAGAACATTAAAAAAATACACATAGAATCTGTGTGTGTGTGTGTGTATGTGTCTCTTTGTACTAAAGGCGCGCAAGGACGACAACATACTTTTTGCAACTCTCTACGCGCGCCTTAAGTATAATTGAGAGAGAGAGAGAGAGAGAGAGAGAGAGAGAGAGAGAGAGAGAGAGAGAGAGAGAGAGAGAGAGAGAGAAAGAGAGAGTCATAACTATACTATAGGCGCGCGGAGAGAGCTGCAGCCAGTGTTTGGTTGGCTCTGCGTGTTGTTAGTAACGGGGATAGAGAGGGGAGGGAGAGAGAGAGTGTGTATGTCTCTGTGTGTGTGTCTGTGTATGTGTGTGTGTGTGTGTTTGTGTGTGTGTGTCTCTGTCTATGGAAGTATGTGTTGAGGTGTGTGTGTGTTGAACAACAGTATGGGTTTTTCTTTGTTTACACACACACACACACACACACACACACACACACACACACACACACAATTTGTACCAACTGTTGGAAATACAAAGAGAAAGAGTGAGAGATCACCTTTTGTTGGTGGGGTTTGCAGAAACTCCAAGGGAGGTGTCTCCTCCATTGCTTTTGTCTGTCAAATTGACTCTGTCTCTCTCCCTCTCTCTCTCTCTAAGAGTAAGGAGTCCCTCTCTCTATCTCTCTCTCAATCTATCTCTCTCTCTCTCTCCTTCTCTCTTTCTATGGTTCTCTCTCTCTCTCTCTCTATCACTCTCTGGCAGTAATGAGTCTCTCTCTCTCTCTCTCTCTCTCTCTCTCTATTGTTCTCTCTCGTTCTCTCTCTCAAAATCACACTTATAACGGATACACACGGTGGTGCCCCACGTGTTACTATAAAATAGAGTATAATTGCATGTTGTCGCACGTGCGGTCATTATTGAGACCGTATACTTTTGTACGTCATATATAGAGGTCATGCACTACAAGAGGTTGTGTGCTCTTGTGACGCTGTTAGCGAAGAAAATACACTAGGTTTTTATAACCCCCAGCGTCGCTAAAACCGTCGCTAATAGCGTCGCTACAAGAGCGTCGCTATATGCGACGCTATAGACGTCGCTATATAGAGACGCTCATAGCGACGGTTATAGCGACGTTTACACAGAAGTCTATAGCGACGCTTATAGCGACGCTTCAGAGCCATAAATAGCGACGGTTATAGCGACGCCCGAGAGAAATCTTTTTTGGTGACAGGGCATTGAATGCCCTGCCACCCATCAACCATATTGTACTTGATTCACTTTTTTAAAAAAGTGCAAGGGTAGATAATAGACCCAAAATAGTCACCCACAAGACGCATTGTTTGCAAAATTGACAATTGTACACATCATAGGCAAAATGAATTGATTGGCAAATGTAATAATGACAATTGTACAACATCATAGGCATAAAGAATTGATTGGCAAAATGAACTGCGGTGACAAATGTAATAATATACATGGTTCAAAAAGACGTATAAAATCCGTCTCATGATACATAAGCTATGAGAAACCCTAAACTAATGCTATCTAGCTACGGCTAAACTGACGTCGTCTAGTCAAACGTCTCATCGCGTCCAAGCGGCGTATCTGTCGGATTCTGCAAAAAAAGACAATAAGACAACTTTCAGTAAGTATAAACATATAACGACATTTATAAAACAATACAAAAAATAGAAAAGAGTAAACCCTAATACTAACCATGCCGCCGCGAGAACTGAGAATGTCCATCAGGGCGTTTAAGCCCTTCCTGCCTGCGTACTCGCGCTCGTACGGTGTGGGATCACGTCCTGTCATCGACCACTGTCAAAACATACAAAGATTTCATTATGTTAGAATTAAAAAACTCATGAACCCTAAACTATCGAACATAAAGAGCAATGCGAAAACACTTACAAAATCGGCCTCAAATGATGCCCATCCACCGCTCTCCAAGTGGTGCGAGCTCCATGCCTCTACTCGCGCTCTGGCTGCATCCTTTTGTTGCTTCCACTTGTCGGGATTCTCGCGTGCTGCTTTCTTCGCATTCTTCCAATCTTCTTTGGCCAGCCAATCTGGCCTGTTCCACCCATGCTTGATTGCTTTTTGCACTTCGGAACGCTTGTGTTTGCAGTATTCGCGCATTCGAATCTTCATCAGGTCTTCATGGAAGCGTTGATCCCGTGTTGGAACGGGAAACTCATCATGAAGTATGCTGATGACTCTAGCTTTTAAATCACTTGGTACTTCACTCCATTTGTTTAGTATGTAGTGTTTAAACAATTGAGAGCAAAGACCACGCATGCGTGAGATCACCTTCTTACCGTCATCATCCATGATGATGCCGCCGCTGAAGTCGACGGAGTAAGGCAAGCCCTCTGGCCGGTGACGCGTGAACCTGGGTGTCCCGGCAGGGGTCTCTAGCGGCGTGTCGATGGGGGTATGGACGTCAAGTGTCTCCATAGGCGTTTGGGCCCCGAAGCGAGGAGTGTCGAGTGGGGTGGCTCCTGGCGGAGTAGGTAGAGGTGTGTAGCTGCTAGGAACAGTCAGCCGCGCAAAACCTGGCATAGATGGCGATGCTGTGGCTGGTGTGGGGGCGGGCAAAGAAGGGGAGGGTAAAGAGCCTCGTCGAACACGAGGCAGTGTGGAGGCATCGGCGGCGGAATCCCCACAACAACCGCCACCACTAGAGCGCCGGTGTCTAGACGAGTGTGAAGATTGTCTTGTCGACACCGAAGCTTCGGAGCGCACCGAATGCTCCGAAAGAGAGGGAGATGCGGATGGAGCAATCTACACAACATAAAAATACGATACAGTCGTGTAAAAATCTATTAGATCATTATACATTTAGAGTTTTATTAAAGTAAACTAATGAGTGCTTTCAATCTAGACATACGTGCTCCATTATACAATGGCGTATCAGCTTCACTTTTCATATCATCATAGATAAGCCTTTCTGAATCCATGATCGTCTCGATCATTTCATCAATCTCGGGCTCAAACATTGCCTCGTTGGGAATGTGCTCTGCATGATCATCCCCCGAGCTGTCAGAGGCTACATCTTGTGGCCTCACATATGTTGCTTGACCAAAGCGCCTGCGAACACGTCTATTGGGTTGCAAGATTGCTGCTTGTTGGCCAGCGTCAGAGTCCGACGAGTTATAATTGGCAACAACTCGATCTATAATAGATGGATCGAACTCGCCAAATTTGTGAACATGCTGCAAAGAAACACGTCTTGTCCGTCGCACAGCATGCTTGCATTGATTACAAGGACATAAGACCCTCGTTGAGAGATAGGTGTTTCGGTTGGACGGTCCCACATCCTCGTCACTACTCATAATGAGGATAAAAATCTTATAACCTAAACAACAAATTTAATATTCTATTGGCATTCTTCGTCTTATCTCTCTCTCTCTCTCTCTCTCTCTCTCTCTCTCTCTACCTCACATTCTCTAGTCATGTCCAATCCCCGCACACCTCGGTCTAGAGGTGCACAGAGATCAGAACCACCGGGTTGTAATCTCGTCTTTATTGGTCAATACCTATATTTGTGGGTAGAAGAAATCTACAGACCCACGTCTACATGATACTGCATGTAGTGGACAAAACCCCTTTGCCTCTTCTCTAGCTGTAGCACTTCACAGCATCTTAACATCTTTTCACAGTAGATCTTTTCACTCTTTGTCTAACTCTAAACTCTAAACTGTAAGTAATTCTTGCGTGGACTCGATCTAACGTAAATAAGCGTAAATCTAACTAAAAATAAACCTAAATTTAATTTAACGTAAGTCTACATCTAACCTAATCTTTAACGTCTTTTGGGATAGTTTCCTACGATGTTAAAACTCTCTTCTTCTTGTGTGTGTGTGTGTGTGTGTGTGGGTAAACCTAAATAAACCTAAGTCTAATCTAATATAACATAAATCTAAATCTAACGTAAATTATGTTATATTAAAAACAAAGAACTAAACTAACAGGGATTATAAGAACCTTAAAACTGATTTAACACATAATTTTTCACATAACTCGGCAAGAGTTGGCATTCTCATCACTAAAGATGTGAGAGTTAACTTCCGACGGTGACGCTGCCTCATCTCCATCCACATCTGACGACAGCAATTGGCCCTTTGGACCGTTCTTTCTCTTGTTACTAACTTTGAAGTTGCTGTTGAATGACTAGAGGTTGTCTAGATGGTCATTGTCGGGGATGTAGTGACTCTTGCCGCCCTGAAGATCCACCTTCTTCCCTATCTTCTGAAGACATTTCACCAGTACTTTTGGATCGACGAAGCCCACCATGAGTGAAGGCAGCAATACCCTATATTCCATTGAGGGCTTTCTTCACCCGCTTCATGCAGGCATCGCAGTCTATGGAGACCTAAATCTAATCTAATATAACGTAAATCTAAATCTAGCGTAAATAAACGTAAATCTAACTAAAAATAAACCTAAATCTAATCTAATTTAACTTAAATAAACCTAAATCTAATTTAACGTAAGTCTACATCTAACCTAATCTTTAACGTCTTTTAGGATAGTTTCCTACGACGTTATAACTCTCTTCTTCTTGTGTGTGTGCGCGTGTGTGGATGTGTGTGCCAATAAAAAGAGATAAATGGTATAACCTTTCTATCACCCATGCCAAGTATGATAGATTGGTTATGCCATTTCCCTCTTGAATAATAGGTCTTGAGTTCAACTCCTCGTTGGCTAGATCTTTAGGTCTTTTAATTTTAATTAGTTTCCTACGACGTTAAATTAGTTTCTCTCTCTTTCTCTCTCAATGTGTGTGCGTTTTTTTGTTTATGCATGTTTTCTCTCTCTTTTCCTCTCTCAATGTGTGTGTTTTTTGTTTATGCATGTTCTCTCTCTCTTTTCCTCTCTCAATGTGTGCGTTTTTTGTTTATGCATGCTCTCTCTCTCTTTTCCTCTCTCAATGTGTGTGTGCATTCTTTGTTTATGTATGTGTGTGTGCGTTTTTGTTTATGTTTGTACTCTTTCTCTCTCTCTCTCTCTCTCTCTCTCTCTCTCTCTCTCTCTCTCAAAAACACTATGTGTGTGTGTGTGTGTGTGTGAGAGAGAGAGAGAGAGAGAGAGAGAGAGAGAGAGAGAGAGAGAGAGAAAGAGGGGAAGGGAACATGAGAGTGAGGAGAGGGAAGGAGCATACCTGGCTCTCCTTCCTCTCCTCGTGTGTGTGTGTGTGTGTGTGTAGAAGAAAGAGAGAGAGAGAGAGAGAGAGAGGGAGAGTGTTACCTGCTCCTTGCTTGAGGGCGCCGAAAAACTCAGATCTGAGATCTGAGTTTTTCGGCGCTCTCTGTTATTTTTTTTAGCCCAGCCGACGTCGCTATGAGCGTCGCAAATTTACTTGTAAATTTGCGACGTCGGGATTTTTTTTTTGAGCGTCGCTGTGTGAGCGTCGCTAATATGAATAGCCTCTTGTAGTGATGAGAGAGAAAAACCACACCTCGTGAGAGAGAGAGAGAGAGAGAGAGAGAGAGAGAGAGAGAGAGAGAGAGAGAGAGAGAGAGAGAGAGAGCCGTCGTCTGCGTCTCCGACAGCAAGCCGACCCATCTTAGACATAACGAAGGTCTACGTCCTCAAGAGGTTTGGCCCTCTATCTCTCTCCCTCTGCTTCTGAAATTTCCCTCTGTCTTTGCCTCTATCTCTCTCTCTCTCTCTGTTTCTGTCACAGTATATTGGATATCTAGCTCTGTCTTAACAAACAACACACACATACAGTCACAAACACAACACACACACACACACACACACACACACACACACACACACACACACACACACACACACACAGAGACACACACACTCACAAACACACAGACACACAAATAAAACATACACACACACACACACAGACACACACACACACACACACAGAAACAGACAAATATAACATACACACAAACACACAGAGACACAAATATAACATACACACCAAAGACACACACACTCACAAACCCAGAGACACACAAATCTAACATACACACACATACACACACAAATACAGACAAATATAACATACACACCAAAGACACACACACTCACAAACCCAGAGACACACAAATCTAACATACACACACAGATACAGACAAATATAACATACACACAAACACACAGAGACACAAATATAACATACACACACACAGACACACACACACACACATACAGAGACACACACACACACTCACAAACACACACACACACAAATACAGACACACACACACACATACACACACACACAGAGAGCCTCTCTCTCTCTCTCTCTCTCTCTCTCTCTCTCTCTCTCTCTCTCTCTCTCTCTCTATACTAAAGGCGCGCGTAGAGAGGCATAACCGGTGTGCATGTCTCTATGCGCCCCGTTAGTACTGTGCATCGACCTTTGTATGTGTGAGTGTTATAGAGAGAGGATGTAAGGCGGGGGAAAGAGAGAGAGAGAGAGTGAGTCTTTCTTTTACCTTATAATAACGGCGCGCGGAGGTGTTTTTTGAGGTCAAAACATGCTCCACGCGCGCCTTTAGTAATGGGAGTCTCTCACTCTCTCTCTATTTAAATATGCTAAGCTATAGAAAGAGAGAGAGAGAGAGAGAGAGAGAGAGAGAGAGAGAGAGAGAGAGAGAGAGAGAGAGAGAGACTCCTCTTTTTGTATACAGTGAAATGGCTAGAACAAAAGCCACTGCAAGGAAGGCAGGCAAGGGACCATGATTAGCAGCTAAGGCAAGTAGCAGATCTGCAACCCCAAAGAAAAGACCTGGAAAACCCAATAAAATTTTGAAAGGTCCAAGGGTGAAGAAGTTACAAACATGCATGGGACTTTTCAGAGAAATCAGAAAGGCACAGAAATGTGTAGATTTATGCATACCAAAGCTGCCCTTTTAGAGGATGGTGAGGTCCATATGTGAAGAAGCTACATGGGGCACCAAAAGGTGGAAGGTGGTGGCATTAATGGCTCTACAAGAAGCAGCAGAGGACTTCCTACTGGAGTACTTCAGTGACATCACCATTGTTGCAGCCCATGTCCACAGGGTTACTATAATGGACAAAGATAGTGAGACACTGAAAAGAATAAGGTGGAGGTATGACAAACTACTGGTCCCCAATGTCTGTAGGGATAAGAAAATGAGGGAAATTTTGTTATACCCCCCTGAGCTAGTGCCACAACTCACAGTTGTAGATGTCACACATGATGTGAATACAAGGGCAAGGGCAGAGACTATTGCTCGCCAAATAGAGGACATGAGGGAAGCAGAGCTTAAGGAGAAAGCAAAAGTAGCAGTGGAGTCCCAGAGGCAAACAGAATGCAATGTGACCCTGTCCATAGAGGCAAGCAATCAAGAAACTCTACTTTCAATGAAGGATGGTTTGCTTGCAGAGATACCATTTGTAGATGGAGCCAGAAAGCTAGCTCTAGAAAAAGTGGACATTAATTTATTGCAGAATCCAGATGCTCAGATTTCAGACACAATTATCTATGCTTGTCTTAAGTAAGTGTTACTATCTTGCTAGCTTTGAAAACTCAGATAATAGGTTTGCTAACTCAGGTAAACTCTCTGCAGCCTGATCAAAAGTCAACTCCCACTGCACACCCACACAGAGGTGTTTCTTCTTGATCCACAAATGTCAATGATTATTAGACAAAAGAACAGTCCATCTGGGACCTTTGAGAGTTGGTTTCTCCACTGTGCTATGCTGGAAGTTACTGTCATCATCTTTCCATATGAGAACAACCATCACTGGAGTTTCATATGCCTTGATGTTGACCAACCAGCAGTGTGGGTGTTCAATTCAATAAAAGGAACCCACCCTGAAATTAGGCTGTAAGTGTTTTGTATCAGAAAGTGTTTCTTATAGATATCCATGTAAATTTGAAGCCTCATGCTAACATCTTGACGCTGCTTTGTGCAGTTGTATAAAGAGGTTGTTGCTTGCCTATGGCAAGCTATGTGGAAGGTATGAACTATACAAGGCCCCAATCAAAGATGTACCTGTCCCAAATCAAACCGATGGAAATTCTTGCGGCTGGAGATGTCTTCTCCATGCAGAATATGTCCTGCAAAGCTACTTTGCATTAAAACCTTTCATGACTAAGGTAACCATTTGGCAATGCATTCAGTCAGTTTTGGTTTAGTTTATAAAAGAATTCTCACCATGTGGTCTTTCAATTTTGCAGAGTGCTTTAAAAAACTACACATATGATTATTTGCAAAGATACCAGGTAAGTTTAATACAACACCTGCTTACTATGTCTAGCCCCAGAGAGCTTGAAGATAGCGGCTTGGATGACCGCACTATTGATATGACAATACATGACGTGCCACCACGACAAACCCCTGCATCCGATATAGTGGAATCACAACGGGATGAGGGGGTCATATCAGTAGAAGATGAAAGAGCCGAGGATGAGGAAAGGTCAAATGAGCATATGGAAGGTGCTAGTGTACAACCAGAGGAGACAATGAAAGAGCCAAGTCAGCCAGCGGAGGAGCCAAAAGAGCCTATGGATGAAACCCAAGATGGGGAAAGCATGCCTATAGATGAGCAAAAGGATATGGATGAGGAAAGCAGGCCTAGGGATGAGCAAAGTGATATGGATCAGGCAAGGATGTATGAGGCAAGCCGGTCAACCGAGGGAGAGGAAAAGACCTTGGAGGAAACCTTGAATGAGGCAGAAAGAGCCATGGGGGAGACCCTTGATGAAGATGTGAATGATGACTATGAAGATGTGAATGATGAAGCTAAAGCAGAGGAGAGCAACAACGACATCAACACTACAGAGACCCAGTATGGACCCTTGCTACCTGTAGATATGGTTGTTCTGGTAATGTCTATTCAAGTATGGAAAAATATGTTAAGCTTCTAACTACTTATATGTACTTGTCAACTTTTACAGAGGTTGATTATCTTGGACGTCAATGGATTGCTGCTGATGCGCGTGCCTCTCGGTGACACAGAACCCTTTGAGGATTTGCAAACGTTTCGGATGGGAACTTGTCGAGTCGTGGTTCGTCGTCCAGGAACCAAGGAATTTATTCAGTTTCTTCTTCCGCGCTTCAGAGTTGCCATATGGTCTTCAATGCAAAGGCAAAACTTGTCGCCACTAGTTACAATAGTTTGCAATGTATGCGGCGCTCACACGTCAGATTTTGCCTTTTTGTATGATCAAAGAAAACGCGTTACCGTTGAGGGCCACTACCACCCTAAAAAACCACACTTACCTCTTTTGTACAAACCGTTTAGCCAAATCGGTGTACCCTTTGATGCAACTAATACACTAATGATTGATGATACTCCTGAAAAGGGAGAACTAAATCCGCCGGGAACAACTATCTCACCACCTTCTTTCGAGGGGCATTCCTTCGATTTTTACCTTGAAGACATTCTGATTCCATACTTACAGAAATTGTATCTTAGTCCATTGTTCACGGACGAGTTTGTACTTTCTAATGAATTAAGATGACTCTTCTATCATGTCTTTGTCTTGTCTAACATTGAGAGAGAGAGAGAGAGAGAGAGAGAGAGAGAGAGAGAGAGATTTGACATGGTAAAGAAATGTATTTCAAGCACACTTTTTCACAGGGCACAATTGACAAATGAGCTCAATAAACTTCATGTATTGAAAGTCATTTGTATACACTTGGGTTCACAATAATATCTGTTACATTGACACTACTTCAACCCGACCATCCAACTCTTTGCACAAAATATCTTTTTCCCTTCGCCGCATCACCTTACGGCCAACTAGGAAAAAGGAAAAATCTGATAGGTCCCTGTCCATTGACTCTTCAATTATGTCATGCCGCAAATGCTGAAGACTGCATAGCTCCCTTATTGTAACCACCAACAATAGGCCATGCTCTTTATCAATCACTTTCACATCCACATCAGGATTATCTTCCAAACTTGTAGAAACCTGGTCCATAGGAATGTACTTACCATTGAGAATTTGTGATCGCATATACCAAAACGAGAGTAACAATGATTGGCTTGCAATCATGTACTTGACAATTAGAGTATCAAGCGCGGCCTCGCACCGTAAACCAATCTCTTCCTTTACATACCATCCTCTGTCAAGAAGTTTGTCACAGGATGACTGCTGAAATGACTTGCACATGAACATAGTTTTCGTAACATGGATGTTGTAGCTATGAAACAACTCTATGAAGAGTGCAACAGGACAAAAGTTTGCAATTCTAACCAGTTTGGTGGGAATAGAGCTACGTAGAGACCTCTGTATATCCTTGTAGAGATTACTTCGCATTGCCTCCACCATTGTTTCCTCGGGAACTGGCCAGTCCACAGTGTTCCAATCGGTTGGTAGAGGCACTTTCACCAACATGCCATTCTTATTCCCTGAGCTGAGTTGGTAGAAGTGGTCATAAAAAAATATTCCCTCATTAGCCAGGCTTTTGCTGCTCCTCCCTGAATACTGTAGAGAACCAATGTGGGCATGAACAACATGGAAGAGGCCTATTATGCACTCCACAGGCTCCCATTGCTCATAAGAAGAGGGATAAATATCTGCAATATATATAAGAAGAGTTAAACTAAGAGTATCAATACGTAAAAATGAAAAATCTAATGTAATTGAGCTGTGAAGAATGGAGACATTGCTCATAAGAAGCGGGAGAAACATTGCAAAATATATAAGAAAAGTTATAATGAGAGTATCAGTAAGTTCACATGTCAAGAGTACTTACAATTGCAACGTGGTTGATGTATTTCTGATACATTTCCACCGTTTGCTATCACCTCTGGATGGGTAAACACATGCTGAACAAGAACTTCCTTTACAGATCTTTTGCCGATTTCAACTTTGAAATCCAACACTCTGGCCTTCCATGCTGAGCGGTAAACGTTGATACCACTAGACCTCTTGGGTCTTCTTGGTTGCATGAGGACCCATGAACCTTTGTTTATCCTTTGTCCAACCCATTGGTTCTCTGCACTTATTGAAGTTGATATTTTAATTGAGGATATGCTACTACTTGGCCTTCTAGGCAAAGTGCAGTTGTTGGTTGTTGGTGTGAGAGACAGTAAACACTTGGAGCTTCTTGGGCGAGAAGACGTGGAAGCCATAGCTCTCAGAGAAAAGCTTTAGTGGAGGGAGATTCACTTTGAAAGCATTCTAATGGAGGGAAAGTGTTGTAGAATTCCAATATCTTGTGTGGGCTTAATAATCACCCTCCAGTACGTTAATGACCATAAGAGAATATCAGAAGTGGGACCACATGCAAGCACCTAAAAGCTCGGTAAAAGGAAGGAAATTACGATGCTACAATCTTAGATTCGTGAAAGTTTTATGCTATTTTCTTATTTTTTGAGTCTTTCCACGTACTTTCCTACGTAACGTAGCCTTCGTGCTCATTGGACGCGCTCTATTTTTTTCTCTCTTCATATGGCCCTCCAAATGACCTCTGAAATTTCCTAATGTACGCATAAAAGTATCCAAATTATAAGATAACCTTAACTCAAACATCTTTTATGGCTAAATTGTTAATAGTGATCAATCAACTATCATACAAGCATTCAAAAATGTAACACGAGCAATGCTTTGAGATCATATCAAGTATAGCTAAACCCACAAAATCTTTTAACTTTAAAATGCAGATATGCACTTGCACAATACATATCAAACTATCCAAAGAAGATGTCAAAAATAGAGATAGTGCATATCACCAAAGTTTCATAATGAACTTGATTTTAAAAAACTTCAACTTCATCATGAACCATATCTTTATCATTAGTGTCTTTGAGCTTAATCTTGTTTTGCCCAATTGCCCAAGACACTAAACATCCAATTCCTCCAAATCTTGGTATTCTTTCTTCAAATCAAACGATTCTTTGGAGTAGTCGGTTGCAACTCTTTTAAAAAGCTAGCTAGTTGCTTATACACGAGGTCTATGTTGTGCTCTCCCTTCAATTTTAGAGCTATTGTTTTGTTTGTTGTCATCCTAAGTGCCCTATTTTGCAAAAGCTATATTACACTCGTGTAAGGACCTTGACAAAAAATCTACTAAATTTACAATGTAACATGCTCATTTGTAAGACCAAAGATGTTAGTAGCAATACATGAGTCAATAATGTGACTTCGTTATGGGAAGGAATCAAATTTTCTTTTTAGACTTACAAAACTAGAATAAAATAGAAACAATTCACAACACTCAATCATGATTTATTAGATTAGTATACCAAGAAAAGGGCTTGTACCATGGTACAATTGTTCTCTTTGTATCTAGCAGGAACTTTGGTAACTCTTTTAGCTTTTCCACTTTCTCTTGCTTCACCGTGCAAAAACCATTCCATCTCATAAACATTACAAAAATAGAGATTTAAAGTCTCTACCAAAGTGTTGACGATGAGAAAATCCTTGCAATGACGACATCATTCTTAGATGAATTCTTGTTTGTGAGATGCTTCAAAGCCTGCAAAAACAAGATTTGCATGAGCCTTTTAAAGGGGGACGCCCTTTAATGACATCAAATCACCAATCTCAAACCTTTTTCTTTGAAGGCACATTTCCTTTCTCTTTGTTTCCACACTATAAGTAAACATATAAATATCATTCAAGCACCATTAATAGATAGAGTTTTTACTTCACACTTTGAGTTTGGGACATTTACCACAAGCTCATTCGAGCACATGACCTTTGGATTCTTTTTTGATATGGTAATGGACGGTGTAGCATCATCATCTTAAAACAAAATTGACACTAGCATGCAAGTCACAAGATTTAGCTCAACAAGATGACAAACCAAAGAACTCTACCCCTCCAGATGTCTCCGTATCACTTTTGTTGTCAAGGTCTACTAATGCATGGTTAAGCACCTACATAAAAGATCATCTATAAGTAGAAAAGTCCCATGACATAACCAATACTAAAAAGAAGGCCTTACAAAATTCTTGTTGATTGCAGCGCCATGGTCTTCAACAGTTTCCATCAGATCAAACATCTTCCATGTTGACTACACACCAACACCAATAAACATAGCCAAATTTGAGTAAATGTATGTAATTAATTTTGTGGAAAAGATCACAATCTAGCTCTCTCACTTCTTTGTTTGAATGATCCAAGTCATCAGGTATATTTGCGCTTAGAGGAGAGTCATTTCCAAAATTCTATAAACAGAGACGTGCAAAGTGGATAAATATTTATCCACTTTGCGCTTAGAGGAGAGTCATTTCCAAAATTCTATAAACAGAGACGTGCAAAGTGGATAAATATTTTAATCAACGTCTTGAACACTTTAGAATCTGCTCTAGAAGCTCAATGTACAAAACGTTACAACTCTCCTAAGAAAACCTGATCAATAATTTTGTCATGCCAAGAATCATGCTTACCACAAGAGGATGACAATTGGATTTTTTTGAACGATCCATTGTTAGGTAGTACTGTAATGTAGGGAAGTGGAAGAGGTCACCTTGTAATTATCATGGACATGCTTCTGTTGCGGTAAGTAAATCTTCATGGTCAAAAATTTATCTTGTGCCCAACTATACAATGCAACTCGGTGTGTGGGTATGTCCACTCCCAAAGCTTCCCATAAAGGCACATACATAAATAGAAGACTGCTTCCGTTGGTGTCACTCTTGAGTATGGTGCATGTGTATTGATCAAAACCTAAGTAGCCTTTAACAAATTGAGTAACTTCCCTTGTTTGCATTCCAGCAAGAGAGGCCTTCTAAGCACTCTTTCTCCATGTTTTGATGTAAGAGCATGAGATCTGTAAACAAAAATTGCCAGTTATTGGCCACTATTGGAGGCATGTGAACAATCATAATAACAATGGCATCTCTCTCTCTCTCTCTCTCTCTCTCTCTCTCTCTCTCTCTCTCTCTCTCTCTCTCTCTCTCTCTCTCTCTCTCTCTCTCTCTCTCTCCCTCCCTCCCTCTTTGGAGTAAAAGGTGAAGGCAAAGGCCTTGATTCAGGGTACCGTCATCTATTTAGGGAGATATTTGGGCCGCTATCTTTTATTTGAGGTAAACCACCCCCTTTTGTATATGAACCCGTGAGGCTCTTGAGACCCATCCTTTACAGATCTAGTAGTATTTCTCATATCCCCAACTAGGATAGATTGGTTAACATCTCTCTCTCTCTCTCTCTCTCTCTCTCTCTCTCTCTCTCTCTCTCTCTCTCTCTCTCTCTCCACATTATAGCGGATTGGTCTCATAGGTCATTTTGGCCTTTTGAAGGTATTAATTTATCATTTTATCTCATCCCCCCCCCGCTCCACTGTCCGTCCTTGTTTATATACCTCAACTATGTTTATTATTTCTTTGGACTCTAGCAGCACTTCTAGATTCATCTTAGTATCTCTTTTTTGTACCTAGACATGATATCAGATTCACCAGTTTGTAACAGATTGGCCCATATGTCATTTTGACCTCCTGAAGACGTTCATAAATCATTTCATGCCCTTCTCCCTCTATTTTTATGTACAACAATTTTATGTTCTAGTCTCATAGGTCACTTTGGCCTCTTGAAGACATTAATATATCATTTCATTTTATTGCATTGCAAGGATCTCTCTCTCTCTCTCTCTCTCTCTCTCTCTCTCTCTCTCTCTCTCTCTCTCTCTCTCTCTCTCTCTACCGGACAGATAGAGCATCAACCACCACTGCAAAGATCAGCTCATACTCACACCCATGATATCGTCTCATTGACTGAACATTGAAGCTAGGGAGATCAAGACACCCATGCTAAGGAGAGGGGCTTCACAACATTGACGGGGACTACAGCTCACGATTCAATCCATCCTATCTCGACATGCAAAGTACGGATGAGGATAGACTCATGACCCATTATATCACCCTCTTGTATTGGGCACCCATTGTATCAGTGATTGCACATACCCCCACACAATTCTAGCTAGTATCTCTTCTATATACATTCACTTTAACATCTCTTTTTTGTACCCGAACATGGTATTAGATTCACTAGTCTATAACAGTTTGGTCTCGTAGGCCTTTTTGGCCTATCACAGACAGTAATATTATCATTTCATCTCTCTCTCTCTCTCTCTCTCTCTCTCTCTCTCTCTCTCTCTCTCTCTCTCTCTCTCTCTCTCTCTCTCTCTCTCTCTCTCTCTCTCTCTCTCTCTCTCTCTCTCTCTCTCTCTCTCCATTTCCCACGCCTTTCAGCTAGCTAGCATCAACCTATATAATTCCAAGCATGATGTCTTTTTTAGAAGCCCTTGATTAAAGATTTCATCTATTAGCATTAAACAACTTACTTGCCTTAATCCTTCAATCATGTTCAATGGCCAATGATTAGCAAGAGGTAGCAGGCGGCACCTTGCTGGGGAGAGTTGCATGAGCAAGTACCTGAAGGTTGCAAGTGTCACCATGGCTAGCTCTAATATACGAGGCGTGCGCAATATTTTTTGGGCCGGTTGGAAGTAAATGTGCATGGTCGTGTGATGACTATTTCAAGAAGGGAGTGGGGGGACCTGCCACAAGCCGTGTCCTCAAATGCATATGGAAACATTTGCTGGTTTTTTATATTTGTGGTTTAAAAAAAGTATAAGGGTCTGCAATGATAAAATGTGACAATAAATATAGAATATAGCCTATAGTGCTAGGGATTCCAAACCCACGCGACAGCTCTACTGCACTCCCTCCAAGCGGCACACCGCTACGAATCTCCTTCAAAGCTGGCAAGTTGAATCGTGGCCTCTATAATTGCATGAGATTCCCAAGGCTTTGAGAGAGTTCTCCAAGATTTCCAACTTTGTCAAACTGCCCATCTCGAATGTTGCAAGCGTCGCTACCGCCACTTGAGGACTCATTGGAGCAAGGTGCACATCCACTCAAGAGTAGGAGGCTTGCACATAGAGGCAGGCTTGCGACTGAAAACCTAGAGAGAGAGAGATGAAATGAAATGATACATTAATGATGTCTTTAAAGTTGAAGTGGCCAAAATGACTTATGAGACCAAAGTGATACAAACTGGTGAATCTATGTGGGTACAAAAAGAGATGCTAAAAATGAATCTAGGAGTGCTACTAGTTGGTACTATGTGTGGTCGCTAGATACACACACACACACACACACACATAGAGAGAGAGAGAGAGAGAGAGAGAGAGAGAGAGAGAGAGAGAGAGAGAGAGAGATGACATGATAACCAAAATGACCTATGAGATCAACCGATACAAAATGGTAAATCTGATACCATGTCTAGGTACAAAAAGAGATGCTAAAAGTGACTCTAGGAGTGCTACTAGCTAGTACTATGTGGGATATGTGTGATCATCGATACAATTGGGGGAGAGAGAGAGAGAGAGAGAGAGAGAGAGAGAGAGAGAGAGAGAGAGAGAGAGAGAGAGAGAGAGAGAGAGAGAGAGAGAGAGAGAGAGAGAGAGAGAGAGAGAGAGAGAGAGAGAGAGAGAGATGAAATGAAATGATATATTAACGTCTTCAAAAGGCCAAAATGACCTATGAGACAAAACCAACACAAACTGGTGAATTTGATACCAAGTACAAAATAAAAATACTGCCAGATCTACCATGACAGTCCACTGAGGGTCCCTATATCTGCATTTTGTAAAGCATAATTGAAGCCACTGGAGAGAGAGAGAGAGAGAGAGAGAGAGAGAGATGTTATATTAATACCTACTAAGACCTATGCTGGTAGAAATAAAATGCCTTTAGAAGGCCAAAATGACCTATATTGGGGAAATGAAATCAAGCGACATATCAACTCCTTAAGAAGGGCAAAATGACCTATATTGGGAGAAATGAAATAAAATGATACATTAACGCCTTCAAAAGGCCAAAATAAACAATGAGACCAATCCGTTACAAGCTGGCTATGTATGGCATAAGTGGCATATCTTGTTGATTGTTGTATTCCTCTGAACCTACTAGTTTCAATCTCAAGGTGGTGTGAAGATGTTCGTATCTGACCAATGGCACACCATAACCCATGAGAGAGAGAGAGAGAGAGAGAGAGAGAGAGAGAGAGAGAGAGAGAGAGAGAGAGAGAGAGAGAGAGAGAGAGAGAGAGAGATGTACAAATTGGTAGCTATTATTGAAATTGAAGTTGTACAAGAAATTTGGAAGTGCTATTGAAATCCACCTCCACAAAATGTATTGTAATTTTGTGCTTTAAGTATATTATGTTTAACTCTTGTTATCAAATACCTTGATTGAATACATCCAAAGTTCCTTAAGGGTCATGGAAGAGAGTTGAAAAGCAAGCATGGGATCGTAGAGATTCCAACAAATAATAGGTTCAATGAGTTGACATAAACTCATTATTATATTGATGTTACCATATACATGTGGTAGTGATGTGTGTGAACACACTAGGACCGCCGGGGCATTTTTTCCCTCTTTAGGAGGTTTTTTCCCCCAGTGCATTGTATATACGCCCATCACTCTAGGGCTATCTATCTTTCCATTGCACACTAAGGAATACACTCTCTATTGTGTGCCTTGAGCTTCCTTCGTCTTCTCCAAGCTGTGTGCGTTTCTCTGCAACCCTAATTCCAACAATTGGTATCAGAGCAGGTCACGTCCTCTCGGGCTTAGTCGCCAGCTGCTCCAGCACACGCTTGCTCACTTTCTCTGATTTCAGTGAGCTTTGGCGAGCGATCGCAGGTCGATTTTTTTTTTGGGAGAAATCGAAGAGCTCGGTCTGCTCAGAATTTTGATTTGGGCTCATTTCGGCCTCCCGTTTCCACTACAGGCAGTAAGTACTGCACAGGCTATTTCGTCATTTTGTGCAGAATTTCTATCAGTGCCTTTTTTTGCATAACAGGTGCCTTATAGTCTTCTACGGTTTGTGCTATATAGCACAGGTTGTTCCCGCTCCGTTTCTCCTATTTTCGGGTAGTTTTCACATCAGGTGCAGCATTTACCATGGCTGACAACAACAACACAGATGTGTTCAAGATGTTTGCTGCTGAGGACAGGTTGGATGGGGAAAACTACCCTATGTGGGCTTATATGATGCAACATGTTCTTGTGTCAAAGGGTGTCTGGAACATTGTGCAGAGCATTGATGTACGTCCTGGTTCTGAGGATGTAGGCGATGTTGAGGATGTTGCAGGTCTTGCTGCAAGGATTGCAGCTGTTAGAGTTGTTTTGCCTACGACAGAACAAGCTCGTTGGGATGTTAAGGATGCGCAGGCTCATGCATTGATTGCGTTTTCTGTGAAGCGCACCATTGTTCCTCACATCCGTTCAGCAAAATGTGCAAAACAGGCTTGGCAGGTCTTTATGCAAGCCGCAATGAGGCTAAAATTGCTTTGCTGCGTAAAGAGCTGGAGTCGAAGATTATGCATGAGGAAGATGATATGGACACTTTCCTTGCTAGTGTCAAGGATATCAATGAGCAGCTTATTTCTGCAGGTGAAGTCATTTCAGACAGTTCCCTTGTGCAGAATGTTCTTGATGCCTTACTAGATTCCTACCAGACTTTTGCTAGTACTTGGAGACTTATGACCCAAGGAAATCCTGAAGTTGTCAAGTTTAATGCATTATGAACATTGCTGTTGCAAGAGTCACTTTCCAGAAAAAACAGGACTAGGCAGCGTGCAGTTGAACAGGCTTTTATTGCTTCTCAAAGAAAGGGTGGTAACAGGATGCAGCCACTTCTTATGGTTCTGCTGCGAGTGGCAAAAATTATGTTCCTAATGCTTCTGCTAGTAGTACTTCGTCTAGAAATTCTGGTGATAAGGGCAAAAAGAAGATGCGTTTCCATCATTATAAAGCCAATGATCACTTGATCAAGTCGTGTCCTAAGTTGAAGGCCAAAGAGACTAAGAAGAAAGAGGGTGGTTCCAATGCAAATGCTGGTTCCACTACAAATGCAGCCATTGTTGAGTCTTCTGTGAAAGGAGACTGTAATGCTGATGTTGATGTAGAATGGGCTTTTAGCGCAGAGTGCACTTACAATCCTGCTGTCCATGATGCATGCTTGTCAGTTGCTGCAGATTCACATGTGTGGTATTTTGACAGTGGTGCTACAAAGCACATTACCTCACATCGTGAATTGTTTACCTCTCTCGAGTCTGTCCCTCATGGGAATTCAGTCACTTTTGCCAACAACGCCTCTTATCCAGTTCAGGGAGTTGGAAAGATTGTGCTCACTGCTGCTAATGGCACTTCCTTCACACTTGTTGATGCACTTTATGTACCTGGGATCAAGAAGAATCTCTTGTCTGTATCCGCACTTGCTAGACTTGGACTTGTAGTCAAATTTGTGGATGACAGATGTACTGTTCATGATCTCAGTTTTGGTGATGAAATTGTTGCATCTTGCCTTTTGTGCCGTGGGCTGTATAAGCTCACTTTGTATGACAAGTGTGGACAAATTTTTGCAAATGTTGTTGCAAATTCAAGGGCTATTTCAGATGCAAAACTTTGGCATGCACATTTTGGTCATCTGAATATTGCCAGTTTGCTGCGTTTGCAGAAATCTGATATGGTTGCTTCTTTTCCACCTCTTGAAGCACCTGTCAAACATGTTTGTGAAGGCTGTATTTTGGGTAAGATGCAGCGTTCTAAGTTTCCAAAGGATGGTTCAGTTCGGGCCACATGCAGGTTGCAGCTTGTGCAGAGTGATGTTTGTGGGCCCATGCAAACTCCGTCCTTGGGCAATTACCTATACTTCGTGACTTTCATTGATGATTACTCCAGGCATGCATGGGTATTTCCGCTTAAAGCGAAGTCCGAAGTTTTTATGTGCTTCAAACAATTTCTGGCTATGGCTGAAAATTTCTGGAAATGTACTATGGGCACCCTCCGTTCCGATCGAGGGGGGGAGTATATGTCTCATGAATTTAATGCATTTCTGGCTAGTCGTGGGATAACACACCAATGTACAGTGCCTTATATACCTCAGCAAAATGGTGTTGCTGAGAGGAAAAACAGGTCACTGACGGAAATGGCATGATGTATGGTCAAAAGTCAAGCTTTGCCGCATTCTTTTTGGTTGAGGCCATTATGTGTGCCACTTATGTACTTAACAGGTGTCCTACGAAAGCTTTGCAGTCTATTACTCCATATGAAGCATGGCATGATAGAAAACCTTCTATTGAGCACATGCGTGTTTTTGGCTGTTTGGCATATGCTTTGGTGCCACAAGTGCAGCGCAGAAAATTGGATGATAAGGCTGTCAAATGTATTTTTGTTGGTTATAGTGCTGAAAGAAAAGGTTACAGGTTGTATCATCCGCAAACAAAACGTATCCTGGTTTCTTGGGATGTAGTATTTGTGGAAGATTCTGTTCAGCCCTTGTTGTCATGTACTAGAGACAGTAATGTAAGCTCACAGGACATTTATGACACTTTGTTGCCTCTTTTCGGTGGTGGAAATACGAATGTAAGTTCCAATGAGGCAAATGTACAGCCTATGGGGGTTTCTGAAAATATTGTAGATCAGCCTATTACTGATGCAGATGTACGTGATGTACTTGATGAGGAAAGGGCTGAAAATGAGCAGGCTAGAGGTATGCCAAAATGGTTGGTGCACACTTTGCATGACAGTAAATTGGATGCACCTTTGTCTAGTCGTACTCGTTTAGGGTCTCGCCATGCATCTTATGCATCAGATTGTTATGCTTTAGTTGTGTCTAGCTTACATGATGTTGAGGAGCCTCTGACTTTTGATGAAGCACAAAATTCAGAAAATTGGATGGCTGCCATGCAATCAAAATATGATGCACTTATAGAAAATGACACATGGAATTTATGTGATTTGCCTCCTGACAAAAAGGCCATTGGTACGAAGTGGGTTTACAAGTTGAAACGCAAGCCGGATGGTGAGATGGATCGCCATAAGGCTCGATTTGTTGCAAAGGGTTATGCACATCAAAAAGGCATAGATTATGAAGAGACTTTTGCTCCCACTTGTCGTATGACTACTGTGCGTTTTCTATGTGCATTGGCAGCTCATTTTGGTTGGGATGTACATCAATCAGACATTGTTACTGCTTTCTTGAATGGTGACATATTTGAGGAAGTTTATGTAACGCAGCCTCGCGGTTTTGTCATAAAAGGACAAGAGCACAAAGTGTGCAGATGTAAGAAGGCTTTGTATGGGTTGAAGCAATCTCCTCGTGCTTGGTATGAGAAAGCTGACACTCATTTGGTTAAACGAGGCTTTCGTAACAGTCCAACAGAAAGCACATTGTATGTAAAGCGTGAGGGTGATGTACTTCTCATTGTGGTTCTTTATGTTGATGATTTGGTGATCACTGGACCAAATGAGAGACATATTTCTGAATTTAAGGCTGATTTGAATGCTACTTTCAAGATGAAAGATTTGGGGCTGTTGCATCATTACTTGGGTATACAGTTTAAGCAGTGTGATGGTGGTATTGCCTTGTGTCAGAAAAGTTACATAGAGACATTGCTATGTAAGTTTGGACTTGAGGATTGCAAACCTATTGCCACTCCCATGGAAACAGGTTTGAAGTTGAGTCTACATGATGCTGGTGATCCTGCTGATGTCACTCTTTACCAAACTGCTGTTGGTTGCCTCCTTTATGTATGCAACAAGAGGCCAGATATTCAGTTTTCAGTCTCAAAGGTGCAAATTTATGCATAGCCCAGGGTCTAAGCATTGGCAGGCTGTCAAGAGGATTTTCCGCTACCTTAGTGGCACTTTACATCTTGGCTTGTTTTATTCCAAGGGGGGGATCATTGCCGCCAGACTTACATGCTTTTTCAGACTCAGATTGGGCTGGTTGTTTTGACACGCGAGTGTCCACAAGTGGTTTTTGTTTCATGCTTGGCAGTTCATGTATATCATGGTTGAGCAAGAAGCAACCTACTGTGGCCACTTCGAGTTGTGAGGCTGAGTACAGGGCAGTCTTCACAGCTACGGTTGAGTGTGTATGGCTCAGGCGCCTTATGGTTGATTTGGGTGTTGGATAGGACACTGCCAACACTATCTACACTGACAGTCAGAGCGCATTGGCAGTTACGAGGAACCTAGTTTTTCATGCTCGCACAAAGCACATTGAGGTGCATTACCACTATGTCAGGGAGAGGCTCTCAGTAGGAGAGACCAGCTTGGCTTATGTGCCAACACAGGACAACCTTGCAGATCTTTTCACAAAGGCATTGTCTCGTGAGAAGCTTGAGGCTTTCCACAAAGCTTTGGGCTTACTCCCCTTTGTGGACTGATCTTGTCCTCAGGGCATGGCACTTCCCTTTACTCATGTGCCAGCTCTCGTTCACCGCATCACTCCAGGGGGGATTTGTTACCATATACATGTGGTAGTGATGTGTGTGAACACACTAGGACCGCCGGGGCATTTTTTCCCTCTTTAGGAGGTTTTTTTCCCCCGTGCATTGTATATACGCCCATCACTCTAGGGCTATCTATCTTTCCATTGCACACTAAGTAATACACTCTCTATTGTGTGCCTTGAGCTTCCTTCGTCTTCTCCAAGCTGTGTGCGTTTCTCTGCAACCCTAATTCCAACAGTTGAGTGCTTTGATCATGAACCTTGCAACAGCTAGAGATTGAGAAGGATGGATTGTCACCTTTAGAGAGGATACTCTCATGCATACATGAGACTCTTTTATTGCCGAAAGATTTTTCCAAGGTTGGCATGAAACTAAGAACTTGTGAGAGATGGCATCTATTGTGCTTATTAGCAGTTGCATCCTCTGAAGGTCAAGCAACACAGTTGTATAAGATTTCTCAAAGGCTGATTCAGAGAAAGGGAATTTCAATACATGGTTTGAAAGCAACAAAAAGGGCTCTTGAAGGTTGGGGGATCATTTCTTTGAAGATCTATTGGGGCCAACAATATATTCATCTAGAGGGATTCTATTACTGAAAAGTATACATATGCGGCAAGCGATATGAAGAGAAAGACAATGTGGTGATCAATTTAAGCACCAATACCAATTTAGGCCATCAAAATAAAGCAATGGGTGTATGCAAGGTTATAGGTTTCTTGTCGCATGAGCACAACAGAAGCATTGAATTGTTCTTGATTGGGGAGTTTATAAATGCAGGCCAAGGAATAGATTCTCTTCAACTTGGTAAGGTCACTGGAATGAGAGTGATAGTGATAGTGATGTGAATTTTTCTCGCAAAAAGAAGTGGCTTCTACCAAAATATGCACAAGAGCTTCTTTCTACCATTGCGCAATCATCTGGAACAAGGTGATATATGAAATGAATGACATCATTTTTTGAATTCAGTTGCTACAACCTGGAAATGTTGGATGTGCACGACCATGGGTGGAAATAAGGGATGTAGTACTAGCTGTAAGCAGCTCCTCCAGGTCTACTCCATCTTTCAAGGTTATTGTCGTGTTCAATATAAATGAAAAAACAAAAAACAGTCAAGCTAGTGTTTTTGAGGAGAGATCCAACCACAGATTATTGGAATGTTCAAAAAGAAAACAAGTGGCAAGATTTTGAAACATGTTTGGAGGTGCTTCGTGGATGGTCTCCAATTCAAAATGCCAATGATGCAAACGTCAAGAAAGGTACATGAAATTCTTGATAAGGTCACTCATTGTAGCGCTGAATATATCAATCTTTAAAGATTTTGTCCATTTAAAAACTTCAATTCAAAGAGTGCTTTTGTATGTAGCAGTGGATACTCATTTTGGTGAAAGCGGTCCACATTTTCTCTCCTGAATTGTATTGCTCTTGTTATGGTTATAATGGGGAACCATTTCTTGAAGCGTAAATTTAAGTAGCCATACTTATTTCTTTGGTGTCACATGAGCCTTTTAAATGTAATATAGCACTTAGCACCAAAATTTTAGGTCTAGCATACCATTCGCTCTCTCTCTCTCTCTCTCTCTCTCTCTCTCTCTCTCTCTCTCTCTCTCTCTCTCTCTCTCTCAGTGAGCATGACCATCAAATGCACAGCGTTCCAGGGCCTCAGTGGGATGCAACTCTTACAGGTTTTATGTGAGCGTCATGAGCCATCCTCGTCTATAAGTGACACGGGGTATAAGTGAGGGGATCTACGGCGGGGGGCTTTGGGCCGTTGGATCAACGTAGCCGTTCGGGGGGGGGGGGGGGGATCTTTTATAGTACAAGGGTCACCATCATTTCAACGTGTCACGATAGGCGGGCTGGCTAGGGAGCGCGAGTCCTAGGGGTTTGAGTTGCAACGCGACGGCGGGGAGTCTAAAACTTTTTGCATGGCGGAGATGGGATCAACGGTGGATTGAATCTCCCTCGTAGATCCCTCGACTCTCACCCGTGGCCTTTATAGACGAGGATGGGCTTTTTAGAGGGGTAGGCCCCTTATCGGAGCATGTGTGAACATGCCAAAAAAAAAAAAAAACATTTTTGGTGAAATAATGGATTGAACGAGTCATTTGGGTTCTGTAAAATTTCAAATCCTGAGTCCTTCCCACTGTTAGAAAAAAATCGGGGTAGAGTGTATTTTAATCGGCTAAAATCATAAATTCCGGTTAGATTTTGAGCTTGCCTTGCAGAAAGCCGGCAAATTTACACAAGTTTTAATGTAATTACCGGCAAAAGCTTCAAATATTGACCTAAAAACCGATAGAATTTCAAGTTTGCCCTTATTTTCTTCGGTTAGGAAAAATATATTTTTCTAGCCTTGGTCCTTCCGACTTCTGATTGGTATTTTCCATTGAGCAATGTCCGCACGTGCTCCAAAAATTCTGAAGACTCTGTCTTCGGTGAATGATGGCAGAGGAGCTGCATGTTATTATAAGCAGGAGCGAGGTACAGCAGGTGACTCGCACACACAGAGAGAGAGAGAGAGAGAGAGAGAGAGAGAGAGAGAGAGAGAGAGAGAGAGACCCTCTTCACTTATATACGCACATCAGCTTGCAACAACATGACCACAGGGGCATTTGATGTTGATCGTGAAATGGTTCCCCGCCCGGCTCCTCTCCTACTGCAGGGGCAGGCGCCCACGGATGTCGGCCTCACCCTCACCATCCCTCATTGGCGCAAGGCAGCAGATGCCATGCAGGTAATTTACCTACCTTTAGTGAAAGCGTTATGGGCTAATCTTGCAAGAGTGATAATTTGCGCTTCCTCCACAATCACATGTAGTGCAAGCATTTCATCATCAAAGGCAGCATGAGAGAGAGAGAGAGAGAGAGAGAGAGAGAGAGAGAGAGAGTGTGTGTATCCACGCAGCTGATTGATGGATCATGGAGCCTTGCACGAGCCAGTCGTCAAACTCCTTCTCCCGCTCCTACTCCCAAGGGAAAATTTACAGAATCATACTATCAGCTTGCATCAAAAGCCTGAGTTTGGAGTAGAAGCTAAACATTTTGGCAGAGCTTCTAATCCATGACACTTATGACAAAGTCCTGTACTAAGATTAGTCTTCTTAGCTCAGCTACCGGTCCAAACCCGTTTGTAAAATCAGCCAGTTAAGAGAGCTATGCTTAGCAGGAATGGGAAAAGCCCAAATACACTTAAATCTGTAAGCGGGGCGCTTGATTTGGGTATCCCAAACAGTGCAGCTTTGTCTATATAATCTAGCCTTGGATATGCAAAGGATTTCCTTGATTGCATGTTGCAAAGTTCAAATTCCAAACGTATGTGTAGATAATCTTGCATATGCTGCCACAAAAAGCTCTTCACTTCCGCTTGAATGAAAGTATGAAATTAATGGTGAGAATGCTTGCAGGGTAGCCACTTCCATGAGGTGACCAAAATGGTGCATGAATTTTTGAATGCCAAAGAAGTGGTGCTATGTGGTGAAGGATTGACAGTAGGCCAGGTTGCAGCTGTTACGGAGAGCATTGGTCTTCACGTGGCACTCGACAAGGCCAAGGCAAAGCTTCAAGTCGATCGATCTGCAGACTGGGTCCTAGAAAATGTTGGCAAATTCGTGGGTGGTTTTGGGGCTACTTCTGCCAAAGCGTCAGCAGCTGGCGGAGCGCTTGTTAGCCAGGCTGCCACCCTCCAATATGAGCTCATCCGCTTCCTCAATGCAGGTATCATCAGTGTGGATGAGGAATCCTTGCCACTGAAATACGCCAAAGCGTCTATGCTTATCCGCACCAATACCCTCCTACAGGGCTTCTCCGGCATCCGATGGGATCTTTTGGAGGCCCTTGTCAAGCTCATCAGTGCAGATATCATTCCCAAAATCCCTCTCCGCGGCTCCCTTACCGCCTCTGGTGATCTCATTCCACTCTCTTACATTGCTGCTCTTCTCATCGGCCGCCCCAACAGCATCGCAGTGACTTCCCAAGGTGAAGAAATCAAGGCGAGTGCTGCCCTCAAGCTCATTGGCATGGATGCACCCTTCGAGCTTCTCCCCAAAGAGGGCATCGCCCTCGTGAATGGTACGTCAGTTGGGGCCGCTGTTGCAGCTAATGTATGCTTTGATGCCAATGTGCTGGTGTTGCTTGCGGAAGTTCTATCTGCACTCTTTTGCGAAGTGATGCAGGGGAAGCTCGAATTCACGGACCCCCTCACCCATCAGGTCAAGCATCACCCGGGCCAGATTGAGGCCGCAGCAGTGATGGAGTTCTTGCTAGAGGGAAGCTCCTTAATGCAAAAAGCAGCTGAGCTGAATGCAAAAAATCCCTTATCAAAGCCAAAGCAAGACCGATACGCACTTCGCACATCGCCGCAATGGCTTGGCCCGCAGATTGAAGTCATTCGTGCGGCTACGCATTCTATGGAAAGGGAAATCAACTCTGTGAATGATAACCCACTAATCGACGTCTCCCGCAACATGATTCTCAAAGGGGGTAACTTCCAGGGTACCCCTATTGGGGTCTCCATGGACAACACTCGCATTGCCCTCGCTGCTATCGGAAAACTCATGTTTGCACAATTTTCAGAGCTTGTGTGTGATTACTTCAATTCTGGACTGCCTTCCAATCTCAGCGGGGGACCCGACCCAAGCCTCGACTACGGCTTCAAGGGTGCAGAGATAGCCATGGCAGCCTATTGCTCAGAGTTGCAATATCTGGCCAACCCGGTCACAACACATGTGCAAAGTGCAGAGCAGCATAACCAGGATGTTAACTCTCTTGGGCTCATCGCAGCAAGGCAGACCGCAGAGGCAATTGAGATACTGAAGCTCATGTCGGCTACGTTCATGGTCGCCCTATGTCAAGCAGTGGACTTGCGGCACATGGAGGAGCATTTGTGCATTATCTTGAAGCACCTCTTGAGGGATGCTATGAATGCAACATTTTTCAACAAGAATGAAAGTGGTAGCAATGATGTTGATGCCCATGTGCTCTTGGAGTATAGGGGTCTCCTTGAGGAGGAGCTTATGCAGGTTGTTGAGAACCAGCCTATCTTTTCCTATATCGATGATGCATCAAATTCAAGGTATGCGCTCATGCTACAGGTGAGGGAGACGCTCGCAGCGCAAGCAATCAAAGCAGACAACGGCATTCTCTTCCATCGCATCACAGAGTTTGAGGAGCATCTGAAAAAGCAACTAAACAAGCATGTGCCGAAGGTGAGGCAGAGGTTCGAAGAGGGAGACTATGTGGTGGCAAATGGGATAGTGAAGTGCAGGACATATCCCATTTATAAATTTGTGAGGGAAGAGCTCGGGACGGCGCTGTTACGGGGCAATGCGACTCATAGTCCGGGACAGGATATAGAAAAGGTGTTCATAGCAATGCTTGAAGGGAAAATGATGGCACCATTGTTGAAGTGCTTGGAGGGATGGAGAGGCTTACTGGGGCCATGCACGCCACGCATGGTCCCAATTTCCCCTGCTCCATTGGACCCTACCAGCTTGGCCTGGTTTGACTCTGCCAGATCTCCCTCGTCTTCTGTGGGCAGAGGGTACTGGTCTCTCACACCATGAAAGGCAGATGCAGTGCTGATGGCATATGCCTTGGCCCCTTCCTATGTTCAATTTTTTCCAGTACAACAAAATGGCATGGTGAGGCACAGGGGGAGCCTGTTCCTTGTCCACATTGGTATATAATTTGTGCATGCTAAATTATCCATTTAGGCTTCAATTTTCCACCTCATAGAATAGTACAAGTGATTTACCATATGAGCTACACATCTGGCAAAGCTTTGGAAAATTAATTTATTGAGCCAGTTTCGAATCCTTACATTGTGATTAGACGAGGAAAATGCCACATTTGAGGAGTTAACATCTAGATAGATATGAAATATATAATATCTATATTTCAATTTAATATTTCGGAGAGTAATTTCTTGGCTTTGGATAAAGCGAACCTATCTTTTCCGAAACCATGCATCTTGGTCAGCGTCATACACAAGAAGTTTTGGACAAATTCTCACAATAATTCCACATTGTGACTTACCTCAACATCATGAGCTTTTGTGAGGGAGGCACCATATACCTAGCTAGGTACGATTGGCGGTAGGGGATCGCCGGCCCGGTGGGGGGGCCAGTGGTCCCCTGCCCCCAATCGTACCTAGCTAGGTATGCGGTGCCTCTCGAGCGAAAGCTCATGATGTTATGCATTGTATGAAAAACACTGAAAAAGAAAACCTGTTGTTTTGAATAAAATATTGTAGGTTTTTTTTCTTTCTCAAGTTTATTTTTACAATCTATGAAGCCTCTCTATACCTTTCAAAGAAAAATGTAGCAATGTACTACAAGAGAGAAGAAGAATACAAAGTCTTCAAAGAAAAGGAGGGAGAAAATCCCTTCAAAAGAAAGAATAAATTCACTATGACATAGGGTTAGTCCAATGTATTAGGCCTGCTCGTCTGCTTGAGTCCATGCTTCACTCGAACTGTAACTGTCTTGGCAGATTTTGATGTCACTTAGTAGAATTTCCTTCTAGTCAGAGGTTCAAAAGACTGCTTGTGCCAAGGCAATTTCGGCAGTTGAATGTTCTTTGGATCTACAAGAGTTGGTTGACACTAAACTCAAATGAGTTAGAATCGACTGTCACTCTTTGAAATGTTGAAAAACTAGGCTTTTGATACCTTAATCTACAACAATCTTCAAATTTTCCCTTGGTCTTCCAATTTAAGTCCAAATTGCAATACACTAAGTCTCAACAAGCAATGATTGCACTTGCAAAGTTGTAGCCTGCACGATCACTCCTAGCTTGTCTAGCGTTCTTCGACTGAATTGTGGCACACCTTTCCCAAACACTGCTAGAACAAGGATATTCTTGGCCGAAATGATTACCAACCGACATTTGAAAAAAAAATCAATTTTTAGGTCAAAATTCAAAAAATTGCGAGTTACTTTGATACTAAAACTCTACTGGTTTTCTCCAAAACATCTCAAAATCTAATTCCCGATTTACAATTTTAGCCTGTTCAAACTTATACTCGCTACTGGATTTTACTTGAAAATTGGTTTTTGAATTGGGGTTTTGGAGATTTTCCTCAATCGGTCGGGTTTCGATGAGTTTTTGATCGCTCTCCGTTCGTGCCTAAGGGCCATGCTCCCACTTGGTCTTGACCCTTGTCCTAGCATAAATGGTGGGGGGTGGATATTGAAGAACACTCTTTGGAACATATTGACGTCTCTAGTGGCTTGGCACTGACATAAGGGCCTATAAGCATTAGTCATTGAAGAGAAGCAATCATGGTTGAAAAGAAAAAAGTTGGGATGTAGAAAGAAGAAATTATACAAGAAAGCAAAGTGCTAATATGGACACTTGGATGCAAGCAACACTCGGAGGATTGGGCTAGGATTACTTGTGCCTTGTCAGCAGTTGGCATGCCTAGGACGGGGGAAAATACTAGCCATCAGTAATTAAAAGATATCAGAAGAACATGGCAATGGACTTTGCTGCCCTGATAGCCGTTGTGATTGTTGGGGTATAAAGCTCAATGTGGTCGCCCAGGTAAGTGGGCGGGCCGCTAGGTATGTACACATATTCTTTTGTAAAAACCTAATAAGAACTCACTATGCTCTACACATTACAGTAGAGCGAGTTCACCATATCGTCGTTCTCTTCTTCTCACACTCTCTCTCGCGTCGCACTTCCGCTCGTACTCCTTCAACTAGTATCAGAGCTCAGATCGAGGCTCGGGGCAGCATTGCAGTAGGCTAGAGTCACCAGCTCAGATTGGAGTGAAATTCGACAGACAAAAACACGGCCCCAAATCCTGTGGGTGAGCCTAAAGGGCATGGTGTTCTCAGAATTTCATTCTGAGGTCATCTCGGTCACCGTTCGGCTTCGACAAAGTTCTGCGCATGCCATTTTCGACTACGTGGTCTCAGCGGGTGCATATTCGACTCTACAAATTTGGGGTTTTCGGCCTACGACTGCAGGTGCTGAGGATGTGGACACTCCCAGAGTGTTGATTTGTGGCTGTTTACACATTGAAGGACGGCTCACAGTTCTTGGAGGCGTGTCACATACGATACGGGCGTATCTACACACAGACTGTAGGCGACATCCACTAGTTCATCAGGTAGCTTGTGTTTGCTGCTTGATATTCCAGATTTCATCCTGACATTGCAGGTACTTCCACATGGGATGTATTGTCAGAGATGATGTATGTCTGTTGAGGGTTTGCTGGCTGTGAGTCACGTAGCAAACAACCGCCGTAGCGGTTACATCATATAGTGGGAAATTTGTGGATGTATGACTTTGTGGGAAGTCTATGTACTGTCAGATTTACTGCAGCCTTTGTTGAGGGTCGAGTGAGGTTTTATTGAGCTGGGGGATTCTCGAATGTTGAGATCCTTTCGGTGATACAGATCTTGGAGCGATCCCTCGAGCACCCTTAGATAGGCAGCTAGGATGTATTGACTGTGAGTTAGACAGTTGGGATTGCATCTTTGCTTTACTGCCGTTGAGGCATTGTCACAGTCTATGCTTACAGGACAGTGACAGGACAGTGAGAGACAGTACAGGTGCAGGACAGGTTTACCCGCAGCTTACAGTGTCAGAGAGACAGTGTTTTTTGAGCTGGTTTTTGGTCTGTTTTTTGAGTACACCAGAGCCATTTTACAAAGGAGACTCTGCCAAAATTTCTGCAGAATCTGAAGCTTTCTTGGTTCATTTGACAGGTTGATATTGGTTCAGAGGTCAGTTTACAGGGGAAACTCTGCCGAATTTTTCCCAGAAAAGTAAACTACTGTGAAGCGTAGCTATGGCTGGATCATAGGACACTGCTCTTTACAATATCAAGAAGATGGATGGAACCAATTTCCCATTGTGGAAGAAGCAGATTTGGCACGTGTTGGTACAAAAGAATCAGATAAAACCTATAAAGCTCAAGGGGATAAAACCAGAAGATATGGACGAAGATGAATGGAGCGAAATGGATGAATTGACACTTTCTACCATTATGTTGACTTTGGCAGAAAGCGTTTACTTCAATGTAGTAGACGAGATGTCGGCTTATCAAGCATGGTTAAAGCTGAGTGATCTTTATGAGAAGCAGAGTGCAGCTTCACAGGTATACTGGCTTAAGAAGCTTGTTGTCTTGAAGATGAAAGAAGGGACACCTATGTCCAATCATCTGAATGAATTCAACACAATCTACAGTCAGTTGTCAGCTCAAGGTGTCAAGTTTGATGAACCTGTTAGAGCTATGTTCCTGTTAATCACATTGCCGGAAAGTTGGGGCACTTTTCGCACAGCTTTGAGTAATTCTGCACCTCCAGATGGTTTGAACATAGCAGGTGTAGAAAGAAGTCTGCTTACTGAAGAAACCAATAGAAAGACAATGGACAAAGGCAAAGGAACAACCTTAGTTGCCAGGGGAAGGACCAAAGAAAAGTACAAAGGTGGAAAGAGGAATCAGTCTCGTAGCAAGTCCCGCAGTGCTAAAGGCAAGAGTGACATAGAATGCTACCATTGTGGCAAGAAGGGTCACATGAAAAGAGACTGCAGAGAATGGAAAGCAGAAAAAGGCAAAGAGAAAGCTGAAGACCATGGTGAGAAGAACAAGTCCTCAGTGAAGATTCAAGAAATAAATGTGACAAACACTGTTGCAGAGGATGACAGTCTAGTGTCAGGAGGCATCTACTTCTTGAAGAATACAATGGACTCAGCTCTTCTTACAGCATTTGATGGAAATGCACTGAGTGATTGGATTATAGACTCAGGGGCATCACTTCATGTGTCTCCAAACAAGGAGTGGTTTACCTCTTATGTGACCACTAAAGATAATGTTCGGCTAGGCAATGGGCAGACATGTGAGATCTTAGGTGTTGGAGATGTTCAATTGAAGTTTCAGAATGGCTCTTCTTTCACGTTGAAGAATGTGAGACATGTTCCCGCAATTACAAAGAGCTTGATCAACACAGGTTTACTTGATGATGCTGGCTACGTCACCACTTTTGGACAGAACATGTGGAAGATATCCAAGGGTTCTATGACAGTAGCACATGGAGTAAAGTCTCGAGGACTTTACATGATTTATGTATCAAATGTCTCTAAAAATGTAATCAATGTAACCGAGCAGCCGAACGTTTCTTTGTGGCATAGCTGGTTAGGACATATGTCCAAGAAGGGAATGGAAATCTTGTCTCGTTCTGGTTATTTGCCTGGCTTTTCATTTAATGATTTTGAATTCTGTGAACATTGTCTGTATGGTAAGCAAACACAACAGCCACATAAGCATAGAAGAAGTAGAAGAGATACACAGTTGGCACTTGTTCATAGTGATTTGTGTGGACCTATGCCTAACCTATCTCTAGGGGGAGCTTCTTACTTTATGACATTTATAGATGATTACTCGAGGAAAGTATGGGTTTACTTTCTCAAGCACAAGGATGAAGCGTTTAGTGTTTTCAAAACGTTTGTGACACTTGTGGAGAATCAGAGTGGCAAGAAGCTTAAATGCTTACGCACTGACAATGGTGGAGAGTATGTTTCAAAGGCCTTTCAGGACTTTTGTGAGTCAAAAGGTATAAAACGTGAACTTACTGCTCCTTACAATCCTCCTGAAAATGGTGTTGCTGAGAGGATGAATAGGACCATACAAGAGAAGGTCAGAAGTATGTTGTCTAATGCACAACTGCCAAATGGGTTTTGGGCTGAAGCTGTATCAACAGCTGTTCATCTTGTAAATAGATCTCCTAGCAAGGTTTTGCACAGGGATTCAGTGCCAGAGATGGTATGGTCAGGCAAGGTGCCCTCATACAAGCATCTCAGAGTCTTTGGCTGTGAGGCATATACTCACGTTGCAAAGGAATTTAGGAACAAACTTGAGCCAAAGAGTAGAAAGTGCATCTTTCTAGGCTATGGTAATTCTGGTGAGATGGGGTACAGCCTTTGGGATCCCGAATCCAGAAAGGTTATCCGTAGCAATAATGTTCACTTTAATGAAGCCAAATATCATTCTAAACCAGAGAAAGTTGAGCAGATTAGAAGAGTTGTCTTCCAAGAAGATGGACCTGCACGTGCAAGACAAAATGTTAGGGTTCAAGACGAGCAAGGACAGGATAGATTGGAACCACAGGTTGTGGCTGAGCCTGAGCCACCTATTGTGCGTAGATCTGGACGTGTCACACGACCTCCTGATAGGTTTGTTCCATCTATGAATTATGTCATGTTGACTGATTGCAATGAGCCTTCATGTTACACATGGAAGCTAGTTAAATTACCACAGGGCAAAAAGGCTCTACCTTGTAAATGGGTTTACAGGTATAAGATCACCGCTCATGATAGTCAGCCAAAGTACAAAGCAGGGCTTGTTGCCAAGGGCTTTAAGCAAGAACAAGGCATTGACTTTGATGAAGTCTTCTCTCCGGTGGTCAAGATGACTACATTGAGATGCTTTCTTGCATTGGTTGCCATATTAGATTTGGTGTTGCACCAAATGGATGTCAAGACAACGTTCTTGCATGGTGATTTAGATGTGGAAATTTACATGCAGCAGCCAGAAGGGTTTGTTGACAAAGGCAAGGAAGATTGGGTATGCCAGTTGTTAAAGAGTCTTTATGGCTTAAAACAATCACCGAGGGCATGGTACCATAAATTCCACAAGTTTATGCTTTCTCAAGGCTACAAACGTAGTGAGTTCGATCACTGTCTATATACAAAGAAGGCTAAGGATGGCAGTTGGCTGATCCTTATTTTGTATGTGGATGACATGTTGATTGCTGGCAAGCACTTGGAAGAAATTTCAGCTTTGAAGTCAAAGATGGCAAAATCGTTTGACATGAAAGACATGGGTGAGGCAAGTCATATACTTGGTATGCACATTGAGAGAGACAGATCAAAGAAGTTGATTTGGTTATCTCAAACAGAGTATATTGACAAGGTTTTGCAACATTTCAATATGGAGAAGGGAAAGGCATTGAGTGTTCCATTGCCACCATATGTGAAACTTAGCAAACAAGATTGTCCTGTGTCTGAGGAAGAACAGGCTGAAATGAATAAGATTCCATATGCATCTGCAGTGGGTAGTTTGATGTATGCAATGATTGCTACTCGCCCAGACATTGCATTTGCAGTGGGAGTAGTAAGTCGATACATGTCAAACCCAGGCAAGAAACATTGGGAGGCAGTGAAAGGAATATTGAGATACCTGAAAGCTTCAAAGAGTATGCGTATATGCTATGGGAGTCAGGAGCTAAGTGTAAAGGGTTTTACAGACTCAGATTATGCAGGTGACTTAGACAACCGAAGGTCTACGTTAGGGTATGTCTTTACATTGGCTGGTGGAGCAGTATCATGGCGTTCTAGATTACAAGATTGTGTTACTCAGTCTACTACAGAGGCTGAATATGTTGCAGTATTAGAGGCATGCAAAGAATCAATTTGGCTTAATCGACTAGTAACAGATTTGGGAATCAAAGAAGAGATGCCTGTGTTATATTGTGATAGTCAAAGTGCTATACAATTGGCTCGCAATCCACTTTATCACTCAAAGACAAAGCATGTGGATGTGAAGTATCATTTCATCAGGGAAATGCTCGAGGAGCAACTTCAGCTTGTCAAAGTTCACACCACAGAAAATCCTGCTAATCTACTTACAAAAGGACTTCCCTCAGAGAGCTTTGCGCATTTTCGCAAGCAGTTAGGTGTAGGGTAGTACATCACTTCTCTACATCTCTTGTATATTAGCTTGTATAGTAGCTTCTCTCACACGTAAAGTACCACATTGGAGTTTAAGTGGGAGGTTGTTGGGGTATAAAGCCCAATGTGGTCGCCCAGGTAAGTGGGCGGGCCGCCAGGTATGTACACATATTCTTTTGTAAAAACCTAATAAGAAATCACTATGCTCTACACATTACAATAGAGCGAGTTCACCATATCGTCGTGCTCTTC
The DNA here is from genome assembly GCF_014529385.1 of Adiantum capillus-veneris. Classification (NCBI taxonomy): domain Eukaryota; kingdom Viridiplantae; phylum Streptophyta; class Polypodiopsida; order Polypodiales; family Pteridaceae; genus Adiantum; species Adiantum capillus-veneris. Next base: position 128,983,425 of record NC_140953.1, read on the forward strand.
TTCTCGCACTCTCTCTCGCGTCGCACTTCTGCTCGTACTCCTTCAGTGATTTTGGTCCCTGTATGATGTCATGGCTCAACACAAGCATGGCAAGACCTTGTAATTTTTTAGGTTGATCAATATAATTCACTCACAATTGTGAGTTTTGCAAAAAAAAAAAGTCGGCCCTTCTTAGAAGGAATTCTCTATTAAGATTAATTACATCATTACAAACATGCCAAAAACTTTCAACTATAGACCTCTCTAGTAATCACCTATAAAATTTGTTACACAACCATAACAAAGAATTGTTTTAGGTTCCACCCATGAGCTACTCCTTAAAATAGCATCCCACGCCTTGAATTTTGGTACCTCCACCAAGAATAGGTGTGCAGGGCTATCCAAGTGGCCACGTTGGATTTCTTGTCTATGGAAGTGCACATAGGGCGTGCTAAGCTTGGATACATAGAGTTAAATCTTTTTGTTGAAGGACTACACACTCCAAATTCAATGATTAAGGACTCAATCAAAGATGTTGGAATTAGGGTTACATAAACACAAACACATATTGGAGAAAATGAGAAGCTCAAGGCACATAATAGAGAGTATATTGCTTAGTGCATACATAGAAAGATGAGATGGCCCTAGAGTGATGGGAGTGTATACAATGCATGGGGGGGGAACCTCCTAGTGAGAAAAAAAGTGCCTCGATGTTCCCCACACCCTTAGGAATGTGCTCACACACGTCACTTCCACATACATGGTAACAAATCCCCCTTGGGAGTGATGCGGTGAACTAGAGCTAGCACATAGCAAATAAGGAATTGTCATGCCCTAAGGACATGATCAATCTCCAAAGGAAAGAAAGCCCAAAGCTTTTCAAAAAGCTTGGAACTTGTCACAAGGCAATCCCTTTGTGAGCAGATCTACAAGATTGTCATGTGTCGGCACATGAGCCAAGCTTATCTCTCCTACAAAGATTCTTTCGCTAACATAATGATAATGCACCTCAATGCACTTTGTGTGAACCCAAATCAATCACCATAAGGCATCTGATCCGTACACACTCAACCGTAGCTATGAAGATTGCCCTGTACTTAGACACGATATACATGAATTGTTGAGCATGAAACAGAAACCACTTGTGGACACTCATGTTTCATTAAAACTAGCCTAATATGAGTCTAGAAAAGCATGCAAATTCGGTAGCAATGATCCCCCTTGGGATCAAACAACCCAAGATGTAAAGTGCCACTCAAGTAGTGAAAGATCATTTTGATAGTGTGCCAATTCTTAGCGCCTAGGCTATGCATAAATTTGTTGACCTGTGAGATACAAATTGAATATCTGGGCTAGTATTGCATGCATAAATAAGGCATCCAATACCAATAAAGAGTGACATCCACAAGATCTCCAACATCATATAAAGACTCAATTTCAAGCATGTTTCCATTGGAGTAGCAATAGGTTTGTAGTCCTCAAGCTCAAACTTACATAGTAATGTCTTCAGGTATCTTGGTTTGACATAAAGCAATTCCTCCATCACACTGCTTAAAGTGTATGTCCAAATAATGATGCAAAATCCCCAAGTATTTCATCTTGAAAGTAGCATTCAATTCGGCCTTGAATTTAGCATGTGTGTCTCATCCAAATCAGTAATGAGAAAATCACCTACATACCAAATGATGATGAGATATACATCACCCTCATGTTTGAAAGACAATTTTCTTTCAATTGGATAGTTATAAAAGACTTGTTTAATTAAATGACTATCAATTTTTTCAACCCATATTATAAAGCTTTCTTGCATTTTCACACTTTCTTTTCTCGTCCTTTCTTGACAAAACCACAAGGTTGTATTACATATACTTCCTCAAATACATCACCATTCAAGAAAGCAATAGAAATGTCTGATTGATGCACATTCCATCCAAAATAGGCTCCCAATGCACGTTAAAAATGAGCATTAGTCATATGACAAGTTTTTTCAAAAATCTCTTAATAATCAATGTCTTTCTGCTATGCATAATCTTTTGCAACAAGTTTCTCCTTGTAGCACTCAATCTCAACATCTGTCTTACGTTTTAACTTGTAAACCTACTTTGTACCAATGGTCTTTTTTCTTGGAAGAAAATCACATAAAGTCTACATTTCATTATCTATAAGTGCATCTTGTTTTGTTTGCACATCCAATTTTGGAAATCTATGCTTCACTAAAAAAAAGAGGTTCCTCTTCCTCACATGAACTAGAAATAGCCAAAGAATAACAATCTGATGCATGGCAAGAACCTCAATGAGTACAACTAGACATACATGCATTCAATTTATTATCATGCAAAGTATGCACCAGCCATTTAGGCACACCCCTAAGCTCTTCATTCTCAACCCTTTCACACCAACTACATCATGTACATTTGCATCGGTAATAGGCTGATTTGTGACATTTTTGGAAATCCCCATAGGCTATACATTTTGCCTCGCTAGAACTTACATTTAAGTTCCCACCATTAAAAGAGGCAACAAAGTATCATAAATGTTTTGTGAGCTTACATTATTGTCTCTGGTACACGATAACAAGGCTAAACAAAATCCTCCACAAATACAACATCTTGTGAAACCAAGATATGCTTTGTTTGTGGATGGTTTGACTTGTAACCCACACCAAAATGGAGATCATGAACTGTACATTTGTCATCCACAAATTTGACTACAAGTCATTGAGTCTAGCAAGTGCAGATACAAACAAAAGATTCTTCTTGATCCCAGGTACATAAGGTGCATCAACAAGTGTGAAAGAATTTTCATATGCAGCAGTAAGCACAATCTTTCCAAATCCTTGAACCGGATAGGAGGCATTGTTGGCACAAGTGACTGGATTCCCATGAGGGACAGACTCAAGAGAGCTGAACAATTCACGATGTGAGGTAATGTGCTTTGTAGCACCACTGTCAAAATACCACACATGTGAATCTATAGCAACTCACATACATGCATCATGGACAACAAGATTTTAAGTGCAGTCTGCACTAAAAGACCATTCTGCATCAACATCAGCATCACAATCTCCTTTCACAGAAGACTGAACAATGGTTGCATTTGTAGTGGAACCAGCATTTACAGTGGAACCACCCTCTTTCTTCTTAGCCTCTTTGGCCTTCAACTTAGGACACTGCTTGATCAAGTGATCATTAGCTTTACAATAATGGTAACACATCTTCTTTTTTCCCTTATCACCAGAATTTCCAGACGAATTGCTGCCAGCAAAATCATTGGGAACAGAAGTTTTGCCACTCGCAGCAGAACCATAAGAAGTGGTTGCATTGTTGTTACCACCCTTTCTTTGAGAAGCAATAAAAGCCTGTTCAACTGCACGCTGCCTAATCCTTTTTTTCTGAAAGTGACTCTTGCAACAACAATGTGCATAATGCATCAAACTTGACAACTTCAGGATTTCCTTGGGTCATAAGTCTCCAAGTACCAGCAAGGGAACTCTCTGAAATGACTTCACCCGCAGAAATAAGTTGCTCATTGATATCCTTTACACCAGCAAGAAAATATTATCTTCCTCATGCATAATCTTTGATTCCAACTCTTTACGCAGCAAAGCAATTTTAGCCTCATTGCGGCTTGCATAAAGACTTGCTAGAATATCCCAAGCCTGTTTTGCAGATTTTTCTCAATGAATGTGAGGAGTAATGGCGCGCTTCACAGACAACGCAATCAATGCATGAGCCTACGTATCCTTTACATCCCAACGAGCTTATTGTGCCGTAGGAAAAACAACTCTAATAGCAACAAGACTTGCAACATCCTCAGCATCGCCTACATCCTCAGACCCAGGACGTACATCAATGCCCTGCACAATATTCCAGACGCCCTTTGACACAAGAACATGTTGCATCATGTAAGCCCACATAGGGTAATTGTCCCCATCCAATCTATCCTCAGCAACAAACATCTTGAACACATCTGTGTTGTTGTCAGCCATGGAAAATGTCTGCACCTGATGTGAAAACTGCCTGAAATGAGCAGAAACTGAGTGAGACCAGCACGTGCTATATAGCACAACCCGCAGTAGACTGTATGGGGCTTGTTATGCAGTAATTGGCGCTGACAAGAATTTTGCACAAAATGACAAAATTGCATGTGCAGACTGGCTGTAGTGGAAATGGAGGTCGAAATGAGCCCGAATCAGAAATCTGAGCAGACTAAGCTCTACGAGTACACCTGAAATTTTTGTCGACCTGTGAACGGTCACCAAAGCTCACGAAAATCGGAGAAAGTGAGCAGGCATGTGCCGGAGCTACTCGCGACTAAGCTCGAGAGGACGTAACTTGCTCTGATACCAATTGTTGGGATTAGGGTTGTAGATAAACACACACAGCTTGCAGAAGACGAAGGAAGCTCAAGGCACACAACTGAGAGTATGTTACTTAGTGTGCAATGGAAAGATAGATAGCCCTAGAGTGATGGACGTATATACAATGCACGGGAGGAAAAACCTCCTAAAGAGGGAGAAAATGTCCCGACGGTCCTAGTGTGTTCAAACACATCACTACCACATGTATATAGTAACAACAGCTTGAGGGTTTCCTTGGGTCATGAGTCTCCAAGTACTAGCAAAAGTTTGGAAATGCATCTAGAATGGTTTGCACAAGAAAACTAGCTGTATAAAAATAAATTCACCTACAAAAATGAGATACTCATTGATATCCTTGATACTAGTAAGAAAAATACCCAATTCATCCTTCTTTTGCATAATCTTAGACTCCAACTCTTTATGAAGCAATGCAATTTTTGCTTCATTGTGACATGCATAAAGACCTGCTAGAGTATCCCAAGCATGTTTTGCTGATTTTGCTGAGTGAATGTAAGGAGTAATAGTGCACTTTACAAATAATGCAATCAATTCATGAGCATACGCATCTCTAACATCCCAATGAGATTGCTCAATTGTAGGCAAATCAATTCTAGTAGCAACAAACCTGCTAGAACCTGCAGCATCCTCAAGAGAGCCTATATGTACAGAAGACGGACATACATAAATGCCCTACAAAAAATTCTAAACGCCCTCTAAAACAAGAACATGCATCATCATGTAAGCCCTGATTGAGTAATTATCCCCGTTTTATCCTTAGCAGCAAACATTTTGACATCTATGTTGTCAACCATGGAGAGTGACCTCACTTGATGTAAAAGCTACCCTAAAAGAGGAAAAACAAAGTAGGACTAACACATGCTATATAGCACAACCTGAAGAAGACTATAAGAGACCTTCTTTGTAGAAAATTGCAATTACAAAAATATTATATGGAGAAGATTAATTATGTTCTTATTTTGCAAGTAAAAAGCCTTTGGCAAGCATTAACTAGGGAAAATTACGAAGCGCGTCTTCTATTCCAAATATTGATTAAGCATTGGTTGGGCTTAGTAGCCATAGTGAGAAATTAAAATTGCTCCAATGATTGAATGAAGTGGGATTGGCCTTTAGGCTTTATTAAGGGAAGGAAAATCCTAAGTGCCAATACAAAATACTACACCAATATCTCTACTACTTAATGGAAAAAAAACCAAGGAGAGTAATGGATCAATGGGCTTCCATGAACTTGCTCTCACTTAGCGCACTACACAATGATTAGTGGAGTATCCAACATTAATGATGTGATTAGAGATCAGAAGATCTCCAAAGAGAATAATACCTTGCAATGTTTGATACCACTTGATGGCTATGGTTGACAGAGCAAAAAGGCATTCATAGCTTAATCATAATGATGATTAGAAACTAATTACACATTTGATCAAAGAATGCACCAAGAGATAATGTAGACAAAATAAACTTGATCATGAGAACTATTAAAAGTGAGTACATGGTTGTACCTTTAGATATGGCTAGAGTAGGTAGCACAAGGGTGTAGTAAAAGTGCATGTGAGCCCAAATAAATCTCCAAATTAGCTTGAAAATCATGGGTTGACCCTAGAGGAGTGGGGGCTAAAATAAACTCATCTATCCTCATTCACACCTCTGACTAAACAAATGATAGTCACATAACTTGTTTGCCATATCTTCCATTGAGAATCTCACATGGAAACTTTCCAAAATATGTACAGACCATGTTCTCTACCGAATTTCTTTGATCATCTTGATTAAGAAAATTCCTAAGAGTACCTTAAAAAAGCAAGAGTGTGCTTCTTTAGTAAACATGTCTACTATATTAAAAATATTACTATTGTTATGGGGACACTTTGTATAGACCAAAGATAAAACCCAAAACTATACCATGATGCCTCGAGTATTAGTAAGGATAGCATTAGTAAGCCTTCTCATTTACACCTATCATTTTTAACCTTTTGGCATCTTACATAATGAGACATGGGTTCATGAATGTCCTTTTTCAATGATAGAGAACATGTCTTAATGGCTTGCATGGCAGCTGGAATTCCAAAATGCCCTGCAAAAGGAGGAGCATTTGACTCTTGGATGACTTACTCACATGAAGCTTGAGTAAAATAATCTATTGGCATAGAGAATGAATGTGAATGGAACTCATGTTTTCAATCATCTATTGATGAGATGACATCTATGAAATCTAGATCCAATGCATACATGTAAAGAGATAGAGAAGAAGAGAGCCTAAGCCCACACGGGCACAATCACAAACACCAAGAGAGTTGACACATGGAGATGAGACTAAAATCTTCCTTTTCTACACTACTCAAAATGATAAGATACGGTTACAAACACAAGTAGAAATACTGAAAGATAGACTCTACACACAACCACGGTACAGAGATCATATCTGGGAATCATCAAGCAAATGCACTGGAGGATTTTGGAAACATATCAAAAGAAAACCAGCATGGGCTCTAAAAAAAATTCAAAGGTGAATTGATGCATCAGCATAACCTAACCGTGCATAGCTAAGAGGCTAAGCAAAATCCAACTTCGACTGAGAGGCATCTATATTGAGGTTCATATTTTGAGCCACACATGACTCAAAGGCCAAACATTCCTCCCATAAAGAAAAATCCTTTATATGTCATAGCACAAAGTGAAATCATGCACGCACAACACACTCTCCCAACAAAACACACACCAAACAGCCACAGAATCAACTAGCCAAAAGCAAGTGCTACCTACAAAGACAAAACCACAAACAAAGCACACATAGAAGCAACAACCAATGCAATAAAACAAAGAACATGTGCAATGAACTAACATAAAGAAATAAAAAATACCACATTTGGAAAATTCTAAGAAGAGAAAAGGTGGGGTTGTGGGGGCGGGGGGAAGTAGGGAAGGGGTCCCATGTGTGCCTCTACAAACCCAAGGCCCTTTCAACCCCCCACCCTCTCTCTCTCTCTCTCTCTCTCTCTCTCTCTCTCTCTCTCTCTCTCTCTTTCCTTCTCCTATGTATGTGTTTCAAGGTAGACAAGTAGGATTCATTCATACAAATTGCATGGCACGTGCCTATGTAGATATAATTTTGAGCTTCTACACTGATTAATGAATCAAATATATGCCACAAAAGAATTAGGAACTAATAAACTATAAGCTAGAACAATATTTGAGGAAGAGGGGGGGGGGGGGGGGGGGGGGGGGGGGGGGGGGGGGTGGGGGGGGAATAGAGATGGGGAGGATTTTTATGAAAAAGTAAAAGTATGAGAAAATGTGTTCTAGGCAATCAATGTATGGGCTCACACACCTGTATGTCAAAGTCAATTTATTGAGAAAATGGATTGAAAATGTTGTCAAGGAGATACACTACTCGTAGCTACTAGCAAAGCGAGAACTAGGCCAACAAACAAGATGTCAACCAAGGACTAGGCTTGATCCGTAGGCGCATGGAAACAAATAGATGGGTTTCAATCACCTACTCGAACTTCTAGAGACAATCACTACCAAGGGAAATCATCTCAAATCACACTATGCATGCACAACCGCTACCTTACATACGATGTCTACGCTCTCCGAAACATGACTTAACATTGTCGAATTGTCACGAAACTCGAGGGATGACCTCTATACACCTAGAGGACACTACCCTAAAGTCTCTAAACCAACTTACTACCTGTAAACACTTGGTGTGGAAAACACGTATGAAGACATGGCAAAAATTACAAGTCATCGATTATCAACATGTTTAGGCCTAAAGTGTAGTTCAACTCACCATGAACTCATTGACATGAAGAAATCACAAAACAGATACACAATTAGAGAGAAAAAAGACTTCGAAGCTCGTGGGAGGGCTCTTTGCGAAGAGACCGGAATTGTGCAAGCTTGGTGTTGAAGCATACCTCTCGTCATTGCTAACGCGATGGTGTAGTTGCCTAGCTTCCATTGTGTGCATAGAGAGTAGAATAAGATCTCACTCACTCTCTCACACATAATACACAGTCATGGCACGCTTAGTTGAGCTCAAAAGATGATTAATTCAAAAGTTGTCCTTAGGGTTACAAAAAATTGTCTTTTATACCTCAGCCTTGGGGGTTCTAACTTATCAAAATTACCTCCTACTTTCTACCATGAGTTCAACTGATCCGCATATTTAATATATTACAATCTAGAACCTTGATTGAGTCCCAAAAATTATTTACAATTGAGTATGCTAATTAAATGCTACAAAATGGGCTTTTTAAGTTCAGTTGTCAACACTCCCCCCCTTTGCGTCCATGTCGTCCCTGACATGACGGGTCTTCGTCTTTGTTGGATCTTCAGGTCGATCCCTTGCTCAATGGAAGCTTGGTGGCTTCAAAAGCTTTAGATATGACTTATATCTTATGTTGTCATAAGTGAAGAATCCTGTGTAAAATGCTTCTTCAAAAGCATGCATGTGGTAGCTTGGCAAGAACATTAGTCTTTGATAAAATAGATGTAACACCTCCGGGGATGGCTTCTTTGACAGATCATAGATAATTTTGGTGATGATGTTGCTCGTTGACAGTAGACTTGAGTCTATGGATTTGGACGACGCAAACACTTCGAGGCAAGCCAAGAGGATTTTGCATAATTTCTGATCATCACACACATCAGGTCAGGAGAGCCAGTGAAAATCTTAATTGTTCCCTTTAGGGTTTTCACCATATAAGAGACACTTATTCTCTCTCCCTCCTTGGGTGGTGGCATTGATGGGTAACTGAGCCAGGTAGGATGCCTCTTCATAAGCCTGGCATGATTCCCATGAGCGTACATGAGGTACTAGACAAAACAAGCTATCGTCCTTTATGTTTTTGGGGGCATCCACCAAGTGTTTCAAAAATCCAAGATACTTGAGGAGCCACCCTTTTCTCCATTTGGTTTGGGAATTCACAACCCTTTTTGTAGCCTCTGGGTCTTTGACATCTCCTTCCTACACCGTCTTCGTCCCTTCAACTTCAACTCTCTTCTTTATTCTAAGAACTTCATACTTTAAGAGAGGGTAGGGGAGTGATGGTTGCATCCACTCTTCCCTAAGCACATTTGTGGCCAGACCTTAGAATCCAACTGGGTGGACTATCCGTTTTTCCCACTCCAAGGCTCCCTTATGGTCTTCTATTGTGGCATGTTCAATCAATGCTTGGAGGTGTGCCTCCTCCTCCATAATTAAGGGTTGTTCCTTCTCTTCTTGCATGTATAAATGCTCCTCCAGGTGTTGCGGATCTTCTGCACCTTCAGAGATTTCTATGGGCTCATTTTGTGCGTTGATGCCAAGGCCACTAGGACCTGGCTCCATCTCCTATGACCTTGCTTCCTCTACTTCTTTTCGGAGCTTCAAATGTAGTTGATGTGCAAGGTCGTCCTTTTTTGTGGCTTCTTCTACTTGATTGACAAACAACTCTTGCAGATTCTCTAGTTGGATCTTGAGCTGGTCATTCTCCTTTTGAAGCTCTTGCTAGCGCCGGGTCATTAATCTTTCCTCTGTGGCTAGAGAACCTTCTCCTATATGTATCCTTTGTCTTTGTTCTAGTCTCAATTCCTTCTGTAGTGCAATGATTTGGGCTTCTAGGTCTTGAATGGTCTGGCTGTCTGCTCTTGCAATTGCTCGTGCAACCCTTGGGGTTTCTTTGAGCCATTGTATTATCAGATCTTGCAGCTATAATTTAGCTTTTAGCTCAAGTACCTCATCCTTGGCCGCTTCCAACTCATCTTCTATCTTATCTTTCTTGTTATGCAAACTCTTTATCTCACTTGAGACCTTTGCCATCTGTAGTGTAAGGGTGCCTCTTTCACTCTCAGCATCCCTTAGTGTTTTGGTGAGAGCCTCAAGCTCTTACTTTGCCACCTCAGCTGTTTGACTTGTTAGTCCTGAGAGGTGGTCATACTCTTCTTAGATATACCCCTCCCTTGTTTGAAGCATGCTATTTTCCTCTGATAGTGTGAGAGATTGCGTCCTAATTTTGTTTAGTATCTAATGAGCGTCTCTCATATCATCTTCGTTAGCAGCCATTATGTTTCTTGTCGATGGTTGGGGGAGTGGGCCCGATAGTGGAACCTGGTTTCCCATACTTAGAAATACACCTGCTAGAAGAGGTCTCCAAGGGCTGGCGAAAGGTTTCCATTGTGGTACAGGTGGAATCTATACCAACCCTGGTACTCCAGGTTGTGGTCATTGCATTTCTGGTGTCCTTCTTTGGTCCCTGGGCTTTACTTCAAATTTCTCTTCATCCTTTGTAGCCCATAGTGGGATAGAGGTTCCATATACAGTCTCAAACACATCCTCAGATAAATATTCTGGTTTGAGGAGGTCATCATAGGTGCATATTTTGGCCTTTTCTTTCTCCTCCGGCATCGGTTCAGCCTCGGATTTCTTCTTAGGTAAATCCTTTTGTTGAGATGTTGGGGGTTCCGGGCTTGGAGGTTGAGAGATAGGCCCCGAGGAAGGTTTCGGTGGTGGGGTACTTCTTCCTTGCGCACTTTCATTGTCCTCCTGCACTTGTGTTTCTGGCATCTCTTTCAGCTTCCTTTTGATATCTTGGACCTCTTTGACAATGAAGGGCTCTAAATTTTGTTGTTCGATCACTCTTTCAGATTATTCATAAGCTCAAATATAATGATCAAGCTGATCCTCTAGCGGTCTTGAGGAGCCACCCCAAAATTTGTTGGGTCTGGCACCAGTACTGCTTGAAATCCCCTTCTAGAGCTCGTTCAACCTTGAATTGCTCGATCAATCTCTCGATTCAAGCTTCCTTTTGACTGGTTGTTTCTTTGGGTTTCTGCTCCTTTGTCATCGCCATTTTTCCTTTCTTCTATGGTGGTTCTTCAGACTTTTCTTCTTGAACTGGCTTTAAGTTTCTTCTGAGCCTTGTCAACACATGTAACATTTAAAGGCCTAGTGACTTGTGTGTAGCAAAAAATAGCATAACATAGTGAGAATTTCATTAGAATAGATTCCTAATAAGCATAACAAGAGTGTTTGGGTGGAGAGAGCAACAAAAAACATAACATCTAGTTAGATAGCATGAACAATACTTCAAGAGAGAGAGAAATTAAGCTATTGCCAACAGTTGAGGACTGGATTTAAATGGAGCCAGTCCCCCCTCCAAAAGGCTTTGTATTATAGGTTTCTCCCATCAAGAGAGACATTTTACAAACAATTCTTTGTGTTCCTTCAATACTAGCTACTGCAAGGAAGATGGAAACTTCAAGCACTAAGCAAAACACTTGTAAAACACAACATCCATTCCCTCACAGTCTGAGACCCAAGACCTCACACACCTTCGAAGATGGTGAGAACTAGCGGGGTATGAGAGTAGATTGAGAGGAAGAAGGAGTAGTCTTACAAGAAAGATGTACATCTCCTCACATAATCACTCATATTAGCATAGCATAGCTTAGTAATTAGCATGGTAGAGGAGATGAGCATGCATTGAAGCTTCGATCTTGGTTGGATTTGCATCACAAAGCCAAGACTTGTTGGTGTAGGCCTCCCTTGTCACAAGCTTGGGGTAGGTGATAAGCTTTCCATTAAAGCTTGAGAAGGAGAGAGAGAGTCTTCTTGCTTCACACATGAGATTGTGTGAGTGTGTGTGTGATAATCACTTGACAAATTCAGCCCCCCCCCCCCCCCCCCCCCCCCCCCCCCCCCCTCTCTCTCTCTCTCTCTCTCTCTCTCTCGTGGTCGACCCCTTTTGCATTTTACTCATGGTGACAACCCATTGGACCTCTCCCAGCTTAGCCAATGAAATTTAAGCAGCATAAGTAATAGCCTTATGACATGTGTTCCCCCTTCCCCTTTTGTGAGAGCTTTAGGTGATTAATTAATGCAACTAAACTCTCATTGGACCCCTTTGTCTCTTGGCCAATAGGAATCAAGCAAGCCATTGGGCTGCTGAATGCTCCTTGGAGCCCCTGGGAGAATGTCCAATAGTCTTCTAGAGAGATTAATTCTTATTAGTTCTTTTATTAAGTGTTTTTAAAATTAATTAAACTAGATTTACTCTAGCCTAATTCTTATTGGTTCACCTCCATGGCCATCCAATAGGATTTGAGTACACCTTGTGGGCATCTGGGCTAGGGAGATGAGATGTGTCCCTCATTCCCTTTGTGTAAAGGAAGATTGTGTGTGTGTGTGTTCATTAGGAAAAGTTTGTGTGTGTGTGTGTGTGTGTGTGTGTGTGTGTGTGTGTGTGTTCATTAGGAAAAGTTTGGACTCAAAAATGGGCCTTGTAAGAATTGTTGATGTGGCATAGCTTTCAAAAAGTGGGGATCGGTAAATTTTTTTCAAATAAGATCCAAACTTGTCGGAGATTGGATATTTAGAATCTACTCTTCAAATGCTATCTATTGATATATAGAATGCATGTATCGGACATTGCCTTCATGTAGATCTAGAAAAAGGTGATTTTAGATTACCATAACGGTAACAAAACCTGGATGATTGAAAAAAAATGGCATAATTTTTATAGAAGTCATCCAAACTTTTCGGACCTTGGCTCTTTAGAATCCATTTTTCAAGAACTTTCCAATGATAGGTCATATCATGGGGTTCTAAGCAATATTTAGAGGGTCTATTGGGTTGCTTTCTTTTGTACAACTTTGATGATGTGGAACTCTTAAAAGGCCCAAAAATGAGTTCAAAATTTTCCTAATTGTTAACCCTCACGGCACACGGACACCCATCACCTACGATGGACGCGTATTATGTATTTGGTAGAGTCAGGTACCGGGCTTGTCGGACCAATAGGGAAAGGTAGAGTGATCGCCGATGAGAGGCGCACTTTAACTTGGACATTCAAGGGATTAGTTGGTTAAGCATGGGCGCCCAAGTGTGAATGGGGTGAGCTCCTATAAAAGCCAACTAAACCTAATTTTTACTCATTCTCTCATTTGTGCAATTGAAGAGTGCTCTTGCTCCATCTCCATCTTCTTCTTCTTCTTCACCTCCTTGTGTGTGTGTGTGTGTGAGAGAGAGAGAGAGAGGGAGAGTGTGTGTGCGATCGAGCATTACGAAGGCACGACGGCGGCGAAGCGGTTGAGCGCGGCACGACTGCAGCTTCTTCTTCATCGCGGCGAGGAATCCACCACGAAGGCGAGCGTAGAGCGGTGAGTGACACACCCTTTGTTTTCTTGAGCTTGCTAGTTTAGGCTTGTTGTGTGCTTGGAGCCGTTTGTGGCTCGCATACGGTGTATTGGCAAGTCCCTTGCTTCGACAGTGCGGCAAGGAGCGCACATTTTTGGCGCCGTTGCCGGGGATATGCCTTACACTAAGCTCGGTTAGCACTTTACGCTTCCTTGTGGTGCAATTTGTATCATAGGAAAGGGCAGGGAAGGAGTGTGTGGAGATTTCTGTTTTTTGCGTTTTCTGCATTTGCTGTCAAGTTTCAATTTCTGCTATTGTCTGCGTTTTTCAATTTCTGCAATTTCTGCGTTTTCAAGTTCGGCGTTTTCATTTCCTGCAATTTTTCGCATTTCTGTCAATTTTCTGCAATTTCTGCGTTTTTTCCGTATTTTCTGCAATTTCTGTCAATTTTCTGCAATTTCTGCGTTTTTCCGCATTTTCTGCAATTTCCGCGTTTGTCCTGCATTTTTTCAATTTCTGCGTTTTTCTGTAGCAAAAAAAAAAGTAACAAAAATTTTTTTTTTTGAAAAAAAAAAAAGTTTTTTCGAGAAAAAAATAAATAAATAATTTTGGAAAAAAAAATTTTAAAAGGAAAAATTTCGGAAATAAAAAACGCGAGCGAGTGGGTGGCGATATTTTTCAAAAATAAAAAACGTGACTCTTGAAACGCACGGGTTGGTTTGTATAAAAGATAGATCGGGATCGGGATCATTTTCCCAAGCCCAAGCCCAAGCCCAAGCCCAAGCCCAGGCCCAAGCCTCAGTCCTATGATATATACTAGACTCACTCTTATATATATACCCTACTCCCTCAAGAGAGAATGAGAGCATGTGGGACAAGTCCTCCACTCTCCTCCTTTCTCTTCCCACTTGCACCCTTAGACTTTCTAGTTTGGGCCTAGTTCCCTATTGGAAATTGACAGTTTTAGGGATTCCGAGGGCATAGAGTGACCAAACGGAGGGCTGTAAAGCACGGCACGACCCTCTGACCGATACGCTCGTTTCGAGCCATCACACGGCCCATTCCACGACACGCTCTAAAAAATCTAGCAAAAAAACAAACAAAAAACACGCTAAAAACTAGTCACAAGGCCTCCTAGAGCAGCTTTTTGACACCTTAGGGTATCAAAAGCACATGCACTTACGCTCTGGGCGGGTGCTAGAACACGAGCATATTGAGGGTGCCTCTGTTCATACGGACACCCATTACCCATCCACGATAAGCTCTAGACCCTCAGCGGGGACACAAGGTAGCACCACCCAAGACCCTAAAATAGCCGCTAGTGATTCCTCCTCCGACTCAGAAATCATGGAAGCATACCCTACCCAAAACACTGAGAGAGAAGGCCATGCACCTCCCGAAGCTCCACAGCCTAGTACTAGTATGTTTAGCCGTTTCATGGAAACATTAGGTAGAGCTACTCGCTCGGAACCTGATGCAGATGAAGCACGCGAAGGGGGTGGGGAAGTGGAATCTCCTTTCACATCGCACGTGGACCCCACACCCCCAAAGAGTGTCCATGTGGATATCCTGCCAACTTCTTACCAAGAAGGCCCTGTTGAGCTGCCTCCTTCAGAAATTCCCTCTAGAGTACCGTTGGTGACAAGTAAAACCACGGGGAGCAACATTGCTTCTACCTCACAAGAAACCGTTAACACATCGACTCTAGAAGGATTGTTCATTAATGATCATTGGACATACGACCTCCACACTGAGGTGTTGACGGATCTACACTCTGGCCACGCCTACCATGTAGGATGGATAGAGATTGTACAATCCACCTCTAGTGCCACGAGCATCGAAGATCAACAGAAAATGATATGTAATGCTATCCATGGCATTATTCAATCAGAAAGGCAAAACCGAGGGGTAAATATACTCTCAACTGGCCCCATGAGATTTCTGGATACGAGCAAGGCTCAACAGCCTACTCTATCACAAATGGAGACTCCTCTAATGAGTCCCATGGACCCATCTTACGTCATTTCACCTGGGGTCTCTATGCAATCTGAGCCTCCGAGCGAAAACTTTAGCTTCCCTAACTTGGCTCAACCCTCTATCAAGGAAAACACAGTGCTCACTCCAGGGATAAGCCTGACAGAGAATGTACCGATGACATCTACGGTTAGCGCAGTGCCACTACCTAGTGTCGTAGTACCTAATATGGGGCCTCGACCATATGTGCCTCTAGCCCCTTATGCACACATGGCCCCCACACCTCCAATTGTACCACTTGCTTATGCTCCTCGAGTGCCGCTCCCTAGCCCTTATCCGAGTGGACCTATGCCCGGTTATGTTCCATATCCTGCATCATCCACACATATGCCAAGACCGGTACCCGTTCCTCTCCCACATATGATTCCAAGAGTACCTCCACCGGCCCTACCTCCTCACATAGGTGACTTGGCAGCGTTTGCTCAAACCATAGGTCGATCTATCGCGGAAAATATGCGTCATGCATCTGATAGAGAGCCTAGAAGTAAGGCAGTACAAATTGCCAAACTCACGCAAAAATTCAATGGGGACGAAGATGCTAGAAAACACATTGAAGTGTTTGAACAAGTATGTGATTCCTTAGGGGAACGCAACGAACTACATAAGTGCAATGCCTTAAGCTTGACATTAAGTGGGAAGGCTGGAGATTGGTATAGGACCCTAAGGGTGGACGAGAAAACAATCTACCCTACCCTTCGAAGGTTGTTTCTAAAGGAGTACATACGAGAAGGTGTGCTTTGGGGTGTAGCATCTCAGCTACAGAAGGCCGAACGTAAGGAAGGAGAGTCAGTAAGGGACTTCATTAGTCGTCTAAAGCACTTAAACTCTCGTTGCCCTGTAAATGAGCGCTTCAACAATAACCAACTGCTTGATCGATTCATTCGAGGGTTGAGGAATGAAGGAATCTATAATGGACTAGTGATTAGAGGTATCACAACCTGGGAAGATGTCACTGCCAATGCAATCCAATTAGAGGACAACTTGATGATAGCAGGCATGAGGGTGTCTACTGACACGAGATCCACTAGCTCACAAGCCATTGAGTATGAACCCATGACTGCAAAGCCCATTGCCAATGAGCCAAAGGTATTTGAGACATTCTTGACAGACCTCACCAAGGCAATCCAAGAGTCTCTTAAGGATAATCGACCCCCTCAAAATAGTCACATGTATCCAAGAAGGGAGCAACAATGGTGTTCCATTTGCTTAGGTCCACATAGCACTAGTGAGTGCCCTACGTTTAGAGTAAAATTTAATGGAACTTGCAACGCATGTGGTAGGTATGGTCACCAAGCTAAGGATTGTTTAATGATCAAACGTATGATGGCAAATAGACCACCTGTAGCCTGGACGGATGCACCTCGAGCTCCTGTATTGATGCCTACTCCACCTGTTCAGCAACTACCGCAACACATGGTCCATAGACCTCAAAATGTTGTACAAGCTACACCGTTACCACCTCCTGTGCTAGGACCGCAGCCCCCGCATCCAAGAGTTTCCCCTATGAACCAAGTGGGTTGCGAGCCATCAAATGCTTATGCAGATGGTTGTGAGGAGGAAATAGACACTAGTATTGCCTACGGACTTGATACATTGGAAGAGTGTCCTATATACTACATGGAAGATTGTTGGGGACAAATCAAGCCGGTTTATCAAGCTGCTGCTCTCGCATCCAGAGGTCAAAATATCAACACCCAGGCTAGGAGGCCACCTCTTCAATGCTACGAGTGTGGTGGACCACATCGAGTAGGGGAGTGCCCTATTAGGCTGCAAAAGAATGCTGCACAGATGCAAATGAATCAAGGGAGCATGTCTGCAATGCCAATACTCACATGTAATCGTTGTGGCATAGATCACTTGATTGCCCAATGCCCCTATAACCCAAATGCGCCTAAAATCACACCCCTAAATTTGGTTGAAATTGCTAGTGTGACATCGCCAATGCCACCCGTCGCACCCGCTTATGCGATTACACGGTCCATGCTTCAAGGGCCAGGACATATCCTCGAAGAGAGAGATACCGCGTCAGTTATCCAAGCAAAGAAAAAGAAGACACGAAGGAAGAAGTCGCAGAATACGGAAAATTCAAAGCCAAGTTCCAAAACAAACATAGGAACAGGAGATGACCCCGTGTATATGAATGACCTCGAGGATGATTCAGATTCAGTCGAGACAATGGAGACTAGAACCAATACCACAAAGGGAAAGACCGACAAAGAAAACCGTAACATGGAACCAAATGAAAACCGAATAAGAGAAAACCATAAAGAGCCTCTGAAAACACCACAAGTGTTTTCAAATCCAATCCACGACCCCCAAGATAAATCGCAGGGGCAAAAAGGGAAAAATCATAAAAAGAAGATTGGGACGTACCCAAACCCAGTAGACGAGATTAAGCAGGTGAAACATCTAAGAGGTTTAGTGGAGGAGACTCAAAGGAAACTAGAACCAGAACCCATGCAGGTCAAAATTCATGACACAGTGTTTCCCACGCAAGTTCATCCACCCCACATGAACCATAGACCGTTAGCCATATCTAGTATCATCCAAGAAGGGAGTGAGGACAGGACATCAGAAAGTGAGCATACACCCTTCTTGTTGGAAAGGATGTTTAATGAAGGAATACCTGATCCCATTGAGGAATATGAGATTCCATCCTCACCAGTTCCTAGTCAAGGACCTACACCCTGCAAAACGCCAATGAATGTTGCCAAACTAGTGGACTTCATGTCTTCTGAGGTCCGAACCACGATCATAGCAAAGCTGTATGGAGATCCTGAGTTATTCCTTGCACTTCGAGCATTCCTTAACGGAGAGCTACGAACGGGATTACCGCAGTTTGCGCAACCAAATAGGCCTGACTCGATTATGATTGATGATGAAAATCATGTGCAATCACTTGACTTAGATGGACACGAGTCTGTGATCGAGGTACCCATTAACGAATTAGGGCAGTATTTTGAAGGCGACGAGTCTAATGCGACCCTACCCATCACTACCAAGGGATTAACTATAAAGGGAATTCTTGATGGTGGTGCGGGAGTTAGCATCGTTACAAAAGATTGTTGGGAATCCATGGGAAAACCCCGCCTCAGTGTTACTAACATTGTGGTAAAGATGGCAAATGGTACCATAGCCAAACCTATGGGGATGCTCAAGGATCTTAAGATCAAAGTTCTAGGACACAAGGTACGACATACGTTCATTGTAATGGATTTTTCTAAACACCTTATGTCATATGAAATGATTTTAGGACGACCATTCATGAGGGAAGCACAAATGGTTCACGATTGGTCTAAAAATCATGTCTATTTGCAATTCCAAGACTCTGTCCTTAGAGTGGATTTGGTGACTGGTAAGGTACACCCCTTAGGGAGTAAAACCATTATTGATCATCGCTCTGACACCACAGTTCACTCGGCCCCACTACAATATTGTTACACTTGTAAGAAGGATACAGACATTGGCCAAGATTCTCCTTATATGGATATCCTACCTGGGATGACTGAATCAGACAATGTGGATTGGGTACACCTAGCTGCAACCATAGATACCTGGGGAAATAGAGGAACCACTTGGGTCACACCAGAGGGGGAAGAGGTACCACAAATTGCACCTCTGAACATGATAAGTGCCATACATGCATCTTCTAAGGGCAAGGCAATTGTGGACCAATCTGACAGTGACACCGATAGCTCAATAGAAGACTTTGACCAACACGACTTGGACACTGACTCCCAGAGTGAAACGGATTCTGAATCTCATGAATTAGAGAGTGGAGCAAGTTCACAGTCAAAACATTCGGAAGGATCGAGCACATCAACCGATGATAGCTCCTCCGAGAGTGAAGAGGACACCAACGAGGACTCCTTTAGTGAGCCAGATCTAAATGCAAATCAAAAGCAGGTCTCAAATAAGAAAAAGAAAAACCTTAAGAGGCGTCGATATCGAGCCAATGTACGTGCTAGGATAAACAAGAAGAGATCCTCAGCAGAATGGCTCAGTTATATAGGAGCATGTGATGCTCATCGAAAATTGGTAGACAATTGGGTTGAATATCTCCAAAATGTTATGTGGTGTAGACCACGACCCCATGACATAGCCCAATTAGAGATCATAGACAAGCCAAAGTTGAGCCGCACTGCAAGGAGGCGTCAAAACCAAGAGTTAGCTCGACAACACAAGAAAGCAGAAATGGAAGCACAAACCAACGCACAACCAGAATCCACAGACTTGCACCCTGCACCAGAACATTTCAAATCTTACACCACAGGGGAAGCAAAGGTTGTGTACACAAAAGCCCAAAGAATACCTATCGATGGGAATAATGGAATCTATGATGGTCCGGCAATAGTTAAAGAAATAGAATTAGCTGACCCCGGTGAAGAATCAAAACCTGTTTTTATTGCCCAAGACCTCACAGAAGTTGAAGAGGCGGTCCTCAAAGAGCTTCTCAAGGAATTCAAGGACGTATTCGCTTGGACATACCATGATATGAAAGGTGTTCCGCCTTCTGTGGTCCAACATACAATCCCTATGATTAGCACTGCGAAGCCCGTACAACAAAGACCCTACCCGATGAATCCTAAGTACGCAAAGATCATTCAAGAAGAACTAGAAAAGCTTATCAAATGTGGGTTCATATATCCTATTGAACACTCTGAATGGGTGTCGCCAATAGTTATCGTGCCAAAAAAGAATGGGAAACTCAGGGTGTGCGTGGACCTCAAAAAAGTTAATGCAGCTACTAGAAGAGACCATTACCCCCTACCATATTCCAAACATGTACTCGAAAGAGTTGCAGGCAAGGAAGCTTATAGCTTTCTAGATGGGTACTCAGGCTACAACCAAATCACGATAGCGCTAGAGGACCAAGCTAAAACTGCCTTCATCACAGAATTTGGCGTGTTTGCATTTCGTGTGATGGCTTTTGGCTTAACAAATGCCCCTGCTACATTCCAACGATTAATAAACACTGCTTTTAAAGAATATTTGAGAGAGTTTTGTGAAGCTTTCTTAGACGACCTTTGTGTTTACTCTTCTTGGAAAGAACATCTATCATGTTTGCGGAAGGTGTTTGAAAAATGTAGGTTATATCGTATCTCATTGAACCCGTTCAAATGCCAATTTTGGGTCAAGCATGGAGTTATTTTAGGGCATATAGTATCCAAGAATGGTATCTCAACCGATGAGAGCAAAATTAAAGTGATTCTAGAGTTACCACCACCAACCAATTACAAGGGAGTTCAAAGGTTCATGGGACACGTGGGTTATTATCGACGGTTTATTTTATTTTTCGCTGAGATAGCACGTCCTTTGTACAAGCTTCTCATTGAATTTAAATGGACTGAAGAGTGTGACCAGGCCTATGAACAATTGAAGAAAACACTAGCAAGTGCTCCGATTTTAAGGACACCTAACTGGGATGTCATTTTCCATGTGCATATTGATGCATCAAACTTTGCTATTGGGTGTGTTCTCACTCAACCAGGAGAACATAAATTGGACTATCCCATTAGCTTTGCAAGCCGTCAATTGAACGATGCTGAAAGGAACTACACCACTACAGAGCGAGAAGGTTTGTCAATGGTTTATGCAGTAAAGAAATTTCGCTACTACCTTCTGGCAAACAAGTTTGTATTTTATGTGGATCATCAAGCGTTGCTGTATCTGGTAAACAAGCCATGCTCCACAGGAAGAATCACACGATGGTTGTTAATTCTTCTTGAGTTTGATTTCACGATTGTAGTGAGACCCGGTAAAAGGCACGTCATGGCTGATCATTTGTCTCGCATACCCAATGGTGAAGCCCCTACAGGAGTTGATGATGAATTACCCGATACTTCCCTATTCATAGTTGAGACTATGCCTGAATGGAGTGAGAACATTGTTAACTTTTTAGTTAATGGTTTTCCACCCAAGGAACTTCGTAAGGATATCGCTCGAAGGCTAGTAAAAGAATGTGAACCCTATTGTTTGATTGCCGGAACCCTGTATAGATTAGGCAAGGACGATATTCTTAGGCGTTGTGCCCGCGAGGATGAATATTTATATATCTTGCAAGAAGCACATATGGGCATAGCAGGAGGACATTTTTCAGGGAACCTGACTGCTAGAAAGGTGCTGCAATCAGGCTATTGGTGGCCAACTTTATTTAAGGATGCATCACTTTTTACAAAAGGGTGTGATGAGTGCCAACGTTACAAGACCACACAGCGCAAGGACAGAATGCCCTTACATCCTATTAAAGTAACCCAACCATTTGAAAAATGGGGCTTAGACTTTGTAGGTCCAATTAGTCCCGCAGCTCGCAACACTCAATCTCGATATATTCTAGTTGCTATGGACTATGTAACAAAGTGGGCTGAAGCTAAGGCTTCACAAAAAGCTGACGCGAGGACAACAGCTAAGTTTCTTTTTGAGAACATTATCACAAGATTTGGTTGCCCTTTTGAAATTGTTAGTGATAATGGTACCCATTTTATAAATGAGGTAATAAGAGAGCTTACCACGACCTTTATGATATCCCATCATAAGTCTACACCTTATTACCCGCAAGCTAATGGACAAGCCGAGAGCACCAACAAGACTCTAATCTCTATTTTAACCAAGACGGTAGAAGCTCATCGCACTGATTGGGATTTGAAGTTGACATCTGCTCTATGGGCTTATCGTACTGCTTATAAAGTGGCTATTAATTGTACGCCATTCAAAATGGTATACGGCCAAGAAGCGGTTATGCCTTGGGAGTTTGTCATTCCTAGTCTTAGGGTAGCTTCGCAAGAAGGATGGAATGGTAACCCCTTAACCGAGCGTTTGTTTATCTTAGAAAAACTAGACGAAGAGAGACAGTTGGCTGTGCGAAATGCTCTTGTGGAAAAGGATAGGAGAAAGAAGTGGTTTGATCGCCATGTGAAGGACAAGGATATCAAAGTTGGTGATAAAGTCCTTATGTATGGAGTACGTAAAGAGAAGAAAAAGTTGAAATATGCTGGCAAAGGACCATATAGAGTATGTGAAATTACCCCACAAGGTACCCTTCGTGTGGAAACTCTTGATGGAGTTGAAACCATTGGATTCCTCAATGGGAGTAAATTCAAAAGATATTATGATCCTTTAAGCCAAGAAGAACTACGGGCCATTCATCAAAAGAAGGCCGCCAAAGCACAAACCGAGTTAAACAAGATACAAGCTCAAGCTGAGGCTAAGGAGCGACAACAACGTATAAGACAAAAACGAGAGGCTAACCTTGGGGTCACAAATGCATTCCACGTGGAAATCGAAGAGGATGGGCTGGACTCTGACACACCTCTACGATACCCCATTGAGTTAAATAGTGCCTATGGAAAAGTGCTATATAACGCCTTATTGGACACGGGTGCTAAATACAATCTGCTATCCTATGGGGTGTGGTGTCAGTTAGGGAAGCCACCTCTATCTGAGAGTATTATCCAAGTCAAGGGTGTCAACAAGAAAAAAACTACGGTTTTTGGAATCTGGCACACTTCTGTCAGTTATGACAATGGGGTGGTAGCTCAAGACTTTTTGGTCATGCCTACTGGAACTATGGAGGGTAATATAAACCTAGGCCGCACGTGGATGATAGCCACCAAATGCACTATTGATTGGGGGACTGGGGGTGTTACAACGCAAAAACCAACTCTTAGCCCTACCACTCAAGCCATAGTCCCTCAGATATTGCCCAAGGAAATAAAACCCAAGACATTGCATGTCCAGGAGGTTGAACCATACATCCCCATAGCCCAACCCTCTAGAGCTTCAACTGATGTAGTTGAAAGAAAGCTTGAAACACACAAGAACCATCCTAATATAACAGAGAAAACATACAAGTGGGTCCCTAAAGCTTCTTTAGTGACCATAGCTAGTGCTAAAAAACAGAAGCCTTGTAAGAAACGTACCACTCGCTCCAAGAAAAGTAAGAAAATGTTGCGATGGATCCCTAAACGACTATTGGAAGCCCAAGGATACTATGAAGGAAATGATCAAATCTGGGTGCCCAAACGTAAAGTGTGCTCTTACCTATCACCTGGCCCATGTAAACCCAATCCTGTGGCTCCAAAACGAATCAATGATCGTGGAAAGAAAAAAATCACAGAATGCTACACACCCGCTCCCGAGCTAGTTTGGGTACCAAAGAAAGAACGATTTGTTCCACCTAGCTCAGGAACAGGGAAATCAAATGAAGCTTCTTGCTCTTCATGTAGTTCCTATATGCAAATAGAAGCTTCGACACAACCTCCACCTACCACTGTACATATCCATCCAAGCACGAAAGAGTTTGCACCTTCCGGGGTAAGTTCACCACCTACAACAACGTTGCAAATAAAATCCTGGGAGAGTACCTTACCACCCTTACAACTTGACGAGGCACCTAGGGTAATAACAAACTACTGGCAAAAATCCTCACCTATTACCAACTGGAACAATTGGTTTCAAAGGGTGACAAGCTCATTTCAAATGGTATGATCTACCTAAGGAAGGGGGGAGTGTTTGCTGACAGTCATCATTCATTTGTTTCCCTCTCAACCTTTTTCCCTGACCTCTTAATCTCCGATCTTAGGGAATGTATATATAAAGCTTTATACTCAAAAAAAAAAAAAAAAGAGCAAGAGCAATTAGCAAACGAGTATGCACATTAAAAGTCAAAACATTGACTCAGACCTACACATGTCACATTTGGTACAGTGAAACAGAAACCTATGCCATAAAACACCTTTGATCCTCATCACTTGAATGTTGGAGGGTAGGTAAGATTAGTACGATAGAGTGTTTCTGTTTTAGAGTTGAGAGATTAGCAAACTTCTCTTTTCCCACTGATGTGCCTCCTGGAGGTATTCCTTTTGTTTCCTAGTGTGTACAGGAGCGTGTTGCTATTGATAGGATTTGGACCTTCATGGAACCTTTCTCTCGTTCACACTTCATATCAAGCGCGACCATCAACACAAACAGGTGTTTCTTGTCCATTAGCATTGCCCTTATCTTTTTTGCATCTATGATTGTCTGCTTTGGTTGTGATTGGTAGCATAATATTCAGCGCATTGGCTTGGTATCCAACATTTAATTCAATGCAATCTTTTGTCATAATCACTTGTTTAGGTGTAAAAATCAAGCAGTCCGACTAAGCTAGTTTGACCAAGCTAGGTATTAGAAATCTTCTCTTAATACCATGGGGAATGCCTTCCTAATAAGCAATGGTTACTTAGGTTCTTAATCCGATTTAGGCAGCATTGTATGAAATGTACTAGGGCTTTCTAGTGGGCTTAACACTAGTGACCTTTAGCTTAAGTATTATAAAGGGAGTTTACTAATGTGATGAGCCTGGGAAGGGTAACAGTGTTATATGACCCCCCAAAGTTACAAAATTAAAATGATGAAAATGAACAAACAAAAAATCAAAGTGCCACAATGTAGAATTTTAAGCTGGAAGAGAAATCTCAGCTTGATTTGGTACTTCACTCACATGTATCGCCTATGGTACTAGAGCCCTAGAGGTTCCCAGTGTGGGCGCTTTTCCTTGAAAAGAAAAAAACCCAAGGCATACAAAATAAGCACACACATCAAAATTGAATCAGTGTGAAAAGACCTTGGGGGGTCAAAGAAAAAGTAATCAGTCAGGCGATGATTTCATGAGAAATTCCTTTTATGGTCGCTTAACTACAAGGTTTTCTAGATATAGCCTCTAGTCAGCCCTTGAACATGAATACTTGGCTCTCACGATTAAACAACTTAATTGACCACAGAAAGTTAAGAAGCTTACCCATGGTATTAATATTCGATCTCTAGTGCCTTTCGACCATCAAATTAGTGACCCCAGACTTGTTTAATTTTTTGCCTTTACATCTGTTTATGCATTTGATTACATTGCAATTTAATGTTCATTGCTACCAAATTGTTTGAAATTCTTTGACCAATCAATGTGTCTACCTAAAACTGCATATGCTTTTTAAGAGAATGCAATTACTGTGCCAATGTTGTTTGATTTTGCAGTGACTGAAGAAGGCTAAGGACATTCATCTCAAATGCTCTTCCACCTCGACGAACCAGCTTCAACTCAATAGCTTCCGAGGACGGAATCTACATCAGGAAGGGGGGCATGTTAACCCTCACGGCACACGGACACCCATCACCTATGATGGACGCGTATTATGTATTTGGTAGAGTCAGGTACCGGGCTTGTCGGACCAATAGGGAAAGGTAGAGTGATCGCCGATGAGAGGCGCACTTTAACTTGGACATTCAAGGGATTAGTTGGTTAAGCATGGGCGCCCAAGTGTGAATGGGGTGAGCTCCTATAAAAGCCAACTAAACCTAATTTTTACTCATTCTCTCATTTGTGCAATTGAAGAGTGCTCTTGCTCCATCTCCATCTTCTTCTTCTTCTTCACCTCCTTGTGTGTGTGTGTGTGTGTGAGAGAGAGAGAGAGAGAGAGAGAGGGAGAGTGTGTGTGCGATCGAGCATTACGAAGGCACGACGGCGGCGAAGCGGTTGAGCGCGGCACGACTGCAGCTTCTTCTTCATCGCGGCGAGGAATCCACCACGAAGGCGAGCGTAGAGCGGTGAGTGACACACCCTTTGTTTTCTTGAGCTTGCTAGTTTAGGCTTGTTGTGTGCTTGGAGCCGTTTGTGGCTCGCATACGGTGTATTGGCAAGTCCCTTGCTTCGACAGTGCGGCAAGGAGCGCACACTAATGTTTCTCTCTCATCCCCTACTTCTAGGGCTCGCCACCTCCTATGTAGGACTCATTGAAGACCTTTTGTACACACACACACAAGCATCCAATTTTTGTAAGCTTTGACCTTTGGACACAACCTTTGAATTTTGGAACCTTAGCATTTTGGAAGTCTTAATGGGCTGAACCTTAGGGTCTTTAAAGACCATTGGGTCTTTAAAGACCATTGTTGCACATTTCTCTTTTGCAGATGGCCCCCCCTTTGGATCCCTATTTTTCCTCCTTTGGATCCCTAATATGGCCGGTCTGCCAGCTTAACCAATATTCTAGCTTTTTCTCCCCTGTCACTTCCCCATATTAAATGATCAGTTTAAACATGAGAAAATCATTTAGGAGAATTAGATACTAGTTACTATGACATTACCTCTCTCTTGAAATCCTAGTCGTCCTTGACTATGGGGTAGAGAAGATAAAGCCTATTTATTAGTCCTTTTTCTAGAGGGTAGAGGATCCCTATGTTACCCTACAACATCATTCCAGAATGGATGACTAATCCATTTGGCGCTTGAGAGCCTAAGCTACGCAAGCATGCCTGCACATTAGTCCTATCAATCTTCCATAGTAGAGTGACAAGCTCTACTTGGTGTTTGGGAGACATTGTCTCCGCAAACTTGATTCTAAGCATGCATACTACTTCACATTTGTGCACAATAAAGAAAAAGAGAGTCTTATAAGACAAAAACTTTGTTCATTTTAAACATTTGTACATATGCTTACTCTAGGGAATCATTGTAAGCATTGACAAGGTTTAGGTTATCCTTTAATTGTATGCCTTGCATCCATCTAGCATCTTCAAAAGGGTAATTCTTAATCTTAATAAGATATCATCGGATAGTCTTACTGCCTCTTAATACCTTGTATTCATGTCGGAGAATGGACTCTGGTTGCAACACCTCTTCTAGGTCCTCGATCTCCGGTGGGTCTTCAATAGTTGGTTCTTGAAGTGGCTCTCCTTTGTAAGGCTTTAGTAGTCTCACATGGAAAGCATTGTGTATGAGCCAATGGTTGGGCAACTTGAGTTGATAGTCCATCTCATTGATTGGCCTAAGAATCTGGAAGGGACCATAGTACCTTTTTTCTAACTTAGCATAGTACTTTTGGTGTCTCGTAGGATTCTTGCCCATCGTGTGCCTTAATCGAGCCTTGGGAAATTTGAGTAAGACCCAATCATTTTTTAAAAAGGCTTGGGCTCTTGTATGTTTATCAGCAGTAGCCTTTTGCCTTTGCTGTGAGATAGAGATAGCATCCTTAATCTTTTGGAAAGATTCTTGTAGGTCTCGGCTATACTCATCTGCAATGAAGATCTTCCGGTGTACTTTGAGTAGTAGGGAACTTTTTTATCTTCCTTCAATTACCTCAAAAGGTGCTTTTTCCGTGGAAGTATGTATAGTTTTATTGTAGTCATACTCCACTAAGGGTAAGTACTTCTCCCATTGGGACCTTTGATCTACTTCCGTTACATAGGCTTCTAGTAGATCAAGAATTGTTAGGTTAGCCATTTCACTTTGGCCATCTGTTTGCGGGTGATAGGCCGAAGAGAAGTTTAACCTTGTCCCTAAATTTTCAAAGAGACCCTTCCAGAAATTACTGGTCATTCTAGGATCTCTATCGGACACTATGGACATTGGCAGGCCATGGTACTTGAAGATTTGTGAAATGAAGAGGGTTGCTATTTGTTGGGCTTTGATAGTCCTTTTGACAGGTATAAAATGAGCCTGTTTACTACACCTGTCCACTATCGTCCATATTCCCATATTCCCATGGATAGACTTAGGCAATTCAAAGATAAAATCCATGGATATGCTCTCCCATGGTGAATTAGGGATTGGAAAATGTTGAAGCAATCCAAGTTGCTTCCCTCTATCAAACTTCGTCTTTTGGCATACCACACATTTAGAAACATACTCTTGTATGTTTGCTTTCATGGTAGGCCAATAGAAATATGTTTCAATCCCTTTTAGGGTAGACTGAATCCCTTTATGCCCTGCACAAGGAGGAGCATGAGATTCATACATTACTTTCTCACGTAGTGAGCTAGTAACACATAGTCTATTGCCATAGAGAAGATAACCATCTTGTAAGGTAAATGGTTCCTCTTTCTTCCCTAATGCAAGGGCTGAAATCACATCTCTAAAATCAGGATCAATAGCATACTCATCTATCATAGAGATAGATCATTGTGAGTTGCTATGGAAACCACATTCACTCTCACCCGTCTTGAGAGTGCATCGGCTACTTGATTATGCTTTCCAGTAATGTGAGCAATATGAAAATGAAATTGCAAAATGAAATTTTCCCACCTCATTTGTTTGTCGAAGAGCTTGATCAGCGTCATGAAGTACTTAAGGCTTTGGTGATCTGTCCGTAGAATGAAAGGAGTCCCCAATAAATAGTGCTTCCATGAGTATAAGGCATGTAGAACTGCGAGGAGTTCCTTTTCATATATGTCTAGAGCTTGCTCAATAGGGTCGATCTTTCGACTTTCATAGGCTATGGCGTGCCCTTCTTGGAGCAAGACAACTCCAAGGAAATCACCACAAGCATCACATTGGACCTCATATGGCTTTGAGAGATTCGGTAGTGTAAGCACAGGTTGAGAGATCAGCTTTTCTTTAAGCATTGTTCTCCTTGGCAGACCATGTATACCTAACGTTTTTCTTTGTTAGGTCATGTGATGGTCCTGCAATTTGTAAGAACTTTTCTATGAAGCGTCTATAGTATGCACACTTACCTATAAAGCTTCTTAGTTCATGAAGATTCCTTGGTTTAGGCCATCCTTTTATTACCTCTAACTTTGATGGATCCATTTGGATGCCATCTTGAGAGATAATGTGACCTAAATACTGAATCTCTTGTAAGAAAAACTCACTTTTATTTCGATTAACATAAAGTTTATTCTCTCTTAAGGCTTGAAATATTACTTGGAGGTGTTGCTTGTGTTCATCTAGTGAATTAGAATAGATGATGATATCATCAAAGAACACTCCAGTAAAGGTTCGGTGAGGCCTAAATAACTTCTCCATCAAGCAATTGAATGTGGCTGGTGCATTGGTCAAGCCAAAAGGCATGACAATGTATTCGTAAAGACCAAATGTAGTGCAAAATGTGGTCTTTACAATATCTTGATCAACTATCCTTATTTGATGGTAGCCACTTTTTAGGTCAATCCTACTAAAGTAGGTTGATCCTTGTAGCTTATCAAATAGGTCTTCTACCCATGGAATGGGAAACCTATTCTTGATAGTGGTCTTATTTAGTGCTCTATAGTTGACACACATACAATATGTGCCGTCTTTATTTTGCACTAATAACACGGGTGAGAAAAATGGAGATGAGCTAGGCCTAACCATGCCCTTTTCAACTAACTCATCCACTTGCCGCATAATCTCCTCTTGTTGAGCTTGAGAAACTCTATAAGGAGGTTTATTAGGCTGTGAACTTCTTGGAAGAAGTTCAATTGCATGGTCATCATTGCCTCGTTTAGGAGGTAGTTCACAAGGGATGTCGTCAATAAAGACATCTTGAAACCCCTTGAGAAAATTGGACAACTCTAATTCCTTGTGGTTGTTTATATTTTCTTTTGCTAAAGCATTAGATTCATTTTAACAAAAATCATGTACATGGAAATAGAGCGCTTTATTGACTTATTGAAATCTTACGCATGTACAATGGGTATGGTGTTACCCATTTCCTTAGCATCTATGTACATATCTTTTTCCCTGTACTTAAAGTAGATTTTCCTTTCAGGGAATTTAACATTGGCAGCCATGCAATCAAACCATGGTGCCCCTAGGATTACATCCTCATGCTTGAGAGGAGAGATAAAGAAGTCCTCTTTGTCCACATAGCTTTGGACATGGAGCCTCAATTTCCCGATTAAGGGAGTGATTGAAGCTTCTTGCCCCTTGAAAGCACCATCTGCTTGGGTAGGACATCTCCCATCTCATAGGCTTGGATGCCTAGCTTGGTGGCAAATTCTGTGGATATGAAATTGTGAGTAGAACTAGGGTCAAAGAGAATAAAATCATCATGTTCTCTTACCTTTCCCCAAGAATAGCATAGAGGAGATCCTTTGTGGTGAGCTTCCTCTTCTTGGATTTCAACCAAGGTAGCTCTAGGAGGCTCATGGCGGGTGTTCTTTTGGGACAATCGCAGTACACATGCCCTTGCTCGCCGCACTTGAAACAACGGTTATCCTTGTGATAACGCTCAAGCTCTTCAGGAAAGATTTTGTTTTTGCCTTTGTAAACTCTCTTCTTCTTAGCTTTATTGTTATTGGAATTGCCCTTAAGAGAATTTTTGACATTGTCCTTCCCCTTAGGCTCATTGGAACCCTTGTTTTTCGTGGGCTCAAAATTTCTCTTAGCCCGTATTTGGAAATTGACTCGAGAAGCCACCATAGTATGGTGTATAACCATGGATATGGTGCATGGTCTTTGGGAGTTGAAATACTCCACTATTTCTTCAGTTAAGCCTGCAAAAAATTGCTACTTCTGCTCTCCAAAATCCATCTTTTTGAAGAAAGTGGCTTTGAGATGTAGGTCCCAAAACTCGTCTACATATTTGTGAATGGATTTGTAGGGAGAGAGCTTCAAGCTTCGCCATTTGGTGAGTACTTTGTCTTTGGCATTAGTGGGGACAAAAACTGCTTCATAATGGAAGCTCTTAAAGCTTTTCATGTTCGTGGAGCTTCACCGTTTGCCCGTAGGCTAGACCACCATTGTCTAGCGGACTTTTGAAAGTGCATGGCTACAGGGTGTAGCTTAGAGGACTTCGTGAATCCCTCATCTCCAAACGCCGCATTGAATTGTTGGATAAAGGCCAAAACTTTGTCCGTAGCATCAAAGGTGCCATCATAGGTAAGGAAAGAGATACTCTTCCCTCCCTCTTTGAACTTCTTGAGCTTGGACGACCTCTTCCACGCGGCATAGGATTTCCTATGGCCTCTTCTTTTTTATGGTTCAAAAGTTTCACCATCACGTTCTTCAAAAGATGAAGAATTTGAGGAAGATGGAGAAGAGGGTGACCTCTTTCTCACCTTTTTCTTGCCTTGATCTTCTTTGTATGCACCATCACTTTCATAAGAGGACGAGGATGAAGAAGATGGAAAAGAGGGTGTCCTCTTTCTCATATTTTTCTTCTCTTGATTTTTGTCATCCCTCTTTGAATTATGGTGTGGATAAGTGTGCGATGGTCTTCTACGTTTAGGAGGTGATGGAGAGCGTTTTGCCCGCCGTCTTTGTGGAGCCATCTTTGCGAGGTGGCAGAGACTCACTTCTTTCTTGTTCCTTCGGTGGGGGCTCTTGAGTTCTCCTTTGAGAAGGAGATGTGTCATCAAGAAGAAAAATTTTGAGCCCTTCGTATGGATCCTCTTATTCTTCTTTAATCAAAGAGAGGCCTCTTTTGGAAGTCTCGCAAGGAAGCTTCCTAGGTACTCTCTCGTCATGGTGGGGAGCTTGGAGAATCCCATGAGCATGAAGCTGTCGTTGCACTTCACTTTGGAGGGATGGATTGCCCATGGCTTGTTGAAGCCTAGAAACAAGGTATTTAACAAGCATAGGGGCATCATTAGTAGCCTGCTCATTAGCAAAATCAAAGCTGTCAACATTAATTTCACTCTCTTTACTATTGTCAGCCATTCTAACAACTTTTAGGAGTAAACTTTTTTAGGTGTACTTTGGCACTTCAAGCCCTAGTTGCTACTCCTCTTTGCCCCTTTAGAAAAGCACTCAAGCTACTGTACCCATGACTCAAATACCATTAATTGCAAGGAATAGACGAGAGGGTCGCTCAACACCAAAACAGCACCGGCTCCTGTCAAGCTTCTAATAGCTCAATAGTGGCTAAGCCGTAGGTAAGCCCCGTAGGAATCCACTATTGAGACCATAGCTCTCGACAGTGAGCGTTACCTGCACGAAGGCAGGCGCACTGCAAGGTTGAAAAATACCTATTCTACTTACTCAATTGTAATTAATAATACCAACCATTTATAGCTAGCTTGAGGACATCCCTTCTTGAGCAAGAAAAGAGAAACCTTGTGCTCTGATACCAATGTAACATTTAATGGCCTAGTAACTTGTGTGTAGCGGAAAATAGCATGAACATAGTGAGCATTTCATTAGAATAGATTCCTAATGAGCATAACAAGAGTGCTTGGGTGGAGAGAGCAACAAAAATCATAACACCTAGCTAGATAGCATGAACAATACTTCAAAAGAGAGAGAAATTAAATTATTGACAACAGTTGAGGACCAGATTTACATGGAGCCGATCCCCCCTCCAAAAGACTTTGTATTATAGGTTTCTCCCATCAAGAGAGACATTTTACAATACAATTCTTTGTCTTCCTTCAATACTATCTAGTGCAATGAAGATGGAAACTTCAAGCACTAAGGAAAACACTTATAAAACACAACATCAATTCCCTCACGGTCTCAACCCAAGACCTCACACACCTTCAAAGATGGTGAGAGCTACCAGGGTATGAGAGTAGATTGAGAGGAAGAAGGAGTAGTCTTACAAGAAAGATGTACATCTCCTCACATAATCACTCATATTAGCATAGCATATCTTAGTAATTAGCATCGTAGAGGAGATGAGCATGTATTGAAGCTCGGATCTTGGTTGGATTTGCATCACAAAGCCAAGAGTTGTTGGTGTAGGCCTCCCTTCTCACAAGCTTGGAGTACGTGATAAGCTTTCCAGTAAAGCTTGATAAGGAGAGAGAGAGTCTTCTTGCTTCACACATGAGATTGTGTGAGTGTGTGTGTGATAACCACTTGAAAAATTCAGCCCCCTCTCTCTCTTGGTCGACCCCTCTTGCATTTTACTCATGCTCACACCCCATTGGACCTCTCCTAGCTTATCCAATGCAATTTAAGCAAGCATAAGTGATAGCATTTTTACATGTGTCCCCCTTTCCCCTTTTGTGAGAGCTTTAGGTAGTTAATTAATGCAACTAAACTCTCATTGGATCCCTTTGTCTCCTGGCCAATAGGAATCAGGCAAGCCATTGGGCTGCTGAATGCTCATTGGACCCCTTGGGAGACTGTCCAATAGTCTTCTAGAGAGCTTAATTCTTATTGGTTCTTTTATTAAGTGTTTTTAAAATTAATTAAACTAGATTTACTCTAGCCCAATTCTCATTGGTCCACCTCCATGGCCATCCAATAGGATTTGAGTACACCTAGTGGGCATCTAGGCTAGGGAGCTGACATATGTCCCTCATTCCCTTTGTGTAAAGGAAGCTAGAGTGTGTGTGTGTGTGTGTGTGTGTGTGTTTCTCTGTTATCCCCTACTTCCAGGGCTCGCCCCTCCTATGTAGGACTCATTGAAGACTTTTTGTACACACACACAAGCATCCAATTTTACTAAGCTTTGACCTTTGGACCTTAGCATTTTGAAAGTCTTAATGGGCTGAACCTTAGGGTCTTTAAAGCCCATTGTTACACATTGCTCTTTTGCAGATGTACCCCCTTTGGATCCCTCTTTTCCCTCCTTTGGATCCCTACTGTGGCTGGTCTGCCAGCTTAACCAATATTCTAGCTTTTTCTCCCTTGGCACTTCCCCATATGAAATGTTCAGTTTAACATGAGAAAATCATTTAGGAGAATTAGATATTAGTTAGTATGACAATGCCACTGGTGGTTCATCTTCTACATCTTCTTTAAGTCTTAACCACTCATTCTGGGTTGGTGGGTCTGTCCATCGTCCTCTTGCTCCAATAGCTTTGTATGGAATCTTTGTTAAGACTTCTCCACCTCCAATGTACTTTGGCTTGATTCCGATTACTTTCTCATGCAAGTATTGGGCATAATTGACTCCCTTGGTCACGTTGCTTCTCAACTCCCATGTGATGGTGGTAGCTATTGCATGTGGCGGTGTTGTATACTTTTGTGGCCGCTTGCTACATACATGAAAGTACTGGTTGTATAACTTGCAGATCTTTGCCACCCTTGAATCCTCTAGGTCTTGGAAAGTGGGGTTGGTTTTCTTGTGAGAATAGACCTTCACTTTGCCTCTCCTTTCTTTGACTAAGATACCAGCATTGTCTAGCCCCAAAGCATCTGCAATGATTTGAGAGGTGATTATCACCGCGGTCTTCTGGCCAGCTAAAACAATAATCATCGCTTTTCCATCTTTTTGAATGGAGCTAGCTAGCTCATAGACTCTTTGTGTATCCACACCTGCTAGTTTTTTTGTGAAGAAGTTGTGAGAATCAGCTCTCTCCAGCTCGATGAGGGTCTCTTCCTTATTGACATAGTCCATGATTTCTCGTGGATTCATGGGTATATCCACGGTGTTTCCTTGTGGGTCTCTAAACTGCCTTGGTAAACTATCAAACCTTCCTTTTCTAGTGTTCCTTTATCCACCCAAGTCTTTGCTAGCTTCAATGTCTCATTGGGGATTGTATAGGGCTCTGCTAATGCAATAATGACTCTCAAGGAAAATCTCTTCTTCTTTGTTAGCGATTTGCTGGCTTCCATTGATCCTGTGCACACTCCAATTCCAAAAGTTAGCGTCTTTCACAAAATCTAGCAATTGATCAGCTTCTAGCTATCCAAATTACTTCAAAATGGAAACATAAGCTAATCAGGGCCTAAGGGTGCAATGCACGTGGCCAAAAGTGCATTTTGAGTGCAGATTCATGTTGTGAGACATCATACGTGTATGATGTCCAAGTACTCAGAATGAGGTGATTTTTCATATGTGCAAAGCTCATATCATGTACATCATGGATATATGCTTGGATTTCAATTTGGATGTCATTTGGGCAACATGTGACCATTAGAACTCCTTTCAGGCCTTGAAGTTGGTTCTCTTAACTTTGAGCAAATGAGGTTCAAATGGGATGAAACTTGGTAGATGCTCTCATAATCATGTGATGAAGGCCTAGGAAGGGTCAAGTTAGCTTCCAAGTTCATTTTCAGGCTAGGGAGACATCATACGCATATGATGTCTTCTTTGTCAAAAAGGGCTCAAATTTGTACCAGAGTTGTGTTTTAGCATGGCATAGACTCATGTGGTATCAGACTTTGTTTGGAATTGTTTTCATGTGCTTGAGGCCAAAAATCAGGTATAGAGCTTCACAGTTCCAACACTTGGGTTTGGATGGGTATATAGAGTTGAAACTTGATGGAACTTGAGCTGGGAGCTAACGATCATGGAATAAAAGCGTTGGAAGGGAAACATTCACCCAAATTGGTCATTTTAGCCTCTGAAGACATCATACGCATATGATATCTCTTTTGAGATTTATGGCCCAAAATTTAGTTGTAGGATCCCCAAGTAATGGGTAAGTCTGTGATCATTTCAGATTTTGATTTGGAGATGGATTCATCTGGTTGGGGTAATAGATTGTGTCTTAGGACAAGATTTTATGATTTTCGGGTCCAAGTAATCACACGCTTACTCAAACTGGTCCAAATTGAACACATGGCTTGTAACTATCTCATGAACATTCTCATGATGAAAAAGTGTTGAGTTTGGCATCTATTTAACTGAATAGATATCATACACGTATGATGTATGCTGATGTAAAATTGCTTGAAACCTATGAGATAAGATGCATATAGAATGTGCAAGCACAATCTTTCCAACTCCTTGAACAGGATAAGAGGCATTGTTGGCACAAGTGACCGAATTCCCATGAGGGACAGACTCGCGAGAGGTGAACAATTCATGATGTGAGGTAATGTGCTTTGTAGCACCACTGTCAAAATACCACACATGTCAATCTACAACAACCGACATGCATGCATCATGGACAGCAGGATTGTAAAAGTGTACTCTACACTAAAACCCCATTCAGCACACATCAACATCAGCATCACAATCTCCTTTCATAGAAGACTCAACAATGGCTGCATTTGTAGTGGAACCGGTGTTTGCAGTGGAACCACCTTCTTTCTTCTTAGCCTCTTTGTCCTTCAACTTAGGACACTACTTGATCAAGTGATCATTAGCTTTATAATAATGGCAACGCATCTTCTTTTTTCCCTTATCACCAGAATTTCCAGATGAATTGCTGCCAGCAGAAGCATTAGGACTAGAAGTTTTTCCACTCGCAACAGAACGATAAGAAGTGACTGCATTGTTGTTACCACCCTTTCTTTGAGAATCAATAAAAGCATGTTCAACTACACGCTGCCTAGTCCTGTTTTTTCTGGAAAGTGACTATTGAAACAACAATGTGCATAATGCATCAAACTTGACAACTTCAGGATTTCCTTGGGTCATAAGTCTCCAAGTACTAGCAAAAGTCTAGTAAGAATCTGGTAAGGCATCAAGTACAGTTTGCACAAGGGAACTGTCTAAAATGACCACCTGCAGAAATAAGTTGCTCATTGATATCCTTGACACCAGCAAGGAAAGTTTCAATATCATCTTCCTCGTGCATAATCTTTGATTCCAGCTCTTTACGCAGCAAAGCAATTTTAGCCTCATTGCGGCTTGCATATAGACCTGCTAGAATATCCCAATCCTGTTTTGCAAATTTTGTTGAACGAATGTGAGGAGTAATGGTGCGCTTCACAGGAAACGCAATCAATGCATGAGCGTGCGCATCCTTTACATCCCAACGAGCTTGTTCTACCGTAGGAAAAACAACTCTAATAGCAACAATTCTTGCAGCAAGACCTGCAACATCCTCAACATTGCCTACATCCTTAGAACCAGGACATACATCAATGCCCTGCACAATAGTCCAGACACCCTTTGACATAAGAACATGTTGCATCATGTAAGCCCACATAGGGTAATTGTCCCCATCCAACCCGTTCTCAGCAGCAAACATCTTGAACACATCCGTGTTGTTGTCAGCAATGGAAAATGTATGCACCTGATGTGAAAACTTCTCGAAATGAGGAAAAACTGAGCGAGACCAGCACGTGCTATATAGCACAACCCGTAGTAGACTGTATGGGATCTGTTATGTAGAAAACGGCACGGACAGAAATTCTGCACTAAATGACGAAATTGCCTATGCAGACTTGCCTGTAGTGGAAACGGAGGCCGAAATGAGCCCGAATCAGAAATCTGAGTAGACTAAGATCTACGAACCCGCCTGAAATTTTTGTCAACTTGCAAACGCTCGTCAAAGCTCACAGAAATCAGAGAAAGTGAGCAGGTGTGTGCTGGAGCTGCTGGCGACTAATCCCGAGAGGACGCAACCTTCTTTGATACCAATTGTTGGAATTTGGGTTGCAGAGAAACGTACATAGCTTGGAGAAGACAAAGGAAGCTCAAGGAGACAAATGAGAGTATGTTACTTAGTGTGCAATGGAAAGATAGATAGCCCTAGAGTGATGGGCATATATATACAATGCACGGGGGGAAAAACCTCCTAAAGAGTGAAAAAATGCCCCGACGGTCCTAGTGTGTTCACACACATCACTACCACATGTATATGGTGACAGGTTTCTTGTTAAGTCAGTACCAAGAGGATAGAAATGACATAATAATCGTTCTAATTGTGCCGCTCGTTGTTTGATTGACAAGGGATGCCCTTGTACTTTTGGTTCTTGTTGCCGCTTGTGTTGACAGTCTTGTTTGAATCCAAGATATGCATATGTCATTTTTGTTGGCTTTTGTCGATGTATCCAAATTTGCGTTTGGTCTTTTTGAGCTTGCCATAATTTCTTGGGTACCAAATTTGCTTCACATGTTTTCATGGGTGATATGCATGTGGTTTTGGTTGGATCTAAAGGGTTTGTACTGAAGGGAGTTTCACGTTGTGTCGCTTTGGAATTCAGATTTACACTTGATTACCTTGTGTAGCAAGCAACTTCTTCGAGACCCATACGTGATTGTATTGTTGGATTGGTTTCTAGGATTCACCATTTGTCTTTGTTGAGGTAGATGTAAGCTTGGTCTATTTAAATTGTGCAACCTCTGCCTTCTTACCCCAGACTTGCTTAGGTGTTGTTTGTGATTTTTGTGGTGGCCATTGCTTGGGGGTTTTTCCAGATTGATCCCTTGGACTATTTACGGTGTTTGGCTCTATAGTATCCAACCTCCTTTGTTTGGCTCTTTGGAATCCATTGTTGATCTGTTGTAAGAAAGGTTTTTTTGCCCTTAGCTTTGAAATCTGTTACCAACGATGTGTTGTTTTGTTCTGCCGCAAATGGAACCACTTGATTTGCTTTTGCATGTTGAATATTGACTGTATCAGAGCTCCAATCAATCTATACATTGTACTTTACCTACCACAGTTGACCAAGCAATAATCGGAGGAATCCCAAACTCCGAGCGAACTTTTTTGAGCGATGATAAAATCAAGCGAGTTATGGAGAGGCACTTTATAAAAACACACACATAGAGAAGAGTTCTTGTAGGTCACTCATTGATGTAAGTCACTCATTTCTTTACTTTAGATACTAATAAATTGTCTCAAGACCTCCTAGAGATGGCGATTAAATTTAAGAATGGATATGCTAAGCAAGAGGTAGGTGCTAGCAAGCCTGACATTGGATAACTCTTAAGCTTCTTCTTTCTTGTGTTTTTTGCTAGCAAGTAAAAGAAATTTTCATATTTCCCAAAGTAATTTTGTAAGTTTGTGAAAATGTTTTTTTTCCAAAACTGGTGTAACATTGTTGACATGTTGTCTACATGCCTTCCTAGGCATCATCACTTGACCTTGCATGCACACACCCCCCCCCCCCCACATTTGCACTATATTTGAGTATTTTTCAACTCTTTGCTTAATTATAGCAGACCTTATTTTTCAACTCTTTGCTCATGGGGCAACCTTATTATTAGCCAATTATCGTGAATATTTTAAGGTGATGCAAATTGAGACTGTCACCTGTTTGTCGCTATTTATTGACCAATATTTGTATCTTTGTCGAGTTTTATTTAGCTTTTACGAGGAATCTACCAAGATCCCAAAAGACAAAAGTGAAGGTCAATTGTAGGCAAGAAGTTTGTGTTGCGTCGACTATTGCATGCTTGTCTCCCCGCCTTTCTTGAAAGGTAGAATCTTAATGAAATCCGTTTAGATTTTGTTCCCCACTTTTTTCATCCCCCCCCCCCCCCCCCCCCCCCCCCCCCCCTCATTGTGCATGCAATAAAAAAAGACTCCAGAGTGACCTCCCTTTGTCTCTCTCATGGGACTTTGTGTGTGTGTGTGCAACACATCTTTGATGACTCTATCTGAGCATAGCCAAGTACCTACATCCCAAACAGAGAACATGATGGAGCAATGAGCAAGAGAAAGATATGCCAATCCCAACACCTTCGAAACCACCACAACGTGCACCAGAACCGAGTTCACAAACCGAACCTACCTCCGTTTTCTCCCCTTGGACAGGTGGGAAGGGAGGTCTCCCCCAAGGCCAAAAATAGAGCACCCCCACTCTCAACCCCTCGCAAACAAGGTGTCGAGAGCTATCATCACTACCTCATTCACAATCCTATTTTTTTTATTATTTTTATTTTTTTTTTGAGGGGGGGGGGGGGGGCGGGGGGACCACATTCAAAAGCTTTCAAAAAGAAAAAAAGGATTCCCTTTTTGCATTTAGTACAACAATCTATTCATTTTGCATTCACTACAAGAAGAGAGTTTTTTTTTTTTGGCAAAACTCACAAAATGTGAGTGTGATTGATGAATTAAGACCAAGAAAAATTTACATAGCTAGCCATGCTTGCAACGAGCCATGGAGTCAATCTTAATACCAAATACTCAGGCCATACATCAGATACATCGACTGAAAGGGGAGCCACCCCGAAACTGAGAAAGCAAAGCAGACTGGCTGAGAAGGGAGCCACCCTCAATAGAAGAAGCAACCTCCTATGTGATTTCTACTGGACATCCACCCTCTATCACGGAGTAGGAGACCACACACAAAAGACCGCCACGAAGCCGCATGCCGCAAAAAGGGGGGAAACTTGAAGCTCCATCACTGGTCGCTCAGGGGTCATTCACCAAAAAGAACCACCAAAACGAAGGCCGACCATCCAATCCAAACCCTACCCACTGGAAGGGCAACCAGATGCCACCAAGAAAACCCACCAACTCTGACACGGAGCACCTCCACATCCTGTCACCAACCCTCCCTTCCACACCATGACCCACAAGACCACATTGTCATAGCGAGCCCACAAAACAAAACTTGGCTTCAAGGGATCCAAACCCTTTTTTCCATGCAGTATTGCCAAGAGAATTCCACCACTACAAGCACCACAACCCCATCCGGAGCTGAGCCGCAACCACCAAAGATATCCAACCGCTGTGGTGGCCCATACAAGCCGTGGAGGGGCGGCTTCCACCACATTGGAAAAAATAGATGGTTGCCAAAGCTGTCGTGGATGATGGGCACATGCCAATTAACATCTCCCACCCAGAGACAACCCAAGCCCTCTGCATTGCAGATCCCATCCTCCACCACAGATACCCCACTATGCCCAAGGTGCCTTAGAAGAAGAATATCGCCCCCTTGTTTCTATAGAGCTGCCGAAGCTAAAGCGAGACACCCCTACTCCTAAGGCTCGACAAAGCTGAAAAAAGCCTCTCTAAAAGACAACTAAAAGAAAGATTTTTAAAATCTTTTTTAACCCTCTCAAATGGATTACTTAATGAGACAGTTTAAAAAAGTTACCGACGCAAATCGATTAGGGAGGGGTTTTTTTTTTACTCCCTCGTTAAGTAATCCATTAGGTCTGCTCAATTTTTTGGAGGTTCTTCGTTTAGGGGAATCTGAAGAGATGTTGTGCTAGCTTGGAGGGGGGAAAAAGGTGGGGCTTGACAGGTGGAGGAGAGAGACAAAGGAAGAGATGCCATCTATTGACGTGAATGTGGGCTAAGAGAGAGTGATTTCTTTTGCTATTTGCTATAGGTACGTTATCTCGGTAGTGCGCTCAGACGGGTGGAGATGTCCCATCTTCCTGTCATCTTGCCCTGCAAGAGGTGCAAGGCACCGCAGAGCTAGGGGAAAGAGCATCGGCTGAAAGTTGTGAGGCCTTGCCAGGTGGGGGTGGAGGCCTACAACATATGCTGAAGGGGAGAGGAGTTGCATCCGGAGAGATGATCGTAAGGCGGATAGGGATTTTTGTTCTATTTGTAGTTAGCAGCTGCCTATTGCCTCTCGTGCAGTGGTGCTGAATAGAACGCGGACAGAGATGGAGAGATCGTAGGCCCGGCCTAGCAGCACTGCGGAGGCTGAGAAGGGGGGTGGGAGGGATGGGGCCCTACGTAGGGCGATGACAGCGACAGCTCGACCTCCGAATTCACAGATTCAATGAGGAAAATTAATGGGATTTAGGCATGAGCGTGTATGCCAAAGTAGGTGGGTTTAATCTTTTTTGAGGTGTTATTAGCCAATATCTCCCTCTTCGTCTCGTTTACTTGCTACGTAGAGTCAATGCTGATAAGCATATCTCTCCCTCTCATTTATGTGCAGCCGGATGATCTCTTTCTCTCTATGGTTGTCTGCAGGGGAGGCTCGAGGTGGAGCCCCAAGCCCTCTCACCATCTCGTTTGTTTCTTTGGAGTTGATGCTATAACAAGATCCAAAGCAAGAATAGAACCAAATGGAACGAAGAGATGGGGTAGTGGCGGAAGCAAGCTACGTTCAAGAACATGTGAAAAATGCTTTTGTGAAGCTAACGAGAGGAAATCTTCGCGTAAAATTAATGAATGACTTTTACTAGACTAAACATCTATATATATTTTCGTCTACACACACTGAATTAACAAGAATCTCCGGAGATTTTTTATTTTTACAAAAGCAAAAAAAAAAGATTGTTGTCGCCATCATCCCCTGGCTTGCGATCACCTCTGCGCAAGGCTCTCTCTCTCTTTCTCACTCCTGTCTTTGCCCTGAGACACACAACGTCCCAGTTTTGCATGCGCCATCTCCTTCTTGGACGACAACGCATGACTCAAGATGCAATTTGCTTCTCACATAGTGAGACAAACCATCTTTGTCTCTCACTCTTGCCTTCAACTCGAGACACACCACACCTCTCTCTCTCTCTCTCTCTTTGTCTCTCTCTCCATCTCAGTTTCTGCACACACTATCTCCTCCTCACACGGCAAGGCAGCACTAAGCTCTGATCTGCAGTAGGAGAGCAACCTCGCCATGGAACTCTTCCATTGTAGGCCCCCCTACTCTGCCAACACTGGTCTGCAAGACGACGCGGGTCTCCTACAATTCCTTTGGAAAACGATCATTGCTCTGCGCCATGAGGCCCTCCTGCAAATCTCACGGCATCGTTTGAGTTGCTTGATCGTAGGACTACATCCCCATCCCGATTCCTACTTCCTTCCGCATGTCTTCGTGCACACACACACACAATGACAGTCTCATTTGATCTCTCTACAAAAATGCCATCGATAGTTGTCTCTCCCATACAACAACTACAAGGTTCGATGCAGACAGTAGAGAAGAGAAGGCCCATCGTTAAGCAAAGAGAAAAATATAAAATCTGTGTGTGTGTGTGCACGCTCCCATATGTCTCTCTCTGTTTCATCCACATGTCATTTCCCCGTTTTTCCCCTTCAAGACATACGAGGATCTACCTTAGATTCCCTTTAATAAGCACCTTTTCAAACATTGGCACGGCCTACTAGGTGGACTCAATAAAAAAGACTCTCTTCTTGGAGTAGTAGTGAATGCAAAGTGAGTAGGTTGTCACCCCCTTTCGTTTGATGGGAATTTTGAAAGATACTAATATAAGCTTGAAATCAAAAGAAAACCAAAAGATGGAAGAAGGGAAGGGGGGGGGGGGGGGGGGGGGGGGGTTGGTTTACGATAGAGAGTGCGTACTCATCATCAATAGGGAGCACATATGCAAGGATCTAAAAGGTGAATACAACACCTCACAACGGCCACACGATGGCAGGCATACAACAATCCCTAGGATCTTTGACAAGAGGCAATGATGGTCACCACGGTGATGGTTTCGACTCATGGTGAATCCCTCCATGGTTGTAGAATCTCCCTTGTGTATAGCAAGGCAACAATCAGTGGAATCTGGAGGAGATTTCATCTAAAGAGAGTGGAGCAAGTAGGAGCAGTATGTATTCCATCTAAAGTGAGTGGCAAGCCAAGACCAAAACTTCCGGTGGTGGATTGAGAAGTTGCCAAGTGATGTTGAGTGTTGGAACACAGCCCGTGCACAGTGGCATGCAAAAACAAATCCTTTTTTATTATGAACGAGCTCAAACAATCAACAACTAGGTTGTTGCAACGGCATGGCTTAGCCCAACAATTTATCTTTAGAAAATACATTTTCCCTAACCGGTGAAAGTAAGGGCAAAATTGGATTTCTCCCTGTGCTTAGGTCAAAATGTGAAGCTTTTGCCAGTAGTGACACTAAAAACTTTTGTAGATTTTTT
The DNA here is from genome assembly GCF_014529385.1 of Adiantum capillus-veneris. Classification (NCBI taxonomy): domain Eukaryota; kingdom Viridiplantae; phylum Streptophyta; class Polypodiopsida; order Polypodiales; family Pteridaceae; genus Adiantum; species Adiantum capillus-veneris. Next base: position 129,027,023 of record NC_140953.1, read on the forward strand.
GGTTTTATTAAAGGCAAGCTCAAAATCTATCCGAGATTTTATAATTTTGATCGATTAAAATAAACTCGACCCGGATTTTTTCTAACACTAAGAGAGAGTCTCACTTCTTCTTTTCAATTTTTATACACATCAAAGAGTTTCAAAAAAAAAAAGATCCCTTCACTTTTGTATTTTAGAATGGCTTCTAAGTCCCTTGTCACACCAGGACACCTATCCCACCCTCCTTTTGCAAATGGCCGTTAACGCTTATATCGTCACAACAGATTAGAAAACCAACCAAAGATGCACATTTTTCTTAGTGAATGGGAGTAACCCACGTGGCTAAACCTCTAACTAAGCCTCTAAAATGAACTCCCACATGCACTTTTTGTAGTTGGCCACTACTTTGAGAACTTGGTCGAGGGTACGAGGCCATCCCTTTGACAAGGGGTGGAGGCCAACTACTCCGCATGGTCTTCACTTCCCCACCCTAGTGTGACATTGATGTAAGACAAATCCCTCTTCTTATTTAAGAGTACTATGAACTCTCTCTCTCTCTCTCTCTCTCTCTCTCTCTCACTCACTCACACACACACACACACACACACACACACACACACACACACACACACACATTGAGAAGAGGGCTCAACAACTAGGCTTCCAACAATTTTAAGAGTCTCATAGATGAATAGACACCATCTCAAGCAACATTGGCCTTTTGTGAATTTTAAAATTCAATATCGCTCAACAATTAAGCTTCTGATACATGGCGCTTCTCAAGCAGTCATTCTCTCTCTTCTTAATGCCCTCCTTATCTATCTCTCTCAATTATAAGAGTTAAATACTATACATACTATATAGATTTTCTCCCACTCATTTTTTTGCCTAACTAATAATCATCACCCACACGTACGCCTTGTCTACCCTATGCAGCACTACACCTTGGGGCTTGCCCTGCTCCTCTATTAGCTTCCACCTTAGCACTAGTTTATTAGGCTTTGAAGGTGGTTCTCCATATGCTATGAGAGAGAGAGAGAGAGAGAGAGAGAGAGAGAGAGAGAATATAGAAGAAAACTATAGACATGGTCCCTGGGTGGCATGGCCCCCTTTGGTTCATCCTTGATGTTGAGGATGGGGCTCAAACTGCACCACATAGGACAATGTGGGTCCATGCTGTATGAATATTCGCTCGGATTTTGGTTCGCTCGGAAAATATTGCTCGATGTATGGTAAGACTCCAATAATGGATGTTGTGTTGGCTTATCTTCTCCACATAAAACTTATGCGGATAGAGATTGATTAATCTGCACATGTATCATCAACCATCCCATTGCCTTGATTGAATGCTTTGAATAACTTTGAATGTCATGTTGTGTTGGTCAAAGCTCTTCCTCAAGTGTCAACTGCTTGTATACGCTGTAGGAAATAAGATTTTGTTGAGCTCCAAAATCTAGGATTGCGATGGCCTCCACTTGATTGCCTCCAAGCTTGACTTTTATTGTTGGATCCATCGTATGCTCCTCTTCAAAATTTGTCACTTTGATTACATTGATCCATAGTGGTGGTCCTTACTGGTGCTGTTGTTGTAAAAGCTTCCTTTTTGCCATGCGGTCCTTGGCTTCTTCTTGAGCTTCTTTGACTTTGCGTTGCTTTTCTTGAGATCGTTTCTTTTTCGCATGTATTTGGTGAAGCATGTTTGGGGTTAGTGGTAGATGATACTTTTTTAAGCCAACAGCCGCTAATCCAGTTAGGCATTTCCTCACCATCCAATGTAGCAATCTCGACAGCCCCACTTGGTGATATATCAGTGATCACCAAGGGTCCCTACCTCACTTTTTAAGTTTTTTAGCATGTTCTTTCAATGTATAAATCAGGATATAGTCTCTTGTTTTAAACTCTTTTTAGCGTACATGCTTATCAAAAAATTCCTTTTGCCTTCTCTTCTAAGCATAGATAGAGGCTACAGCTTTTAGGCGAAGCTCATCTAGTTTCTCTAGGTCATCAAGTCTTGAAGACAATTCATGGCGTGTCCATTTGAGTTGCTGAGCTACTCTTAGTTTTGGGATCAGGAACTCCATAGGCAAGATAGCGTTAAGACCGAACACCATGTTGTACAGTGTTGTTCCAATAGATGTTTTGTAGGCTACCCTATAAGCCCACAGTGTAGTGTGTAACTCTTGGTCCCAATCTGCTCGTAAATCTGATACCATTTTGGTCAAGGCAGTGCATAGAGTCTTGTTGGTAGCTTCAGCCTGCTCATCAGCCTATGGATGGTATGGAGCAGGCCTCCATGAATTTGTCTAGCAGATTTTCAATAACTTCACTAATGAAATGTGTGCCACGATTAGTGATAATTTTTATGGGTAGAGCATATCTAACAAAGATATTTTTGTATAGAAATTGTGTAGTGGCCCTTGCATCTGATTTCTCTGTGGCCTTAGCTTTAGCCCATTTTATGAGATAGTCCGTAGCCACAATGATATATTGGGCATGAGTTCTGTAAGTGGGGGGTGAAATCGGTCCAACAAAGTCTATACCCCACTTAACAAATGCTCTGGCTCCCATCATTGGTCTTAGAGGCATCTCATCTCTTCTTATCAGCACTTTGGTATGTTGACACGTATCGCATCTTCCAACATATAACAGTCATACTCTTCTGGACTTATGCATAATCATAAAACATTGTCCGAGCCTAAATGATACAAACGTTCGCCAAGTAATTGGAAATACCTTGATTGTTAAACCATTTGTCTTTTGCTTTCCTGCCGTGTTCTATCAAACTCACCTCCATAGGATAGTAAATTGACTATCTCTTGAGACCATTTTGGTATCATTTCAATGTTAAAAAGATATGGATCGGGGGATGTCATCATCTACCCCTCCTAGAGCTTCTCCGGTTGGCAATCTAGAAAGGTGATCTGCTCGTAGGGTGTCTTCCCTTTTTAAACCACTACAGTAAAATTAAACTCTAGCAAGATGATAAACCATCGTACAATTCTTCCAATATTGCAGGATTTATTTATGAGGTATAAGAGCTTGATGAGATCGGTGAAAAACACAAACTTGTTTGCCACAAGATAATGTCGGAATTTCTTCACAACATATATCATCCATAGACCTTCTCTCTCCATGGTTGTGTAGTTCTTTTCGGCACTGTTAAGCTGCCCGCTTGCATAACAGATTGGGAAATCCATATTTCCTTCTCTTGGGTGGGTTAAGATGCATTCAATAGCAAATGTCAAAGCATCGATATGAACATGAAAGATCTTCTCCAAATTTGGTGCTTTCAATACAGGAGCGGATATGAGTACCTTCTTCAATTTTTCAAATGATTCCTCACACTCATTTGTCCACACAAAGGCTACCTACATGGGTTGAGCAATGACTCGATACATGAGTATAAACCTCCTGTAGTAACCGGAGTGTCCCATAAAGCATTGACCTGCCTTGCATTGTTTAGTCTAGGCATCTCTACAATTACTATTATCTTGTCTAAATTGGTAGATATGTCATTCTCTAAGACAATATGTCCCAGGATTCTACCTTGTCTAACAATAAATATGCACTTTTTTGGGTTAAGACAGATCTTATAAGTCCTACACTTCTCGAATACTTTTATGAGTTTCTATGTATGTTCATCTCTCAAGAGAGAGTGCACACATAAGTCATCCATGTAGACTTCCAAGAATATCCTCAAGTATTCCTTAAAGGCATGTGCCATCAACCTCTAAAAGGTAGTTGGGGCACCGGTCAGGCCAAAAGTCATCACCCTATATGCGTATATACCCCATTCCATGGCAAACGCTATCTTGTATTGATCTTCAGGAGCAATGGCAAGTTGGTTATATCCTCAGAACCCATCTAAGAAGGAGTATGCTCGCTTACCTACCGCTCATTCCAGGACATGTTCAGTAATAGGTAAGGGATAATTATCCCTTATCGTGGCAAAATTAACCTTCTTTAGATTCACACACACTCGTAGTTTACCACTCTTCTTAGGCACTACCACAATGAGAGATACCTAGTTGATGTGTTTTATCTCGTAAATAAACTCAGCCTCCTTCAATTCATCAATCTCCTCCTTGATGCGTTTAGCAAATGTATCATTGTACATGTAAGTCTCTGTCGTCTAGGCTTTGCATTGGGTTTTAAAGGGATCGTGTGCTGGCATATCATATGATCTACCTCTTTTAGGTCTTTATATGACCAAGCGAACACTTCCTTGTATTCCTTGAGAAGACTTATGAGCTTTTCCTCCTCTTTCGGATTTAGATCTATAATTGCTATGTAGGCTGGCCGTGGCTCTTCTTCGGGTTCTGCCAAGTCTATCTTCTTTGCATCTTCATTCCCATCGTAAGACTCCTTGTCCTTTTCTCTTGTAGAGGTTGCGTCACTACCTTTCGATCTTCGATAGTGAAACTTTTGTAGTGCGATGGCACACTCATTTTGTTCTCATTTTTATCGTCTTCTCACTCCCCACTTTCTACTTTCGTTGTTTATACTTCCTTTAGATTTTTCTTAAGCTCTCGGTATTTCTTCTTTCTCTCCACCTTGGTCCATTTAGTTTCTCAAAACTTGTTTAAACTTGGCTCTTTTGTTTGTTTGGGTTTTGTTTTAGATTCCAACTTTTTGGTTTGTTTTCGTAGGTCTCTTGTGCTCTCTTTTGTTTTTGGATCTTAAGCGTTAGAGAACCTTCCAGATATCTTTTCCTTGACACAATATTTAGCCTTTTTAAGCATCAAAAACTATGCTTTTTCCTTTATTCTTGACATAGGGTTCTCTCTTGGTTCATTTTCAGCTCTCTTCTTCTTGTAGTGTTCTTCACGTCTAGGTTTTTGATTCAGAAAATTGTAAAACCAGACATCTGCTATCGTTTCTTCTTGTTCACTCGGGTTGTTAGAGCATTCATTATCCGCATCATCCTCTCATTTAAAATTCTCTGGAGAGTCATAAAACTCTTCTTCCTCTCCTTTTACCATTTTATCACCCTTGGGTTGTTTCGAGGGGACTTGGCCTCTTAGATGCTCTTAATCACAATGGCTCACAAAAATGTGCCTTTTAACCCGAAATTTGGCCTCTCAGACATTATATGTATATGATGTCTAGATTGTCATAATGAAGTTTTGTTTCTTTCCTAGGTGCTCCTTGATGTGTACAACATGCACATGTGCTCACAACAAAATTTGGATATCAAAATTGTACCTTATCACCACTATCTACCAAGGAAATTCCTGAAAATAGTAAAACTCTCTCAATACCGAATCTATATGCCCAAATGAAATGAAACTTGGTGTATGTGCTCTACACAATAAGCAGACTATGGGTATCAAGTCAAAATTTCAGTTTGACTGCCAGATCTACCCTTGAGACATCATATGCGTATGATGTCTACTGGTGAGTTTTTGTCGAGAACACATGCACAAGTATATACAAGTCTTCAGCACTGCTTCCCAAGCACTTTTACCAATTTTCCATGCAAAAACATGCACATAATCACAAGTTTCCTTTTTTCTTTGCTTTCAACACATGGTTTTTATCTTTTTGGGGCCAAAATGTTGGTCAAAGCTGTAGTCTCAATGTGTACTTAGGGTAAAACACCCCTTTAGAACACTCTGGTGCAGTCTGTTTTGGCAACTTTGGTCTCCTACTAGGCCCTAAGACATCATACTTGTATGATGTTTGCTTATGAGAATTTGCAATTTTCTCATCTATATCACTTGCATATGTATTCTTTTATGCCTAGCATCACTCATCCATGCACAATAGTCTACTTAAAATTGTTTATTGCATGTTATCCCTAAGAATTGACTTTTCAAAGATCACAAATGCAAACAAGCATACAAGCAAATAACTCAAAGATGAATAGCTCTAGATCACAATCACATTTCCTATCTACAACTACTCCTACTTATCATGTGGGGTTTAGCAATTGTGGGTAGAAAAACACTTCACTACCACACACGGACTAGTAAACACTTTTGCACCATCACAACCATTCAAACACCAACAATCACAACCATACCAAACTAGCTAAAATTGTCTACTGTGAAAGACCCAGGCAAGACACACCCTCCCTAGAACCTCTTGGATCCTACCTAAATTAAAATAACAAGACTCTCGCGAACCAGAGAAACTTCTACCCCGTAGGACCAGTCTAAGGTCACCTACCTAGGGCTCTCTTCCTTGACATTGGCGCCAATCTTGTTGAGTAGATACACTTCTCGCAGCTGCTAGCAAAGTGAGAACTAGGCCAGCAAACAAGATGACAACCAAGGATGGAGCTTGACCCGTAGGCACATGGAAACAAATAGATGGGTGTCAATCACCTACTTGACATTTTAGAGACAATCACTACCAAGGGAAATCATCTCATAGCACACTATGTATGCACAACCGCTACCTTACCTACGTTGGCTACGCTCTCCGAAACATGACCTAACGTTGTCGAATTGTCATGAAAGTTGAGGGATGACCTCTACACACCTAGATGAAGCTACTGTAAATTCTCTAACCCAACTTACTACTTGCAAACACTTGGTGGGAAAAACCGTATGAAGACAGGTCAAAATGTAACATTTAATGCACTAGTAACTTGTGTGTAGCGAAAATTGATAACATAGTGAGCATTTCATTAAGAGCAAGTTCTGAATGAGCATAGAGAGAGAGAGAGAGAGAGAGAGAGAGAGAGAGAGAGAGAGAGAGAGAGAGAGAGAGAGTACGTAATTGAGAATCAACATAGCAATTTACACCTAGCTAATTTGGCATTGACAATACTTGAAAAGAGGATACATAGAACAACTGACAATAGTTGATGACCGGATTTACATGGAGCCGGTCCCCCCTCCATAAAGGCTTTGTATTATAGTTTCTCCCATCAAAGGAGACTTTTGTACAATACAATTCTTGTGTTCCTTGACAAAACTTGTTGGTACAATGAAGCTGGAACCTTCATGCACCAAATTATGCTTGAAAATCACACCTAGTGTCCCAAGCCTTAGTCCAAAGACCTTACACACCTTCAAAAATGGTGAGAGCTAGCAGGGAAAGAGGATATATTGAGAGGAAGAAGAGGTATCTTAAGAGAAAGAATATTCTCCTATAATGGAAATGGCCTATGAACTTTGAGAATAGCGGAATTAAGAGAATTAGAGTAAGCATTTTTGTGAGATTACTTTGAGAATATGGAGGGTGAACTTAATTGATGGTAGCAACGTAAACATAGTCAGTAATTAACTTGGCATGAACAATACTTTTGTGTGAGAGAGAGTATTAGAGAACAGGACAACAGATGAGGACCGGATTTACTTGGATCCGGTCCCCCCTCCAAAAGGAGTTTGTATTATAGATTCTCCCATCAAGAGAGACTTTGTTACAATACAATCTTTGTATTCCTTGTGACCTTGGTGATGCTATGAAGATAAAAAACTTCATGCATCATGAGGTTAACATAAAATTTGCAAAAAGAATTAACTATCCCAAGCCTCGGTCCCAAGGCCTCAAACACCTTTGAAGGTGGAGAGAGCTAGCGGGGAATGAGGGTAGGGAAGAGGAAGAAGAAACATTCCATAGGAGAAAGAAATAGTTCCTCACTTACCATCACTCTTCTTGCTTAGCACATCATAATAGCATAGTAATGAAGATGAAGAAGATGGCAAGCTTAAGCATTGAAGCATGGCTCTTGGTTGGATTTGCATTCCATAGCCAAGAATGTTGGTGTAGGCTCTGCACTTCTCCACAAACTTGGAGAAGGAGATGGAGCTCTTGCATTTTGCACTCCACAGAGTGAGAGAATGTGTGTGTGTGTGTGTGGAAGAGTATACCCTCCCTCTCATGCTTGGTCCACACCTCTCTCTCTCTCTCTCTCTCTCTCTCTCTCTCTCTCGTACTACTTTATCATTTCTTTTGGACGTCCTCTTTTTCCTCTTTGAGAGAAAGAACTTAATTATTTATTTTTATGTATCTAAATTCTCATTGGATCCCTTTAAAACCTATCCAATAGCATTCAAACACATCATGAGGGTCACATGTGGAGGATCATTTGAACATGTGTCTTTTATGCTTATTAAGTCATTTGGTAGAATGGAATACTTCAAGGACTTATTCAATCAAGCATGGCACATTCATGTCTCTTGAGAGTTAACTTTGAATTTAATACTTCAAGAACTAGAAACACCTCAAGCTTTGGGTAAAGTTCCCACTAAAACTTAGCAAGCCAACAAGCACCTCATGCTTGGCTAGGATTCCCACCTCAAGGTCAGCCGTAGCTTGCCTAAGGTCAAAGGACTTTTAAACACTAACTTTTGAAGGCCCTAATGAAGATAACCTTACGGTCTTTAAGCTCCATTAGGTAACATTTCTCTTTGACAGAGCATCTTTCATTTGGACCCCTTTACCATTGGCCCCGTGTTGAGATAGATTTGTAAGCACATGTCTATATTCTAACCCTTGTTCCCATTTATTATCCCACATTAAATGATCAGTTTAATATGAGAAAATCATTTGGATTGGTTAGATATTATATTTTATGAAATTACCTCTCTCTTGAAGTCATAGTCGTCCTCGACTATGGTGAAAGAGATAAAGCCATAGTCATTAGTCAATTTGTCTTAGCGGGTAGAGGATCCCTTTTTACTGTACGACATCATTCCAAGATGGATGACTAATACATTTGGTGCTTGGGAGACATAGCTGCCGCAAGCATGTCTGCTCTTTAGTCCATTTCAACCTCCCAAGTAGAGTGACAAATTCTACATGGTGTTTGAGAGACGTCGTCATCACAAACATGATTCTTAGTATGCATACTACTTAAATTTGTGCATAATAAAGAGATAATTAGTCTTATAAGACAAAAACATTGATCATTTAAAAAAAACATGTACATTTTCTTACTCTAATGTAGCATTGTTAGCGTTGACAAGGTTCATGCTATCCTTAAGCTGGATTCCTTGCATCCATCTAGCATCTTCAAAATGATAATTTTTGAACTTAATAAGATACCGTCGGATAATCTTACCATGTCGTAGTACCTTGTCTTTATGTCGAAGGATAGCTTCGGGTTGTAGCACCTCTTCTTGGTCTTTGATTTTGGGAGGGTCTTCAATGATTGGTTCATTTGGAGGCCCTCCTTTGTAGGGCTTAAGTAGGCTCACATGAAAAGCATTGTGTATGAGCCAATGGTTAGGAAACTTGAGTTGATAAGCCACCTCATTGATTGGCTTCAAAATTTGAAAAGGACCATAATATCTTTTTGTTAGCTAGGCATAATACTTTTGATGGCCCATAGGATTTTTGCCTATCATTTGCCTCAATCGAGCCTTAGGAAACTTAAGTAAGACCCAATCATTTTCTTTGAACGTTAAGGCCCTTCTGTGCTTGTCAGCACACTCTACAAGAGGTAAGTACTTTTCCCATTGTGAGTGTTGATCTACTTCTGTAAGATAGGTCTTTAGTAGATCAAGAATTGTAAGATTAGCTATCTCACTTTGGCCATCTGTTTGTGGGTGATAGAACGAAGAGAAATTCAATCTTGTACCTAGATTTTTGAAGAGACCTTTCCAAAAATTATTAGTCATTCTAGGATCTCTATCTGACACGATGGATGTTGGCAATCCATGGTGCCTGAAAATATGGGATATGAAGAGAGTTGCCATTTGGTGTGCCTTAATAGTCTTCTTGACAGGGATAAAGTGTGCTTGCTTGCTACACCTATCGACTATTGTCCATATTCCTGTATTCCCATGGATAGACTTGGGTAATCCAAAGATAAATTCCATGGATATACTCTCCCATGGTGAATTAGGGATTGGCAATGGCTGGAGTAATCCAGGTTGCTTCCCTCTATTATACTTGGTCTTTTGGCATACCACACATTTTGAAACATACTCTTGCATGTCCACTTTCATGGTAGTGCAATAAAAGTATGTCTCTACTTCTCGAAGAGTAGGTTGAATGCCTCTATGTCCCACATAGGGAGGAGCATGGGATTCATACATGACTTTGTCACAAAGGGAGTGGGTAACACATAGCCTATTGCCATGGATTTTTCAAGCATTGCCTTGGATTAGGCCATGCTTTTATTACCTCTGACCTAATTATTAAATCTCTTGAAGGAAAAATTCGCTTTTCTTTTGGTTGAGAAAAAGCTTGTTCTCCCTCAATGCTTGAAAAATCACTTGGAGATGCTGCTTGTGTTCCTCCAAGGACTTGGAGTAGATGATGATATCATCAAAGAACACTCCAATGAACTTGCGGTAGGGTCTAAATATTTTCTTCATCAAACGATTGAATGTGATAGGTGCATTGGTCAAGCCAAAAGGCATGACTAGATATTCATAAAGACCAAACGTTGTACGAAATGCAGTCTTTAGGATATCTTCCTCCATTATCCTTATTTGATGATAGGCATTTTTAAGGTCAATCCTATTGAAGCAGGTAGAGCCTTGTAGCTTATCACACAGATCTTCTACCCGAGGTACAGGGAAATGTGTTTTTGATAGTGATATGGTTTAGTGCGTGATTGTTGACACGTCAACCTTTCAACAACGCTTCCACAAAGATTCCATGAAGCTTTCTTAAAGATTCTCTAAAGATTCCAAATAAAGATGTTGATGAAGTGATGAAGACAAAGATGGATGTTGTAATGTGAAGATACAAGCTCATGGACATCATCGAATATCCCGTTATTATTATTTTGAGCCATTACGACCACTTTTGTAATGTTTATGGGAACTTCATATTTTAAGTCGGAAATTGTATTTTGGCCACAGTTGTTTGTTGGATGAGCAAAGCCAGCTCACGGTGTTGTAATTAAGCTCTATAGAAGCCTAGAGACAAATAAGGTCATTTTGGTCGGACATTACGTTTTCTAAGGCTTAGTATATAAGCCAAAACCTAAAGCTTTGTAGGGAGACTTCTAATAATCTGATCTACTGTCTATGAGTGAGCGTACTGTGTATGAGAGAGAGTGAGAGCTTCTTCTTGACGCTACGCACGTACCAATGGTCGGAATCGAGTGCGAAGAAGTGTAGCGGGTTGCCCCCGACGAGAGCTATGTGCCAATACCTACACTGCGCGTGTACGGTCCGGTTTTGCGAGCTCCATCTATGAGCTTCATTTGGTGATTCGGTGAGCATACGTTGTTCGTTTCTGCATTTTAGCATATCCACGCGTTTGCATTGAGTAGAGCTACACATTAGGCATTTTAGTTTTTAGAATCGACGACCTGCAAATTTCGGCCAGATATCCTACGCGATTTTGCACCGGGTGTTTTGGGTTGAGATTTTGGTTCATGGACCTTAGGGAGAGCGACCTATTGGTGTTAGTAGGGTCTCCTTCATGTTCTGTGGTGTTTCGAGACTGTTTGATGGGTGTTTGGCTCTTGTAAGCGTTGTAGGAAATCTCTTCTTAAGCACTCTTGAAGGCTGTAGCTTAGACATTGGGTAGAAACCTCTGTAGGAATTAGTCAGGAGTCGGTTGAGTGTAGATTGACACCCTATGCTTGCTTCCACACGCCTGCGGGTCGAGCTTTGTCCTCAGTTGACATTATATGTTAGGTGAGTTCTCGCTATGCTGACGTCCGTCACGGCGTATCTGTCCAACGTTGGTGCCGCTGTCGGGGACGAGGGCCCTAAGTAGGTGACCGAGACTAGTCCTTGAGGATAGAGGTCCCTCTGGCTTGCCAGAGTACTGTTTTACATTTAGATAGGATCAGAGGGTGGTGGACTCTCTAGGTCTTAGGAGGAGTCTAGGGATCGTGTGTCTAGCCTAGATCTCCCGTCTTAGACAGTATTAGGTAGTAGTAGGTTGTGGTGTAGAGAGTAGGAATTTGAGTGGTAGATGTGGTGGTAGGTTGACTTGAGAGTCCGTGTGAGGCCAGGAAGCAACCAAGACATCAAAATCACCATCTCACATGATGAGTAGGAGTAGGGTAAGTAGGATATCTTGATTGCTGATCTAGAGTACTTTATGCATGTCTTATTTGATGTTAGGCTCATCAGAGAAGTGGAAAATGCTAAGTAGAAAAGACGATAAATTGTGTTTGGAAGCTGATTTGAAGTCCAAAAGTTTCTGTGATTATTGCTGAGAGCTCTACAGAGCATAGGGAGTACTACTGCCAGAAAAAATTTGCATTTTAAGACAGTAGACATCCTACACGTAGGATGTCTCCAGGGCACTTTTGGCAGGGAATTTGGGGAAACTGAGGTTACCAGTGGGTTCAGAGGGTAGGTTTTACCCTAGTAACATATTGACTTGAGTGTTTTTCCCTATTTTTGCTGACCAAAAGCCAAAAGGCGGAGTCAGAAAACATAAAATTTCAGAAAAGGCTTAAATTGAGTGATTTTTTCATTTTTTTGCAAATGTGAAGCATACTTGCACTTGCTGAGAGCATAAGGAAGCATCAGAGACACTTAAGTCTGAAAAAATAAGCAGTAGACATCCTACGCATAGGATGTCTAAAGGGTGATCTGGGCACTTTTTGGAAAAACTGAGGTTACCAATGTGTTTAGAAGGTAGGTTCTACCCTATTTTCACCTAGAAAGTGAAAATTTGACCAAATTTTGACACATTAAAGCCAAAAGACGAGAATTGCTAGACATCCTACCCAAATTGTGTCCAAGGCCTAATTTTGAGACCAAACCATAGGATGACTCCATAGGCATGTTCTAAATGTTGTATTGAGTGCATGTGATAAATTTCATCTCATTTGGATCAGTGAAGGTGAAGATTGAATAGACTTTAGCATTTTTGGACAGAAAAAAGGCAAGAATAGCTAGTTTTGGGGTCTTTTGATATCCAAACTCAAATCTAAGCATATTAGTGGGTTGCTGAAGACTAGGGGAATCTTTGGTCCAACTTTGGGTTCATTCTGGGCAAAAAGACATCCTACGCGTAGGATGTCTACTGCATGATTCTGAGACCAAAATTCTCCTGTGACCATACCATGCTGTCATATAGCCTTAGATAAGCCTCCTAGGAAAATTTGGTCCAATTTGGAGTTGATTTGACTTGGGAATTCATCAGAACAGACATCAGGCTTTTGGAACAGATTCTTGATCATTTGACCAACCTATAGGTGTCAAAATCAAAAAGTAAAAATAGCTATGAGTTTAGCACATCAAGGGGAAGCTACAGTGCAAGTTTGAGCTGAAACAGAGCAAAAAGACATCCTATGCGTAGGATGTCTCCAGGGTCATAAAGTGGTCAAAATTCTAATGTAGCCATATAGGGAGGTTCTAAGTGTCTCAAGGATTCCATATCTTTTTTTCAAAAGTGAATTTGGACCTTGTTTGGCCTATTTACCAAGCAAAGACAAGAATTGTCAGACATCCTACTCTTGGAGTGCACTAGAAGCTTATGCAGCCCAAATCTTGACCTATTGGCATCCAAATTCAATTCTAAGCATACCATTGGGTTGCTGAGCACTAGGAGCATCTTGGGATCAAGTTTGGACAAAATCTGAGTAGTTAGACATCCTACGCGTAGGATGTCTCCATCTTGATTTAGGACTCCAAACCAACCTATGAGCACACCACTGTAATCAGCACATCAAGGAGAAGCTGGGGTGAAAATTTTAAGTCATTCTGAGAAAAAATACATCCTACGCGTAGGATGTCTCAAGGCCATTTTTAGGTCCAAATGAAATTTTGATCATACCATTGTGTTGCTGGACTTAAGGGGAGTCTCTGGACCAAATTTTGTTAAATTCTGAGCATATAGGCATCCTACGCGTAGGATGTCTCTAGGCCAATTTTAGGGTCCAATTGTAATTTTGACCATATAGGAGTGTTCACAGTGTCACAGAGATCCCAAATCTTCTTTTAAAATTGCATTTGGACTCATTTTGACCATTCTAAACTGCATTTCACTATTTTGGCCATAACTTTCACAAACGGTATCGGATTGGAAATTTTTTTATATCAAAACGTAGCCTGAGAGCGACTCTACAGATCTCAGAGCAAAACTTGATATAAGTGTATGCCGACAACCATTTTGGTCAACTTTGAAAAAAACATCATTTAAGGCCTCAAAATGCATCCGGAAGTCAGGAGTGTCTAAAACCGATAATTCAAAAGAATTGTGAGAAAACGGTCACGGTATTGAAGACTGCTAAGTTAGCAGATTGAAATTATCTTTTGGGAAAACCATTGGTCACCCCCGGAAAGGTGTAAAAGTTAACTACGGCCTAGTGTACGTCTATACACAAATCTGGTAGCAGTAAGACCATACACAAGGACGCTTGATTTTGCAACAATAGTCGCAAGTTTTGGAGAACTTTAACACAAGATTTTTGCTAGCAAATCACTGGAACTTGTGGATAATTCTCTTGTGCTAGCTTAAGTTTAGTTCAGCTAAAAGCGAACTTGAAAGTCACTTCCGAGCCCACGGAACAGGTGTGGCCGTCAAAGGCACATCAAGAATTTTTGCTCCATTGTGAAAAATTTTGCCAGCTAAATAGAATTTTGCAGATTGTGTGCTAAAGTGAACACAGGTTAGCTCGAATCAAGAATCGCTACGAAGGGAGCAGTCTTTGCAGTATAGTGGTAAGTTGCATAACTTATCATAGTGCTTCCAATAGATCGAGGCCTGCTAAAAAGCTCTAGGCAAAGCAAGCAGCCAGACAAGACAGTATCAACCTTGGCAAGCAAGGGTGCTAAGAATTTCAAGCAAAGCCCAGTTCAGAAAACTTAGAGATTAAGGCATCCACAAAAGCTGAAGGGCCTCAAGCGAAAAAGACCGACACAAGGGTGCTAATAATTTTTATTAGCTTTGAGGCAAGCTATAAGAGCTATCACTGAACAGGTACAACAAGGGAGTTAAGACGAAAGCAATGGTATCTCAAAGGAACCAGACCAGCCGAGACGAAGCTTCAAGTACATCCACAGAAATTACAAGAGAGCAAAGTGGGCTCTATTTAATTGGCCATTACAAAGGATTGGCATGCTATGAGGATATAAATCGGAATTTGTACATCAAGACAAAGAAAGATACAGAGGAAACTCGGACATCTCAATATGTGGAAGTTGAAACAGCGAAGAATGTACTACACCCACATCCAGATTTCATGGAAGACTGTCTGGGATCAATTTACATGAGGCACGGAAAATACATCGACAATGAGATAGAAATGTTGCACAAGGATCAACTTACAGAACTCTACACATATCCTCCAAGTATTTTTTTGTACAAAGCTCAAGATGGGAAACGGCAAATTGGTACCCTTTATGTAGATGAGGACAATCGCTACTACAAAGCTTCCACGAATCATGAAGATCCTGCATAGAGTAACCAATATTTTGCAACTGAAATATTTGCATCAAGAGGGGAAGACTAAAAATCTGAAGGTGGTAATGTTATCATCTAGTCATGGCTTTACCTCTTGATATACAGCTAGAAGAGTTAACAACTACAGCTGTCATTGCACAAATGGGTGGCACAACACAAGGCACAACATGGAAAGACACTGCACAAGTCTCGTGCACCACACCAGCACAAGACAAAGCACAAACACACCAAATCGCACAAACAGGGAATACGCCGGAAGTACCAGCTATGAAGATAGCACAACTTTAGAAAGAGCTAGCTCGGTCTCAAGAGCTACTTAATAGAGCACAACAAGTCATATCATCATGCATTGAGCAGATGCCAACATCAGATATAGAACCCTCTCGGATGGGGGGAGTTAAAACTCAACAAAGATACTCTATATCTTCAAGAGTGGGATTAAGAAGTCCAACTTTACAAGAAGCAATGTCCTTTTCAGGAACCCTAGTGGAATTTCAAGAAGCATTGGAAGATGCCGACGAGCCGGAGGAGAAACCACTGGAAATTCACAATGCCCAATGTAGAAGGTCAGGTCAAGATGTCATTGTGATCGACAAATATGATAGGCACTATGAAATAGCCGATGAGAAAAATATGGATGAGTTTAGCATTTGTGGGCAACTTGTAAGTCACATACTTGGACCCCGTCCAAAAGCACCATCCAGGGAAATTAAAAACAAAGATTCGGTTCGATCTTCACCCTCGGTGCAAACCTCGCCAAAATCAACTCGGAAACATAGCCCTAAGGCTATTCAAAAGCCCCACCACAAAGACCATATACTGATGGAATAATTAGCATTACAACTGCTAGAAAGCATGGATAGTGATTTGATCTTGTATGCAAGAAATAATGGAAGCTATTTTTAGCTTCTCAAGGACAAGACGATGAAGGATAAAGAGACGAAGCCAGTGGATACACCTAAGTCAGTCGTAATCTACAGGTTCATGCATGCAAAGAAGAGGTCATATTTGTATCTACATACCACAGGAAACCATTATCAGCAGTATTATGGAGAGCTTCCTCGTCCAAAGGGTTCACATGTTGAGATAGCGACATATTGCAACCAATGTGCCATTGGTCATTTAGTGAAGGATTGCCTAACAAAGCTCTACATGGAAAAGAAGAAGCAACAAGCCAAAAGCAAAGTTCAGACAGTGACAACAAGGGAACGAAAGCAAGAATCCCCAACGAGATCTCTTGAAAAGAAGCAGATCTTGTGTAGAGCACAAAAGATAGGCTCAAGACACAGTTGCTTGAAGTCAAGGGTGTCAACGACATTATCATAGAGAATCAGGCTTTCAAAAAAGATCAGTTGAATCAGCTGATTCAAGATCGCTTAAAGAACCTCAGTGAGGACAAGTCAAAGCATCCACAAGGTGATGAAGATGAAGCTCGCAGTTCAAGGGTCGAGAGCAAAAGAAGCTAGGATTCTGACGATAGTGAGCCAACACAAGAAGAGGTGGCAGTGGTAACAATAAATCTTAGTGCCACGTCACAAGTGGAAGACATGAAAATAGAATCAATGGATGAAGCTGAACATCTACCAAATAAATTCTCTACTGTGGACTCTTCATTGGTGATTGAACAAATCAAAGAGTATGAGAAGCTAAAAGAAGATGCAACTGATGTAATTGAAGACATAGAATGCACAGAAGAAGAGGAAATGACTGAGTCCAAGATTGACTACCAAGGACAAGAAATACAGGGTATGAATGAATATTTTCGAGGAGAGACTCTACAAAAACCCATGGAAGAATGGAAACCAAAGGCCACGGCGACCATTGCATCAGAAGAAGAGAGTCAACCTCAACATCCTGCTACACAAACTTCAAAAGATTTCCAAGAAGAAAAGTCACCATTGAATTACCTTCAAGTGCTAGAAGCAGTAAATAGTGACAGAGAGCTTCTGAAATCAAGAGTCAAGGCGTCACAGTCAGAAACTAGCAATGAAGACCAACAAGCTGCTCAGGCTATAGACCTTCCGCAAAGCTATAGATCAGAAGATAGTAAGCACTTGGGACATGCTACAACCAGTCAAATGATAAAAAAGTTCAACATACAAGAGGATGACAAAGCTTCCAAGGCACAAAAGTCCAAGAAAAGTACCAAAAGAAAAGAGGACATCAGTTACTTGACAGCCAACAAGAAGATTAAATTCTCGTTGGATGTGCATGAGAAACTGAAATTCAATTTTATAGCAAACATAGATTGCACTGCCACATCTAATGTCATGTCTTATGGGCTGTGGTTACTTCTAGATAAACGAGAACTGTATGAAATTCAGGTATAGGTTCCTATATCAGATGGAATAGCCGTCACAAGTTTAGGGATTGCAAAAGCTACCCGTACACTACGGTCAAAGGTAATCAAAGACAAATTCCTAGTGGTGGACTCTCAAAAAATGAGTACACACTTGATTTTGTCCAAGCAATGGGCGAAAATGTTTGAAGAAGCACCTGAATCTTCAACAGTGGTTAAGCCTACGACAACTCAAAGATCTTCGGCCACTATCGACAAAGGAAAAGCTAAAGCAAGTGAAATAGTGTTCTGCAACCCAAATCCTTCACTTCAGTCAAAGTCTTTAGCCCAGCCAATTCACGTACACCAAGAAGCCTCTACATCAAAAGCCAAACCCTCGACAACAGAATGGAAACCAAAGCGCAAAGTCTATCAACCAGAGTTTCCATCGCAACAAAGCCTCCACAAAAGAAAGAAACAGGTCAACCAAGTGTTAGTATCCAAGGAGTACATCAAGGACAAAGATCCAATTTGGGTACCAGCATCAAAAGAACCACGACAAGCAAAAGTCACAGGTTGGATAGCATCAAACAGTTCAATCACTACTCAAGGCTACTATGACGAGAACATCAAAGTATAGGTCAAAAAACCAAAGATAACAGCTTGGACATACCCAGCATATGGTATCTCTTCACACCAAGATCAACAGGGCATCAAGCGCAGGTCTAACTATTCATACAGGAGTAAAAACAGGTACAAGAAGAAGAAGCAAAGACCTTCCAAGCAACAAACATTGAAGCAGTTGTGGGTACCAAAGTCAGTGCTCTGCAATGAAAATACCCCACAAAGTCAAGCTAAGGTCACATAGCAAGCAATGCAACGAATGATCCCAGTCAAGCTATTGGAAGCACAAGGATACTATACAAGTAACACTCAAATTTGGTTGCCAAAGATTAAAGATTCCCCTGAGATCATGCAGAAAACTCATGTAGCACAACATGCCCAACAACGACAACCCAACTACACAACCATGAGTGCTACAACTCCAAGGTGGATCCCTCGTCATTTACTACAGGAGCAAGGCTTTTACAAATGTAACAGCAATATTTGGACACAGAAGCCAAAGGACCATCAAGTCAAACAAGCAACAAGGCAAGTAGAAAAGTAGGTCACACAAGGACCAAGGACAACTTGGATTCCAAAACCTATAGCCGGAAAGCAACAACAGAGGCCCACAACTAGTCTACAGCCTCTTATCAACAAAGGTAAAGCAAGGATACCAGAAGAAGTCATAGTTTTAAAGAACACAGTCTGGAAGAAGACTTCATCAACCATTGCTTCAACCTCAAAACCTATCTCACCATGCAACATGAGTGTGCTACCAAAGCATGAAGAGTAGGTATTTTTCAATGTATTTGACAAAATGGCATCACAAAACCAAACCAAAGAGAATGGCCTAAACCTCAATAGCATATGGAATTGGATTTCAGGACGTGATCAGGTAAGTCCAAGTCGCCATTAAAAATACATGGCATAAGAGTCTAGAGTCGGGCAGCTGAGCCACTAAATGAGCAAAGTGTTAAACCCAAGCTTCAAGTCTAATATTTTCTCCGTGGTCTATGAGTCTAGCTAATAGATATAAGCTCAAGCTGGCGAGTTGAGCATACATAAAGTCATGTCACTCATGCTGGAAGAGGTGAGCATAAGAGTCAAAGTCTACTATTTTAAATGGTGGAGTGGCAGAGTAGTCTAGAAAACACTCACGCACATGAACACAGTGAGGAGAGTGGAAAAAACCTCGTCGACCAAAACCCTTCTTGTGAATAACGGTAGCTCTTGAAGTCAAATATATTTTTGCTTCTCTAGCTACGTTCACTCCTGGAAGCACCCATTCAAACTCTTCTCGCACAACATATTGTTTCCCATGCATCTATCTGTGCAAGCATACACAATGTCCCATCATTGGACATTTGCATTTGACACGATTTGTGTTCCACCCATGCACTTACACAACAAAATGACGATGACGAAGCGGTAACAGGTTTCATGAGCATTTGCTCAACAACAATGACTCTGACTTCAAGCTACTAACACTTATCCAATGTATATCCAGTCAATAATAGTAGCCATACGGCCATAAGTACTTTAACTCAACAAAACTCGATTACATCAGAACATAAGTACATATAGCCTCACATTTAATTGTGACTAAAGGAATTTTTTTCCCACTGGGTTTTTCCCTTTAGTCCTATCCAGGTATCCAAGACCTTCATTTTGTAATATACACCACATTTTATTTTTACTATTTTATTTTTCTTATAAAAACACAGAAAAGCAGACCAACGACATCCCCAAACAACTACATGCTCATCAACTAGAAGATCAACGGGGAACGGCCCAGAAAAAATTCAAAAAGGCTTCAAGATTACAGGTACACATGCAGGATGACACCCAAAGAACAAACAATACAGAGCTTCCAAGATAATGACTTGCTACAACAACAAACCTCACTCAACCTATTCAGGCTACAACAACCAATCGGAGGGGGAGAGCTATGGCTTCAACTACACTACATGTACAAGAAAAAGGTAACTCTACAACATACAAAGCATCTAGTAGAAGCAACTACAACAACAACATCTTCAACCAACACCAAAACATGAAGCACTCGTCAAGGCCACTACAGACATAGGGTCTTGTCGGGGACGACAAGACTTCGGAGGGGGAGAGTGTTGACAAGTCAACCTTTCAACAACACTTCCACAAAGATTCCATGAAGCTTTCTCAAAGATTCTCTAAAGATTCCAAATAAAGATGCTGATGAAGTGATGAAAGACAAAGATGGATGTTTTAATGTGAAGATACAAGCTCATGGACATCATCGAATATCCCGTTATTATTATTTTGAGCCATTACGGCCACTTTTGTAATGTTTACGGGAACTTCATATTTTAAGTCGACAATTGTATTTTGGCCACAGATGCTTGTTGGATGAGCAAAGCCAGCTCACGGTGTTGTAATTAAGCTCTATAGAAGCATAGGGACAAATAAGGTCATTTTGGTCGGACATTAGGTTTTCTAAGGCTTAGTATATAAGCCAAAACCTAAAGCTTTGTAGGGAGACTTCTAATAATCTGATCTACTATCTATGAGTGAGCGTACTGTGTACGAGAGAGAGTGAGAGCTTCTTCTTGATGCTACGCGCGTACCAGTGGTCGGAATTGAGTGCAAAGAAGTGTAGCGGGTTGCCCCCGACGAGAGCTACACGCCAATACCTACATTGCGCGCTTATCGTCCGGTTTTGCGAGCTCCATCTACGAGCTTCATCTGGTGATTCGGTGAGCATACATTGTCCGTTTCTATATTTCAGCATATCCACACGTTCGCATTGAGTAGAGCTACACATTAGGCACTTTAGTTTTCAGAAACGACGACCTGCAAATTTCGGCCATACATCCTACGCGATTTTGCACTGGGTGTTTTGGGTTGAGATTTTGGTTCATGGACCTTAGGGGGAGCGACCTATTGGTGTTAGTAGGGTCTCCTTCAAGTTCTGTGGTGTTTCGAGACTGTTTGATGGGTGTTTGGCTCTTGTAAGTGTTGTAGGAAATCTCTTCTTGAGCACTCTTGAAGGCTGTAGCTTAGACATTGGGTAGAAACCTCTGTAGTAATTAGTAAGGAGTCAGTCGAGTGTAGATTGACACCCTATGCTTGCTTCCACGCGCTTGCGGGTCGAGCTCCGTCCTCAGTTGACATTATATGTTAGGTGAGTTCTCACTATGCTGACGTCCGTCACGGCGTATCCGTCCAACAGTGATAGTCCACACACATGCGGTATGTACCATCTTTCTTTTGCACTAAAAAGACTGGAGAACAAAAGGGAGAAGAGCTAGGCCTCACCATCCCTTTTTCTACCAATTCTTGTACTTGCCTCATAATCTCCTCTTGTTAAGCTTTGGAAACTCGATAAGGAGGCTTGTTAGGTGGTGAGCTTCCTGATAGGATCTTAATTTGATGGTCATCATCCCCTCGTTTTGGAGGTAAGTCCATAGGGATATCAACGATGAACACATCTAGGAATCCTTTTAGAAAGTTAGAAAAGTCTAACTCTTCTTGATTCCTACCATTTTCACATGATAAACCTTTAGCATCATTAGTGGACTCTTTGACAAAAATCATGTATGCAGAACTCGAGCTTTTCATTGACTTATCAAAAGTTGGTGGATTTACAAGTGGTATAGTACGACTAGACTCATTAGCATCTATACACATGTTCTTTCCCTGTAGGTGAAGTAGATTCTCCTTTTAGGGAACTTCAAGTTGGCAGCCATGCAATCAAACCATGGCACCCCTAGGATAGCATCCTCATGTTGGAGAGGAGAGATGAAAAAGTCTTCTTTGTCCACATAGCTTTGGACATGAAGCCTCAACTTCCCAATCAAGGGAGTAACAAAGGCTTGTTGTCCCCTAAAAGCTGTATAAGCCGTTACAATATCTCCCATCTTGAAAGCTTGAATGCCCAACTTGGTGGGCAACTCCATTGATATGAATTTGTGAGTAGAGCCAGGGTCAAACAAGATGAAGGCATCATGATCCCTTACCTTTCCCCAAGCATAAGAGAGAGGTGATCCTTTGCAATGAGCATCCTCTTTTGGAGCTTCGATAGTGGAAGCTCTAGGAGTCTCATTGCAAGCATTTCTTTTGGGGTAATAATGATAACCATGTCCTTGCTCCCCACTCTTAAAATATTTGTGATCCTTGCAAAAAGTTTCAAGATCTTTAGGAGAGAGTTTATTTCTACCTTTGTAAACTCCTTTCTCCTTGGACCGATTGTTGTTGTTGTCGTTGGAATGGCCTTGGAAAAATTTTGGGCATTAATTTTTCCCTTTGCATCACTTTTGTCTTTATTTTCCATGGGCTTGACATTCCGTCTAGCCCCTTGTTGGAAATTGATGCGCGAAGCAACCATGGTATGGTGGATTACTTTGCTGATAGAACTAGGTCGTTGAAAGTTGACATACTCAGCCATCTCTTCAGGTAATCCCACACAAAATTGTTGCTTTTTCTCGGCAAAGTCTATCTTTTGAAAGACAGTAGCCTTGAGATATAAATCCCAAAGCTTGTCCACATATTTGTGAAAATACTCATGAGAGAGAAGCCTCAAACTCTGCCATTCGGTGAGCACTTTGTCCTTTGCATCGCTTGCAAGGAATTGCTTCATGATGGAAACTCATAGAGTTTTCCATGTCTTTGGGGCTTGGTCATTGCCATGAAGGCTAGCCGCCACCATTGACGAGCCGATTTTTGGAATTGCATAGCTACATGGCATAGCTTGGAAGACTCCATGAAGCCCTCGTCTCCAAAGGCCGCATCAAATTGTTGGATGAAGGCCAATACTTTGTTGGTAGCACCAAAGGTGCCATCACAAGTGAGAAAAGACATACTATTTCCTCCCTCTTTGAACTTCTTTAGCTTTTGAGACCTTTGCCATGCACGGTAAGATTTGCGATGTCCTCCCCTCTTGTATTGTCTAGGAGAATAGCCATAGATTTTATCGGTAGAGAAGGAAAATGAAGAAGAAGGATAAGAGGGTGATTTCTTTCTTGCCCTTTTCTTCCTTTGTTTCCTCTCTTCCCTTTTGGAGTACAGAGGAGAAGGACTCCTCTTGGGAGGAGTTGGCGATCGTTTAGTCTGCCTTCTTCGTGGAGCCACATCATCGAAGGAACTTAGGGATTCATTACTTTCTTGATCTTTGGATTCCTCCTCTTGTATGGGAGAGAGTCTTCTTTTGGGGGTCTCTTCAAGAGGCCTCGTAAGCTCTTTCTCCTCTTGGAGAGGAAAGAAAATCCCATAAGCACGAAGTTGTTGAGTAACTCCGTCTTGCAAAGTGGGGTTGCCCATAGCTTGTTGCAACCTAGTGACAAGAGAATTAACAAACATGGGAGCATCATCATTGGCATCTTTATGTGCAAAATCAAAGTTATCAATGTTCATTCTCCTCTCTTGATTATTGTCAGCCATGCTAATTAAACTTATGTGTTTACTTAGTGTATGCTTTGGAAATTCAAAACCTTAGTTGCTACTCCTCTTAGCCTTTGAAAATAGGCACTTAAGTATCTACACCCATGGCTCGAATTGGTTAACTATAGAGAGTAGTGGAGTGAGTCTAACATAGCGAAGTTGTCAAGGGATAGCTCCGTTCGGACTTCTTATGGCTCAATAATGGTAAAGCCATAGGCAAGTCTAAATAGAATCCATTATTAAGACCAAAGCTCCCGAGGTGTGCACCATACTCCACATAGTGGGCTCCATAAAACCAATAATAGATCCTAGTCCCACTTACCCTAATATAATTAAAAAAATCAACCATTAATAGGCTACTTAAGAACCTCTCTTCTTAAGAAAGAAAAGAGAAACCAAATGCTCTGATACCAATGTAATGGAAATGGCCTATGAACTTTGAGAATAGCGGAATTAAGAGAATTATAGTGAGCATTTTTGTGAGATTACTTTGAGAATATGGAGGGTGAACTTAATTGATGGTAGCAACATAAACATAGTACGTAATTAACTTGGCATGAACAATACTTTTGCAAGAGAGAGAGTATTAGAGAACATGACGGACCGGATTTACTTGGAGCTGGTCCCCCCTCCAAAAGGCGTTTGTATTATAGATTCTCCCATCAAGAGAGACTTTCTTACAATACAATCTTTGTGTTCCTTGTGACCTTGGTGACGCTATGAACATGGAAAACTTCATGCATCACGAGCTTAACATAAAATTTTCAAAAAGCATTAACTATCCCAAGCCTCAGTTCCAAGGCCTCAAACACCTTCGAAGGTGGAGAGAGCTAGCGGGGAATGAGGGTAGGGAAGAGGAAGAAGAAACATTCCATAGGAGAAAGAAATAGTTCCTCACTTATCATCACTCTTCTTGCTTAGCATAGCATAATAGCATAGTAATGAAGATGAAGAAGATGGCAAGCTTAAGCATTGAAGCATGGCTGGATTTGCATTCCAACCAAGAGTGTTGGTGTAAGCTCTCCACTTCTCCACAAACTTGGAGAAGGAGATGGAGCTCTTGCATATTACACTCCACACAATGAGAGAATGTGTGTGTGTGTTTGGGAGAGTATACCCCCCGCCTCATGCTTGGTCTACACCTCTCTCTCTCTCTCTCTCTCTCTCCATCTCTTGTATTATTTTATTATTTCCTTGGGACATGTGTCCTCTTTTTTCTCTTTGACGGAAAGAACTTAATTATTTATTTTTATGTATCTAAATTCTCATTGGACACCTTTAAAACCTATCCAATAGCATTCAAACACATCATGAGGGCCACATGTGGAGGATCATTTGAACATGTGTCTTTTATGCTTATTAAGTCATTTGGTTGAATGGAATACTTCAAGGACTTATTCAATAAAGCATGGCACGTTCATGTCTCTTAAGAGTTATCTTTGAATTGAATACATCAAGAACTTTAATGATTTAAGCATGTGAGAAACACCTCAAACTTTTGGATAAAGTTCCTACTAAAACTTAGCAAGCCAACAAGCACCTCATTCTTGGCTAGGATTCCCACCTCAATGTTAGCCCTAGCTTGCCTAAGGTCAAAGGACTTTTGAACAATAAATTTTGGAGGTCCTTAATGAAGCTAATCTTATGGTCTTTAAGCTCCATTAGGTAGCATTTCTCTTTGATAGACCATCTCTCATTTGGACCCCTTTACCATTTGCCCGTGTTGAGATAGATCCGTAAGCACATGCTATATTCTAACCCTTGTTCCCATTTATTATCCCAAATTAAATGATCAATTTAATATGAGAAAATCATTTGGGTTGGTTAGATATTAGATTTTATGACATCTCCTCACATAATCACTCTAATAGCATAGCTTAGCTTAGTAATTAGCATGGTAGAGGAGATGAGCATGCCATTGAAGCTTGGCTGTTGGTTGGATTTGCATCACAAAGCCAAGAGTTGTTGGTGTAGGCCTCCCTTCTCAAAAGCTTGGAGAAGATGATGAGCTTTCCATTAAAGCTCGGAGAAGGAGAGAGAGTTCTTTGCTCCACACATGAGTTGTGTGAGTGTGTGTGTGTGTGTGTGTGTCAATGCCTTTGCAAAATCAGCCCCCCCCCCCCCCCTCTCTCTCTCTCTCTCTCTCTCTCTCTCTCTCTCTCTCTCTCTCTCTCTCTCTCTCTCTCTCTCTCTCTCGATTGACCTCTCTTGCTATTTGCTCATGCTGGCATCCTATTGGCCCCCTTGTAGAGCTTAGCCAATGACAATTAAGAAGCATAAGTGATAGCCTTGTGACATGTATCCCTCTTTCTCCTTTTGTGATACCTCACTCATTATCTCACACAAAATACAAGTCACGACGCGCTTAGTTGAGCTCAAAATATAATTAATTCAAAAGTTTTCCTGAGGGTTACAAAAATTGGCTTCTATACCTCAGAATTAGAGGTTCTAACTTATCAAAATTACCTCCTACTTTCTAGCATGGGTTCAATTGATCCGCATATTTAATATATTACAATTTGAAAACTTGATTGAGTCCCAAAACGTATTTACAGTTAAGTATGTCAATTATATGCTACAAAATGGGCTTTCCAGTGTTTAGCTGTCAAAAGAGAAGCATAGGGCCTTTGCACCACCTAGGCCGAGGATAAAGAGCAGCCGTTGTCGAGAAAACAAAAGAAACTTTCACAACATGTACTTGTGCTTTCTAAAGCAAGATAAAAGGCCCACAAAAAGAAATCCACACACCCTTTTGACACATGGAATCATGTCCATATGTACAAATTTACAAAAACTGGGGTGCTCAAAAATGCGCCCAATATCTTACTAGACCATTCATAATCGGCGGTAGTAAAGAGATTTACTTGTAAACTTGATGATGGAGCCTTTGTTTCATCTTCATAATTAGTCACATGATTAGAAAATTCTTCAAATGAATACTCGTGCTCAACCACAACCATCAACCTTGCAGCATACTTCTTCAACCTCTAGCCATTCACATGCGCTTTGTGTGGGTACCATCCAAGTCAGCAAGCTCATATCTTTCATTTGGAAACCTATTTCAAACCAAAAAAGGACATTTCCACTTTATTTGATTTTTTTTTTTGAAAATTATTATCAAGCTTGCTATTGTAACGAAGAGCCATGTCACCCTTCTTGATGTCTTTGTCTTTTACCTTTTCATTTGCCTTCGCTTGATTGTTCTTCAATACCTTGAGATATTCTTTGACAAGAAAACTTTCTCATTTCTAAAATAGAAACTGACTCTTATGAATGCTAGTGCTTAAGCTTTAGGTTTGGGTAGTCAAAATGTATAGGCCATCAAAGGATTATGTATTGCCATAGGGAAGGGACCTGATATGTAGGCTTCCTATGTCTTGGGTGCTTTAGAGGGCCTGACGTATATGCCATTGTGGAAGTCCACCATGTCTACCTTGCTCAAGGGGATTTTCTCTAAGAGTATTAGATGGTCAATTGATGCCCTCAGAACCCTCTCAAGGTCGTGCCTTAGATTGGCCATGCTAGTAGATATGTTCATAGTTCTCAAAAGCAAGCAACTTGTCTAATTGTGCACATTGCAAATACAAAAGCCTCTCTTTGAGTGCATCATGAGACTCATCTTCAAGCTTTAACATCAGCCTCAAAGCTGGTATCTCCACTTCAGTAGGAAGCAAATCCTCTTTGCCAAAAACTAGGTGGAAAGGAGAGAAACTAGTACCTGATTTGATGGAAGTCGCGTAATCCCATGGAGCACAAGTGTTGCAGGAGAGAATCACACCACCCATAAAGTGCATGTAACACAACCTAGATCAACATGATGTCAATCAAGGACACAGATGACACGATAGGCACACAGAGAAAATCTCTTTAGCTTGTGAGGTTGAGACCATCTTACACATACAACACTCTGGAAGGCCAACTAAACCACAACCTAGAGTCTCACTGTTCTCAACTACACCACCTATCCACATAAACACAAACTGAAGGAAACTCATCAAATCATATCAAAATCATACGAAACTTATGGAACACCATCCCCTCACTAGGATACACTTGTCCCTAAGCCTCTACACCCCAAACCCTAGCTCTAAACCCATCTACGGAAAACGCGTATAAAGATAGAGCCAAATTCTGAAAGTGTCCGATATTGAAATCTAAGAGTACCTATGTGTAGCTTATGTTGCCACAATTCTAATTGCAACTTGCACGCAAAAAAAAGACATCATTTGATATACTTACAAATAGCTCATAGATGCACGAGCGCGTTCGCTCAGTTCCACGAGGAATACTTGGCGTTGTTGTGTATCTCTTGCCGAGGTAGCGCTATGGTGAAGTCGGATCTACAATGCGATGAGCGAGTGGGGAGTAGTGCCAGGATGAAGCTCACATTCTCTCTCTCTTCCTCTCTCACACACAATTGATGGAAACTATGATTATGATTAAAGTTTTTCTTTACAAAATGACCTAGGTACCTTGTATACTAAGGTCACCTTAGGTTAACCAAAAAATAGAATTTGAGGGGTCAAATGGCTTGGTATTTACAATTTGGAAGTGCCATTGCACCCTGGAGTCTGGAGTCTGTAATTAGACTACCTACTTATTACAATTGATGTTTATAACCATAATCCTAAGCATTTCATAACTCTCAAGAAATAAGACTTTGGTATGGAAATTGAGTTATGTCGTACTATTGATGTTTATAACCATAATCCTAAGCATTTCATAACTCTCAAGAAATAAGACTTTGGTATGGAAATTGAGTTATGTCGTACTGTTGACCTAGCCGTCAATAATCCCCCCCCTCCGCGTTCATGTCGTCCCTGACATAACCTGGTTGTCGATGTTGGTGCGGTCTTTGTTGTTGTTTTGCTGAGGTAAAGAAAGTATAGGCTGTAGCCTTTGCACAAGCTCGTCATGTTTGTCCAAACCGATGTACATAGTCTTCACATGATTCAGGAAAATCATAATTGATGATGAACATCTGCCAATTTTGTGCCTTCTCATTTCAGAATCAACTTCTATAATCTGTAGAATTGAATGATTGGCTTTTAGATCTTGTGACCCAATGACAACTTTCTAAGGATTCTATAGAAATTATATGGCTAAACCTTCAACTTGTTTAGGCCAAGTTGCACTCCAATGAAAAGTCTATCTGTCATGCCAAATATGGGAGTTTTTTTTTTTTTTTTGCCTTGAGGTTCAAGACCCATGTCCAACATTTGATTCGCCACAACAAGGACAATCTTTTGAGATCCGTTGATTACTATTGTGTGTGCTCTTCTTCATTGGGGATTTTTTGTTCTTGCATCAAGATGATCAAAATTGCATTTGCCATTGTTAGATTTTGTGTGTTGTGTAGATCATTACACTACTTCTACTTGATACATGACTTAACTAAAGCTGACAAACCCCAATTAATTTCCCAAGTTAGTAAATTTCTTCAAAAGGGCTTTATCTCACATGATTTGCGATAGATGCCCATGAGCTATCATTGTCCATTTGTCCCCAAAACTCATATACATGATGTATAAGGTATGTAGATGGATTTCATGGCATCAAATTTGAATAAATTGCATCTTTGGCTAGCTAGATTTTTTTTTTTAATCCTTAGCTTGTATTCTCTATTCATAGCCTCCTGACAAAGTTTGGCTTGATTTGGGCTTGTATTTGGCATGCAAGATAACTTTTTGGATGTCAGTCTTGGAAATGAATGATGTCACTGGCACCTTCTCTTGTCAGTACTATTAGTCCCTTTTGTTTGTTAGGCTTCATTATGTCACATACAAGACAGAAGATTTACAGTATAAAGATCTACTCCCTATATACGGCCTTGTTGTCACGTGAAGTGACTAATAGGCAACTTTGCACTTGATGGTTTCTTTTGTTTAGTCGATCACCAACTTTCTTTGTCCTAGTAGTCCATCCCGGATTTTTATGACCATTCTCAATCATTTTTGGCCTCATGTCCCTGTTCTTGCTTCTCTTTGTACTGCTCGACATCGCTTTAGTCTTTTTATCACATGGATTATGGATGTTTCCTTCTTTTTTAAAAAAATCTCAAAAAATAACAAAATAAAACCAAAAATCAAGTCAACCCAAAAAAGGAAAATCATTCTAATAGAATTTTAAACGCTATATACACTATACAATGTCCCTAGGGGCTCATAAATGGATTTTGTCTCCGTATTCCTCTTGTAATGCTACTATGAGGGCATATACTTTGAATTTTGTCAAAAAATCATCACAATCAAACGCAAAAATTCAATATAACTCACAAAACATTGCCCTCTAATATTCATATATTAGGTCCGCATTTAGAATGCCTCCCCCCCTCCTTTTTGGAGTCCTCCTTGGTGACAGGGTATCACCAAGGGTATGTGTTGTGCTTGGGCAATCAAAATATTTCTATGCAGGCCTTGTAATGTAGCCCTATTATGCAAACACATTCAATGCATTGAAAAGATTTATGATGTGCAATATGTGGGTATAAGCAATTTGCTTATTGGCATTTTCTGGCAAAGCTTTCTATTCTAAGCAATGTGTTGTTCTTTGACGCTCCTGTGTCGTTTGCTTGATTGAATGTTTTAGAGCTTTTTTGAAGGCTTACTTATCTGTTTGATGCTTCCTTGGGATCCAGTTTAGCCTTGTGGTTGGTTGTCATAATTGCATTGTTCCTTAAAGTGGGTTCTCTTCTAATTGTACTGTAACCATACGAGGAATTGAAAGAACTCAAGTGGAAGTGCAGCAATAGTAGTGTTGTTGGTTTCCTTTGGGACCCACTTCTTCGTGATTACTATTTGTTTTGTTGATATTGCTCATTTGGGAACCCATACTTGTCCCTACTTAGTTTGTGTTTGAAGAGACTTATTTGGGATCCACCTTGTCATTGTGTGAGTCTTCAGTGGTCTTTGCTTCAGCTCTTGTAGGGTTGGTTGAAGACAAGATTCAGACTTTGGGAGTTGATACGTTAACTGTTTTGGAATCCAAATGAACTCCTGGCCTCTTTGTGCTTGAGTCAACTTCTTTGAAACCCAATTCTGAGTTACGGAAGCTTGCAACTTTAGGATTTGCTTAGCCGTTCTTGTAGGCTTAGACTGTTTTTGTTTTGGCATTGGATCTTGTGATTTTTCATCAAAGATCTTTGTCTTCTTGATCCATACCTGTTTTTAGCCAATCTAGCTCTTTGGTATCCAGATTTGTCGAACTTTTTGGTTATGAATTGTTGTTCTTTTCGTTTGGCCATCCTTGATTGTTAGTGAAGCTGCTAGTGATTGTGATGATTTGAGTTGTTGGTAGTGGATGTCATAAGAATCATCAATGTCACTACTATTCTTAGCAAGGTAACATTCTAGCACTTTCCCTTTGTGGTTGAGCTGGTTATGGAAAGTTGTTGTTTGCTTGCTCTGTTTCTGGGATGACTTTTCTATCCACTTGATCAGAGCATTGGTAGCTCGTTGACACGGATGTTCTCTTCTTTGCTGAGTTTTTTCTTCCTGTATAGGAGCCATGTATGAGGATGCTTGTTGCAGTTGCGTTTCCACCGAGGATTTTGGAATCCATTTTGGATGCACTTTATTTTTGTAGCAATGACATTGTTTCCTGGGTCTTTGATCTGGACAATCATAAAATCGTGCATTTGTTAAAGTGTTGTTCATGTCACCTGCTGGATCGTCCGGATTTCTGTTGTTTGCATCTTCTTGAAGCTTCAAGTGTTCTACAGAGTCGTAGAACTCGTCTTCTTCTTCGTCTTCATTTTCCTGGATCACACTCACTGCAAAATAAGGAACGACATCATAGCCATTTTCATCACAAAACTTTGTCGTTGGATCATTAGGAAAATTTTGAACTCATTTTTGGGCCTTTTAAGAGTGCCACATCATCAAAGTTGTACAAAAGAAAGCAACCCGGTAGACCCCTCTAAATATTTCTTAGAATCCCATGATATGACCTATCATTGGAAAGTTCTTGAAAAATGGATTCTAAAGAGCCAAGGTCCGAAAAGGTTTGGATGACTTCTATGAAAGTTATGCCATTTTTTTTCAATCAGCCAGGTTTTGTTACCGTTACGGTGATCTAAAATCACCTTTTTCTAGATCTACATGAAGGCAATGTCCGATACATGCATGCTATATATCAATAGATAGCACTTGAAGAGTAGATTCTACATATCCAACCTCCGACAAGTTTGGATCTTATTTGCAAAAAAATTACCAATCCCCGCTTTTTGAAAGCTATGCCACATCAACAATTCTTACAAGGCCCATTTTTGAGTCCAAAATTTTCCTAATGCGTCTTGAATAGCACACACATCAAGAGTAGCCAAGATGTGTTCCCATTCAAGTGGCTCTAATTCTTCCTTAGGAAATGGGATATAATCCTCATCTTCAATTGCCATTTCTAGGATGCCTTCCTCTCGCTTTAAGCTTCCACATTGCGAGGCTCCACACATCCACAATTCTTTAGGCTTACGCAACCATGCTGAAAGTTTTGATCCTGCTACAGTAGCGGAATCAAACTCTTCCATAGGTGTTCTTGTCACATCCCTGTAACTATGGTCCTTCAGTTTTATCCTTGTCGTGGTTTCCATATGTCTCAAGAAGATATGGTCATATCCCCAATCTTGGACCATTTTCAATTGTCTCATGAATGGTCTTCCTAGAATGATGCCATAGTTGTTCTTCTTGTCAAAGTCAACAATAGCAAAGGTTTCCTCATATTCAATGCCACAAGAAGTAATAACTGCTTTTGTAACAGTCCTATGGGCATTTCTCTATGTACGTTTGCAAGCTACAGTGTCATCCTTGTAGCCCTCACTACTTGTTTTCCCCATTTTTCCCAGACCTCTTTTGTTGCAATGGAAACGCGGG
Organism: Adiantum capillus-veneris; assembly: GCF_014529385.1. Lineage (NCBI taxonomy): Eukaryota > Viridiplantae > Streptophyta > Polypodiopsida > Polypodiales > Pteridaceae > Adiantum > Adiantum capillus-veneris. The sequence continues at coordinate 129,059,453 of NC_140953.1, forward strand.
CTCCACTGTCAAGGATTGCAATGATTTTTACACCTTGAAATTCCACAGGAAGAGTGGTGTTCCCTTCTTCTCCCTCATAATACTCTCTATTGTTTAGTGGCACTGGTCCAGTGTTTAGCTGAGGTATTTCTAGCTCTTTGATCCCTTCCTCGATTTGAGTCATTGGTTTTTTAACACCAAATTTCTCTAAGCATTTTTCCGCAGTAGACCACAAAGTTTGGTCCTATTCTTAGTAACTCGGCTAACGTGATCATACAAGTGATTGGTGTTGACAAAATTTCTATCAGCCCTTTTGAATCTATGACCTTGTTGGGAGACAGTCTCTATGATGGAACTGCAACAACATCTGACTTGGCCTCGTACTCTCCCGTATAGGATGGTAGTGTTTTTAGCACATAGGGTTGAATTTCCATAGACTGTACAGATCTTTTGTCTCCCCAATATTATTCCACTTCTAGATTCATTTGAGATCCAACCTCAAATTCCTCTATTTGTGGAAGAGACACTCCTCTTCGATCACTTGTTTGGTTTACTCGTCTGCTTATCTCACTTGCTTCATTGGCCTCTCTGACTTGTTTCCACAATTCGTCAAGACCATCTATTTCCTTACAACTCTCAGGTATAGCTATGAGAAATCCCTCAAAAGAGTTATCCGTGGTATTCAACACTATCCTTGGATCTGATGTGGGGTCCTTGAGCTGTGGTTTGTGCTCATGACAGGAATCCGGCTCCTTCCATTCCTGGTTTGTTGGGATTATTGGTGTAGGTGCGACAAGGATCACACCCTTAGGTTTTTCAACTTGTGGTTCTAGTAAAGCTTGGGCTTTTTGAATCAGGGCTTTTTGAATCATTTTCTCGCACATTTCAAGCCTATCCTTTTCTGGTTTTGCATATGGATATGTCATCCATCTCTGTTCTTGGGTTTGGTTGTTTTTGAGCCATGTTTCATAGGATTTTAGGAGGATGTATGGCTCATTAACCTTCTCAACCAATATTGATCCTCTCGAACTAGCACTTCTCGGTTTTTCATATGTGGATGGTTCTTCTGGAGGTTGAGTTGCCTCTGTAAGAGAAGGTGCAACCCTTTCCTCATGCTGTCTTATCTTCTCTTCAGCTTGGTAAGCTTCTCAGCCAGGGATTTCTGCTCTCGTTCCCTACGTGCTTTCATCTTAGCCTTTCTATCTTTCTAGCTGTTTCATTTGCTCTTGGTATTTTGACTAAGTGAGTCAGTCTTTGGCTCACCTATCTTGGACTCACGTCAATTTTTGTTTTCTTTGTCTCTGGGTTCTCAGTAGCTTCCTTTTGAGCTTGTGCTCTCGTAACTAACTGAACTGGTATGACATTTTCATTTTTCGAGCTACTAGGTAGCTGGACAATTCTTGAAACAATTGTCGTGATCTTTTTGCTAGGTTTGGATTTTTGGAACAGTTGGGAATCAAGTGAATGACTCTACATTCAAGACAATAGGAATTTACTTGTGTGATCTCCGTCTGAGGACATTGTTTGACCAAGTGGTTTCCACGGCTCTTGTGAAAATCTACCTCTAGTTGAGGAGCTTCTTCTTGCAATTCCTCTTGGCTATACAGAGGCTTTGACCTTGCTAAGCCTCCATTCACCAATGAACCACAATGTCCTTTTGTCCATCTCGTATCTTCTTCCTTCAAGTTGAAATGTAGGAGGTGGAGGTTTTACATGCCTCATCACTCCAATTTTTTCTCTCCTCTTCTGTTGCTTTGAAGGACAGTACCCACTTTGGTTGTTATAATACATTGGAGCTGGTACTAGTGCTTGTTTGTTGGATGCTTCCATATCTACATATATCTCATGTCAATAGGCATTCTAGCACCTAGTAGCAGAGGTTGTTGTCCTAAGACAAGATGTGGCCTTACAAATCCTACTGGTCCTGGCGCATCCTCCATAGCTTATCTGGGTGGAGGAGTGCTACTGGAATAGGTTGTACATACATCTGCCTAGCATATTCCATGCCATAGTAACACTCTTCTCTCATATGGTTTGTCCGTTTTCTCTCAATTTTGCACCATAGAGGTTCTTGGAGGTCACATTTAACCAGAGGAGCAAGTATCTGAGCTAATCCTTCTATAAGCTTCATTTGCTCTTTAGATACCTCTGGATTTATTATTGGTTGGGTTTCTGGTGAATCACTCCTCTGAGAAGATTTGCCACTCTCACTCTTGGTATCATATCTTCTCAAGGTTCTACTCTGATTTGGATAGGAGTTAGTTATAGGAGGTGGTGATGGTACATATGGTCCTATTGTGACTGTAATTCCACCTCTATAAAAGTCATGTTCTATAGTTGCATCTAGGTACATCCATGGTCCATTAGGAAGATTCACTTGAGGAGGCATGTATGCTATCTCTGTGATCATTTCATCTCTCGTTATCGCTCTAGAAGGGAATCCAGGTGGATCCCTTTTTGGATTCTCGAAGGAATTCTCATGTTTGGTGGAGGTATTTGTGGTCCTTCATTGACCAAAGGTCCACCTCTTTCTAGTGCATTGTGTGGGTTTGTGTCAAAATGTGGATAGATTGGCATTTCAATACTTCTAACTTGCTTTCCATACCTTTGGTCATATCTACAAGAGGATTGGTAGATTGGCTTTCCATCCTTATGATCTTAGCTTTCTTAATGTCAAGCTCACTCAGTACTCTCAAGATAGTCCTTATTAACACTAGAATGGTAACAGGACACTTTTATGTCCTTCGACACTTTTGTGTCCTGTTAAGTGACCATTTTGCTTGAATTATTTGAAGAGTATGAAAATGAATTTCTAGGTGCTATATATCCAAAAAGCTGCCTTATGAGCTGAAAAAAACATAGCATTTTTTTTTTAATATCGATCTCACCATTAACCTTACTCTTGCACAACATTTTTGAACCTAAACTGTGTGGGTCCTATTTTTGGCCTTTTTTCAATTTTTGGCAACTATACCACTCTAAACTTCATGTTTGTGAGGTTTAGATGGCTAGAGGTTAGGCCTTCATAGTTATCAACATGTTTTGATGCTTGTAGGGAGAGCTAAGTGTTAAAATTGAAAGTTATGACCAATTTATAAGAATTGCATAATCCTATTTTTTGGCCAAAATTAGCACTTTTATGATTTTTTTGGTGGCTTTCTTGATATCCAAATTCAATTTTGATTGTGTAAGTGTAATGTATAACATAAAGCTAATATTCCTTGAGTTTTGGGGGACCTAATATGCTATATAGCATAGTATATGATGATGGTTGAGTTTTTTGATTGCTGAAGAATACGATACATTTTAGAGTAGGAAGTATAACTTTCTCAATATTGCTAGTTTCTTAGGCCAATTGTGTGTATTTTGTGGGTAGTAACCATATCTAATCATAGACTACAAACTTGGCTAGATATCGAGTAGTTTTTATGGGTTTCTAGAGGTCATAATGCTAAACCCAGTTTTTTCATGTTTGCTGTATTTAGCACTTTATCATTGCCCCCAAGGTTCCAATTGTAAGAGATCCATTATCCTTTTGACATGCTCCATGGCTCCTTTTGAATCCAAAGGCCCAAAGGAGACTAAGAAAACATGTATATAGTATCTGTATTGAGCGTGACTATAGAAACTTTGATGATAGGTCCGTAGAATGGTAAAAATTCAACTTTTTTGTACCTATTTTTTTTTACCAAAAAAAACTTAGTGAGGTAAAAGCAACCATATTTTTTGGTCACCAACCCATTGAAGTTAACGGGGCATTTTATCTCATGTCCTACAAAAATCCCCAGTCTTATTTATATGCAATCAACCATAAGAAATTGCTGTTTTGGGCAAAATGCACTGGTCCATCAACTTTGGAGGCTTATAGTGACCAAGGGATGAGAAAAATTACAATTTTCTCATTTTTTCCATATGTAGTAGTTATTGAACTATAAGCTCATGAAAGGATTTTTCAAAATGAGTGGATCTACTATGGTTTTGGAAATTTTTCCCAAAACCCTCAAAGGACACTTTTATGTCCTGTTAGGTTACCATTCTAGTGTTAATAAGCACCTTTGGTCCTTTGTCAGGTCCTTGAAATTCAAGTCTAGGTGGTCTTCTGACCTCTAGATACTAGTTCTAGGTACCCTAAAAGTTTGGATTTAGGAAAGCTGGGTATACCTGACTCAATTTGGATTTGTCTATCAAAAGTTAGAGCAGTTTTGGTGAACTACACTTGAAACAGCACTCAAAAAAGTTCCAGGATCAAAGATTTTTGCTTGTATCTTAACCAAACGTGATCCAAATTTGTTGAAACTTGGTCACTAGACTTCTTTTATGCTGGCAAACACTTCTGTGAGTTCAGATGTAACTTTTGACCTCTACTTTGTCACTTAAGACATCATACGCGTATAATGGCTATGTGCTTAGAATTTGACAAAATTTGGTATGCGAGCTCTCCTTGATGTCCTCTACCCACTACAAGTTTCAGTTTGTGAATTTAACCTTTATTTTGACACTTGAGACATTATACGTGTATAAAGTCTTTTGTGGCAATTACACTGATTCCTTATCACTCAAGCAACTCTCAGCAAGTTTCAGAATTCAATTTGGACATTTTTTGAGCAAGTTAAGACCAATACAAGCATGAATCGGTAGTTTTCTATCTTTAGCTCTTTGCAAGCCCAAATGAGCTCCAAATTCTATGAAATTTTGGCTAGGGACTTCTTTTATGCTCTTGGACACTGAGGTATACTCAATGTCTGTTTTGACCCGGATCTAGTCCCTAAGACATTATATGCGTATAAAGTCTTTTTGCTCAGATTTCTACCCAAGGTACTCCTTGATGCATACAACAAGAATATGTGATTACAAAAAAAATTTGGATGTCAAAATTTCTCAAAATCAACACTTTTTCACCTTTACCTTCTTGTATCTGCAAAAATCTCTTTACATGCAAAAGTATGTGTCCAAATGAGATGAAATTTTGCAAGCAAGCTTAACACATCATTTCCCAACCCCCTGTGTTGTCAAAAGTAAAAATTGACTTTCAGATCTGGCCTTGAGACATTATACACGTATAATGTCTATATACTCAAAATTGGCCCAAATTTGGTGAGTAAGCTTGTCTTGTTGAGCTTAACACCCTGGTATGCTCATATCTCAATTTTGGTATCTAAAAGTGCCCTTTAGACATCATACACGTATGATGTCTAACTGATCAAAATGAAGTGAATTTCACTTTAGAGGTTTCTCTCTACACTGGCAACTCACAGCAAGTTTCAGAATTGAATTTTGACATTTTTTGAGCAAGTTATGGCCAATACAAGCATTCTCTTGTCTAGATGCATCTTATGGTCCTTGGAAGCTAAAAAATGCTTCAAATTAGATGAAATTTGGCCTATATGCTTCCTAAATGCTGTAGATCACAAAGGTAAACTCAGATGTAACTTGACCTCAAATCTGGCCTTGAGACATTATACGTGTATAATGTCATTTTGCTCAGATTTTAGTTATGTTTCTACTAGAGGTGCCCCTTAGTGTGTAGAAGAAGAATATGTGCTCACAACAAGTTTTGGATGTCAAAAATGCACAAAAGCATCACATTCCACAAGGAAATCCCCTAAAATAGTAAAATCCCCTTAACTCTCAATCTATAAGCCCAAATGAAATGAAATTTGGTATATGTGCTCAACACAACATGCAGCAGATGGGTATAATGTCAAAACTTCATTTTGGCTGCCAGAATCATAGCTTAGACATCGTACGCGTATGATGTCTATTGATGAATTTTTGGATATAACTCATTCATAGGCATCTCCAAGTCTCTAGCACTGGTTTTCAAGCACTTCTACCAATTTCATGCAAAAATGTGCTCAGAATCTCAAGTTTCTCTTTTTCCCATTTTGGACACTCCATCTTTTGTCTTTTGGGTGTTCAGAGTTGGTCAAAACTCTAGTTTCAATATATACTTAGGGTAAAACCCCCCTTTTGAACACACTGGTGGTCAGATTTTTTAGATTTGGTCTCCAGATGCCCCTTGAGACATTATACGCGTATAATATCCAAGTTTACAAAATTTTATTTTTTGTACACAGAACTCTTGTACATGCTCTCTTATATGCTCAGCACCATCCAGTCATGCAAAAATTTCAATAGAACTCTTTTTATTCCATTTTTCCCTCAAAAGACGACTTTTCAAAGATCATGAATGCAAACAAGCACTTTAGCAAATAATTCAGTGATTGTTGGACGGGTACGTCGCGACGGACGTCAGCACAGCGAGAACTCACCTAACAAGTAATGTCAGCTAAGGACGAAGCTCGACCCGTAGGCGCGTGGAAGCAAGCATAAGGTGTCAACCTACACTTGACCGACTCCTAACTAATTCCTACAGAGGCTCCTACCACTTGTCTAAGTCACAGTCTTCAAGAGAACAAAAGAGGATGCTTCCTACAACGCTTGCTAGAGCCGAATACCTATCAAACACTTCCGAAACACCATAGAACTTGAAGGAGACCCTACTAATACCTATAGGCCACTCTCCCTAAGGTCTGTGCACCAAAATCACGACCCAAAACACCCGGTGCAGAAATACGTAGGATGTCTGGCCGAAATCTGCAGGTCTTCGTTTCTGAAATATGAAGTGCCTAATGTGTAGTTCTACTCATTGTGAACGCGTGGATATGCTGCAATGCAAAATCGGACAACGTATGCTCACCCAAACAACTGATGAAGCTCGTAGAAGGAGCTCCCAAAGCCAGGCCGTACGCACGCAATGTTGGTATCGGCTCATAGCTCTAGTCGTGGGCAACACGCTGCACTTCTCCGCACTCGATTCCGACCACCGTAGCACACGTAGCGTCAAGACAAAGCTCACACTCTCTCTCACGTACACAGTACGCTCACTCACAAACTTAAACTTGTTTAAAATAACAAAAGGTTTTTCATTAAGGTCAAAAAGTGATATATATACCTTACAACTTCTCAAACCCTAAAGTTTCAAAATCATCTATATACTCCATCTAACTATCAAAACTGGGATACAATCTGGAAACTTCTGTAAGTCCCAATATTTACAAGGTGAAAAACCGGGTTTTCCTCAATGAATGACTAATTATATAAAAAAAAAAAAAAAATCCACCGAGTAGTTAGATGCCGTGGGGTGTGTCCAGCTTCTAACATCCCCCCCCCTCCTTATTCATGTCATCCCCGACATGGCCTTGATCTTTTGCTTCACCTTATGGTCTCCCGCATCTTTAGCAGTGATTCGTACCGTGCATGTAGATTTAGCATTGTTGGTCCAAAGATGTCTGTATGCATGGTAAAGAATCCCGTGTAGAAAGCTTCTTCAAACGCTTGGAGGTGATAATATGGGAGGAACATGATTCTTTGGTATAATGCATGTATCACCTCCTTGGAAGGCTGACCTGACATATCATAAGCACATCTGTATGTGTCCTGGAAGAAAAATATGCTGTCAGTCACCTGTCCTGGCTTGAAGGTTTCAAACACTGCTAGGATGGTTCTGCAGATCTTTCTCATCATGATGCATCTAAGGTCAGGTGAGCCAGTGAACAACTTTATGGCGCCCGTTAGGGTTTTTACCATGTATTGTACACTTATTCTCTCACCTGCCTTCACGCCTGGCAGCTTTGGGTAGTTCAGCCAAGTGGGTTGGCTTCTCTGTAAGAGTTCGTGTGCTTTCCACGTCCTGACCCTTGGTAGAGGGCAGAAGCTGAGGTTGTCTCTGATGTGTTTAGGTGCCTCTACCAAGTGTATTAGGTACTGCGGGTACTTGGTAAGCCAAGCCTTCCTCCACTTGGGCTGAGAATCCACTATCAGCCTTACTCCTTCTGGCCTCGAGGTGTCTGCGTTGTAGAGAGGGACCGTTGGCTCTTCTCTGATCCGCTGGTTTATTGTTGCCGCTTCATATTTAAGCAATGGATATGGGAGAGAGGGTTGTAGCCATTCACGCCTGAGATCGCTGGCGTTGATTTTCTGAATTGTCATTGATTTGAAAACCCTCTGTTCCCATTCCAAGGCCTCTTTGGTGCTTTCTCTGAGCTCTGCCTCTATTGATTTTTGCAATTTTTCCTCCTCTTCCTGTGTTAGATCCTGGGGCTCTTGAGAGGAGCCTGCTATGCTTTCCTCTGGAATGGGTGTGTCCACAGGATCTGCCACATTGTCGAGGTCGATGCCCTCATTAGCAGCTAGCCCTGAGCTCTCTGCTTTTGCTTGTTGCCGGCCTTTCAACTCCTCAATTTGCTTGAGGAGCGTCTGCTTTTCCACTTCGGCTTGTTCGCCCATAGTCACGAGGAGGTCATTGAGTTCAGCATTTACTTTTTCAGCCTCCTTGAGCTTTATCTATATGCTCTCCAACTCTTCTTGTAGGGCCTTTTGGCTGTCCTCCAATTTGGTTTGCATTGCGATAGAACCTTCAGCCATGATCACCCTCTGCTTCTTCTCAAGAGTCAAATCCCTTTGGAGTTCTTGCATCTGCTCTTCATACATTTGACTCTCCGAAATAACTTGAGTTGAGCTTGTAGCTCTAACTCTCGCAGGTGATGCTCTCAGCCTCTGGATGGTTTGATCTTTGACTTTTAATTGGTCCTTGAGCTCAAGGACTTCATCCAGGCTTGCTTCTTGTTCTATTTCCGCCTTCTCCTTAGCATTCCTCAAGGCCTCTACTTCTTTAGTTTCTTCTGGTAGCTGGAGTGTCAGATTATCTCTTTCTTTTTCTGCATCTCGCAATGACTTGCTGAGTTGCAGGCACTCTTCTTCAGCTGCTTGCAATCTCTTTGCCGCTGCCTCATTTGCTTCTTCCTTTGCTTGGCAGTTTTGTAGAGCAGTGGCTAGGCTGGCCTGGAGGTCAGCTTCTCTTTCTTTGTGTCCTTGGCTTTTTGCCTGCAGTAGATCTCTTTCCATCTTGGTCTTTACTTCATTGGCCTTTAGAGGTATCAATTCTTCGTCTGATGCCACAGATTGTGCCCTTATTCCGGCTCGCATTGTCATCACCACATCCCAATCATTCGAGGGCGGGTGCAGGTCTACCGTGTCGGTATCAATCTCCTTTAGCTCAATTAGCCGGATGCCTGGCATCTATTCTTCATGCCCTGTCCTCGCCAAGTCGAATGCGACTGTGGCGGCTTCTTCCCTTGTATAGCCTGTAGCTAGCAGGTCCAGAAATGCATAATATGCTTCTTCAAGTTCTTTTTGCTCAGATGCAGGCTTGGCCTCTTCCTTGGGCTTAGGTTCTGGCTTTTGCTCTTGCTCTTCAGCCCGGTGTTCTTCTTGATTGTCTCCAGCCTCCTTATCTTCTGGTGGAGGGCTGCTAGAAGGTGGTGATGGTGATGGTGATGGCTGTGGGCTAGGTTTAGGGCTATCTGGTAAAGCTGTAGGTTTGCCCTTTATATCTCTATCTGCTTTCGTCTTTCTTTCCCTTTCCTGGTTTTCTTGTTTATCTAGCAACGTCTGCCGTATCTGCTCCACTTCTTCCTCAGTGAAAGGGATGTGGGGAATGTTTTCCGCTGCGGCATCAAGAATGTCGAAATTCTTGATGTAGTCTTCAAAGCGGTCCCTCTGCACTCTTCTTGAGGATCCGAACATAGACTCGAGGGATGGCTTCCATAATTTGTTTAAATCGCCCTTAAGGGCTCTTTCTGCTCGGAAACTCTCCATCAGCCTCTCGAGTCTAGCCGCTTTTTGTTATCGAGTCTCTTTGACCGGCACTTGAGCAGATTCTGTTTTTCCTTTCTTCTGCTCAGGTTGCTCCTCTTCCATTGGCTCTAGTCGTCTCTTCAACCTTGTAGACACCCTTGGTGCTCTTTGTGGCTCGTCTTCTTTGTCTTCCTTCACCCTGAGCCAGTCATTCTGAGATGGGGTGACCGGTCAGGCCACCTTCCCTTGGCATGCAGTGCTGCATAAACTACCTTGGTTATCATCTCTCCTGGCACTATGTAGGTTGGCTTTTTGTTTCCCATCTTCACCAGGCTGTCATGTATGTATGCCGCATAATTGATTATCTTTGGGGTGCCCTTTGTCATTGCCCAAGTAAATGTTGTGGCAATTGCACTTGGCGGCATCCTATACTTCTGCGGCCTCTTCGTGCACATGTGGAAGTATTGGTTGTACAATTGGCTCATGATCGCCACCTTTGGGTTGGCGATGTCTTCAAAAGTGTAATTAGACTTTTTCTCTTTGTACACCTTTACTTCATCCCTTCTCTTTGTCACGCTGTCTCCCTGATTGGAGAGATCTAGTGCATGGGTGACAACCCTTTCCGTGATAATGATCTCTATGTTGGGTCTGCCGTGAAAATCAGTCACCTTAGCCACTCCATCTTCTTTAATGCTGGTCACAAACTCCCATACCCTTTTGACGTCCACCCCCGCTGGGATTGCTTCGAAATAGTTATGGAGGTCAATTTTCTCCAAGTAGCCGGCCATTTTGCTTCGGACAAATTCATTGAACTCCCTTGGCAGCATTGGCAGCTCTATTACATTTCCGTCATTGTCCTTGAACACACCTTGGTAGATCTTTAGGTCGTTTGACTCTAGTAGATCTTCCTGTATCCAGGTGCTTGTGGGCTTTAATGTTCCCTCTGGAATGACAAATGGTTCCACCTTGTCCAGATAGTCTTTGATTGTCATTCTCTTCTTCTTTGCCGGTGACTTCGAGGCTGCCATAGACCCTGTTGCACTCAGCAATCCGAAGTTAGCGTTTTTTCCATATTAGCTGCTAAACTGAGTTTTACTTATCCAAATGACTTGAAAATTGAAATTATAGCCTAAAAGGAACTTGTGAAGCTGTGCATGTGCTCACAGTGCAAATTTGACCAAAAAAATCCATCTAGACACCCTACGCGTAGGATGTCTTTTTCTTCAGAAATGGTTCATACTTGACATGTAGGTAGTGTAAGGCTCAAGGAACATGGTTATAAGCTTGGATTTGAATTTGGATGTCAAAAAGTGGATTTTTGGGCTGATTTAGGCTTTAGGTCACAATTTTGGTAGATTGTCCATCATGGGAAGCAATTGATGTCCAAATGGGTTAAAACTTGGTATATGGGCTCAATGCATCATGGTATTAGCTCCTATGGTGTCATTTCTTGCACAGAAGTCTAAATCTAAGCTTAAGACATCCTACGCGTAGGATGTCTTTTTCATCACAATTGCATGAAACTTGATCTGTGGGTTGTCCTTGACCTATGGAACATAGCCATGTTCTTGGATTTGCATTTGGATAATAATTGATGCCTGTAGGGCTCCGTGAGGTGTTTTTGGGCTCAAAAAAGTGTATCTTGAAGGTGTTGGGGATCAAAAGTGATTAGAAGGGCTTGAAGCTTGACATATGGGCTCTTGTTGATGAGGTTATCAATTCTGAAATGACAAAACTTCTCCTTCATGCCCAGATGGTCCATAAGACATCCTACGCGTAGGATGTCTATTTCCTCATTTTAACTCCTAGACCACACAGAAAGTTAGCTGATGTGTATGTGAATGTGCTGTGCAAGTTTCATGAGATTTGGACAAGATTTGATAGGTCAAAGGCCCATTAGTGCCTTTATGCCCTAACTTTGCGTTTTTCCATGCATATGAGGTCCAATCTCATCCAAATGTGATGAAACTTGGGGTATGGCTTGTAAATGTCATTTAGAACATGTGCATGAAAAGAATTGTTGGGTTTTGTGCCAAAAAATGCCCTTGAGACATCCTAACGCGTAGGATGTCTCCTGGTGATTTTTCCTTTGTTAGTGCTCCCAGTGCTTGCCCTTTGCCCCCCTAAGTCCCTTTTGAGCCTAATTTCAACAAAAAAGTCAAATGTATAGAGTATAACTCCCTATGTGGACTTCAGAGCCTCCGAGCCGTTTTCTGACTTTTGGAGTGCTTTTTGGCGATGAAATTCCTCGATGTTGGTCTCCATAGATTCCCAATCCCTTGGGGATCCTTGCCATATGGGTTTTGTCGACTTCGGCTTCACCGGAGCTTCATTTGGCAATTTGTCGCTCTAGAAGCACCCGTGGCTGCGTTTACATACCTTTGATGATTTGTGTGTTAAGTATGGAGCCTGATTTACCCTTGTAATTTTCTGTGGTAAAAGCGCACATTTATAAGGCCCCCATTATGAGGAGAGCCATTGTGCATGAAGGAAAATCACTCACCGGAAACCAAAATTTTCACGGACAAGAATCAGGGGCAAATTTTTTTTTCGCCGGAATATTATGGCCGGAAGTCAATGGCCGGTGGCCGGTGGTCGGAAGTCAATGGCCGGTGTCCGAATTCAATGGCCGGTGGCCGAATTCAAAAGCGGACTTGTCTTCTCAAGGGCGGCCACACATGGGCGGATTGGAGGGTCCGATTTGGAGTTATTCGCACAAGGGCGGCTACACATGGCTGTCTTTCATAAGAGAGGGCAGCCCTTTTGGCCTATAAAAGGAGGCCATTTCTACACACATTTCATAGTGTGAAGTTGATGCAACAAGGTGAGTGTGAGGTGGTGAGAGTGAAGCAAGGCGGGAGCTCTATCAAGGGTTTAATCCCTTTGTAAACTACTTCTTCTTTTGAAGTGCTAAAGCCATTGAGTGGCTGCTTTCCCGTGGACGTAGCCCACATTGGGTGAACCACGTATATCGTGTGTACTCTCTCTCTCTCTCTCTCTCTCTCTCTACTCTATAATCTCTTGTGTGTGAAATCTATCTCTCTCCATTAAGTAATCTACTCAAAAATCTATTTAGCTACGTCTTATTTCCTAACATTGTGGTGGTCCACCACCATAGGACTTGGTTGTTGATGGTCTAGGAAAGCCGTTCGTGAAGTTTGGTGGCAAACGGACTTGCGGTTTGGCCGCAAGTGCATTTTGATGCTTTGTCTGTCTGATGCCGTTTTTGAGGTTTAGTGGCGCTTCGGGTCACTTTTTGGTCATGCGGGTCATATGGACTTGTCGATCATGTCGATATGCTCCTACCCATAAATTTTGGTAGCATTTGGTCGCAGTTTCGCCGATTTCCCATTTGGTGGCCTCTTGCAGGTTTCTGGGAATTAGGGTTTTTCCCGATGGTTTCCCACTGCCTTTGGCTATCCAGGACTGGTCTCCTAGACCAGGGTAAGCTGCCGATGAAGTCTTTTTGCTTTTGGGTTAGCCGTTTGGCCGCCGTTTCTACTTGCAGGTCTCTTATACCGCCCGCTTTGTGTGTGACTTCTATGCTAGTTCTCGCTACAAATGACAAACATGCGCAAAAAGCTCAAGGTGGTGAGCCTACCTCTCATGTCTGGAGCTGGTCGAGTAGCCATGCACATCGTAGAAGCTGCTGGAAGATCGATCCGCTCTAGGTGGCAGAAGCTCTCTCCACAAGGTCAATAGTGAGAATGAGCTAAAAATGGGGTGAAAATTTCTTATAATGGAGGTCCCGGAACCATTTTTCATGAAATTTGACATGTGCTCCTATCTTTCTGCAAGATGCGGTTTAGGCTCAAAAATTTCTTGATTTGGACTCCATTTGCTCTGTTTACCAGAAATTTGTCATTTCGGTCAAAACCTGGCCAAAACATGCTTTCCGCTCTAGTCTCATAATTGCACCCCCACCGTACCATAGGTTGTCTTTTAGTCACTGGTCATCCCCATATTTTTTTGTTTTTCATTACGACTGTTTTTCACCAGCTTTTTATATTTTTGAAGTTTTTCTGCCGAAAATTAGCAAAATTAAAAGAAAAATAGCAAATCAAACCCAAAAAATCCCCAAAATTCATAATAGATCACAAACATCGCCGCAACACATTATATACACTCACATGCAATTTTTATGGCCGGATTTCTCCGTTTTACCAGTATTTTTCCTGAAAAATGGTTATTTCTACTTATATACACACACCTAAGGGCTTGATTTGGCGTTTGGCCCCATAGACCTGTAGCTTCATGATGTATAAGGGCATATATACTTGGGTTACTCCAGAAAATTTTGCAATCAAACGTCGACCCTTTAAAAAGTCTAAAATCATGCCCTTTTTTGCTGTTTATGTTATTGGTTCCGCATAGAGAATGCCTCCCCCCCTCCTAGTCGGAGTCCTCCTGGACGACAAGGTCTCGCCTCGTAGTATGTGCCGTGCATAGGTTGAAAAAGTCGTGCTAATGCCGGGCCGATTAATGTGGCCCTATTTTATGCATATTCGGTCAATGCATGGAAAAATTAATGCTGTGCAAGAGAAGGGAATAAGCAAGATGCTTATTGGCATTCACTATCGAGGTTTCCTGTTTTTTTTGCAAGTAGCAGCTATAATTCTACTGCTCTTTGTTTAATGGTCTTTTTGGCCAGAGGCAATTGCTTTGCCGACACTGTTGATGGAGTCGTAGCTGTTTCTGAGGATGGAATTGGCTGGGATATGATAGCTATGGGCCGTATGGCCTTGGCTTTCCATTGGTAGTTTGGTGCTGCCAACTTTGCCACTAGTTTGTCTGTCATCGGCACCCTCTTATATCTGTTTGCCTGGTTGACCTGCAGATGTCTGCTTTCCATTGTTGCTTGTACAGTAGGTACTTGCTTTGTCTTTTGCTTTGGTATCCAAATGTGAGTGATATTAGGGTTTTGGCTAAGCATTTTCTTTGGAATCCATATCTGCTTGGTTACCTTGGTTTTGGGTTGCACCATCTGCTTTGTTGGAATCTGGTTGTCACATTGTGCTTTTCCCGCCATGGCTTTTCTATCCTTCCGCAGCCATACTTGTTAACCTTGTTTTGGTAGCCTAGATTTTTGCAGTGTACCCGGTGATTTCGGCTGTCTATGATGAGCATGGTTGGCCTTTACCTGGTTGTTTGTCTCAGGTTTCATGTTGATCTTTGGTGGTATGTGTTCTTTTGTTTTTGTTGCCAGTGATTTCATGGCTTGCATTTGATCGTGATGGTCCTTTTGAGCAAAAGCTATCACCTGCTGTTCGTGTTCGTGCTGGATTTTGACCACCTGTGCTTTCCAGTCTATTTGGACATTGTATGCTTTTTGCCAAGGTTGCCCTAGCATCATTGGTTGTTGTGTGCTTTCATCTGTCACCACATAGAATTTGTGTGGGTAAATATATTGATGTAACTGTATATGCAATATAATCCACCCTAATGTTTTCAATGGATGTGATGTGCTACTTTCCAGCACTTGGGGAGTAGGATGATGTTGATCTGTGACTTGGAGCTGTTGGTATAATCCGTAAGAGATCAAATTTGCTTGAGCACCCGAATCGAGCAAGGTTGGTGATTCAACTTGATTGTTGCCCACCTTGACTGTAATTATTGGCTCTACTGTGTCCTCTTCCAAGTTCATTAGTCTAATGGCATTGATTCTCAATGGTGGTTTACATTGTTGTTGTTGTCGCAGAAGCCGTCTTTTTACAATGCGTTCCTGTGCTTCGGTTTGAGCTTCCTCCCGTACTCTCTCTTTTTCCTTCATTCTTTGCTTTCCTTGATGAATTTGTTGGAGCATCTCCTATGTGAGTGGTAGGTGATATCTCCTTAGTCAACACCCACTAATCCAGTTTGGCATTTCTTCACCTGCTAATGTAGCAAGCTTGACAACCCCACTTTGTGATAGATCATGAATCACAAATGGTCCCATCCCTCGCTTTTTCAGTTTCTTGGCATGTTGCTTCAAGGTATAAACAAGTACGTAATCACCTGTTTTAAACTCTTTGGTACGCACATGTTTGTCGAAAAATTCCTTTTGTCTTCTCTTTTTAGCCTAGATCGAAGCGACAGCTCGTAAGCGGAGTTCAACTAGCTTTTCAAGATCATTAATTCGTGAAGAGAGTTCATGCCCTGTCCAATCCAAGCTTGTTGCTACTCGTAGAGTTGGTATTAAAAACTCTATGGGTAGTATAGAATTTAGCCCAAACACCATGTTGTATGGTGTTGTTCCTATTGAGGTTTTGTAAGCTACCCTGTATGCCCATAGTGTTGAGTGTAGCTGCTGATCCCAATCGGTCCTTGAATGTGACACTATTTTAGTGAGAACCGTGCATAGTGTTTTATTTGTGTCCTCCGCTTGCCCATTGGCCTGTGGATGGTATGGTGCTGATTTTCTATGTATGACCATGAAATCCTCTAGTAGATATTCAATGACTTCATTGAGGAAGTGTGATCCACGGTCACTGACAATTTCTATTGGTAACCCGTAACGTACAAAAACATTCTCATACAAAAATTGAGCCGTGGTGCGTGCATCAGCTTTTTGTGTTGCTTTGGCTTCGACCCATTTTGTGAGATAATCCGTAGCCACAATGATATATTGGGTATGGGTGTGATATGCAGGGGGTGATATAGGTCCCACAAAATCAATGCCCCACTTTGCAAATTCCCTTGCCCCCATCATTGGCCTTAATGGCATCTCATCTCTTTTGATTGGTACCTTGGTGCGTTGACATGCATCACAACATTTGACAAACTACTCGACATCCATGTGCAATGTAGGCCACCAAATTCCTGCGGTTAAGACAAGTTTTGCCGTCTTATCGCCCAAAAAATGGCCTCCACTTACTTTGCTATGTGCATGTTCTAGAATTAGCAGGTATTGGCTTTCACTTGCACAGATTCTAAGTTGGTTGTCCTTTCCCCGTTTATAGAGTTGATTTCCAATTAGCTGAAAGTCACGAGCTTCCAGCTCTATAGCTTTCTCCCGTGCTCTTGTAGTGTTCTCAGGGAACGTTCTGGTGGTTAGGAAGTCAATGATATATTGACTCCATGCAGGTGCTATGTTCACCCAAAACAAAGTTGCGTGATCCACTGGTCGTTTGGCGCTACATACTGTACAATTGGTAACATAAGAATGTGTATCCGCATACATAGTTGGCCAATAAACCCCTAATTGTTTTAGTCTTTGGTGTGTTTTCACTGTCGAACAATAAAATGCACAACCCAGGACATGAGCCTCTTCCAGGTAGCACTCGGATTCTTCCGGATTTATACATAATCGTAGGATTAGGTCAGATTCAAGATGATACAGCCGTCCTGCTATCAACTGAAAGTTTTTTGTTTGTCGAATTGTTCGCTGTTTGGATCTACATCCTGTATTATCAAACTCACTTCCAAAGGAGAGAATGCTAACTATTTCCTGAGACCATTTGGGTACCATTTCAATGTTGAAAAGATAAGCATCTGGTATGTCATCATCTACCCCTTGAGGAGCTTCCCCGTTGTGTATTCTTGAAAGATGATCAGCTCGCAGATGCGTTTTCCCTTTTTGACCACCACTGTGAAGTCAAACTCTAGCAATATAATAAACCAGCGTACGATCCTCCCTGTGTTGCAAGGTTTATTTACTAGGTATAAAAGAGCTTGATGATCCGTGAAGAACACAAATTTGTTTGCAAGCAAATAATGCCGAAATTTCTTTACAGCATAAATCATTCCTAACCCTTCCCTATCAGTGGTTGTGTAGTTATTTTCTGCACTGTTTAACTGTCGGCTCGCATAGCAAACTGGAAAATCCATTGTTCCGTCTCCAGGTTGAGCTAGAATGCTTCCAATGGCATATGCCGAAGCATCAACGTGCACATGGAATATCTTGTCCCAATCTGGTGCCTTTAGCAAAAGTGCGGATATAAGTTTTTCTTTCAGCCTTTGGAATGAAGTCTCACACTCATTGGTCCATTCGAAATTGACTAGCAAACGATATAGAGGTTGTGCGATGACCGCATACATGTAGATGAATCTTCGATAATATCCACAGTGCCCCATAAAGGATTGCACTTGTTTTGCATTAGTAGGCCTGGGCAAGTCTACAATGACTTTGACTTTGTCCAGGTCTGTGGTTATGCCGTTTCTTGAGACAATGTGTCCTAAGATTCATTCTTGCTTAACCATAAATACACACTTTTTCGGGTTTAGACAGATTCGACATGTTCTGCACTTTTCAAAGACCTTTTGCAAATGGTCGATATGTTCCTCTCGCAGAAGAGAGTGTACACACAGGTCATCCATGTATATTTCTAAGAATATTCTTAGGTATTCCTTGAAAGCGTGAGTCATTAACCTCTGGAAAGTGGCTGGTGCATTTGTTAAGCCAAATGGCATAACTCGATATGCATAAATCCCCCATTCTATGGCAAAAGCTGTTTTGTGTTGATCCTCCCTTGCTATTGACAATTGGTTGTATCCTGAAAACCCATCCAGAAAGGAATAAGCCCGTTTCCCGGCCACTCGCTCAAGGACATGTTCTGTAATTGGCAAGGAATATTATCCCTTATGGTTGCCGCATTCACCTTTTTGAGGTTTACACTCACTCGCAGTTTTCCATTCTTCTTGGGAACGACCACAATAGGTGAAACCCAATCTGTGTGTTCAATTTCATAGATGAACTCTACGTCCATCATCCTATCAATCTCTTCTTTGATTCGTTTGAAAAATGTGTCATTATATGTATAAGGGCGTTGTTTGCTAGGTTTTGCATCCGATTTTAAAGGAATTGTATGTTGGCATATCAATGGATCAACTCCTTTAAGGTCTTTATAGGACCAAGCAAACACATCTTTATATTTCGTGAGAAGTTGTGTTAGCTGTGCTTCCTCCTCACGCTCTCAATCATTAGCTATATAGACCGGATGGGGCTTTTCACCTGGTTTTGCGAGGTCTATTCTTTTTGCATTTTCAGGCCCATCGTAAGATTCTTGGTTGGTTCTCTCCCGGATTGGTGGTGTCATGATGATTTTTCTATCCTGAATAGTAAAATTTCCTATAGTGTGGTGGTACGTTCATGTTGCCCTTTCCTGACTCCCCTTTACCATCACTATCCTCTTCAGTAGTCCATATCTCCCTCAAAGACCGTTTCAGTTCTTGGTATTTCTGTTTACGCTCTAGTTTGGTCCACTCTTGGTCTTTTGTTGGTTCTTTTTTTGACTTTTCAAATTTTTGTGATTTTGTTTCAGCCCTAGCTTTTCTTTCCTGTTTTATTTCTTCTCGCATTCGTTCTTTTCGATTTTCTGAGAATTTCCCTGATATTTGATCTTTCACACAATCCTCTGCTTTTACAAGCATCAAATAGTGAGTTTTACCTTTTATCGTGGGCATCAGGTTCTCTCTCACTTTATTTCCGGCTCTTTTCTTCCTATAGCGTTCTTGGCGTCTAGGGTGTTGATTAGCAAAATCATAAAACTTGATATTCTCGACTTCATTCCCACGCTCATTGGAGGTGTCCAAACACTCATTATCTGCCTCATCATTTACTTCCAGTTGTTCAGAAGAGTTGTAAAACTCTTCTTGTTCTGGAGGTACTACCGTCTCTTTTTCTGGCACCACGCTTACCATGTAATAGGGCAGCACATCGTAACCATCCTTATCGCAAAATTTTGTTGTTGGATTGTCGGTAATGGTACAGACATCTAACGTCGCCAGTATGTGTTCCCATTCTAGAGGCTCCAAGGCATCTTCAGGGAATGGTTCCGGAATATACTCTTTGTCCTCAATTGCTCTCTCTAAGACGCATTCCTCTTTCCTTAAGCTTCCACAATGTGAAGCTCCGCACATCCATAGCTCTTTTGGTTGCCCCAACCATGCTGGTAGCTCTGATCCTGCTATTGTAGCCGAATCAAACTCTTCCACCGGTGTTTGGTTTACATCTTTGTAACTATGGTCTTTCATTGTATTTTAGTTGTCGTCTCCCCATGTCTGAGGTATATGTGGTCATAACCCCAATCTTGGACCATCTTCAGTTGTCGCATGAATGGTCGTCCCAAGATTATCTCATAATTGTTCTTTTTGTCGAAATCGACTATTGCAAATGTATGCTCATACTCGATCCTGCATGAAGTGACAATTACTTTTTCCAAGAGTCCGAGAGGCTTTTCCATGAAACCATCTGCCAACTACAGCTTCATTCTGGTAGCCCTCAGAGCTGGTTTTCCCCATTTCTTCCAGATTTCCTTGGTGGCGATAGCAACTCCAACTCCAGCTCCACTGTCAAGAATGGCTTTGGAAACTACTCCTTGGAATTCTACAGGTAGCGTCGTGTTTCCGTCTTCTCCCTCACAATATTCTCCAACCTTATTCAATGGTACCGGCCTAGTGTTTAGGTTAGGCCTGTCCAATTCCCTGATTCCTTCTTGTAGTTTCAAGGTGGGGTCCTTCACTCCAAATTTTGCTAGGCATTTTCCTACTGTGGTCCACATGTTTGGCCTTATCCTTAGGAGTTCTGCTAACTTGATTGTGCATGCCACCGGGGTGGATAACAACTCAATCAATCCTTGTTAATCCATCACCTTGTTAGACGAAAGTCTTTGAGATGGGATTTCTCTCACTTCCGACTTAGCTTCATATTCTCCTAGGTAAGAGGGTAAGGTTCTCAAAGAGTCTGGTTGGCTGTTCTCCAAACTAATAGATCCTTGGTCTCCCCCTTGTGAATGTATCTCAAAGTTTATTTGTGATCTTGCCTCAAATTCTTCAATAGGAGGTAGGATCACATTCTTTTCTTTTCTCGTGCTATTCATGTGGTCATTCATCCTATTAGCCTCGTTGGCCTCTCGGATTTGCTTCTACAGATCATATAGACCATTATCGCCCTTTCCCATTTTTGCCAATATTTTATGATGGACCCCGTCACTTGCCTCATCGGTGGTATTGGGCACTATGATAGGCTCTCCCCTGGATTCATATTTATTAGTGAGTCTTTTTTTTGTTTCCTCATGTTTCTCCAATGTTGGTTGGATAGGGGTTGGAGCTGGTGCGTCATGGCAATTTGCCGGTTTTCCCAACGGGTCTTCCATCAATGATTGAGTCGTCTCGATCATCTTTTTACACATATCCAACCTTTGTTTTTCTATTTCCGCATATGGATATGTCTAGTGTTGGCGGAAAATATCAAAAAATGAAATAGTCATACCTGTTCAGGCGGTGACACGGGCCCAAGCCCAAAGAAGGACGAACGGACCCATAATAGAAGAACCTTTGCTCCTGGGTTTGGTTTTTTTTAAGTCGAGCTTCATAGGTTTTTAGAAGCGCATCCACTTGCTCATTTACATTGTCTGCCAGCACAGATCCTCCTGATCCTGCACTTTTGGGCTCAGCTAATTCCTTTGGTGCTATGGCTGTTGTGGTGTGTGAGCTTAGGCTAGCTAGATCTTCTAACCGCTCCAACCTGTTCTTTGTATGTTTCAACTCATCGGATAGGGCTGTTTGCTCTCGCTCTTTCCTGGCTTTCCTATGCGCCTTTCTTGCCTTCCAAGTGCTTCTCGGATTTTTCGTTTCTGAACTTTGGGCATCTGTTTTTGGTTCTTCTATTATGGGTTCGTTCATCCTTCTTTGGGCTTGGGCCGGTGTCACCGCCTTAACAGGTATGACATGTGTGGCCGCCCATGTGTGTCCGAATTCAATGGCCGGTGGCCGGTGGCCGGTGGCCGAATTCAAAAGCGGATTTGTCTTCTCAAGGGCGGCCACACATGGGCGGATTGGAGGGTCCGATTTGGAGTTATTCGCACAAGGGCGGCTACACATGGCTGTCTCTCATAAGAGAGGGCAGCCCTTTTGGCCTATAAAAGGAGGCCATTTCTACACACATTTCATAGTGTGAAGTTGATGCAACAAGGTGAGTGTGAGGTGGTGAGAGTGAAGCAAGGCGGGAGCTCTATCAAGGGTTTAATCCCTTTGTAAACTACTTCTTCTTTTGAAGTGCTAAAGCCATTGAGTGGCTGCTTTCCTGTGGACGTAGCCCACATTGGGTGAACCACGTATATCGTGTGTACTCTCTCTCTCTCTCTCTCTCTCTCTCTCTCTACTCTATAATCTCTTGTGTGTGAAATCTATCTCTCTCCATTAAGTAATCTACTCAAAAATCTATTTAGCTACGTCTTATTTCCTAATAGAAAAACATTTCAATGCCACACACGGACTAGCAAACACTTTTAACACCTCACAAACCACTTGACCACCACAACAACTACTCTAATCTACAAATCCTAACTAAAACTACCTAGTTGCAGACCCTCGATAAGACACATGCTTCTTGGTGACAGGAGAAAAGCACGACACAAACCCCAACGGCCTCTAAAACGACCGGAGCCAATGCACGCCGTGAGCCGGTCACGATAAAGTGAACAAGGGGCACCACCTAGCTTTGAGCAGCTAGGATGCAGACAACGGTGATTTGAAATATCACAAATTCTACACACACGTGCACACACACACACACACACATACACACAAAGAAAGAGAGAATAGAGAGAATAGACAGGTGATGAAAACCCTCGGGGGTGTGAGGGATAATTATTCTCTTGCCAAATTTACAACAACCTTATTTCTGGCAAGGTGGCACATCATGGTGATAGAGAGATAGAGGGAGAGATTGCGAGCATACTTGGTGCGTTCTCTAGAGATGACTCATTGACATGAACACTTGCTAACAAGTGTGTGTGTGCATCAACCGTTGGAGTCGAGATGTAGACATAGCTCCCTTTACATAATACAATTCCCAAAACAAACCACTATGCTAAGTCCCCTCTCTTGTGAAGCAAATGTTGCCAATTCCTCCCACCAAAACACTACCAAGTGCTAACCTCTCATTACCTTGCCCCACCCGATAGTAACCTCTCAGTGTCTTTTTATAAGTGCTGGCTGCTTTAGATTAGGGTAATCTGGCTTGATTAGGATAATCTAATCAGGGGAGACAAAGCAAGGCGGTGGGCCTTGGGTGGTTGACCCTTGCTTTGTCTTGGGAAATATTATAAGGAAAACCTCTAGGTGGGCCTTTGTGACCATCACCTACTAGAGAGATGAGAATTTACAAATTTGGGATTTTTTAACAAGGTTTGGTTGGAACTGGAAAAATGATGACAACCTACGGTTTTTACTGAAGAGGGCATCGTGGATGCGATGCTGGTGAATAGCAGCCTCTCTGGTGCGTCGATGTAGCGCGTTCATCACTTCGGGGTCGGTCGGGGCATGCCTTCGGTGCCTTTGCTTGTTTTGGTGTTGGCGGCGCGTGCTTTGGCCGTCTTCTTTTCTTTTCGTTGATGACGTAGATTGCCTTCGATTTTTTTTTACTTTTCTTTGGTGCATGCATATATGCGTGCGTGTATTTGGTTGTATAGGTGCACGTGCCGTGTATTTATGTATGTATGTGTATGTGTTTGTGAGTGCTTATATGTATGGGTATATGTGTTTGTGTATGGTGTGCGTGGGATATTGGTTACCAAGCCAAGAGAGATGATCAGAGAGTGTGAGATGAGGGGGACATGTGTGTCTGTATATGTGTGTAGGTGAATGTGTGTGTTTGTATGTGTGTGTGTGTGTGTATATATATATATATGCCCATGCTTGGCGTGTTCATCTGCACAGAACGAGGGGGGGAAGACGTGAGCAAGTGGGTGGGGGAGAGGGAGAGGGAGTAACGGTGTGTGTGTGTGTGTGTGTGTGTGTGTGTGAGAGAGAGAGAGAGAGAGAGAGGACGAGAGGAGGGGAGAGAGTCAATGGGGTGGGGAGAGAGGGAGAGGGAATAGCGGGCTAAGGAAATGGTAGGGCTGGGTGTGTGTGTGTGTGTAGATGAGAGAGAGAGAGAGAGAGAGAGAGAGAGAGAGTTCCGGCTTCTTGTAGGCCACGAGGGAGATAGAGAGGGAGGATGGCCGGGCCACCTGCGGCTTGAGGCTACTGACAAGAGAGCGAGAGAGTGAGTTGTGAGCGAGAGATGAGAGAGAGAAGGAGTGGTTGAGGGAGGGAGAGTGTGTGCCGAGAAGGGAGAGAGGGGAAGAGGGAGGTGCGTAGGGAAAATGATAGAGAGAGTGGGATATTTCCTTCCATGCCCGCGGGGCCTTTGCTCAGAGAGAGGGGAAGAGAGTTGGATCGATGGAGGGAGAGATGGATTATGACGGCCCACCAGGGGAATAAAACAAGAGGGAGAGAGAGGGAAGGGAGAGTGAAACCGAGGGCGGCCTGCTAGGATGGAGTATGGACGAGTGAGGGCATGAGGGTGATAAGGATGGCCAATCGAGGGGGGGGGGGGGGCATGTGACGAGGCCATGCCAGTAAAAGCTAGGTCCGTGAGGTTGACCAGACATTGCCGAGCCTTCCGACGGTGTCGCCAAGGCTTCAGCAGAGGAAAAATTATCTTTTTTCTTTTTCTTTTCTTTGATTTCCAAAAATTGGCTATCATTAGCTCCCCTTTTGGCTAGAGGCATTCATGTCTCTAGCCGTGACTCTAATTCTTCTTCATCTGATCTGTAGGAGCCGATATCGAGTTGCCTTCTGAACTAGCCATTCCATTTGGCCATTGGTGAGATTTCTGGGATATTCATGAATCTACAACGGGTCCCGGTGATAGTTTGCTCCTTGGAATAGTGTCGGTTGATTAAATGGGAAGTCCATGGCTTCCAGAACTTTGTGCCATTGTCCTCCTGGATCCCAAGTGAAGAATAGGATCATTGTCTGCAGTGTCCAAATAATAAAATTTTCATGCCAAATAGAACCAAATTTGTAACCACCAGTAGCAAGAGGGGAAATGAACATCTTGGATCCTACAAAGATAGAACTGAAAATTATGATTCCCAAGAGTGTGCAAAGAATCCACCATATATGGCCACCTTGTTGGTGTGGTGAGCTCCAGTTGTCTTCAGAATCTTGCTTACTGTCACGATTGGAAAAACCTGCAAGCATATCATGCATCTCTTGGGTGTGCTCAAACATGTCAGCTGTCTTTTCTGATGTTGATAGTAAGCCGCCTACATTGCGGCTTAAATACAAGCGTAACCCACTTATCTCTCTCCATAGAGAGGATGCACTGTTTGTAAAAAATTGCACCAAATTGGGAATGAGGCCTTCATTCTTGCACCTTATCAGCCTTTTGTCTATCCATGGCTCCTTAACTCTTATCTCCATGCTGATCTTACCTCTATATGTTCTAGCGGTTAACCATAACCGTAGGTCTGATGCATCCCATGCAAACACAATGCTATGTTGTGGAGGAGTGTGGAACATCCTTAAAAGGTTGGCAACATATTCACAAAGGCGGCACGTAACACATCCCATGCATTCTTGGTAGCCTAGGGCAAAGCATTGTACCAAGACTTGGCCTCTACTTTCATCAGTAGAGGAAAAATTCAAAGCCGTGAGGCGTCGTCATCCTTGTTGGAAACCACACAAGCGATGTCGAAATCATCCAGAAAGTCGGTGGTGATGTCTTCTCCCTTCTTTCCACTGAACGTGGGGAAAGAAACACTTGCCATGGTAGTGACTCAAGAAATTACAAACTCTTTTTTTTTTATATAAGATTAATGACAATAGCGGCTCATAGCGGCTTTTTTACAGGGTTGGGTGGATAGATTAAAACAGGATAAATAATGGATCGCAAAGCTAGAACAAAATAAAAATGCTTACATCAAAAGAGTGGTAGTAGTCCAGAAGGGGCAAGATGATGGGATGTGGAGATCTCAGGATTTCATAAAGCATCTCGGTTCCGAATAGGAAAACAATCTTTTGCTGGTAGAATATCTTCCTATCAATATACACATTTACATGCATGTGTTGCAAGAAAGGGAAAGGAAATACTTCTGGCCTATTGTTATTATCCATGTCGGGTGTAGGGCAAGGATCTTGACCACTAGGGTTGTGTACCTTAGGTGTTGATGAGGTGACACCTTCACCACATGCTCCTACCTCTTGTAGAAGTCCACACAATCCTCCACATTAGGTTCAAAACAGACTGGGCGAGAAGAGTCTACCTCAATTGGATTTCCATTCTGCATGCGGCGACGACGCTTGGGTGGTCAAACTTCATTTGAACTCTCCAAGCCTAGAGAGAGTGTAGGCCCACTTGTGTCCACCAAATGCTTTATGCCTTCGGACTTAGACTTTGTGGTTGATGTAGTTGACGACTCCTCTCGAAGCATTAGAGAGAAAACACTTGGCGCTACAGAAAATCTAACTGTCGTGAGAGAGCCGCAGTTTTCAAAAGCAAAACTCACCGTTCTTTCTTCACTTCCTCTGTCGGAACTCATTGACAGAATTCTTTGGTTGACAATAGTGATGGCACTTCATAGCCTTCCCACCTGATGCTCTCAACTTGCGGTTAGCACGAGCAATACGAGATGGAGAGGTTACCTCTTGTATGTTTATGATGGTGTATTCTGGCAGCAGCACTTCGATGAAGGCGGTCAATGCTTCTCCAGTCTCTTCCTCCTTCGTTCTCCAGTTAGAGAATTCCTTTAGCCATTCGTCCATGATTGATGAGGTGCATTGCTTTCAGCATTGTAAACTGAAGGTTGACGAGAAGCCCTCCTCAGTGGGGGCACCAAATGACGGGAGCAAAGTGCCACACGAACCCCGATGGCCTCTAAAACGTCGAGAGCCAATGCACGCCGTGAGCCGGTCACGGTAAAGTGAACAAGGAGCACCACCTAGCTTTGAACGGATAGGATGCAGACAACTATGATTTAAAATATCACAAATTCTACACACAGACACACACGCACACACACACACACACACACACACACACACACACACACACACACACACACACACACACACACACACAGCGAGAGAGAGAGAGAATAGAGAGAATAGACAAGTGATGAAAACCCTCGGGGGTGTGAGGGATAATTATTCTCTTGCCATATTTACAGCAACCTTATTTCTGGTGAGGTGGCACATCATGGTGATAGAGAGATAGAGGGAGAGATTGCGAGCCTACTTGGTGCGTTCTCTAGAGATGACTCATTGACATGAACACTTGCTAACAAGTATGTGTGTGCATCAACCGTTGGAGTCGAGATGTAGACATAGCTCCCTTTACGTAATACAATTCCCAAAACAAACTACTACGCTAAGTCCCCTCTCTTGTGAAGCAAATGTTGCCAATTCCTCCCACCAAAATACTACCAAGTGCTGACCTCTCATGAACTTGCCCCCCCTGATAGTGACCTCTTAGTGCCTTTTTATAGGTGCTGGCTGCTTTAGATTAGGGTAATCTGGCTTGATTAAGATAATCTAATAGGGGGAGACAAAGCAAGGCGGTGGGCCCTGGGTGGTTGACCCTTGCTTTGTCTT
Organism: Adiantum capillus-veneris; assembly: GCF_014529385.1. Lineage (NCBI taxonomy): Eukaryota > Viridiplantae > Streptophyta > Polypodiopsida > Polypodiales > Pteridaceae > Adiantum > Adiantum capillus-veneris. The sequence goes on from NC_140953.1 coordinate 129,086,411, forward strand.
TGGAAATATTATAAGGAAAACCTCTAGGTGGGCCTTTGTGACCATCACCTACTAAAGAGATGAGAATTTACAAATTTGGAATTTGTTTTTCAAGGTTTGGTTGAAACTGAAAAAATGATGACAACCTACAGTTTTTACTGAAGAGGGCGTCGTGGACGTGATGCCGGTAAATAGTAGCCTCACTGTTGCGTCGGTGTAGCACGTTCATCACTTTGGGGTCGGTCAGGGCATGCCTTCGGCGCCTTTGCTTGTTTTGGTGTTGGCGGCGCGTGCTTTGGCCGTCTTCTTTTCTTTTCGTTGATGACATAGATTGCCTTCGGGTTTTTTTTTTTACTTTTCTTTGGTGCGTGCGTGTATTTGGTTGTATGGGTGCGCGTGCCGTGTATTTATGTATGTATGTGTATGTGCTTGTGAGTGCTTATATGTATGGGTATATGTGTTTGTGTATGGTGTGCGGGGGATATCAATTACCGAGCCGAGAGAGATGATGAGAGAGTGTGAGATGAGGGGGGCATGTGTGTGTATATGTGTGTAGGTGAATGTGTGTGTTTGTATACGTGTGTGTGTGTGTGGGAACGGAGGCATAAGGGAAATATATGTTTTATCTATATATATATATATATATATATATATATTAGTGCATGCTTGTCTTGTTCGTCTGCACAGAACGAGGGGGGAGGACGTGAGCGAGCGGGTGGGGGAGAGGGAGAGGGAGTAACGATGTGTGTGTGTGATAGAGAGAGAGAGAGTTTCTGATCTGCTGCGTGCCTTCGAGTTGAGAACGAGAGAGAGAAAGAGAGAGAGAGAGAGAGAGAGAGAGAGAGAGAGAGAGAGAGAGAGAGAGAGAGAGAGAGAGAGAGAGAGAGAGAGAGAGAGAGAGATAGAAATGGGCCGGCCGGGGCATGTGTGCACAGCGCGAGAGAGAGAGAGGGAGATGGGGTGAGGTGGTGAGGGAGGGAGAGGGTGAGGCAAGCGGGTGTGTGTGTGTGTGGATGAGAGAGAGAGAGAGCTCCTTATCTGTGTGCTTTCACATGCTGGAGTCGTGAGCGGCTGAGAGCGACACACACACACACACACACACACACACACACACAGAGAGAGAGAGAGAGAGAGAGAGAGAGAGAGAGAGAGAGGCTCGGGCCACCTGCACGGGCTGTGAGCACAACGCCAGTGAGAGAGAGAGAGAGAGCGTATTCAGGCCCGCCTACCGGCTGACAGAGGGAGTGGGAAGGGGGGGGGGTTTTGGCAATGAAGTGGGGTAAGGGGGGTGTGTGGTGAGAGAGAGAGAGAGAATATTATCCCCCGGTTTTGCATGGTAGCTCAAGGACGAGAGGAGGGGAGAGAGTCAATGGGGTGGGGAGAGAGGGAGATGGAATAGTATGCCAGGGAAATGGTAGGGCTCGGTGTGTGTGTGTGTGTGTATGTAGATAAAAGAGAGAGAGAGAGAAAGAGAGAGAGAGAGAGAGAGAGAGAGAGAGAGAGAGAGAGAGAGAGAGAGAGAGAGAGAGAGAGAGAGAGAGAGAGAGAGAGAGAGAGAGATTTGGCTTCTTGTAGGCCACGAGGGAGATAGAGAGGGAGGATGGCCGGGCCACCTACGGCTTGAGGCCGCCGACGAGAGAGCAAGAGAGTGAGTTGTTAGCGAAAGATGAGAGAGAGAAGGGGTGGCCAAGGGAGGGAGAGTGTGTGCCAAGAAGGGAGAGAGGGAGGTGAGTAGGAAAAATGAGAGAGAGAAAGTGGGATATTTCCTTCCATGCCTAGGGGGGCTTTGCTCAAAGAGAGGGGAAGAGAGTTGGATCGATGGAGGGGCAGATGGATTACGATGGCCCGCCAGGGGAATAAAACAAGAGGGAGAGAGAGGGAAGGGAGAGTGAAACCGAGGGCAGCCTGCTAGGCTGGGGTATGGACGAGCGAGGGCATGAGGGTGATAAGGCTGGCCAATCGAGGGGGGTGGGGGCCATGTGACAAGGCCATGCTAGTAAAACCCAGGGCCGTGAGGTTGACTAGGCATTGCCGAGCCTTTCGATGGTGTCACCAAGGCTCCGGCAGAGGAAAAGTAACCTTTTTTCTTTTTTTTCTTTGATTTTCGAAAATCGGCTATCACTGGCTATCCTTGATCTCGAAATAACCTCTTTCGGATCCACTTAAGAAAAAGGCTTTCTTTAGCCAAAACTAAAGCAAGCAACCATCACACAAGTATTAGTAGGAATACCTACCTAAGTCCTTGTATCCCCACAACAACGCCAATGTTGCGGGAGCGAATCACACCACCCATAAAGTGCATGTAACACAACCTAGATCAGCATAATGTCAATCGAGGAGACAGATGACACGATAGGCACACGTAGGAAATCTCTTTAGCTTGTCAGGCTGAGACCATCCTACACATACACCACTCTGGAAGGCCAACTAAACCACAACCTAGAGTCTCACTGTTCTCAACTACACCACCTGCCCACATATACACAAACGAAAGGAAACTCATCAAGTCATGTCAAAATCATACGAAACTTATGGAACACCATCCCCTCACTAGGATACACATGTCCCTCAGCCTCTACACCCAAAACCCTAGCTCTAAACCCATCTGCAAAAAACGCATATAAAGACAGAGCCAAATTTTGAAAGTGTCCAAAAACTAAAATCTAAGAGTACCTATGTGTAGCTTATGTTTCCACGATTCTAATGACTACTTGCACGCAAAAAATAGACATCGTTTGATATACTTCTAGCTGCAAATAACTCATAGACGCGCGAGCGCGTTTTCTCCGTTCCGCGAGGAATGCTTGGCGTTATCGCATAGCTCTTGTCAAGGCTAGCGCGATGATGAAGTTGGATCAACAATGCAATGAGTGAGCGGGGAGTAGTGCCAGGATGAAGCTCACTCTCTCTCTCTCTCTCTCTCTCTCTCTCTCTCTCTCTCTCTCTTCCTCTCTCACACACAGTCGACGGCAGCTTAAAACTATGATTATGATTTTCCTTGACAAAATGACCTAGGTACCTTATATACTAAGGTCACCTTAGGTTAACCAAAAAGTAGAGTTTGAGGGGTCAAATGGCTTGGTATTTACAATATGGAAGTGCCATTGTACCCCGGCTTCTGTAACTAGACTACCTACTTATTACAATTGATGTTTATAACCATAATCCTTAGCATTTCATAACTCTCAAGAAATAAGACTTTGGTACAGAAATTATGTCGTACTATTGACCCAGCTGTCAACAACAAGGTATCTCTAAAGCCCCAATATTCACATAATTTTTTTTCATCTTTGTAAGCATACTTATTATCTCCCCATCAAACCTCTCATTCATTCCATTACATTGGGGACAATAGGGAGTAAACATGTGGTGCACATGAAGCTTCTCACATAGATAATCCACTAGTTCTCCCTTGAAGCTTGGACCCTTAGCAAAAAGTAGCTCCAGTGGCATGCCAAATTTGCGGCAAGGATCTTCATATAAAAATTGAAAAACATCTTCAGTTATGATTTTCTTAACAACTTTGTCTTTGGACCACCTGGATAGATAGTCAACAGTGGTAAGTATGTAACATTTTCCTCTAGCTATTGTAGGTAGAGTACATATTGCATCAATACCCCACTTCTCAAACAAATCATATGCCACAATGGTGCCTCTAACTTCTTATTTGAGAACCCTAGTTGCCATTCTTTGGCATTCTTCACAAGAGCTACACCAATAATGATCACGTTGGATGCTTGTTCGATGCTTGGCCACACATATTCCTCTTGCATGATTTTATTCAAAGTGATCTTTGAAGCAAAATGACCACCACAAGAACCCCCATGATTCTCCTATAAAAAATTTTACTTTCCTCTTTCCATGGCATCCTTTTCATCACAAGATCAGCCGCTTTTATATACAAGGTGTCACCAAGCAGCACATACCTTTTGGCATGGCGAAGGAAGGCATGCTTCTTTGATTTCTCCAATTTTGATAGAAGCATACCTATTTATAGAAAATTTTCTTTCCTATCCAAAGCTTCCCTTCACAAATAAAGAGGATAATCAGCCCTTATCACATACAATTGGCCAATTGAAGCTTGTCATGCACCATGTGCTTCTTCATTCTGAGACATGTCCACATGCCTTAAACTCTAAGATTCAAAGTGCTTAAGCAGACTCTTCACTTGAAAACACATAATTTTTAAGCCTTGGATCTCTACTTTGCCACCCCCCAAGTACGTGCTTAACCACCAAAAGAGCATCACGTCTTACCCTCACACGATGGATACCAAGCTCAAGGCAAGCTCAAGGCAAAGGTGTAGTCCTTTCTCCAAAGTATCATACTCAACCTCATTGTTGCTTTGTGTTGTAAGATTCAAAATCCTTTTGGCTACCAAAGCACCTTGAGGGTCATAAATTACAAAACCTCCTAAATCTTCACCATGAGATTTCCTGTAAGAGCCATCAAATAGGCATTGTCTATGTTAGGAGCTTCTATGGGTTGCTTCTTCACAAAATCCTCCTTGAGGGATTTCTTCATAAGTAGGAAAATTAGCCAGTCTCCTCAAAACAAAAAGAGAATTGGAATTCATGTAGCTCCACAATCCACTTCATGAGCCTCTTTGATAAAGTAGGGCTATTCAATCACCGATTGAGGTAGAAGAGTGTATCTAGTGAGAAATTCAAAAGCTTTGGGAAGAAGGTAGTGCCTAAACCTTCTACATGCATAAATTACACTCACCATAATGAGCTCCACCTTTGTGTAGCATCTTTACACCTCTAGCTTAACCCTGTTAGCACAATAGATAGGCTTCATGTAGTGGAAGTTGTTACCTCATATGAAGCATAGCTCTAATAGAATCATCACCTATTGATGGATTCACATAAAACTCTTTATCCCGTTTAGGAGATTGCATAGTAGGAAGAGAACCAAGAGCCTCTTTGATATCTTGGAAAACCTCTTCAAAGTCATTTGTCCATTGTACAGGATCCAACCTTGCTACTTTTTGCAGAGGATAAAAAAGTTGAGAGGGACAAGGAATGAACCTTAACGTATACTTTACCTTTTGAATAAAAGAAAAAATTTTCTTGGTATCTTTAGGTGATGCAAGGAGCACCAAAGCATTAACTTTGATAGGATTTACTTCAATTCCATTCTCAGAGATCATATGTCCCAAAAACTTCACTCTTGATTGAGCAAGATGACACATCTTTGGGTTGAGTTGACCTCCACTTTCATCGTATTGCATCAATGCAATCCCAAGCTTTGAACAATGATCCAATCTAGAGATATAAACATAATATTCATCAATAAGATCCTTCACAAACTTGCCAAGAAAGGGAAAGAACACCTTATTGACGTGCTTTTGGTACCAAGCACAGTCATTCATAACACCAAAAGGAAGCACACAACAACAAAAGCATCTGCATGGTGTGATAAAGGTGGTCTTCTTTCAATATTCATGAACCAAGGTGATCTGAAAATATCCAGAGAATTCATCACATACACTATACCTCTCATGCCCTATCATAGAATCAAGTATGTCATCTACAAAAGGAAGAAGGTATGGATCTCTCTTCATGGCTGCATTTAGAGGCTTAAAATCAACAAAAATTCTCCATTTTTCATCCTTCTTGGGTGTCACAACAAGAGGACTCACCCATTCTGAAGTACTCATAAGACATATAAAACCTGCTTTGAGAAGCTTGTATACCTTTTCCTTTAAAGCATCAAGTTATACTTGTCTCATTCTCCTTAGCTTTTTGCGTATGGGCTCAGATCCTTTCTTGATTGGAATGTGGATTTCTTCTCCTTTGAAGCCTCTAATTTCCTCATAAGAAGTGATGAATGAATTGGGAAATTGTTGTATAATGTGTAAATACTCATCCTTCTCATGACTAGTCAAATCTAGAGATAGCATGCTTTGAAGCAGCTCATGTTTGACACTAAGTTGAACTTTGCATTGAATGAGATCTTAAATTTTCTCATAAGGACCAGAGATTTCCTCATTCTCCATAATGCAAAGAAATCTTTGTTTCTCATCATGATCTTCTTCAAGAAACGAGGAAGAAACATCTACATTACTTTCGTTGTTATCTTCCACCTCACTATCATCATGTCCATTGTCTTCTTTTTCACTTAAATACTCTTCCTCACATCTTGCTCATCAAAATAGCATCCAAATTTTTTTTCTAGCCATGTCAAACCTCTTAATATCACCCCTTCTATTGTAGAGAGTGACATTACCATGTCCCCAATCTCATATAGCTTTGATTGTTTGTAACCATGGTCTTCCAAGGATGAGAGGGAATGCACCAATACTTGCGATCATTACATGAAAATTGACCAGTGCTTTAGGATCAAATACATCCACCTCCAAGTCCTTTAGAACTCCCAAACACTTCACCCTTGATTGGTTTGCAAGCTTTACAACAAAACCTGAATTCTTCACTATGTTTATTGATACACAAGCTCGAGTGTGATAATGCATAATTGTGCACCTCCATCAATATATGCCTCTCCAATGCACTTTCTCTTATGCCATGCATCCATAGTAGATCATATATCAAGTAGCTTATTCAAAGATAGGACTCTCACAATCCCCCTAACAGTCTCCTTCTTTATAGGGTTGACCACATACTTCTATTGCATCTTTAACTTAGGACACATCTCCATGAGTTTTCCAAAGGTAACCTCAGCCTTTTGGCTCACCAAGTCAGCCCTTAAACTATAATTTGTTTTCTCTTCTCTGAAAGGAAAAATGGATGCATTGTAATGTTGCTTGGGTTTTCTCCTCTTCTTGTCTTTACCTATACTTGTTTCAACCCATTTCCCTCTTTTGTGGTTGGATTTGCATGACTCATGTCATGATCTCTTGTAACCCTCATAGCTCCTAAATCATCCTCATTCTTGTCCAAACTGATTATGCTTACCATCTTTGTCTTGCTCTTCTCTTCAACTATCAAACCACTTGGTCTTGCTTTCCCTTTGATCTCAATACCATAATCTTGAGCTTGAGAAGGAATTTGTGAAGGAAGAGGAAACATATCACCACCCATTCTTTTGGTTTGTCACATTGACATTTATCACCCCTTGTATATGTGGTGGATGAATTTATATAAGCACCAGGTAGAGAGAGGGCACCCTGGTTTTTTGAGGAAAGTGGTGAGTGTTTTTAGAAAAGGGTATATTTTTAGCTTAAAAGCAGGTCTTTAATTTATTGTCAACTCTTCTCGTGATTTGTTGTCTACTATAATTCAATTTTGAACATTCTAATGTACTTTTAATGAACCTATTCAACTAATGATACCATAGCTTCCCCACATCATCTTGGAATCATTATGAAGTTGATTTTCATGAAAAAGAACTCCCATAAGAAGCTGCCTTTTACCATCTTTACGTAATATGGTCACTCTACACAAATGGTCATTAAAAGTCATTTTAGGTTAGACAACACTAAGAAGCAATTTTCTTTTCAAAAAAGCGGTGAAAGGCAAAAAAACTAAGCTATGAATTCACCGAACCAAGCAGAAATAGAAAACAATCCCGATTTTTGCTAAAATGCATCAAATACAAAAAGAAAAATAATGCAATTTTTTTCCAAATTTAACTATGACATCCCCAGATTGAGTAGAGATATGAAATGGTGTTTCTTTTTACTTGTAATTACCATAACACTAAACAACAAGTACTTTATGACATGAATTACAAGTGTTTCTTTTCACTTGTGATTACCATAACACTAAACAACAAGTGCTTTATGACATGAATCATGGAATTCAAAATATGGTGCACATAAAAAACACTTTTTTTCAAAAAAACTCATAAGACCTGGGTTCTTACACCCTCTCACACTTAAAAAATTCAAGGTTTCCTCACCTCAATGTAAATATAGGATAATTATGTCTCAAACTATCATCATGTAAGTAGCATCTGAAGTAGCATTTTACAAGATCTTCAGTAGCGGTCATGTTTTGAAGAGGTTTGGTTTGAATTTGAAGAATGGCCTCAAAGGTGTACTTCAAATTCTCCATTTGTAGAGGTAGCCAAAAGAGAATCATCGAGAATGAGATTTGTGTCAGGTACATACATCTGAAACATACTCACATGCAAACACCATGTACGTTGATAGAGGTGGTAGTTGTAACTAATGGGGTTTATCATTGATTTTCTTTGTAATATTAGATGGTCACTATACTTTGCACTAAGCTTCTTGCACTTGCCCAGTGAAAGTGAACTATAATTTGATTCTACTCTTAAAAATACCATACCTAATTCTTCAAATGACGGAGTGAAGCATTCATGGTCAACATAGCTTTTTTGTCTATTCCGAGAAAGGGGAATATTTTTTGGCAATAGTTTTTCAACGAGCACTTTTTTTTGATCCGATGAGCAAATTCCAAAAATATTCTTTCTCAAACCTTATCTTTTTTCTCTCTCTCCTCTCTCTCTCTCTCTCTCTCACATAGATTTCTTTCCTTGGCAAGCACACATACACCAAGGACATCCAAAACACACCCAAATCATTAAGCACATACACACTCTGTTGAACATTTAACACAACTCGATCAAAGATTGTGATCCCATGAGCAATAAAGGTCTCTCTCTCCCTCTGTCCCTTGCAAAGCTTCTTGTTTTGAACTCTCTCTCTCTCTCTCTCTCTCTCTCTCTCTCTCTCTCTCTCTCTCTCTCTCTCTCTCTCTCTCACACACACACACACACACACACACACACACACACACACACACACACACAAGGACAAGTATACACCCAAATCATTTAACATAAAGATTAATGTTAACAACATTCAAGACAGAAGGATTTTTTAACCAAAATAATTCAAAACAACTTCACCAATGGTCCAATACCAAAACAATCCAAACCAACTTTGCCAGAGTCAATACATGGCAGAAAAGGTGTCATGAAATTATCCAATCATTGGGCTTTACTCTAAGTTTGGATACGTGCATTTATGGCTAAGAGCATTGTAGACATCTACCTTGCCTAACATAGGCTAATGTATGAACATGTTTTCATTTTGGCTCAATCCAAGAACTCTCAAGAAAATGAAGTACAAGTAATTGCAAGCCAAATAATACTTTTTCATCGCCTCCCTGTAGGCAAAAATGGGGCATTTTCCGTAGGGCTCATCCTTGATGTGCACCTCATACACCCCCACATGTCCATCTCTTGCAGGAGACTCCACCTTGAAGGCTTCATGTACATTGTCTAAGAAGGATTTCTCTTCAATCACCTAAGCCTTTAAACCAAGAGCCAAACCACATTTAAATAGATGTTTGGTACCATCTCTCAACCCTTTTGGACGACCTGCCACATATGCTATCATACTACACTCTGAGAGAGTGAATCGACTCTAGCAAGAAAGCATGCACTCTCACTGCAGGAGGCACTGATCTAGCCTCAAAGACCCTGGTGCCTGAGGCATCAACCCACCATAAACCCATAGTCCGAGGCTACTGATCAAATCCCATCTATGGTCTTTCTCCTAAGTCCAAACCGTTGCCAAAAAATTGGCATCGGGCACTATTGAGACCATCCCGCCTTAAGCTTGATCCCAAGGCTGCTATGCTCTCTCATAGCACAATGCTGGCCCTAAACTAGTTGACCATGTTGACATGTAAACATAATATCTAGGAGAATGGAGCCCATCATGTTAGAAGCAAGCTAATAGAGATACAATTTTTTGGAGTTCTCATTATAAAAACACTTATTATTTTGATAAATTGAGAATATTGTAACTCCTAATTCTTTGGATAAACCTTGTAATTGATGAGCCAGGGCTACAGCTTCCAGATTGTATCAACCTGTCATTGCCTATCTTTAGTTAGAGCTCCTAGATTATTAGTTTTGACCACCAAAAACCTTGGCTAAGGTATAAAAGCCAATTTTTGTAAGTTATTTGTAAGTTTTGGATAATAAAAATACACAGCGTGAGCTAACGGTGCTCACTTATCTCCTTCTCGTGCTTCCTACTCCCTCCCCGGTTGTCACATTGTAGTCACGTTTGGTGCATTGCAACCACAGGTAAGAGCTCTACGCATTGATGAAAAACATCACAGTAATTTGTAGCTTTTGGCGTCGTCGACCCGCAGCCTAATTTCATCATAAGTAGGAATTTACACTTTCAAATCAAAATTTACGCATAGGTGGGGTATTGGGGCATCATTGCTAAGCATTTAGATGCATTCTGGGTCGAAAACAACTATGTCAAAAATCTACTGCTGTTAATAATTGCAATTTTGGCACTTGACCTAAAGTGGGGTTTCAAACCATAAGCATGTGTGTGTTAACCCTCACGTACATTCCTATCACCTACAACGGACGTCGTATTATTTATTTGGTAGAGTCAAGTACTGGGCTTGTCGGTCCAATAGGAAAAGGGTAAGAGTGATCGCCGATGAGAGGCGCACTCTAAAACTGGAACGTATAATGTTTGGGTAAGATTGGCTAAGTACGGGCGCCCAAGTGTGAATGGGGCAAGCTCATATAAAAGTCAACTAAACCTAAAATTCACTCATTCTTCATTTGTGCAATTGAAGAGTGCTCTTGCTCCATCTCCATCTTCTTCTTTATCATCTCCTTGTGTGTGTGTATGCGTGAGAGAGAGAGAGAGAGAGAGAGAGAGAGAGTGCGATCGAGCATTGTGACGGCACGACGGCGGTGACGTGGTTGAGCGCGGCGTAGCGACGTCTCCCTCTTCTTCACGGCGAGGAATCCTCCACGAAGCAAGCATAGAGCAGTGAGTGGTACACCATCGTAATCTTTGAGCTTACTAGTTTAGGCTTGTTGTGTGCTTGGAGCCATTTGTGGCTCGGACGCGGTGTATCGGCAAGTTCCTTGCATTGACACGTGCGACATACGCACACATTTTTTGCGCTGTTTCCGGGGAATGCTATACACTAAGCTTGAATGGCACTCTGTGCTTCTTTTGTGGTGCAATTTCAATTGTAGGAAAGGTAAGGAAGGAGGGTGTGTGTGTTGAGAAGAGGAATTTTGTGTTATACTGTGTCTTTTTTTTGTTAATGGAGTTTTCAAAGGTACTGTGTTTATTCTCTGTGTATTAAGGTTGTTAGTTTTCTTTGTTTATGGAGTTTTCAAAGGTACTGTGTTATTCTCTGTGTATTAAGGTTGTTAGTTTTCTGTGTACAGTAAGTAGGAAGTAGATCTGTGAGAGCTAATAGAGTGTGTTAGGGTGTAATAGTAGGTGTATTAGTTAGAAGTAGGTAGATAGAGTGTGTGCGTGCTCTCGCGCAGGCCGCGATGACCTTATCCTTAAATAATAATAATAATAATAATAATAAATTTTCAAAAAAAATTAAAGGTAGGATCGGGATCGGGAATATCTCCCAGACCCAAGCCCAAGCTCATGCTCAGGCCTAAGCCTCAGTCACCTTTTAAAATTACAAATTTTAGCTTCACACGTAGCTAAAAATCGATTTTTTGAGGACCAACAGAACTTCAGATGCCTGAAAATTGTGCTGTAAAGCACACAGCTACCCTCTAAGTGATACGCTTGTTTCAAGCTATCACACACTATAATTTAAAAAATCAAACATTAAAAACGTAAAAAACACGAGTGAAAACGGACGCTTAAAAAAGGTAAGCGTTTAACCTTCGAGGTTATTCGCCGACGCTTGTAGGGTGCCAAAGGCACATGCATATGACCTCTGGTCGTGTGCTAGAGATGGAGAAACTAGAGATAATTTTGACTTACACGAGTTCCCAATATCCACCTACTTTAGATTTCGGGCCCTCGGTGGGGACCCAAGGTAGTACAAACCAAGACCCGAACATATTGGCTAGTGACTCTTCCTCTGACTACGACTTCATGGAGGGTTGCCCAATGCCTAATCCCGATAGCTCAAGTCAATACATGCATGCCATGGGCCCGCGGTCCTGGCCGAGCGTGCTTAGCCGCTTGAAGAAAACCTTTAGTAGAGCCACTCGCTCCGAACATGGAGCTAATGATGTAAATGAGGGGGGTGGGGAAGTAAATTCTCCATTCATGACCAACGTAGACCCTATACCCTTAGAGAATGTGCACGTAAATACTTTATTCACTGCACCTCCTCACTCTTCAGAGTTATTTCCCTCCGAGGTCATATTACCCGATGGTAGAAGCCTTGCTGAAGTGCAAGAGGCTAGGCTGAGCGATATATCCTTGCAGAGAGGGAAAAGGAAGTCGAGAGCTTACGTAAGGTGGAGCAACGAAGAGAGTTAAAAGAGAAAGCCCCTATTTCAATATCCTTGCTAAGAGAGCAATCGAGTGCTCCTGACTTAGCAACCGCTAAGGGCTAACCCCTAGAAAGAAACATTGCATCTAGCTCAAAGGACACCCCTAGCACCTCAATCCTAGATGGAGTGTTCCTAAATGAGAACTGGGAGTATGAACTACAAACGAAAACTCTGACCGAACTATACACAGGTCACACCTATCACGTGGGTTGGTTAGATGTCCTACAATCCACAATGGGCGCTACTAGTGTGGAGGATCAACAACAAAGAGTTTGTGAGGTCATCCATAGGGTCATTGAGTTAGAGAGACAGAACAAGGAGATCAACATGCCTTCAACGGGTCTCATGAGATTCTTGGATACAGGAAAGGCTAAACAACCGACCTTATCGCAAATGGAGACTCCCTCGGTAAGTCCAATGGATCCTCCAATGTTGTTTCTCCAGGGGTCTCAATGCAATTTGAGCCCACAAGTGATAGCTTCACCTTTCCAAGTCTAGCTCATCTTTCCCTTGATGAAACCACGGCTACCATGCCTACCCCAATGATGGGCATGCCAAGAAACATGCCGTGGACCTCATTTGTAAGTAAAGCACCACTAAATGGTAGCTCTATGCCTACAATAGTACCTACAAGTGTGTACCAATCGTATACACCTATGGGTCATTGCACTCATGTAGTCCCTACCCCTCCCATTGTTTGAACTACCTATGCTCCACAGCCACAATAACCAAGTTCTTATTTCCATGGGACTATACCGGCTAGCATTAGCATGTCACATCCGACGTCTGCTATGCCTAGGGCCACACATATGAACTTTGGGCCACCACATGGCACAACATCATACCCAACGTGGAAACCAAGTGCTTCCTATGCGCCAAGCCCGATGCCAATACCTACTCCACATGTAGTCTCTAGAGCACCTGCACCCACGGTGCCTGCTCACTTAGGTGACTTGGCAACATTTGCTCAAGCTATCGGTCGATCTATTGCTGAGAATATGCGTAACACGCCTGATAGAGAGCCTAGAAGTAAGGCAGTACAAATAGCCAAGCTCACACAAAAATTTAGTGGAGACGGCGATGTGAGAAAGCATATCGAAGTGTTTGAACAAATATGCGATTCTCTAGGAGAACACAATGACCTACATAAGAGCAATGCTTTAAGCCTAACCTTAAGTGGAAAGGCTGGGGATTGGTATAGAACCCTAAGGGTGGAAGAAAAAACGATTTACCCTACTCTTAGGAGACTGTTCTTAAAAGAATACATATAAGAGGGAGTACTTTGGGGTGTAGCCTCTCAGCTCCAGAAAGCCCAACGAGAGGAAGGAGAGTCGGTGAGAGACTTTATTAGTCGCTTGAAGCATTTGAATTCTCGATGTAATCCAAATGAGCACTTCAACAATAACCAATTGCTTGATAGATTCATTAGGGGATTATGACATGAGGATATCTACAGTGGCCTAGTCATTAGAGGTATCACCACTTGGGAAGCATTCACCACCAATGCGATCCAATTGGAGGATAATTTAATGATTCAAGGAGAAAGAGTGTCTGTTGAGCCTAAATCTATTAGCTCCCAAGCATCAGGGCATCAGCCAATGACCCTAAAGCCTATTGCTAAGGAGACAAAGATATCTGAGATGACTTTAGCACATCTCACCAAGGCTATTCAAGAGAGTCTTAGAGACAATCGTGCTCCACAAAACAATCATATGTATCCAAGAAGGGAGCAACAATGGTACTCAGTATGCTATGGACCGCATAGTACCAATGAATGCCCTACTTTTAGAGTAAAATTCAATGGGAATTGCAATGCCTGTGGAAGGTATGGTCATCAAGCTAAGGATTGCATAGTATTTAAGCACGCGATGGCCAATAGACCAACCTTAGCATGGACAGACACACCTCGAGTGCCTGCATTGATGCCGGCCCCACCTCTTGAACAACCATCACAACACATGGTTCGTAGGGCCCAAATTGTTGTTCAAACAACACCCTTACCGCCTCCAATGCTAGGACTGCAACCACCACATCCGAGAATCACTTCTGTGAATCAAGTGGATTGTGAGTCATCTATTGCTTGTTTGGAAGGCTGTGAGGAAGATATAGATCCTAATATTGCCTATGGGATGGATGTGCTTGAAGAAATTCCACAATACTACATGGAGGACTATTGGGGACAAGTCAAACTTGTATATCAAGTAGCTGCTCTTGCGGCAAGAGGCCAAAATATCAATTACACTGCTAAGAGATCACCTCTTCAATGCTATGAGTGTGGAGGCCCACATCGTGTAGCCGAGTGTCCTATTAGGCTACAAAAGAACGCCACACTAATGCAAACCAGTCAAGAGAGCATGTATACAATGCCGATACTCATGTGTAATCGATGTGGCATAGATCATTTGATTGCCCAATGTCCAAATAATCCAAATGCACGGAAGATCACGCCATTAAACTTGATTGAAGTTACTGAGGAGCCATCACAAAGTACACCTATGGTACCAGTAAACATGCTCACACGATCGATGATCCAAAAACCAAATTATATTCTTGAGGAAAGAGACACGGCATCAATTGCCCAATCTCAAAAAAATAAGAAAACACAAAGAAAGAGATCGCAAAAAGCAGCGAAGTCAGACCCCAGTTCAAAGACCAACATAGGGACTGGTGACGACCCCGTATATATGAATGACGCTGAAGAGGATTCTGATTGAGGAGAAACCATGGAGACCAAAACAACCACTAAGATAGAAACCAACAAGGAAGATCTTCATAAGCCACAATGGCAGGGATCCAAGAAGAAGATAGGAACTTATCCAAACCCTATAGAGGATATTGAGCGAGTCAAGCAATTAAGGAGTTTGGTAGAAGATACCCAAAGGGATCTAGAACCATCACCTAGGCAGATTCAGATTACAGACACTGTGTTCCCTACACAACAACAAACTCACCAATTCCATAGACCCTTAGCCATACCTAGTGTCATCCAAGAATAAAGTGACTTAAGTAATGGGAAAGTGGGTGTACGCACTTCTTGGTGGAAAGAATGTTTACAGAGGGACTACTTGATCCTATCGAAGAAATGGAGATCCCATCTTCTCCACGTCAAGGGAGTGAAGTCCAGAAGGTGCCGTTAAACATTATCAAATTGATGGATTTCATGTCTTTAGAAGTTAGAACCACTATCATGTCCAAACTATATAAAGATCATGAGCTAGTCTCAGCTCTTCGAGCCTTCCTCAATGGAGAACTAAAGTTTGGGCTACCACAATTTGCACAGATGGATGGAACTGGAAAGATGCCAATAGAGGAGGAACACTTAGATCCACAAGCCAACCTAGATGAGAACCTTGTTATAGAAAATACATGTTTACAAGTTGGGACAATACTTTGAGGGTGATGAATCCAATGCGACCATACCAATCACTACTAAGGGATTAACTGTGAAGGGAATCCTTGATGGTGGCGCTGGGGTCAGCATTGTGACTAAAAATTGGTGGGAAACTATGGAAAGACCTCACCTTGCGACCACAACTATAGTAGTGAAGATGGCTAATGGGTCTATTGTTAAACCTATTGGGATGCTAGAAGATCTCAAGATCAAGGTCTTTGGACATAAAATAAGGATTACCTTCATTGTTATGGATTTCTCCAAACACACTATGACATCGGAGATGATCTTAGGACGTCCTTTCATGAGGGAAGCAAAAATGGTGTGTGACAGGTCTAAGAACCATGTCTACCTGCAGTTCCAAGATTCTGTCATTCGAGTGGATATTGTGATGGGTCGAGCACATCCTCTAGGAAATAGGTTTATAATTGATCATAGATCTGACACAACAGTTCACTCGGCCCCATTGCAGTATTGTTACACGTGTAAAGTGGACACTAATGTTAGGGAAGATTCTCCTTATATGGATGTACTACCTGGGATGACTGAGTTGAACAATGTGGATTGGGTCCACCTAGCAGCAACCATAGACACTTGGGGAAATAGGGGGACGACCTGGGTAACACCTGAGGGGGATGAAATGCCCGTACCCTTAAATATGCTAGAAGCAATGCATATAGCTTCTGACAAGACTGATCCTAATATAACAAAGAAAACATACAAGTGGGTCCCTAAAGCTTCTTTAGCGACCATAGCTAGTGCTAAAAAACACAAGCCTTGTAAGAAACGTACCACTCGCTCCAAGAAATGTAAAGAAATGTTGCGTTGGATTCCTAAACGACTATTGGAAGCCCAAGGCTACTATCAAGGAAATGATCAAATCTGGGTGCCAAAACGTATATTGTGTTCTTACATGTCACCTGACGCATGTGAGCCCAATCTAGTAGCTCCAAAACGAATCAACGATCGCGGAAAGAAAAAAATTAATGAATACCTGTTCCAAAGCTAGTTTGGGTACCGAAGAAAGAACGATTTGTTCCACCTAGCTCAGTAAGAGGGGAGTCCCATGAAGCTTCTAGCTCCTCATGTAATGCATCCATAGAGGTAAAAGCTTCTCCACAGTCTCCGCCTACAATAGTGGACCTACATGAAGCTACAAAGGAATCCACACCTCTCAGTATTCAAGAATCACCTGATGGACCATTTCAAGTTCGATCCTGGGAGAGTACCTTACCACCCTTGCAACTCGACGAGGCACCTAAGGTAATAGAAAACTACTGGCAAAAATCCTCACCTATTACCAACTGGAACAATTGGTTTCAAAGGGTGACGAGCACATTTCAAACGGTATGATCTACCCAAGGAAGGGGGGAGTGTTTGTTGATATCCATCATTCAACTGCCTCCCTCTCAACCTTCCTCCCTGGCCTCTTAATCTCCCAATCTTAGGGAATGTATATATAAAGCCTTATACTCACAAAAAACAAAAATAATAAAGAGCAAGAGCAATTAGCAAACGAGTATGCACAATAAAAGTCAAAACATTGACCCAGACCTACACATTTTTTATGTTTGTCTGCTTTAATTGTGATTGGTAGCATAATATTCAGCGCATTTGCTTAGTATCAAACATTAAATTCAATGTAATTTTTTGTCATAATCACTTGTCTAGATTTAAAAATCAAGCAATCCGACTAAGCTATTTTGACCAAGTTAGGTGTTATAGATCTTCTCTTAATACCATTGGAAATACCTTCCTAATAATCAATGGTTACTTAGGTTCTTAATCCGATTTAGGTAGCATTGTGTGAAATGTACTTGGGCTTTCTAGTGGGCTTAGTCCCTATTGACCTTTAGCCTAAGTATTATAAAGGGAGTTTACTAGTGTGATGAGCCTGGGTAGGGTATATGACCCCCCAAAGTGACAAAATTAAAATGTTGATTTAAAAAAAAATAAAAATCAAAGTGCCACAATGTAAAATCTTAAGCTAGAAGAGAAACCTCAGCTTGATTTGGTACTTCACTCACATATATCGCCTATGGTACTAGAGCCCTAGAGGTTCCCAGTGTGGGCGCTTTTCTTTGAAAAGCAAAAAACCCAAGGCATGCAAAATAAGCACACACATAAAAAGTAAATCAATGAGAAAACACTTTTGGGGGTCAAAGAAAAGGTAATAAGTTAGGTGATGATTTCATGAGAAATTCCTTTTATTGTAGCTTAACTACAAGGTCTTCTAGGTATAGCCTCTAGTCAGCCCTCGAACATGAAATACTTGGCTTAACTACAAGGTCTTCTATGTATAGCCTCTAGTCATCCCTCGAACATGAAATACTTTTATTGTAGCTTAACTACAAGATCTTCTAGGTATAGCCTCTAGTCAGCCCTCGAACATGAAATACTTGGCTCTCGCGATT
Organism: Adiantum capillus-veneris; assembly: GCF_014529385.1. Classification (NCBI taxonomy): domain Eukaryota; kingdom Viridiplantae; phylum Streptophyta; class Polypodiopsida; order Polypodiales; family Pteridaceae; genus Adiantum; species Adiantum capillus-veneris. The sequence continues at coordinate 129,104,435 of NC_140953.1, forward strand.
AAACAACTTAATTGACCAGAGAAAATTAAGAAGCTTATCCATGGTATTAATAGTCGATCTTTAGTGCCTTTCGATCGTTAAATTAGCGACCCCAGACTTGTTTAATTTTTTACCTTTACAACTGTTTATGTGTTTGATTATATTGCAATTTAATGTTTATTGCTGACAACAGGTTTAAAATTCTGTTACCAATGAAATTGTCTGCCTACAACTGCATATGCTTTTTAATTGCTTAAGAGAATGCAATTACTGTGACAATGTTGTTTGATTTTTCAGTGACTGAAGGAGGCTAAGGACATTCATCTCAGATGCTCTTCCACCTCGACGAACGAGCTTCAACTCAATAGCTTCCGAGGATGGAATCTACATCACAAAGGGGGGCATGTTAACCCTCGCGCACATTCCTATCACCTACAACGGATGTCGTATTATTTATTTGGTAGAGTCCCGGGCCCGGGGGATTCACCATGGAAAACTTATCGCACCAGGTAAGTGCAGGGGAGGGGGTTTTTTTTACAAGCTACATAAGCTTATAAGTTAGGGGTGGGTCCCCAATAATCTATGTCCCAAGCTTAAAAATAAGGGAGGGAGGTATCGATTTTTTTTTTGTGGGGGGGGGTGAGAAAAAGGAAAATGAGACGAAGTTTTTGTGTTTCAAAATCATGGATTCCCAAAAGAGTCTTCCCTCAAAATTGTGAGTCAAATAGCTACAAAGATACATGCAAGAACTAACACTGCTTTGTATCAATTTCTTGTTTTTCTATTATTATTTGTTGAAGGATGAAAGCTATAAAGAGTTTATATATATGCAAATTTACACAGAGAACCTAACACAACTTTATAACCATGTTATTTGAGTAATTTAGATGGGTCCGGATTGGAGTAGCCATAGTGGAGGTTGATTGTGCACATAGTTTGAAAGTCAAACTAAGATACATTGAGAGTACATCTAGTTATCAATAGAAGTGGTTCCTTAGTACGTTTCTAGTTACTATGCTACACACTCTTTGACTAGTTTTACTCAGTTAGATAATTTGAGATCTAAATTTTATATGTAAGATAGAGGTATGATAGTTTTCTTCATTGATTATCGTATAAGCGTAGAAAGGGGGGTCATATTCCCTAATATGAGCCGTATATAGGGGTTTTATCAAAGTTGTCCGCTTGTAGGTGGCATCCCATTTTGTATATAGAGTGAATCCCCCGGGGTACCGGGCTTGTCGGTCCAATAGGAAAAGGGTAAGAGTGATCGCCGATGAGAGGCGCACTCTAAAATTGGAACGTATAACGTTTGGGTAAGATTGGCTAAGTGTGGGCGCCCAAGTGTGAATGGGGCAAGCTCATATAAAAGTCAACTAAACTTAAAATTCATTCATTCTCTCATTTGTGCAATTGAAGAGTGCTCTTGCTCCATCTACATCTTCTTCTTCTTCATCTCCTTGTGTGTGTGTGTATGCGTGAGAGAGAGAGAGAGAGAGTGTGCGATCGAGCATTGTGGCGGCACGACGGAGGCGAGGTGGTTGAGCGCGGCGTAGCGGCGTCTCCCTCTTCTTCACGGCGAGGAATCCTCCACAAAGCAAGCGTAGAGCGGTGAGTGACACACCATCGTCATCTTTGAGCTTACTAGTTTAGGCTTGTTGTGTGCTTGGAGCCATTTGTGGCTCGCACGCGGTGTATCGGCAAGTTCCTTGCATTGACACGTGTGACATACATACACAATGTGCTTAGGTCTTATAAACATTTTCTAGAAGTTTCGTTATGTTTGGATGTCATTTGATGCTGCAACGGTTGTGATTTGTTTGCCCGATGAGCGATTAGCTTTTGGTGATTTCAGTCACTTGAGTGTAGCTTGAGTTAGATGTGAGTTGTTAGTTGTTTTTTGAGAGATTACACCCTCTTATAGACTCTTCCTATTACAATCGGATTAATCAAGCAATCGGCTACGTATCAATTACTAGCTGGTAGGCTATACAAAAGAAATTGGGATGGAATATTGCTCTTATGCATTATTCCTAAAGAGAAAAACCAATACCTAGGGCAAGCACATATTACCATGGTAGGACTTCACTTTGCGGAAGACCAAACTATGCAAAGAATCTTGAGACTTGGAGTAATTTGGACGACTATGAGGAGTGATGTTTGATCATTTGTAAAGTATTGTCCTCAATGTCAAAAACAAAAACCCATACATCATGTAACATTGTTCCAAATGTCCCATGTTCCTAAGTGGAGTAACTATCTAGTTACTTATTTATGAAGCCAAACATTTTCTGAGGATTTGAGTAAACACTATCAAAGAGCAATTGAAACTGAAGCAAGATACTATGCTCTTATTGGAAACCAATTGTATCGGGGAGGTAAGGATCAACGTTTGAGTCTGTGTAAATTAAGACGAGTATATTCCGATTATAGAACAAGCACATGTTGGATTAGCTGGAGGTCACTTTTCTAGTGAAACCACCGCAAGAGCAATCTTGATGGCATGCATATGGTGGCCAACACTCTTTGAAAATGCCAAAGAATATGTTCGAAGGTGTGATGCTTGTCAACTAGCAAAAATGCCGACACGTGTAGATAGCATGCCCTTAAGACCAATGATGGGGGCTAGAGCTTTCGCAAAATGGGGTATAGACTTTGTTGGGCCAATACAGCCACCTGCTTGTAGAACCCAAGCTCAATATATCATTGTAGCTACGGACTATTTGACCAAGTGGGCCGAGGCTAAGGAAACTCAAAAAAAATGATGCCATAACCACTGCCGCATTCTTATATGAGTATGTATTCACGAGATATGGACTACCATTAGAAATTTTCAATGATCGAGGAACTCATTTCCTCAATGAGTTAATCGAGTATTTGCGTAATGAGTTTATGGTCATCCATAACAAATCAGCTCCCTATCATCTACAAGCAAACGGGCAACCTGAGGATACGAACAAAATTCTTAGCTCAGTATTAACTAAAGTGGTTAGTTCAGGAAGGACAGACTGGGAAATGAATCTCCATGCTGCTCTATGGGCTTATCGAGTTTCATTCAAAACAGCTTTAAATGCTACACCCTTTAACCTTGTTTATGGTCTTGATGCCATACTGCCAATAGAATTTCTATTGCCGACATTAAGGGTAGCAAAGAATCTTGAGTGGACTGGACATGACTTGTTAGAAAGACTTGAAGATTTAGAGAAGCTAGATGAGCAAAGGCTAACTACTGTAGCTCACAACTATGCACAAAAGCGGAAACAAAAACAGTTTTTTGATTCCCACCTAATTACAAAAACGTTCAAGAAAGGGGACTTAGTTCTAGTCTATTCCCTTAAGCAACACATTCCCAAGTTTAAGAAAAAGGGAAATGGACCGTTTATCATTGAAAATGTATCTCCAAGTGGAGCCACTAAGTTCTCCACCCTAGATGGTGAACCAATGGCTAAATTTGGGTACCAAAAGCACAGCTTAAGGACAAGCCGATTCAAATCTGGGTGCCCAAAACATCACCGACAAAACCAAAGGAGGTCCCACAAGTCAAAACATAGAGACGAGTATCTCCGAACAAGGAACCTAACATGAAATGGGTTTGCAAGAAAAAGGAGCACTTATCTTCTCCACAAACCATAAAACCAATCAAGCAATGGAGAGTTAAGCCTCAAAAACCTCAACCACACCGTTCTACACCAAGCAAACAAAGCTATCAATGGCAAGTAAAAAACCAACAACAGTCAAAAGAGATACCTAAAGCTCGGGAAATCAACGTGTTGAAGCATCCTGATGGCACAATCAAGTAGAAAGCACACAAGCTACAAGATTTTCTCTTTGGAAGACAACATCAGAAAGCCTCAATATCAGACACCCTTGAGTAAATTACTCAAGACCCAGCTCTTGCACAGCATATTGGTTTGAATTGCATTGATCTTCAAATCATGGTAGAGCCAATCATGGCTATGCATAAGACACAATTGTTCAACCCATGCACACAGTCGTCCCGGAGTACGCTATCTAGGAGGAGTGGAAGGGCACTAAGTAATTAAGGGCAATGTTTGAAGAGGGAGGAAAACAGTTTAATGTTAACGTGTGATTTTTGCAAAATTACCTAATAATGCCCTTATAATTCATCAACAAGGGAAATTCAGTGATCATATCTTTCCGATTAGTGTAAATAGTGTATATACTATCAGAAAATCATCAAAAAATAGTCCTTTTTGGTTATTTTTAATCATTTTTCTCGATAATGAGACTTAAAAACGGAGAAATCCTACAAAAAACAATAAAGATGTGTTTTACAATGGATTTTCTTAATTATTGGATTTTCACTTTGCTTTTTTAGCACATTTTGCTATTTTCTTTGATTTTTTTAATAAACAAGTCAAAAATTAATAATAAATAACAAAGGAGCTCATATGGGAAAACAGAAGACACGATGGTGATCAGAAAGACAAGACAGCACAAAAAAATTCAATGAAATCAGAAGATGGAAGCGGGAAGCCTAAATTAGGCGGCCAGACCTACTTTTACAAAATTCTTGCAGAATGAGCTACAGGAATCCAACCGGAGAAATTTCTGAGTCTAACATAGATTTCACGGCCTAGTAGGACTAATGGGGGAATATGAGGAAAATTGGTTTGGGAAGTCCGGGTATAGATATTCCAGGTAGGCTAAAACCACCTCACTTGTGGCCTTTGGAGAGAGAGCTTTTCGACCTCTTTCGCGCATCTTTTTCAGAGTCTGCAGTTGCCCGTTTTTAGCGCCGTCTCACACGAGACATGAGGGGTAAGTTCTTTACTCATCAATGATCCATTTTGTATGGCCGGTAGCTAGTCTAAACCCCTAGAAAAAACCCTCGAAATCGAGTAGTGTACGAAGACCTACGACCAAAAACCATAGCGGCCTGTCAGCTCGACCAAATCGAATGAGATTTGAACTATAGCATGTCCTAACATAATAGAACCTTTCTATATCATCATTTGACCATTTGGCAGGGGTCGAGGGGGTCCCCAATAAAAAAGCTAGGTTTTGGCAGATGCCAGAATTTGGATCTGACTCCACAGACAACTTGCCTACGAGGTCTATACACAATGTTTATGATTGGTTTCATGAAATCAATCAAGCAAAGACCTTGCAAAACAGAAAACGGCTCGAAGGCTACAAAGCGTCAAATTTGGCATATGAGGTCAAATTGACTCCAAATGAGCCAGAATTGGATGAGTTGCTTCACGACTATGTTGCGGACAAGTCCAAAGCCTCCCAAGTGACAAGCCAACTCAACAGGCAGTGTAGTCACAGAAATCAGAGATTTCAGAGTCGACAAAACACAAAGTGATGCTGGAAAGACCAAACTTTACCAAATTCAATTTAGGACTTGTTTTAGGTGTATAGAATGTGTTTAGGTCAAAAATTTTAAGTTTTACAAGAAAAATGTGACTGTTGTAAATAATCGCGATTATTTACTTTTGCACTATTTTTGCTTGGAAATTTATCATCACCTCACCTATCATGTGTACACACCTATTACATGCCAAAAATCAAGTATGAGCCAAAATGAGCACCTATAACTTGGAAAATTGCCAAAAAACGCAAAGAAGTCTTTGCAAGCCAATTTTTGGGTTATGGACCACATTTCTTGATCCAAATCACCTCATATCACATACACATGGTCTATATAAATGCCTAGAACCAAGTTATAACCAAAAATGTTGATTTTGGTAGAAAAGTTAATAATCACGATTATTTACTTTCACACAAAAATGGAGGAATTTTGCTATTTTGCCATTATACATCCAAAGTACTAGCCAAGTTTGAACCAATCTGGAGCTCAAAATCTCAAATTTCCTTGATATCTACTGTTTCAGAGACCTAAAGCCAAAATCTGCTACCATTTTCACCCTATTCATCCAAATGAGCCCATATTTCACTCTGAGTATGTATTTGGTATATACTTCAAGCCTGTGATGCCAAGTTTGCAAAAAGTTGGAGAAATTACTTAGCTGTAAATAATCATGATTATTTACTTTGGTTGCAATTTTTGTTTGGACTTTACAAATTTGTTCCTTGCATGTTTTTATGCATCTATGCTTGTCCAAAAATTGATCAAGGAAGATGGAACCGCTCAGATTTCTGACCCCCAAGGTAATAAAGTTGAAGTGGTGATCACCAAGGAGATAGTGGCAGAAGCACTCAGACTGCCCACAGAAGGAATGACAATGAGGGAAAGAGACAGAAAGACAGCTTGAACTTTCACCAAAGAGATAGCCGCAGCCATGTTTGTAGACCTTATTCACAAACAGGTTGAAGAGCCAGCAAGGTTGTACCACCAACACTTCCATTTCCTTGCTAAGAGGCCGTCGAGGTATACAACGCCCAACCATGCGGTTTCCACCACCTTCACACAAGTCCTCAAGTCAACAACCAGGCAACCGGTTGACCATGGAAAATATGTTTTGTCCACTTTGAAAGGAACAAAGAAAGAAGTAAAGATTACATACCTGGGTGCACCAAAGGTTTTGACAAGGATTGCATACCATACCATTGCCATGGCTGACAAATTGCCACCTATCCTAGATCAGAACACTTGGATAGTGTCAGCTCAACCATCTCCTCGAGCTACAAGATCTGCCAAAAGATCATACAAGTCAGGTGAAGAGTCTGTTGCAAGCTCGCTAGAACGGCACAACAGTGAAAGCTCAGATAACGAAGAAAGGAGAGTGCACATTGAAGAGATGAAGAGAAAATCTGTGGCAGCACACCAGGAGGAGCCCGTACAAAAGCAAGCCCGGTTCAAAGAGAGAAACACTCTTACCAACGTAGCCGACAAGCACAAGCAAAGGACCAGGAAAAGTGGGTGCCCGGTGAACTTAAAGGACCAAGAACCAAGCATCACACTAGGAAGCAGGTTGAAGAACCCACGGAGGTACCGGAATAGATGTATCAAGAACCAGAAGCTCTAAAGCTGAAAGAAGCACAAGAAGCGGCAAGGAAAGCTATAGAGGCAGTAGAACAGCAAAAGCAGGTAGAGAAAGCCACTACACAAGGAGAAGCACAACATGCTCAAGGTGATGTGTCTCCCCACATCTCTTCTCTTGTCTAGGAACACCAAGATCACCCAATGCCGAGCCCACCACCATCACTGACAGTTAGAACCACTTCAACTGAGCAAACAAAAGAGACAGAGCCTGAACAGAAAAAGGCAGATGAATCTACACGAGAACCTGAACCAAAAGAGGCAGCTGAATCAGCAAAAAATGCAGTTGAATCTACTCAAGAGCCAGTCGTGCACCAAAAGAGAACACCACAAATTTTGAGCACACAAGAGAACAAGAGGCCAAGGAAACACCCTCTACCTCAACATAGCAAGAGAAGGCCGAGGCACCACCCTCTACCTCAATGAAAAAAGATTAGCAACCACAAGGGCAACAACAACAACCAGCCGTCATGACGCAGCCAAAGGACACCCAAGAATCTGCAGAAACATCAAGACAATTAGCACAAAATGAAGACTGGCAATCAAATGACAAAGTCATCTTGCAGGTTAATGAATATGCTAAGAAAATGCATGATATAACTGAAAGACTTTGCTCAGTAGCACTTGGCCGTAGCACAAGGGCCAAAGGGTTAGAGATGGTGATTGACGCACTCCAAGGGGAGCTGGATGACATACTCAATGTCATCACTGATCTATAGAGGCAAGTGCAAGAGTTGAGAGCGGAAGTTGAACAACATCAGCTCGCAAGAGATAAGCAACAGAAATAAATGGAGGAACTGGGTGAGTTGCTCACAAAATTGTCAGATGCATGCAAAGCAAAGGATGAACAGCTGACGGAAGTTACAAATGAACTTCTAACTACAACCCTATCGGCTCAAAAGATCTATGTACAGTTAGATGTAGCCAATGCTTCCCTATAGTACTCAGAACAAAGAATCAATGATCATGCGATATTCTTGCGGCCAATACGAGAGAATCCGGTCGCAATAAAAAACATCTCTCAAAGAATTTGGGGTGGTTTGTATCATTCCTCAAAAACACGTCACAATGTGTTAGTTTGACAGTGTGCATAGACAATTTTCTACTCTCTAGTTTATGCCTATTGCTCAGAGAGCATTTCTATGCAATTTGGGTTTATGCACGTTTCACTTTGACATTCATTTTGGTTGAGATTTTCTCCCAAATTCAAATAAGACTGCCAAAAATTTTCAAAATTTTGTGCGAAAAATCTTGCTCTTAGGACATCAAGAAATTTGATGCAACAAATTTTGCGCTTTGGAAAGAGAAGATTTAGGATGTCTTAGTGCAAAAGAAGTAGAAATGTCCCATTTCATATGCTACTAAGATCAAGGAGATGAACATGGGAAGAGTTAGATCCGCTTTGAAGATCTACAATTAGATTGCATTTTGTCGAGTCTGTTTATTTCACTATTTTGGAGTGTGATATGGTGCATCAAGTATGGATAAAGTTATGCAACACATATGAATACAGCTCTGCCAAGGTGTTCTTGATGCAAAAGCTGTATAATCTTTGTATGAAAGAGTCAGCTAGTGTTGCTAGCCATATCAATGAGTTTGAATCTTTGTTTTGGAGTGTGCTATGGTGCATCAAGTATGGCTAGAGTTATGCAACACGTATGAGAGAAAAATTTCCACCAATAACAAAGTGTTCTTGATGCAAAATCTATATAATATTTGTATGAAAGAGTCAGCTAGTGTTGCCAGCCATATCATTGAATTTTGACTCTTTGTTTGCTCAGATGCATGCTTCATGGATACAGAGAACTCATGATGTGATATGTTACCATATACATGTGGTAGTGATGTGTGTGAACACACTTAGGACCGTCGGGGCATTTTTCCCCTCACTAGGAGGTTTTTCCCCCGTGCATTGTATATATGCCCATCATTCTAGGGCTATCTATCTTTCCATTGCACACTAAGTAATAAACTCTCTATTGTGTGCCTTGATGAGGAAAGGGTGAGAATGAGCAGGCTAGAGGTATTCCTAAATGGTTGGTGCATACTTTGCGTGACAGTAAATTGGATGCACCTTTGTCTAGTTGTACTCATTCAGGTTCTTGCCGTGCATCTTATGCATCATATTGTTATGCCTTGGCTGTGTCTAACTTACATGGCATTGAGGAACTTCTATATTTTGATGAAGCACAGAATTTAGAAAATTGGATGGCTTGCATGCAATCAGAATATGATGCACTTATAGAAAATGGCACATGGACTTTATGTGATTTGACTCATGGTAAAAAGTCCATTGGTACAAAGTGGGTTTACAAGTTAAAACGCAAGCCGGATGGTGAGATTGATCGCCATAAGGCTCGACTTGTTGCAAAAGGTTATGCACAACAAAAAGGCATAGATTTTGAAGAGACTTTTTCTCCCACTTCTTGCATGACTATTGTGCATTTTCTATGTGCATTGAAAGCTCATTTTGGTTGGGATGCACATCAATTTGACATTGTTATTGCTTTCTTGAATGGTGACATATTTGAGGAAGTTTATGTAACGCAGCCTTGCGGTTTTGTCAAGAAAGGACAAGAGGATAAAGTGCACATATGCAAGAAAGATTTGTACGGGTTGAAGCAATCTCCTCATGCTTGGTATGAAAAGGCTGACACTCATTTGCTCAAACGAGGCTTTTGTAACAGTCCAACAGAGAGCACATTGTATGTAAAGCGTGAGGGTGATGTACTTCTCATTGTGGTTCTTTATGTGGATGATTTGCTGATCACTGGACCAAATGAGAGATATATTGCTAAATTTAAGGCTGATTCGAATGATACTTTCATGATGAAAGATTTGGGGCTATTGCATCATTACTTGGGTATACATTTTAAGTAGTTTGATGGTGGTATTGCCTTGTGTCAAAAAAGTTACATAGAGACATTGTTATGTATGTTTGGACTTAAGGATTGCAAACCTATTGCCACTCCCATGAAAACATGTTTGAAATTGAGTCTTCATGATGTTGGTGATCCTGCATATGTCATTCTTTACCAAAATGCTGTTGGATGCCTCATTTATGTATGCAACACAAGGCCGAATATTCAGTTTGCGGTCTCATAGGTCAACAGATTTATGCATAGCCCAAGGTATAAGCATTGGTAGGCTTTCAATAGGATTTTTCACTGCTTGAGTGGCACTTTACATCTTGGCTTGTTTTATCCCAAGGGGGGATCATTTCTGCAAGTGTCACACAAGTGGTTTTTGTTTCATGCTTGACAATTCATGTATATCATGGTTGAGCAAGAAGCAACCTACTGTGGCCACTTCTAGTTGTAAGGTTGAGTACATGGTAGTCTTCACAGCTAAGGTTGAGTGGGTATGGCTCAGACGCCTTATGACTGATTTGGGTATTGGACAGAACACTACCAACACTATCTACACTGATAGTCAGAGAGAATTGGAAGTTGCAAGGAGCCCAGTTTTTCATGCTCGCACAAAGCGCATTGAGGTTCACTACCACTATGTCAGGGAGAGGCTCTCAACAAGAGAGATTATCTTGGCTTATGTGCCAACACAGGACAACCTTGCAAATCTTTTCACAAAGGCATTGTCTCATGAGAATTTTGAAGCTTTCTGCAAAGCTTTAGGCTTACTCCCCTTTGTGGATTGATCATGTCTTCAGGGCAGGGCACTTCCCTTTACTCTATGTGCCAGCTCTAGGCTTACTCCCCTTTGTGGAGTGATCATGTCTTCAGGGTATGGCACTTCCCTTTACTCTATGTGCCAGCTCTTGTTCACTGCATCACTCCCATGGGGGATTTGTTACCATATACATGTGGTAGTGATGTGTGTGAACACACTTAGGACAGCCATGGCATTTTTTCCCTCACTAGGAGGTTTTTTCCCCCGTGCATTGTATATACGCCCATCATTATAGGGCTATATATCTTTCCATTGCACACTTAGTAATACACTCTTTGTTTTGTGCCTTGAGCTTCCTTTGTCTTCTCCAAGCTGTGTGTGTTTTCCTGTAACCCTAATTCCAACATGATGGAAGCTACTCACTTTCTTTGCTCATCACCACCATTGTGGGATACATTTTGTAATGCTATTAGTAATTCTACACCAAATGGTATGCTAGTGTACAATGATATCACTAGTTCTCATCTTTCCAAAGAAGTACATGCACAAGACAATGGGTAGCTCTTGCATCATGGAAAAGCTCACTATGTGTAGAAAGAAAGAAAACAAATAAAAGGCCATTCTTGGCAACGTGAATCTGACAAAGATGGCAAGGGAGATACATCTCGTGATTGATCATAGTAAAAAGCACATTCAATGTCATTTCTATAAAAACTATGGCCATTTAAAGAAAGACTGTCATGCATGGAAACATGAGAAAGGCAAAAACCAAAGTAGTGATAATGATGCGAAAGAGGAAAAGAGTAAAAGTTCAATGAAGATCCAACACATCAATTTGGTCAACTGATCATGATGATACTAAGGACATTAATGTATTGACAGAGTCTACGGATGTGTTCTAAGATGCACAAGAGACTCTATGTTGACAGAGTACGTTGCTAACCAAATTGCTAGTTAGTGGTGAAGTGTCACATACGTGGATGCTAAATTTCGGTGCATCTCTTCATGTGACTCCACAAAGGGAGTGGTTTCCTAGTTATGAAGAGACTGTTGGCTCCATCACATTGGGTGACAGTTATGCTTTTGACATAGTTGGCATTGGTGACATTAATATGGTCTTATTGAATGGCGTCATATTTGACATTCACAATGTTCGTCACAGGCCATGTTTGACTCACAATTCAATTTTAGTTGGCAGACTTGATGACTTGGGTTATAAAGTCACTTTCCATCTGCAATCCTGGCATATTTCCAAAGGCAACTTGTTGCTTGCTAATGGTTCTAAAGTTGGTTTGTTGTATCCTCTTTATGTGTCTAGCAAAAACAATGTTTTTGGTTAACTGATCTGCCAAATGTTGCTTTGTGGCATAGCCAATTGGGACATATGTCCAAGAAAGGAATGGATAATCTTTCTCGTTTGGGTTATTTTTTTGCTTTATCATTTTTTGAATTTCCTTTCTCTGAGAGCTGTCAGTATGGGAAGCAAATATGCGATTCTTGTAATATTTTTTTTGAGAAAGAGAGATGACCCTTAGAGCTTGTACATAGTGATGTGTGCATCCCCATGCCGACTCAATCTCTTAGTGGTGCATCTTATTTTTGTGATGTTCATAGATGATGCAACACACAAAGTTTGGGCTTATGCATTGAAGTCAAAGGATGAGATGTTCCCTTACTTTAAGATATTCTTATCAAGTGTTGAAACTCAATCTGGTAAGAAGTTAAAGGCTTTACATTCAAAAAATGGTGGAGAATACATCTTCAAAGAGTTTTTTGACTTCTGCACAGGAAAGGGAATTAAGCGTGATTTCACTGCTCCTTATACACCAGCCCAAAATGGTGTTTCTAAGAGAATGAACAAGACAATTTAAGAGATAATCACATCCATGCAATCACAAGCAAGCCTTTCACAAGGTTTTTGTGTAGAAGTGCTTTTTTACAAAATGGTTTATTTGATCAATAGATCACCACATGCATCATTGCAATTTTGTGTGCATGAGGAGTTGTGGTCAAGACATTAGTTGTCGTATGACAAACCCAAGACATTTGGTTGTGAAGCTTATGCACGTGCATCTAAGGAGCTTCATGCTAAGCTTGATCCAAAATCTTTAAAATGCAACTTTATTGACTATGGATTGGATATTCAATTTTTGGCTATTGTTTGTGGGATTCAAAGAGTTGATCCGTTATCTATAGCAGTGTTGTTGTATTCAATGAAATTAAGATGCATAGACAACCAATAAAAGGGTTTGAATCCTAGAATGTCACATTCTCTGATGTATCACCTCCTACGGAGAAAACTCAAGAGCCTCTTGTTCCACAAGTGAACTCTCCAGCTACTAAGCAAGCTAGTACTAGTCAACCGAGGAGATCTCAGAGAGTCTCACATCCACCAAAGCTGTGCAGAAGAAAGGCAAGGAACATTTGGTGTGTAGACTATAGAAAATCTCTTTATGGTCTAAAGCAAGCATTGAGGTAGTGGTATCATAAGTTCCCAAATATTTATGCATAGTACTGAGGATCCATGTCTGTATGTGAAAAGATCATGGAATGGACAACTTATTGTGCTTCTTCTTTATGTGGATTACATGCTCATTGCTAGTCATTATAAAAAGGACATTGCTGACCTAAAGCAAAATCACATTGCTGACCTAAAGCAAAATCTACATAATCAGTTTGACATGAAATATTTGGGTGATTTTGATCATATTTTGGGTATGTGCATTACTCGAGATCGTAAAAATAGAGTGTTATACGTGTCTCAAAAGAATATGTGCAAAAAGTGCTTGAGCATTTCAATATGCAGAAGGGGAATTCATTGAGTACTTTATTGCCTGCCTATTTGAAACTTAGCAAAAATGACTATCCCAAATCTAATGAGAAAAAAATTGTGATGGCTAAGGTTTCTTAAGCTTCAACTTGTGGCAGTCTCATGTATGGCATAGTGGCTACAAGGCTTGGCATTGTATATGTCGTGGCAGTTGTCATTAGATATATATGTCCAATCTTGGAAAGAAGCGTTGGGATGCTATCAAATCAATTCTCAAATACTTGAGTGGCACAACGGATAGACAATTATGCTATGTGACATTTATCCATTAGGGAATATGTTGATAATAATCATACAAGCCGTGTTGACAATCATAAATTAACAACTGGTTGGATTTACATTTTTGCTGGTTTTGTTATTTCTTGGAGATCTGTTCTTCAAGACCGTATGTCAATTTCCACTATAGAGGCATAATATGTCGCTTTGAATGAAGCACGTAATGAAGCTAATATGGAATACTTGTCTAGTGGGAGATCTTGGACTAGAGCAGAAGATATCAGTTTTTCACTTGGACAATCAAAGTGCTATTGCATTGAATAACAATCCAATGTTTCATGCAAGAAAAAAACACATTGATATGCGTTATCACTTCAACCATGATTTCCTGGAAAGCAAGAAGCTTGACTTGATGAAGATACATACATCAAACAACACAATGGATGCACTCGCAAAGAATCTCTCTAGAAACCATTTTCATCATTATCATCAGTTGACGGGCATCATATAAAAATGTAATATTCTTCACTAACTGTACAGGTTGTATAATTTTACACCCTCCACATTTGGGCATCAAATGGGAGAATTTTGGGTTGCTGACTATGTAGGTCGGGCGTCTACCGCCCATCACTAACTTATGTCCACTAACCATTGATTGTATAGATATACAATTATGAGCCACACACAAAATAATGCACTATCGTGTGCTACTATGAAGAATAGGGTTTTCTCTCTCTCACCATATCTATGTGCTATTTTGTAGTAAGAGCATAAGCCTAAGAAGCTAGGGACATCGTGCACAATCTTCAAGCCTGGCCATGTCTTGATTGCTTCAACCTTGGAAAGATCCATTCAGACACCATCCTTTGACACTATGTGGCCAAGAAAGTGGATCTCTTCCAAGAAGAATTCACTTTTCTTAGGATTGACAAGCAACCTATGACTGCATAGCTCTTTTAACACAATAGTCAAGTGATGCATATGCTCCTCTTCATTCTTTGAATAGACTATCATTTCATCAAAGAATGTGCCAACAAACTTGATGTGGGTGAAAGATCCAATCCATCATCCTATTAAACGTAGCAATAGCATTTGTAAGATCTTGGCTCTCTCTCACCATATATGTGTGTCTTGTGCCCCCCCCCCCCCCCCCCCCCCCCCTCTCACTTGCATGCATCTGAATCCACTCTTATGCTTCCCTTCATTTGATGGGTTTTGGTTGTATTTGAAATATGCCATGTGATGATTTTTTATCAAAAAATAGTTTGTGATTGATGTATCTTAGTTGTAGCCAAGGTTTGTTGGTGTTATGGGGTGTGAGAGCCGTACATGTGGTTTATAATTCAAGAATGACGGTAGTGATTGAATACACTTGATTGTTTTGGAAATGATTGTTTGATGCACAATGTTGTTGCATAAAGAGAACTCATGATTATGATGATATGCAACATCATTAAATGACGACCTAGCAACTTGTAATACACAACAATAAAGGAGAGGCCTATGAGGGTCAACTTTATTGTGTTCATGTAGGAGAGAATTGGATATGGTAGGAATCAGATGGGCTTACAATGTTGAGTTGGCATGAAAGATCTGTGGCAAATCCTCTGGCTCAATCATGTTTGAGGGGTTTGATCTAGCACTTGGTCTAGCACCAAAGAGGCGTGGCACCTAAACTTGTCTAGTTGGTATTGATTTCTTATTATCTACATGTATTTTGAAATCCTTTCAGAGCTCACGCTCATGGAGGGAGACAAAAGCAGCCATGCTTGTAATGTGAAATGAGACGGAGATCACAGGCTCGCTCCTCATAGAGGGAGAGTCTCTTTGTTTGTAGTGGAAGCAAGCGGATGAATGTATCGTTTGATCCTACACATGGTTCGATGCTCTAGTGTGCTTATTTTGGTAAGATAATTCATAGTTCAGGCTTGTTCTCATTTAAGTTGGGCATTCAAAATTCTCCCATTTGTCCTCTTGTGTCCATCTGCATACTCTATGTCACCCTTCGCTCGTCTCTCTCTCTTCTTTTGTGTGCATGAAGCAATGTGTTCATAATTCCCTAATGTGTCACCGTATCTTGCCAATTGTGTGTTTACATACTCTAATTTCACACTAACCCCTTGCTAATTTGACTAATTTTTGCTAACTTACTAATTTGCTATGAAGGATTGGAAGATTCGACCATTCAATTGATCTTCAATGGAAAGGTAATTAAGGTGGTATTCTCAACCTCCTTAGAATCTAAGGATGTGTAGAATTGTGTAGAAATCCCATCATGATGCAATGTAATGATATGCTATGTTGATGTTATGGATTGAAAATTTTACGATTATTCATTCTCACACCGTCGTAATGCCGAAATTTTTAAGATTTGGTAGCATATGAATTTGACAAGTTTCAATTGCTAATTGGTAAATGTGTGTTGCTAATTGGGTGCTTAATTAAGTTAATTGCATGCTTGGATGGTCAATTTCAAGTGTGTGTGTGCACTAAAATCAAGTGTGTGTGCATTCTAATTGAGTTTGTTTATGCCTAATTTTAGGTGTGTGTGCACTATTTTGCCCATGTTTGTACACCTAAAAATCAATGTGTGCATTATGATTCTTCAATTGTGATGATTGATTTGTGTTGTGCTCATGCCCAACTAATGATTTGTGAAGTCACATTGCAAATTCGACAAGTTTAACCCTTTTGTGTGCGCACCTAAAGATTGGTAAAAACTGTCAATTTTTTAGTGTGTGTGTGCCCAAAAAAGTGTTTAATTTGCATGATTGATTCAATGTTTGATTGCATGATTGATGTTTGTAATGGTTAAATGCTGCGTTTTTGTGCTCAAAACAGTGATTTACACACTCTAATTGCGTCAAATTTTTACCTATTTTGTTGGTTTAATTGCCTAGTCTTGATTTTATTGATAAGATTGTTTGGCAATTGAATTGATGAAATTTTTGCAATTTTATTTGGTTGCACTATTTCTCAACGTGTGGAGAATTTTTAGATTTTTTTGGGGTATTTTTTGGATAATTTTTGTATTTTTTGGTAATTTTTTGCTAGTTTTTGCAATAATATTCGCTTAATTCCACAAAAATTTGATATTGTGTGATCTTTACGAGCTATTTTGGGTGTGCATATTTACGGCATCATTTTGTTTGCATTTGTACCCTCTGTGGTTGAGTTTTGAGCTTTTTGCGATTTCCGGAGGCCGGGTGGACAATTTTGTCAAATATAGCGTTTTTGAAAAAATTGCTATTTTCGGTGTGCTTTTGCGTGTCGGAAATGTTTGGTTGTGAATGATGATGATTTTCTAAGGTTTCTAGAAATTTTTCGGAGTTTTCCGGAGTTTTTTGGGATTTTTTGGAGTTTCGGCTAATTTTCAGCCTAGTTTTGGCATTTTTGGAAATTTAAAAATAAAAAACAATAATAAAAAAGGCTAATTTTGAACTCAATGCCCGTGCCTTGCGGCGCATAAAATCCCTCTACAGATAGATCTTTACGATCTCTTGGGATAGTTTCCTGGGACGATGGAATAATCTTCTTTGTTTTCTTCCTCTGCTTCAGATCGCTCTCGCCTCGCTCCATGTGAACCCTCTCGCCTACACGCCCACACGCCCTCTCTCTCTCTCTCTCTCTCTCTCTCTCTCTCTCTCTCTCTCTCTCTCTCTCTCTCTCTCTCTCTCTCTCTCTCTCTCTCTCTCTCTCATTCTCACTCTAGCGTCCCCGCTCTCTTTTTTTACTTCACACATGAGATTGTGTGAGTGTGTGTGTGATAATGCCTTGCAAAAATCAGCCCCCTCTCTCTCTTTGGTGAGCCCTCTTGCTATTTTCTCTTGCTGTCCTCTCATTGGACCTCCCTAGGGCTAGCCAATGACAATTAAGCAGCATAAGTGATAGCCATCTGACATGTGTCCCCCTTTCCCCTTTTGTGAGAGCTTTAGGTGATTTAATAATTCAACTAAACTCTCATTGGACCCCTTTGCCTCTTGGCCAATAGGAATCAGGCAAGCCATTGGGCTGCTGAATGCTCATTGGATCCCTTGGGAGACTGTCCAATAGTCTTCCAGAGGACTTAATTCTCATTGGTTCTTTTATTAAGTGTTTTTAAATTAATTAAACTAGATTTACTCTAGCCTAATTCTCATTGGTCCACCTCCAAGGCCATCCAATAGGAATTGGGTACACCTTGTGGGCATCTAGCCTAGGGAGCTGACATGTGTCCCTCGTTCCCTTTGTGTAAAGGGAGCTTGTGTGTGTGTGTGTGTGTGTGTGTGTGTGTGTGTGTGTGACTTTCTCTCTCATCCCCTACATGCAAGGCTCACCCCCTCCTAAGTAGGGATTGTAAAGACTTTTTTGTACACACACAAAGCATCCAATTCCCCTATGATTGACCTTTGGACACAACCTTTGAATTTTGGAACCTTAGCATTTTGGAAGTCTTAATGGGCTGAACCTTAGGGTCTTTTTAGCCCATTGTTGCGCATGGATCTTTTGCAGATGCCCCCCCCTTTGGATCCCTATTTTCCCTCCTTTGGATCCCTACTGTGGCGGTCTGCTAGCTTAACCAATATTCTAGCTTTTTCTCCCCTGGCACTTCCCCATATTAAATGATCATTTTAACATGAGAAAATCATTTAGGAGAATTAGATATTGATTATTATGACATTACCTGTCTCTTGAAATCATAGTTGTCCTCAACTATGGTGTAGAGAAGATAAAGCATATTCATAAGTCCCTTTCTTAGCGGGTAGAGGATCCCTATGTTACCCTACGACATCATTCCACAATGGATGACTAGTCCATTTGGCGCTTGAGAGCTTGAGGCTGCCACAAACATGTCTGCACATTAGTCCTATCAATCTTCCATAGTAGAGTGACAAGATCTACTTGGTGTTTGGGAGACGTCGTCTCCGCAAACTTGATCTAAGCATGCATACTACTTAATTTTTGTGCACAATAAAGAAAAAGAGAGTCTTATAAGACAAAAGCTTTGTTCATTTTTAACATTTTGTACATTTGCTTACTCTTGGGAAGCATTGTAAGCATTGACAAGGTTTAGGTTATCCTTTAATTCTATGCCTTGCATCCATCTAGCATCTTCAAAAGGATAATTATTAAACTTAATAAGATATCGTCGAATAGTCTTACCACCTCTTAGTACCTTGTCTTCATGTCGGAGAATGGACTCGGGCTGCAGCACCTCCTCTTGGTCCTCGATCTCCGGTGGGTCTTCAATAGTTGGTTCTTGAGGTGGCTCTCCTTTGTAAGGCTTTAATAGGATCACATGGAAAGCATTGTGTATGAGTCAATGATTAGGCAACTTGAGTTGATAGGCCATCTCATTGATTGGCCTAAGAATCTGGAAGGAACCATAGTACCTTTTTGCTAGTTTAGCATAGTACTTTTGGTGTCCCGTAGGATTCTTGACCGTTGTGTGCCTTAATTGAGCCTTGGGAAACATTAATAAGACCCAATCATTTTCTTTAAAGGCTTGGGCTCTTCTGTGCTTGTCAGCAGCAGCCTTTTGCCTTTGCTGTGAGATAGAGATAACATCCTTAATCTTTTGAAAATATTCTTGTAGGTCCTGGCTATACTCATCTGCAGCGAAGATCTTCCCATGTACCTTAAGTAGCAAGGGACTTTTTGATCTTCCCTCAATTACCTCGAAAGGTTCTTTTCCCGTGGAAGTATGTACAGTGTTATTATAAGCATACTCCACTAAGGGTAAGTACTTCTCCCATTGGGATCTTTGATCTACTTCCGTTACATAGGCTTTTAGTAGATCGAGAATTGTTAGGTTAGCTATTTCTTTGGCCATCCGTTTGTGGATGATAGGCCGAAAGAAGTTTAGCCTTGTCCCTAAAATCTCAAAGAGACCCTTTCAGAAATTACTGGTCATTCTAGGATCTCTATCCGACACTGTGGGCATTGGCAAGCCATGGTACTTGAAAATTTGTGAAATGAAGAGGGTTGCCATTTGATGGGCTTTGATAGTATTTTTGGCAGGTATGAAATGAGCTTGTTTACTAAACCTGTCTACTATCATCCATATTCCCGTATTCCCATGGATAGACTTAAGCAATCCAAAGATAAAATCCATGGATATCCTCTCCCATGGTGAATTAGGGATTGGCAAGGGTTGAAGCAGCCCAAGTTGCTTCCCTCTATCAAATTTTGTCTTTTGGCATACCACACATTTAGAAACATACTCTTGTATGTTCACTTTCATGGTAGGCCAATAGAAATATGTTTCAATTCCCTTTATGGTAGGTTGAATCCCTCTATGCCCCGAATAAGGTGGAGCATGAGATTCATACATTACTTTCTCACGTAGTGAGTTAGTAACGCATAGTCTATTGCCATAGAGAAGGTAACCATATTGTAAAGTAAATGGTTCTTCTTTCTTCCCTAATGCAAGGGCTGAAATCACATCTCTAAAATCGGGATCAATAGCATACTCATCTATCATTGAAGATAGATCATTGTGAGTTGCTATGGAAACCGCATTCACTCTCGGCCGTCTTGAGAGTGCATCAGCTACTTGATTATGCTTGCCAGCAATGTGAGCAATATGAAAATGAAATTGCTAAAGGAAATTTGCTCACCTCATTTGTTTGTTGGAGAGCTTGGTCTGCGTCATGAAGTACTTAAGGCTTTGGTGATCCGTTCGCAGAATGAAAGGAGTCCCCAGTAAATAGTGCTTCCATGAGTCTAAGGCATGTAGAACTGCATGGATTTCCTTTTCATATATGCCTAGAGCTTGCTCAACAGGGTCGAGCCTTCGACTTTCATAGCCTATGGCATGCCCTTCTTGGAACAGCTCTAAGGCAATCACCACAAGCATCACATTGGACCTCAAATGGTTTTGAGAGTTCCGGTAGTGTAAGCACAGGTTGAGAGATAAGCTTTTCTTTAAGCTCTTCGAAAGCATTGTTCTCATTAGCAGACCATGTATACCTAACACTTTTCTTTGTTAGGTCATGTAATGGTCCCGCAAGTTGTGAGAACTTTTCTATGAAGTGTATATAGTATGCACACATATGTATAAAGCTTCTTAGTTCATGAAGATTCTTTGGTTTAGGCCATCCTTTTATTACCTCTTACTTTGATGGATCCATTTGGATGCCATCTTGAGAGATAATGTGACCTAAATACTGAATCTCTTGCAAGAAAAAATCACTTTTCTTTCGATTTTAACATAAAGTTTATTCTCTCTTAAAACTTGAAATATTACCTGGAGGTTCTGCTTGTGTTCGTCCAATGAATTAGAGTAGATGATAATATCATCAAAAAACACTCCAGTGAAGGTTCGATGAGGCCTGAACAGCTTCTCCATCAAGCGGTTGAATGTGGCTAGTGCATTGGTCAAGCCAAAAGGCATGCCAATGTATTCGTAAAGACCAAATGTGGTGCGAAATGCTGTCTTTACAATGTCTTGATCAACTATCCTTATTTGATGATAGCCACTTTTTAGGTCAATCCTACTGAAGTAGGTCGATCCTTGTAGCTTATCAAATAGTTATTCTACCCGTGGAACGGGAAACCTATTCTTGATAGTGATCCTATTTAGTGCTCTATAGTCGACACACATATGATATGTGCCGTCTTTCTTTTGCACTAATAGCACAGGTGAGCAAAATGGAGATGAGCTAGGCCTGACCATGCCCTTCTCAACTAACTCATGCACTTGCCGCATAATCTCCTCTTGTTGAGCTTGAGAAACTCCATAAGGAGGTTTGTTAGGTGGTGAACTTCCTGGAAGAAGCTCAATTGCATAGTCATCATTACCTCGTTTAGGAGGTAGCTCACAAGGGATGTCATCAATAAAAACATCTTGAAACCCCTTGAGAAAATTGGATAACTCTAATCCTTTTGGTTTTTTTTATTTTCTTTTGCTAAAGCATTAGGTTCATTTTGAGAATCTTTAACAAAAATCATGTACACGAAAATAGAGCTCTTTATTGACTTGTTGAAAGCTGGTGTATGTACAATGGGGATAGTGTTACCCATTTCCTTAGCATCTATATACATGTCTTTTTCCCTGAACTTAAAGGAGATTCTCCTTTCAGGGAATTTAACATTGGCAACCAGGCGATCAAACCATGGTGCCCCTAGGATTACATCCTCATGCTTGAGAGGAGAGATAAAGA
This sequence comes from Adiantum capillus-veneris, assembly GCF_014529385.1. Lineage (NCBI taxonomy): Eukaryota > Viridiplantae > Streptophyta > Polypodiopsida > Polypodiales > Pteridaceae > Adiantum > Adiantum capillus-veneris. Next base: position 129,126,201 of record NC_140953.1, read on the forward strand.
AGTCCTCTTTGTCCACATAGCTTTGGACATGAAGCCTCAATTTCCCGATTAAGGGAGTGACTGAAGCTTCTTGCCCCTTGAAAGCACTGTCTGCGGGTAGGACATCTCCCATCTCCTAGGCTTGTATGCCTAGCTTGGTGGCCAACTCTATAGATATAAGATATAAAATTGTGAGTAGAACCAGGATCAAAGAGAATAAAAGCATCATGTTCTCTTACCTTTCCCCAAGCATGGTATAGAGGAGATCCTTTGTGGTGAATTTGGTGAGTCTCCTCCTCTTGGATTTCAACCAAGGTAGCTCTAGGAGGATCTTGGCGGTTGTTCTTTTGGGGACAAGCGCGGTACGCATGCCCTTGTTCACCGCACTTGAAACACCGGTTATCCTTGCGATAACGCTCAAGCTCTTCAGGAGAGAGGATGTTTTTACCTTTGTAAACTCCCTTCTCTTTAGCTTTGTTGGAGTTGCCCTTAGGAGACTTTTGGACATTGTCCTTCCCCTTAGGCTCGTTGGAACCCTTGTTTTCCATGGGCTTATTATTTCTTTTAGCCCCCGTTTGGAAATTGATTCGAGAGGCCACCATAGTATGGTGTATTACCGCCGATATGGTACGTGGCCTTTGGGAGTTGACATACTCCGCCATTTCTTCGGTTAAGCCCACACAAAATTGTTGCTTTTGCTCTCCAAAATCCAACTTTTTGAAGACAGTGGCTTTGAGTTGTAGGTTCCTGTTGGACGAATATGCCGCGACGGACGTCAGCATAGCGAGAACTCACCTAACATATAATGTCAACTGAGGACGAAGCTCAACCCGCAGGCGCCTGGAAGCAAGCAAAGGGTGTCAACCTCTACTCGACCGACTAATGACTACTTCCTACAGAGATATCAACTCTACATGCCATCGGTTCTGTGAATGTGAGAGTCTCCTATGATGCTACCGCAATCCAAAAGCCCATTAGACGTTCTCGAAACATTACGAAACTTGAGGGATATCCTATTAACACCAATAGGCCACTGTCCCTAAGGTCCGTGACCAAAAAAACCTACTCAATAGCCTCCATGCAGAAACGCGTAGGATGTCTGGCCGGTTTTTGCAGGTCAACGTTTTCAAAAACTAAAGTACCTAATGTGTAGCTCTACTCGCTCTGATCGCGTGAATATGCTGAAATGCAAAAACGAACAACAGTTACTCACCAAAACTCCAAAAGTAGCTCGCGGGTGAATCTGCCAAAACACAGACGAACGCGCGTGATGTAAGCATCAACGCGTAGCTCTCCTCGTGGGCAACACACTACTGCTCTCTGTTTGTGATTCTGACCACCGTAGCTCTTGTAGCACACACACACACACTCTCACTCTCTCGCAGTCTCCCAACGACACAGAAGATCAGATTTATTAGAAGTCCCTTTACAAAGCTTTAGGTTTTGGCTTATATACTAAGCCTTAGAAAACCTAATGTCCGACCAAAATGACCTTATTTGTCCCTAGGCTTCTATAGAGCTTAATTACAACACCGTGAGCTGGCTTTTCTCATCCAACAAGCATCTGTGGCCTCAATACAATTGCTGACTTAAAATATGAAGTTCACGTAAACATTACAAAAGTGGTCATAATGGCTCAAAATGATAATAACGGGATATTTGATGATGTCCATGAGCTTGTATCTTCACATTACAGCATCCATCTTCGTCTTCATCACTTCATCAGTATCTTTATTTGGAATCTTTAGAGAATCTTTGAGGGATCTTTATGGAATCTTTGTGGAAGCATTGTTGAAAGGTTGACCTTTCAACACTCTCCCCCTCCGAAGTCTTGTCGTCCCCGACAAGACCCTATGTCTGCAGTGGCCTTGGCCAGTGGTTCATGTTTTGGTGTTGGTTGAATCTTTTGTTGTTGCAGTTGCTTCTACCACATGCTTTGTATGTTGTAGAGTTACCTTTTTCTTGTACATGTAGTGTAGTTGAAGCCATAGCTCTCCCCCTCCGATTGGTTTTTGTAGCGTGAATAAGTCGAGTGAGGTTTGTTGTTGCAGCAAGGATTTATCATGGCAGCTCTGTATTGTTTGTTCTTTGGGTGTCATCCTGCACGTGTACCTGTAAACTTGAAGCCTTTTTGAATTGTTTCTGGGCCGCTCCCCTTGGATCCTATAGTTGATGAGCATGTAGTGGTTTGGGGATGTCGTTGGTATGCTTTTCTGTGCTTTTATAAGAAAAATAAAATAGTAAAAATAAAATGTGGCGTATATTACAAAATGAAGATCTTGGATAGCTGGATAGGACTAAAGGGAAAAACCCAGTGGGAAAAAAATGCCTTTAGTCACCATTAAATGTGAGGCTATATGTACTTATGTTTGATGTAACCGAGTTTTGTTGAGTTAAAGTACATATGGCCGTATGGCTACTATTACTGGATATACAGTGGGTAAGTGTTAGTAGCTTGAAGTCAGAGTCATTGTTGTTGAGCAAATGCTTATGAAACCTATTACCACTTCGTCATCGTCATTTTGTTGTGTAAGTGCATGGGTGAAACACAAAAAGCGTGCCGGATGCAAATGTCCAATGATGGGACATTATATATGCTTGCACAGATAGATGCATGGGAAACAATATGTGGTGCGAGAGGAGTTTGAATGGGTGCTTCCAGGAGTGAACGTAGCTAGAGAAGCAAAAAAATGTATATTTGACTTCAAGAGCTGTCGTTACTCACAAGAAGGGTTTTTGTCGATGAGGTTTTTTCCACTCTCCTCACTGTGTTCATGTGCGTGAGTGTTTTCTCGACTACTCCGCCACTCCACCATTTAAAATAGTAGACTTCGACTCTTATGCTCACCTATCCAGCATGAGCGACTCAATTTTACAATATGCTCAACTATTCCAGCTTGAGCTATAATCTAAATATCTAAACTCATAGACCACAAAGAATATTAAGACATGAAGCTTGGGTCTAATGCTTGCTCATTTCGTGGCTCAGCTGCCCGACTCTTGACTCTTATGCCATGAATTTTATGGCGACTTGACTTACTGTCGGGAGCTTGCAACCAAGAATAGGCTTTGAAATTCAAAACTCCCATCCTCGAAGAGAGGATTTGTAAAGGACCATACTGGCAATATTGGTTTCTTTTTCCATACCTGGGTGACCTTGGTTGTCAAAATTTCTTTTTGTTGTTGTTGGTCCCTTGGTTGAGAAGATTGGCTCGCTCCATTCCCCGTAACACTTTGTCTATCATGTCTTGACATTTCTTGAGAGCTAGAGATGACTTCAATCTTCTTCGTTATTTGTTGTTCTTTTGGCACCCATTTGTATCTGCATCGTGTGATTAGCGTGTCTTTGCAGATATCCTTTGCCTTGACTGTGACATTGTCCTTGATTTTGCCTTCCATGAAATTGCGATTATTTTCAAGCTGAAGTCATTTGCTTGAAGAATGTTTACCTGGCATCTTTGGTAGCCAGATTCTTCGATTTCCTTGATAGTAACCTTGTGCTTGAAGAATTCTAGATGACACTTCCCATGATGTTTTTGATGTCGTATTGAGATGTACAAGAGTGCCATTTTTGGGATTATTTATCGATGAAGTCCTATGTTGGTATGAAGGCCAGTTGGATTTGAAATTTCCTGCATCCCTTTGGCGAGCCTTGTTGGTTGGTCTCCTTTGGCGATATAAATATGAGCTTTGTTGCTTTTGGGGATGATTTTTGAAACCTTTATCCACCACATAAGCCAAGGTCTGTGGTTTTGGTAACCAAAGTTTCTTTTGACCCTCATAATAGCCTTGCTCTGCTAAGCTGTAGTGGGAGGCTATCCATCCCATGTGTTTACCTTTCGTCAATCGGCTAGGCTCATTTACCCATATTGGGTCCTTGACCTTGATTTCTTTAGCTTTGATGTAGACCTTTGAAGATTTTTGTCGACGATGATCTCGCAGTGTAGGGTATTTCGGTTGAAAGATTTTCTTTGGAGTCTGTCTTTCATGTGGAAGCATGTGGTCAGTTGATGTCGAAGCTGTGTCTTGAACCTTTCGGGGCTGGATTGAAGACTCTGATTTAAGGGGCTGCTTCTGTTGGTAGGACATTTGTGGGCTCATTTTGGCTTTGCCTTTGTCGGAAGCCGATAATCTTGGAGCAGTAGTAGGCTGGATTTCTTGAGAGCTAGTCATGATGACCATTGTTGAAAATCCAGGTTCTTCTGCCAATGTTTTTGCCCAGTGCTTGGACAAAATCAAATGTGTATTCATTTTGGAGGAATCCACCACTAGTAATTTGTCTTTGATTATCTTTGACCGTAGTTTAAGGGTAGCTTTCGCAAACCCTAAACTTGTGACAGCTATTCCATGTGATATAGGAACCTGTACCTGAATTTCATACAGTTTTGGCTTACCTAGAAGTAACCATAGCCCATAAGACATGACATTAGTCGTGGAAGTGAAATCTATCTCTGCTGTAAAGTTGAATTTGAGTTTCTCATACACATCCAACGAGAATTTAATCTTCTTGTTGGCTGCCAAGTAACTGATGTCCTCTTTGCTTTTGGTACTTGTCTTGGACTTTTGTGCCTTGGAAGATTTGTCATCCTCTTGTATGTTGAACTTCTTTGTCATTTGACTGGTTGTAGCATGTCCCAAGTGCTTACTATCTTCTGTTGTAGCTTCTTGTTGGTGTTCATTGCTAGTTTCTGACTGTGACGCCTTGATTCTTGATTTTAGAAGCTCTCTGTCACTATTTACTTCTTCTAGCACTTGAAGGTCATTCAATGGTGACTTTTCTTCTTGGAAATGTTTTGAAGCTTGTGTAGCAGGATGTTGAGGTTTACTCTCTTCTTCTGATGCAATGGTCGCTATGGTCTTTGGTTTCCATTGTTCCATGGGTTTTTGTAGAGTTTCTTCTTGAAAATATTCATTCATATCCTGTATTGCTTGTCCTTGGTAGTCAATCTTGGACTCATTCATTTCCCTTTCTTCTGTGCATTTTATGTCTTCAGTTACATCTTCTTTTAGCTTCTCATACTCTTTGATTTGTTCAATCACCAATAAAGAGTCCACATTAGAGAATTTATTTGGTAGACTTTCAGCTTCATCCATTGATTCTATTTGCATGTCTTCCACTTGTGACATGGCACTAAGAATTTTTGTTACCTCTGCCACCTCTTCTTGTGTTGGCTCACTATCGTCAAAATCTTGGCTTCTTTTGCTCTTGAACCTTGAACTACGAGCTTCATCTTCATCACCTTGTGGATGCTCTGACTTGTCCTCACTGAGGTTCCTTAAACGATCTTGAATCAGCTGATTCAATTGATCTTTTTTGAAAGCCTGATTCTCTATGATAATGTCGATGACACCCTTGACTTCAAGCAACTGTGTCTTGAGCCTATCTTTTGTGCTCTGCGACAAGATCTGCTTCTTTTCCGGGGATCTTGTTGGGGATTCCTTCTTCCGTTCCCTTGTTGTCACTGTCTGAACTTTGCTTTTGGCTTCTTGCTTCTTCTTTTCCATGTAGAGCTTTACTGGGCAGTCCTTCACTAAATGACCAATGGCACATTGGTCGCAATATGTTATTATCTCAACATGTGCACCCTTTGGACGAGGCAGATTTCCATAATACTGCTGATAATGGTTTTCAGTGGTATCTAGATACAGATATGACCTCTTCTTTGCATGCATGAACCTGTAGATTACGACTGACTTAGGTGTATCCACTGGCTTTGTCTCTTTATCCTTCATCGTCTTTTCCTTGAGAAGCTGAAAATAGCTTCCATTATTGCTTGTATACAAGATCAAATCACTATCCATGATTTCTAGCAGTTGTGATGCTAATTCTTCCATCAGTATATGGTCTTTGACGTGGGGCTTTTGCATAGCTTTAGGGCTATGTTTCCGAGTTAATTTTGGCGAGTTCTGCACCAAGGGTAAAGATTGAACCGAATCTTTGTTTTTCGTTTCCCTTGATGGTGCTTTTGGACGGGGTCCAAGTATGTGACTTACAGGTTGCCCACAATTGCTAAACTCATCCGTACTTTTTACATCGGCTATTTCATAGTTCCTATCATATTTGTCGACCACAATGACATCTTGACCTAACCTTTTATATTGGGCATTGTGAATTTCCAGCGGTCTCTCCTCCGGCTCGGCATCTTCCAATGCTTCTTGAAATTCCACTTGGACTCCTGAAAAGGACACTGATTCTTGTAAAACTGGACTTCTTAATCCCACTCTTGAAGATATAGGGTCTCTTTGTTGAGTTTGAACTCCCACCATCCGAGAGCATTTCATATCTAATGTTGGCATTTGTTTAATGCCTGATGATATGACTTCTTGTCCTTTGTTAAGTAGCTCTTGAGACCGAGCTAGTTCTTTTTGAAGTTGGGCTATCTTCATAGCGGGTACCTCTTGTGCTGGTGCAGTGCACGAGACTTGTATTGTGTCTTTCCATGTTGTGCCTTGTGTTGTGCCACCCATTTGTGTAGTGACAGCTGTAGTTGTTAACTCTTCCAAGTGCGTAGTTATAGGTAAACCCATGACGAGATGGTATACATTACCACCTTTAGACATGTAGTCTTCTCCTCTTGAGCCAAACGCTTCTGCTATAAAGTAATGATTGTTTTCTATAGGAACTTCATGACTTGTGACAGTCCTGTAGTATTGACCGTCTGCATCTCCATAGAGGGTACCAAACTTCTGTTTTCCATCTTGTGCTTTGTACAGAAAAATACTTGGAGGATATGCGTTGATGGGGGCTTTTCACAAGCCAAGCTCCCATACCCCTCTTCTCTCGTCCCCACCCCATGAAAACCCCCTCTTATGGAGGAAGTGATAAAAGGCATTGGAAAAAAGTAAGAAAAAATAAAGTATGATTATGTAAATATATAAGAAAGGTAAAATAGGCCACCTCATGCCTGCGGGGTAGCCCATCCCCACTTTGCCTCCTTTTTCTTCACTATTGCCCCGCCGGGTGTCCCTTTTCCTCTCCTCCACTCAAAAGGTCAACCCCCTCTCTCTTCCCCTTGTCCTTTCTCCTTTCTCTCTCCCCTCAAGCTACCCCACCTCTCACCAATAATGCATTATAACTCACCAATAATGCACCCTAACTCACATACAACTTACCTTATCTTCCAAAATAGTATACCCCACCCCCTCTTTCTCTCTCCTATCATATCCCATGACCCAAATACCCCCCTCTCTCTCTCTAAAGGGTGCCATGTCTCTTGTCTTGTAGCTAAATAATCTCCCCCACACTTACACACACTCAGTTTCACTGAAAAAGGTGCCCACAGACCCATCCCCACTTGGTGGTTACCTGAATTTTCTTGTGTTCACACACATCTGCACACAGATTCACCTCTGAACACACTCCCCTCTCTCCCCTCTTGTAATTACTTTATTCTCCATGTCACCTCTCACTTTGTTTCATCAACCCATCTCTCTCTCTTAGTCTCTCTCTCATGAGACTGCTGTTCTGGCACATATACACACAGCCAGACAAGTGGGGCCCACAGTCACATGGCCTATGTAGATAATGATTTCTTTATTTCTAAATTCTAGAATTCCTCCCCCCTCCTCCCCTATATAAAGAGGGTCACCATCACACTAAAGCCACACACACAACATCACCAAAGAACACACTATGCACTGTGTGTGCCTAGTGCACACACACACACCCACACCATCACCATCACCGCAATCACCATGCTTGTCTTGAGCATGACCTCTACACCCTTGGCTATGGAAGATGAAGGGCAACTAAATGAAGGATGATGGCCATAATCCTCGTGCAAGTCTTCGCCATCAACTCCCACCTATCCGCCATGTGCTCTACCACTCTATCCCTTCTCATTCCCCTACCCTATGCTCCCCATTTCATCGCCTAATTCTCTAAATAAAGCTTGAGGTTTTGTGAGTATGTTTTCTTGCAATGTTTTGCCCATGTGAGGTGTGCGGAATTGCCACCTAGTCTTGTGTTTTGGAGTGAGTTTGTGTATGTGTGAAAGGTGTGCGGATTCGCCATCCTTTTGTGGTGTCTAAGTACTAAGCCGCTATACCCCCTCCCTCACTCTCTCTCTCTCTCTCTCTCTCTCTCTCTCTCTCTCTCACTTGATCTCATTCCCCTTCCTCTTCATCATTACTCCCAAGCATCCATCTCTCTTGGATGAAAACTTTGTTATGGTGGTTTGTTGTTTACGTCCTAGCCGCTGAAGCTAGGTGGTGCCCCCTGTTTGCTTTACCATGACAGGCTCAAGGCGCGCCATTCGGTCCCTGGTGTTTTAGAGGCCGTCGGGGGTTTGCGGTTCGCTTTGCTCCCGTCATTTGGTGCCCCCACTGAGGATCTTTTCATGAAACCCTTCAGTTTACAAGACTGAAACCCCTAAACTATTGTGAATGGATGAATGGCTAGCAGGATTTGCTAATTGGACGACAGAAGAAGAAGAGCTCCAAGCACAACTAGACGAACTCCGCATCTCCATCGAAGCTCGAGTGCCAGGCGTAACGGTAATCGATTTGCAGTGGGAGAGTCAACCAGCACGCCAAACCTAGTGGATATACATAGGCCAAGTGCCAAGAAGAAGAAGGAGAAGGTCGAAACCATGTCCGCAACCTACAACCAACCCACAACAACAAAATGGAAGGAGCTCTACAAAATAGAGAATCAACACTATTCTACTTTGAGAATCGGGTAGCTCAAGTCACCAAGGTAATTACCATAGTCAGTTTTCAAGTTGCACCTGATGCTGCAATACAGATAACGGAAGCATTGGCTCACACTCTCACTAGAGAAACTAGGGATCTACTGAGTTTGTTTCAGGAAAGAACACCACCCTCTCCCACAAGCTTGGACAGTGACTAAGCACCTCTAAGCTTCACATGAATCAGTACAACCTACCTCAAGACAGATCACACATACCAACACGTGTACGCTCAATCAAGGTAATATTGGATTTGAAGGCTCACTACCAGCACGTCATTGACACCATGCCAGGTGGGGAGCGGTTTTTGGAGGTTCTGGCATCAGATCAACCATTTGTCTTACCTTTGGTACAAGGCAATGTACCATTTGAAGTTTTAATCTATGTCCTAGTATAAGAGGGTATACACGCCTCCTTGTAAAGAAGAAAAAAACTTTTTGCAAGTTAAGCAGTGTGTCTTTCTAGCTCTCTCTCACTAATCATGGCAAGTGTAGCATTTCCAACATTTAAAGGAAAGAAGGGGGAGGATTTGGTAACAGACTTCCTAGATGACTTTGAAGTAGCATGTGTAGTGAGCAACAAAGATACGGATGAATCCCGGGTTTGAATCTTTAAGCATCTCATGAAGCTAGAAGCTAGATCATGGTACAATGCACTTCCACAAGCAACCAAGGATGACTGGGAACCCTTAAAAACCGCTTTTAAGAGGCGCTTTGGGGGAGGTACCACTTCAGAAAAGTTGTGGGACAAGTTGAGAGACTTGAAGCAGGAGGGTCTTTTAGAATATGCCACCTATGAGTCCAAATTTGTGGATTTGTGGGAACAGTGGGTTGAGTCACTGGCTGCGGGGGAAGCTGCACCCGATTTCCTAAAAAAAGATTGGTTCACGCATGGCTTATGGCCGCTTCTCAAGGAGAAGGTGAAAGGTAGATTCTCGGCTACGTACGAGTTAGCCGTTGAGATTGCTCACCTTAAGGACAAGAAGCTGCGAATGAAAGCCAAAGAAATCGAGTCAACAGAAGCAGGAACATCGCGTCGACCAGCAACTACGACAACCACCATACCACCACCACCGGCTCTTGGGGTAAGAGATGACCAACAAGATATGTTGGCCCATATTACTGACCAACTGCAGAATTTGTCTGTCCACTTAATACAGCAAGGGAGGAGTCAAGAAAGAGATCAAGACCTTGGAAGAGCACGACGACAAAACAGGGAGTATCATTGCTACAACTGCGGAGAAGACGGTCACGGTATGTACTACTGTCCCAAACCACGACAAAACTATAATAGAGGAGGTAGGAGGAACCAATTGTCACCCCCTAGAGAAATAACACCCCCACCCCGAGCACCACCCCCACCAACACAAATTCTACGTCCACCCCAGACACCACTACAAGCATCCATCCCACCTCTTCCACCAGCCCCACCACCTGATCGCCCTGTAAACATCATAAGGCTAGAAGAGAAAGGAAAATCCGTAGTAGTGGATCCACCTAGAGCAAAGGAGAGGGACAAGGGTAAGGAGAAGGTAACCCTTTTAGAACCACTTGAAGCCATGACTGTGAAAAGAGCTAGGAGGGAGAAAGCTACACAATCAGATGATGAGAGAAGCATGAGAGGAGAAACTAGCAAGAGGCCATCCAGGCCACGATGGAAATTGGGCATCACTGACTTCCAGCTAGGGAAAAGTTCTAAGCCCTATGATCTAACATTGGATGTGGCAGAGCAAGGACCGAAGATTACATGGCCACAGCTGCTACATCTTGTACCTAAAGTAAGGCGACAATGGTCTAAAATGGTAAGTACAAGACGCTCCAAAACAAAGGTAGCCGGAGCAATTTCGGGATGCAACATGGATGACATCCTTCCAATTGTTGACGTAAACATAAAAGGAAAGAGGGTTGGAAACACCTACATTGATGGAGATGCACAAATCTGTGTAATGAGAGAAGCTATGATGCTTCGATTAGGGCTCGAGGTTGACAGGCCTTCTCCATGCAAGGCAAAGATGGCAAACAACGCAAAAGTTAAGTGTGTGGGTGTGGTAAGTGCCGTGAAAATCAAAGCTTTCAACACTGAGGTAGAGGTAGATGTTCTTGTGATGCCTACTAAGGGGGAGGGCTATCCACTAATTTTGGGAAGGCCATGGTTGATGGCCATGAAGGCAAAACAGGACTGGGGTACTGGCCTTCTACGCATGACCGGTAAGAAAGGGGAGACAATCTACTACGACATGAGGATTGGCAAGCAGAAGAAAATGAATCTGGAAACATCGGTAGATGAAACCACTAGCGAATCTTCCAGTTCTGAGGAGGAGACCACATCCACCGATGAAAGTGACAGTTCCATTGATGTGATGGGTATCATTATGAAGGATCCACAAAGGGTAAGCACAACTAGTGATCCATCACCAAAAGGGCAACCCAATGAAGAGGAGAGAAAATCACCTGGCCTAGGAGGAAGTAGGTTGAAGGGTATGTTGTCTACGGAATTAACACTTGAGGAGAAAGATAGTTTTTTGCAAATGTTGATGGGATTTCCTAACCTGTTCATTGACAACTATGAAAGAATCACAGGCATTACAGTGGTGGAACATCATATTAAGCTGAAGGAAGGGGTAAAACCAGTTGTGCAAAAGCTACGACGACTGGGGGTCATACAAGAAAAGGCACTCTTGGCCGAGGTAAGGAAACTGCTGGAGGCGGGATTCATCTATCCTGTAGAAAACTTAGAATGGGTGTCACCCGTAGTGGTGACGCCTAAAAATAATGGTAAGTGGAGGGTCTGTGTTGACTACAAACAACTAAATGCAGCTACAAAGAGAGACCACTTTCCTCTCCCTTTCTTGGATGAAATTCTGAATGAAGTAGCGGGCTTTGAATGCTATACCGTCTGTGATGGTTATTCTGGATACTTTCAAATACGCATAGCCTTGGAAGATCAGCTAAAAACCACTTTTATCACGCCATGGGATTGTTTTGCATACAGGGTTATGCCATTTGGTCTCACAAATGCACCTGCCATATTCCAGAGATATGTCACATATGTTTTTTAACCGTTCTTTGGAACATCCATAAGAGTGTTCATTGATGATTTTTGTATATATAGCTCCCATATTTCACATTTAGAAAAGGTAACTGAAGGTTTGGCCAGGTTGCAGAGCCTAGGTGGGCAATTAAATGTGGATAAATGCCACATTGGGGAGAGTAAAGTCATTCTACTAGGCCATGAAATTTCAGCAAAATGTATCAACGCCGACCCAAGTAAGGTGTCCGCACTCATAGCCCTACCTTCACCAACGACGGCACGTCAACTGGTCTCTTTTCTGCAGAAGGTGAGGTACTTAAGTAGATTCATACATCTACTATCACAACTTGTTCTACCACTGCAACAACTCACTCAAAGATCAACTTTCACTTGGGACGAGGAAAGCGAACATCACTACAACAAGGTAAAGGAGGTCTTAGCCACTCTGCCAACTATCTCACCACCTAAGTGGGATGAAAAATTCTATGTCACCTCAAGTGTTGGTGATGACTCATTGGGGGCTGTGCTACTCCAAAAGGATACGACGACATCTTTCATGAGGCCAATCTACTTCTCTAGTCGAATGATGACAGCAGGAGAGAAAGGTTTCACCCATGTGGAACACTTAGTCCTAGCTCTTAGATTTGCAACTACAAAGTTTAGGTCATATTTGCTGCCTAAGCAATTTGTGATTCTAACCACGGATGAAATATTTCCCTATGTTGTACAACACATGGATGTGTCTGCTAGAATTACTAAATGGCTAGTTCGTCTGCAAGAGTTTGACTACACGGTACAGGTAGAAAGCACGACAAGGGCAAGTTTGGGGGGACTCATGACCTACCAAGTCTTTGAAAGGAAGGAGAAGCAATCTAAGGAAGGAGGAGTCCAATTACCTCCAGTACCACCGATGGTAAAAGGAGCATACTCTCTCTACTTTGATGGAGCCTACAAGCGAGCGTCCGACAAAGCAACTGCAGGCATAGTGGTCTTTGATGACAAAGGGACAAAGGTATTTTCGTTGGGCCAATTGTTAGATTCACATTCTAACAATGAAGCTGAGTATGCAGCACTAACCAAGGGTCTACAATGGTGCGTCTCACAAGGTGTACAACGCCTTAATGTATTTGGGGATGCTCTACTTCTGGTAAGGCAAGTAAATGGAGCATGGACACGCAAGAATCCTAGTTTAAGGACTCACTTAAGTGGTGTAAAAACCTTGTTGGGTAAGTTTGAAGAAGTTCAAATACACCATATCCCAAGGGCTCAAAACCAAGAAGCAGATGCCCTAGCAAGTGAAAGACTACAGGAAGTGGTGGTTGGAGCAATAAAACTAAAGCTCCCTCTATTTCAAGGAAGTGATGCCTTGCCTGACATCATGCATTTTTTGGAAACAGGGGAATGCCCATCAGATTTAACAAAGGGACAGAAGCAATGGCTGACGCGGAAGGCCACAAGGTATCGACTCATCAATGACGGTTTCTACTGTAAGGGTAAGGGCCAAATACTCAGGAAGGTCCCTCTCTCTCAGGAAATCACGGGAGTAATTGCTAGTTGTCACAACGGGGTTTGTGGTGGTCACTTTGCCCTAGACATAACAAGTAGGAAAATCTTGCAGGCAGGCTTCATATGGCCTAGCCTCAACCGTGATGTACACCATTGGTGCAAAACGTGTAAGTTGTGTCAAAAGGCCGGCACTAGGTCACTTATGCCTGAACCACAGACACCTATTCTCTCATATGGCCCATTTGAAAAATGGGGTATCGATGTCATTGGGCCATTACCTAGGGCCAACTCAAGAAAATTCTACATTATCATGGGGGTCGACTACATGACTAGATGGGCAGAGGCTACAGCCACCACTAGAATCACAGCAGTAGAGGTATCTAAATTTATCTACGAGCACATATGCTGTAGGTTTGGCACACCTTTAGAGATCATCTCTGATAGAGGGCCAGGTTTCAGAGCAGACTTGGTAGGAGAATTAATGCAGAAACTGGGCATAACAAGGAGGCACTCTTCACCATATTACCCTCAATGTAATGGCCTGGTTGAAAAGGTAAATGGAATTGTTTCTAAAATTATTACCAAGCAGGTAAACAATCATCCTGGAGACTGGGATAAGTATCTACTACCAGCTTTATGGGCCTACAGAACTTCATTTCGTACATCCTTGGGATTCACACCGTATCATCTAGTATTTGGTAAGGAAGCAATCTTGCCCATTGAAGTGCAACTACAAAGTCTCAGAGTAATGGCAAGCCAGCTTCAACAGCCCAACATGCATTTGAGAGATCACATTATCAACTTGGAAAGATTGCAGCTAGACAGAGAAGAAGCAATAAATTATTATGCAGCACAAGCAGAGTATAGACGGCTTAGCTTTAACGAGCATCTCCCGAAAAAAGAATTGAAGAAAGGAATGTTGGTGCTCCGCTACGACAATCGCTTCGACACGCGCAAGGATAAGAAACTCCTACTCCGATGGGAAGGCCCTTTCATCATCAGGAAAAAGTATGCCAATGGAAGCTACCAGCTTATGGAGGCTGATGGAAAACTTCATAAAACCAGGGTAAATGGTTGGCGACTTAAACCTTATTTTCTTCGATTTGACCAGGCTCCACCAATTGACATTCCAGATGAGGACACACCATCAGCCGCCACCTCCAACGATAATGATCAAACAGATGAGCTAGAGACATGAATGCCTCTAGCCAAAAGGGGAGGGCTAATGATGGGGGCTTTTCACAAGCCAAGCTCCCATACCCCTCTTCTCTCGTCCCCACCCCATGAAAACCCCCTCTTATGGAGGAAGTGATAAAAGGCATTGGAAAAAAGTAAGAAAAAATAAAGTATGATTATGTAAATATATAAGAAAGGTAAAATAGGCCACCTCATGCCTGCGGGGTAGCCCATCCCCACCTTGCCTCCTTTTTCTTCACTATTGCCCCGCCGGGTGTCCCTTTTCCTCTCCTCCAATCAAAAGGTCAACCCCCTCTCTCTTCCCCTTGTCCTTTCTCCTTTCTCTCTCCCCTCAAGCTACCCCACCTCTCACCAATAGTGCATTATAACTCACCAATAATGCACCCTAACTCACATACAACTTACCTTATCTTCCAAAATAGTATACCCCACCCCCTCTTTCTCTCTCCTATCATATCCCATGACCCAAATACCCCCCTCTCTCTCTAAAGGGTGCCATGTCTCTTGTCTTGTAGCTAAATAACCTCCCCCACACTTACACACACTCAGTTTCACTGAAAAAGGTGCCCACAGACCCATCCCCACCCGGTGGTTACCTGATTTTTCTTGTGTTCACACACATCTGCACACAGATTCACCTCTGAACACACTCCCCTCTCTCCCCTCTTGTAATTACTTTATTCTCCATGTCACCTCTCACTTTGTTTCATCAACCCATCTCTCTCTCTTAGTCTCTCTCTCATGAGACTGCTGTTCTGGCACATATACACACAGCCAGACAAGTGGGGCCCACAGTCACATGGCCTATGTAGATAATGATTTCTTCAATTCTAAATTCTAGAATTCCTCCCCCCTCCTCCCCTATATAAAGAGGGGTCACCATCACACTAAAGACACACACACAACATCACCAAAGAACACACTATGCACTGTGTGTGCCTCGTGCACACACACACACCCACACCATCACCATCACCGCAATCACCATGCTTGTCTTGAGCATGACCTCTACACCCTTGGCTATGTAAGATGAAGGGCAACTAAATAAAGGATGATGGCCATAATCCTCGTGCGAGTCTTCGCCATCAACTCCCACCTATCCGCCATGTGCTCTACCACTCTATCCCTTCTCATTCCCCTACCCTATGCTCCCCATTTCATCGCCTAATTCTCTAAATAAAGCTTGAGGTTTTGTGAGTATGTTTTCTTGCAATGTTTTGCCCATGTGAGGTGTGTGGAATCGCCACCTAGTTGTTAGGAAATAAGACGTAGCTAAATAGATAATTGAGTAGATTACTTAATGGAGAGAGACAGATTTATATACACGAGATTATAGAGTAGAGAGAGAGAGAGAGAGAGTACACACGATATACGTGGTTCACCCAATGTGGGCTACGTCCACGGGAAAGCAGCCACTCAATGGCTTTAGTACTTCAAAACAAGAAGTAGTTTACAAAGGGATTATACCCTTAATGGAGCTCCCGCCTTGCTTCACTCTCACCACCTCACACTCACCTTGTTGCATCAACTTCACACTATGAAATGTGTGTAGAAATGGCCTCCTTTTATAGGCCAAAAGGGCTGCCCTCTCTTATGAGAGACAACCATGTGTAGCCGCCCTTGTGCGAATAAGTCCAAATCGGACCCTCCAATCCGCCCATGTGTGGCCGCCCTTGAGAAGACAAGGCCGCTTTTGAATTCGGCCACCGGCCACCGGTCATTGACTTCCGACCACCGGCCACCCGACTGGTTGTTTTTCGACCACTTTCCGGCTGCCGACCGGCCATAATATTCCGGCGAAAAGGAATATTCCGGCGAAAAAAAGTCTCGGGGGCCTCCACCCCCGAGGCCTTTAAAGTTGCCCCTGATTCTTGTCCGTGAAATTTTTGGTTTCCGGTGAGTCATTTTCCTTCACGCACGATGGCTTCTCCTCATAATGGGGGCCTTACAAATGTGCGCTTTTACCACAGCAAATTACAAGGGTAAATCAGGCTCCATACTTAACATGCTCCCACTTGGAGACTGATCTCCAAACCAAACCTGTGACTGCTTTCCATTCTGGCTTCTTATCCTTGAATGCCAATTGAAGATGAGCAAAAGCTCAACTTCTCCTTGTTGACCACCTTTGTAAACATGTCTGCAGGATTTTCACTTGTATGCACCTTTCCTAGTTTTAGTTGTCCCTCTTCCAAAAGAGTGCGTATGAAGTGATATCTCACCTCAATGTGCTTTGTCCTTGAATGAAAGGCTGAGTTCTTCGCTAGATGGATAGCGCTTTGGCTATCACTGTACAAGACACAATTGTCTTGTTTGAATCCAAGCTCTTCTAAGAATCTGTGAAGCCACAGAATTTCTTTGCTTGCCTCCGTCATTGCTACATACTCTGCTTCCGTGGTAGAAAGTGAAACCACTTTCTGCAGCTTTGAAGCCCAGCTTACTGCTGTGCCTCCAACCGTGAACACATAGCCAGTAGTGGTCCTTCGAGTATCTTTGTCACCTACCATATCTGCATCAGCATACCCTTCTAGAAAAATATCAGTTCCTCCAAAATACAAAGCATTTGTTGTTGTCCCTTTTAGATACCTAAGTATCCACTTCACAGCTTGCCAATGCTCTTTACCTGGGTTGTCCATGAACCTACTCACAACTCCCACTGCATGTGCAATGTCTGGCCTTGTCCAGACCATAGCATACATTAGAGAACCTACCGCTGCAGCATATGGAACTTTAGACATATAGGCTATCTCCTCTTGTGTCTTTGGACACATATCCTTCGTTAGTTTAAAATGACCAGCCAAAGGTGTAGAAACTGGTTTTGCATTTTGCATTGCAAACCTTTCTAGTACCTTCTTGATGTAATCTTCTTGAGATAGCTTTATTGTCTTCTTCGTCCTGTCCCTTGATATTTTCATACCAAGTATCCTCTTTGCAGCACCTAAATCTTTCATTGAAAAAGATTTGGACAGCTCCTCTTTTAGGTCTTTGATGTCCTGCATGTTAGCACTTGCAATCAACATGTCATCAACATACAACATTAGGATGATGAATTTCCCATCTCCCAAATTCTTCATGTAGACGCAGTGATCCGAGTTGCATCTTGTGAATCCATGATCCAACATCCATCGATCAAACTTCAAGTACCATTGTCTTGATGCTTGCTTTAAACCATACAAGCTCTTCTTTAATCTGCAAACCATTTTCTCCTTACCTTTTACTTCATACCCCTTTGGTTGAAGCATGTAGATTTCCTCCTCTAAGTCACCGTGAGGGAATGCCGTATTTACATCCATTTGCTCGAGATTTAGATCATGAGCAGCCACAAGGCTTAAGACAAGCCTAATTGAGTTCATTTTTACAACAGGAGAAAATATTTCATTGAAGTCAATACCTTTCTTTTGAGAAAAACCTTTTACCACAAGCCTAGATTTGTACCTTTTCTTCCCACCTTCTTCTTCCTTTATCTTGTACACCCATTTGTTTTGAAGTGCCCGCTTACCTTTAGGCAACTCAACCAACTCCCATGTTTGGTTCTGATGTAGTGAGTCCATCTCCACTTGCATGCTCTTCGTCCATTCTTCTTTGGATTCATGTTGCATAGCTTCTTCATATGATTCCGGCTCTCCAGAATCTGAGATCAAGAGATGGTTGAAGGAAGGAACAAACCTTTCTGGAGGTCTACTTGCTCTTGTAGATCTTCGGGGAATAGGTTGAGGCTCCTCATTTGGTTGATGTTGTTGCACATTGTCACCTTTTACAGTCCTTGAGTCTTCACCGTCCTCAAGCTCCATGTACTCATCACCTGTTTCTTTTGTTTGTTTTCTTTCCAAGTAATCTTTGTACATATTTTGTTCATTAAAAATTACATCCCTACTCCTTAATATTTTACCATCTTCAGGATTCCATAGGCGATACCCAAAGTCTCCTTCTCCATAGCCAATGAAGAAACACTTTTTGGACTTTGCATCTAACTTTGATCTTAGGCTTCTATCTATGTGCATGAAAGCCTCACACCCAAACACTTTGAGAAATGCATAATTCACCGGTTTACCTGTCCATGCCTCTTCTGGAACTCCCCCATCCAATGCCGTTGAGGGTGACCGATTGATTAAGTACACAGACGTACTTACAGCTTCCGCCCAAAGTTCAAGCGGTAGGCCTGCATGTAGCCGCATGCTTCGTGCTTGTTCCATAATTGTCCTGTTCATCCTTTCCGAAATCCCATTTTGTTGAGGTGTCCTTGGGGTTGTCCTTTGCCTCCGAATTCCATTGCTAGCACAAAAGCTTTCAAAAGCTTGGCTGCAATATTCACCTCCATTGTCGGATCTGAGGCATTTAACCTTGGTACCTGTTTCATTCTCCACAAAGGCTTTCCACCTTTGAAATATGGAAAATACATCGGATTTATTCTTCATGACATAAACCCATGTTTTTCTAGTCGCATCGTCTATGAATGTTACATAGTACAATGAGCCACCAAGTGATGGTGTACTTGCAGGACCCCAAACATCAGAATGAACCAACTCAAGTTTTTTATTTTTTCTTTCATTTCCTGATTTTTGAAATTTTACCCTCTTTTGTTTACCATAAACACAATCTTCACAGAACTCTAAGTCCACTTCTTTCAAACCTGGTAGAAGCTTCTTTGTTTGAAGGATTTGCATTCCTTTGGCACTCATATGCCCAAGTCGGTAGTGCCACACCGCACTGTCAACTTCTGTAGTTGCTGCACAAGCTGAAGGTTGCGTGCTAACAGCACACAAGTAAAGTGTACTGACTTTTTCACCCTTGGCAACCACCAAAGATCCCTTTGAGATCTTCCACCGTTTGTTTCCGAATGCAATGTTGTGACCTTCATCGTCCAATTGTCCTGTAGAGATCAAATTTTTGCGAAGAGAAGGAACATGCCTAACATCTTTCAGCTTCCATTCATTTCCGTTAGCAGTTTTGATAGAAACTGTACCTTTGCCGACAATCTCACAAGCTTCATCATCTCCCAAGTATACATACCCAAAATTACCTTTGGTGTAGTCTTGGAAATGTTGCTTGTGTGGTGTCGCATGGAATGAAGCCCCGGAATCTACTATCCAAGAATTAGACACATTGTCTAATGAGAGAATTAGAGCATCTTGCTCTACTTTACCTGCCACATTGGCCTCCGATGTTGGCTTGTTGTCTTGAGACTCTGTCTCCTTCTTCTTCTTGGACCAGCAATCCTTCTTGACGTGGCCCTTCTTGCCGCAGTTCCAACATTCAAGAACTGACTTTGTGCGTGACTTGCTCCGCCTTGAGCGATCACGACCCTTTTGGTTTTTGAACCTTTCCTTAGGCCTTCCTCTTGTTTCCACTGATAGTGCAGCACTTGATGATTCTCCTGTGCTTCTCCTTCGCATTTCCTCGCTTAGGAGAACACCCACAACATCATCAAACTTAAGAGTATTTGTGCCAGAGATAGAATTACTTACAGCCATCACAAGGCTATCCCAACTATCCGGTAGAGATGATAGTATAAGGAGAGCTCGCACTTCGTCATCGAAATTGATTTTCACCGATCGAAGTTGACTTATGTTTGTGTTAAAGTCATTTAGATGTTCTGCAACTGAACCATTCTCTGCCATCTTTAGATTGAACAAGCGCTTCATAAGAAATACCTTATTGGATGCCGATGGTTTCTCGTAGAAGTCGTCAAGTGACTTCATCAAGTCCTCCGTGGTCTTCATCTCCGAAACATTGAAGGCCACCGTTGACGCCAAGCTTAACCGGATTGTTCCCAGTGCCTTTCGATCAAGGACAATCCATGCTTCATCTGCCATTGTTGCGAGCTTCTTCGCAAGACCGCCTAGTGGCAAATAGAGGTCCTTCTGGTAGAGATAGTCTTCAATCTGCATCTTCCAATGTTGGTAGTTTTTGCCGTTGAACTTCTCAATCTTGAGCTTCCCCTCCTCCGCCATAACTCCCACTCAATTCAAGGAATCCTTTCCTTGAGATAATTTAGCTACGAGCAAACCTTGCTCTGATACCAATTGTTAGGAAATAAGACGTAGCTAAATAGATAATTGAGTAGATTACTTAATGGAGAGAGACAGATTTATATACACGAGATTATAGAGTAGAGAGAGAGAGAGAGAGTACACACGATATACGTGGTTCACCCAATGTGGGCTACGTCCACGGGAAAGCAGCCACTCAATGGCTTTAGTACTTCAAAACAAGAAGTAGTTTACAAAGGGATTATACCCTTAATGGAGCTCCCGCCTTGCTTCACTCTCACCACCTCACACTCACCTTGTTGCATCAACTTCACACTATGAAATGTGTGTAGAAATGGCCTCCTTTTATAGGCCAAAAGGGCTGCCCTCTCTTATGAGAGACAACCATGTGTAGCCGCCCTTGTGCGAATAAGTCCAAATCGGACCCTCCAATCCGCCCATGTGTGGCCGCCCTTGAGAAGACAAGGCCGCTTTTGAATTCGGCCACCGGCCATTGAATTCGGCCACCGGCCACCGGCCATTGACTTCCGACCACCGGCCACCCGACTGGTTGTTTTCCGACCACTTTCCGGCTGCCGTCCGGCCATAATATTCCGGCAAAAAGGAATATTCCGGCGAAAAAAAAGTCTCGGGGGCCTCTGCCCCCGAGGCCTTTAAAGTTGCCCCTGATTCTTGTCCGTGAAATTTTTGGTTTCCGGTGAGTCATTTTCCTTCACGCACGATGGCTTCTCCTCATAATGGGGGCCTTACAAATGTGCGCTTTTACCACAGCAAATTACAAGGGTAAATCAGGCTCCATACTTAACACTAGTCTTGTGTTTTGGAGTGAGTTTGTGTATGTGTGAAGGGTGTGCAGATTCGCCATCCTTTTGTGGTGCCTAAGTACTAAGCCGCTATACCCCCTCCCTCACTCTCTCTCTCTCTCTCTCTCTCTCTCTCTCTCTCTCTCACTTGATCTCATTCCCTTTCCTCTTCATCATTACTCCCAAGCATCCATCTCTCTTGGATGAAAACTTTGTTATGGTGGTGTGTTGTTTGCGTCCTAGCCGCTGAAGCTAGGTGGTGCCCCCTGTTTGCTTTGCCATGACAGGCTCGAGGCGCGCCATTCGGTCCCCGGTGTTTTAGAGGCCGTCGGGGGCTTGGGGTTCGCTTTGCTCCCGTTAGCTTAGAGTTCTGTAAGTTGATCCTTGTACAACATTTCTATCTCATTGTCGATGTATTTTCTGTGCCTCATGTAAATTGATCCCAGACAGTCTTCCATGAAATTTGAATGTGGGTGTAGTACATTCTTCGCTGTTTCAACTTCCACATATTGAGATGTCCGAGTTTCCTATATATCTTTCTTTGTCTTGATGTACAAATTCCGATTGACATCCTCATAGCATGGCAGTCCTTTGTAGTATCCAATCAGATAGATCCGAATTTGCTCTCTTGTAATATCTGTGGATGTACTTGAAGCTTCTTCCTGACTGGTCTGATTACTTTGAGACACCATTGATTTCATCTTGACTCCCTTATTGTACCTGTTCAGTGATAGCTCTAATTGCTTGCCTCAATGCTAATAAAAATTATTAGCACCCTTGTGTCGGTCTTTTTCTCTTGAGGTTCTTCAGCTCTGTCGTAATCTCTGAGTTTTCTGAATTGGGCTTTGCTTGCACTGCTTGAACTTCTTAGCTCCCTTGCTTGCCAAGACTGATATTGTCTTGTCTGGCTGCTTGCTTTTCCTAGAGCTTTTTAGCAGGCCTCGATCTAGTGGAAGCACTGTGATAAGTTATGCAACTTACCATTTTACTGCAACAATTGCTCCCTTTGTAGCGATTCTTGAGTCAAGCTAACCTGTGTTCACTTTAGCACACAATCTGCAAAATTCTATTTAGCTGGCAAACTTTTTCACAATGAATGCAAAAATCCTTGATGTACCTTTGACGGCCACACTTGTTCCTTGAGCACCTTCCAGCGGGTGACCAATGGTTTTCTCAAAAGATAATTTTAGCAGTCTTCAAAACCGTGACCGTTTTCTCACAATTCTTTTGAACTGTCGGTTTTAGACACCCCTGACTTCCGGATGCATTTTGAGGCCTTAAACGACGTTTTTTTCAAAGTTGAACTAAATGTTTTGATATAAAAACTTTTTCGATCCGATACCGTTTGTGAAAGTTATGGCCAAAATAGTGAATTGCAGTTTAGAATGGTCAAAATAAAAAGAAGATTTGGGATCTCTGTGACACTGTGAACACTCCTGTATGGTCAAAATTATAGATGGAACCTAAAACTAGCCTAGAGACATCCTACGTGTAGGATGTCTATCTGCTCAGAATTTAACAAAATTTGGTCCAGAGACTCCCCTTAAGTCCAGCAACACAATGGTATGCTCAGAATTTCATTTGGACCTAAAAATGGCCTTGAGACATCCTATGCGTAGGATGTCTTTTTGCTCAGAATGACTTGAAATTTTCACCCCAGCTTCTCCTTGATGTGCTGATCACAGTGGTGTGCTCATAGGTTGGTTTGGAGTCCTAAATCAAGCTGAAGACATCCTACGCGTAGGATGTCTAACTGCTCAGATTTTGTCCAAACTTGCACTGTAGCTTCCCCTTGATGTGCTAAACTCACAGCTCTTTTTACTTTTTTGATTCTGACACCTATAGGTTGTTCAAATGATCAAAAATCTGTTCCAAAAGTCTGAAGTCTGTTCTGATGAATTTCCAAGTCAAATCAGCTCCAAATTGGACCAAATTTGACTAGGAGGCTTGCCTAAGGCTATACAACACCCTGCTATATCCACAGTTTGCATTTGGCCTCTAAATCATGCCTTAGACATCCTACGCGTAGGATGTCTAACTGCTCAGAATTGCCCCAAAATTGAACCACAGACTCTCCTTAAGGTGTTGATCACAGTGGTATGCTCAAAATTAAGTTTGGAGTGCAAAATCACACATATGACATCCTACGCATAGGATGTCTTTTTGGCCTGTTTGACCCCAGACTTGACCCAAAGCTTCCCCTTGATGTCAGCAACCCAATGGTATGCTCAGATTTTGGTTTGGATTTCAAAAGACCCCAATTTTAGCTGTTCTAGTCTTTTTCAGTCAAAGGTGCTAAAGTCTGCTTAGGACCCCCGTTTCTCCCCCAAATGAGATGAAAACTCTCTCAGCCACTCAATATATCATGCAGATCATGCTCCTGCTGCCATCCTATGGTTTTGGTCTTGGAATAATGCCTTGGCACAATTTGGGTAGGATGTCTGGCAATTTCAGTCTATCTGGCCTTATCCTGTCAAGATATGGTCAAGTTCCCCTTTCCAGGTGAAAATAGGGTAACACCTACCTTTTGAACACACTGGTAATCTCAGATTTTAAAAATTTCCACCAGATCACCCTGTAGACATCCTACACGTAGGATGTCTTTTTTCTCTCAGAATGGACTTCTGTTTCTACCCAAGGTGCTTCTTGATGCATATAACAAGAATATGTGATCACAACAAATTTTGGACGTCAGAATTGCTCAAAATCACCACTTTTGGGAAAATATTTCTCTGAAAGAGTAACATCCCCTTAACTCTCAGTCTATATGTCCAAATGACATGAGCTTTGGTGTGTGTGTCCAACACAACATGCAGAATATGGGTATGATGCCAAAACTTGATTTTTGCTTCCAGAATCACTCTCTAGACATCCTATGCGTAGGATGTCTATTGATGAAATTTGTGGCATAATTCATCCACAGGCATCGCCAAGTCTTGAGCACTAATTTTCAAGCATTCCTACCAGTTTTTATGCAAAATTGTGCTCAGAATCATAAGTTTCTTGTTTTCGCGTTTTTGACACTCCGTCTTTGGTCTTTTGGGTGTCAAGAGTTGGTCAAAACTTTAGTTTCACTGTATACTTAGGGTAAACCCCCCCTTCTGAATACACTGATAACCTTAGTTTTCCCTAATTCCCTTCCAAAAGTGCCCTGGAGACATCCTACGCGTAGGATGTCTACTGTCTTAAAATGCAAATTTTTTTCTAGCAGTAGTATTCCCTATGCTCTGTAGAGCTCTCAGCAATAATCACAGAAAAATTTGGACTTCAAATCAGCTTCCAAACACAATTTACTGTCTTTCCTACTTAGCATTTCCCACTTTTCTGATGATCCTAACAGCAAATAAGACATGCATAAAGTACTCTAGATCAACAATCAAGATATCCTAATTACCCTACTCCTACTCATCAATGTGAGATGGTGATTTTGATGTCTTGGTTGCTTCCTAGACTCACAAGGACTCTCAAGTCAACCTACCACCACATCTACCACTCCAACTCCTACTCTCTACACCACAACCAACTACTACCTAAGACGAAGGATCTAGGCCAGACACATGCTCCCTAGACTCCCTCTAAGACCAAAAGAGTCCACCACTCTCCGATCCTATCTAAAAGAATGAATATACTCTGGCAAGCCAGAGGGACCTCTATCCTCAAGGACTAGTCTCGGCCACCTACTTAGGGCCCTCGTCCCCGGCAACGGCGCAAATGTTGGACGGATACGCCGCGACGGACGTCAGCATAGCGAGAACTCACCTAACATATAATGTCAACTGAGGACGAAGCTCGACCCGCAGGCGCGTGGAAGCAAGCAAAGGGTGTCAACCTCTACTCGACCGACTAATGACTACTTCCTACAGAGATATCAACTCTACATGCCATCAGTTCTGTGAATGTGAGAGTCTCCTATGATGCTACCGCAAGCCAAAAGCCCATTAGATGTTCTCGAAACGTTACAAAACTTGAGGGATATCCTATTAACACCAATAGGCCACTCTCCCTAAGGTCCGTGACCAAAAAAACCTACTCAATAGCCTCCGTGCAGAAACGCGTAGGATGTCTGGCCGGTTTTTGCAGGTCGACGTTTCCAAAAACTAAAGTACCTAATGTGTAGCTCTACTCACTCTCATCGCGTGGATATGCTGAAATGCAAAAACGGACAACAGTTACTCACCGAAACTCCAAAAGTAGCTCGCGGGTGAATCTGCCAAAACACAGACGAACACGCGTGATGTAAGCATCAACGCGTAGCTCTCCTCGTGGGCAACACACTACTGCTCTCCGTTTGCGATTCTGACCACCGTAGCTCTTGTAACACACACACACACACACACACACTCTCACTCTCTCGCAGTCTCCCAACGACACAGAAGATCAGATTTATTAGAAGTCCCTTTACAAAGCTTTAGGTTTTGGCTTATATACTAAGCCTTAGAAAACCTAATGTCCGACCAAAATGACCTTACTTGTCCCTAGGCTTCTATAGAGCTTAATTACAACACCGTGAGCTGGCTTTGCTCATCCAACAAGCATATGTGGCCTCAATACAATTGGTGACTTAAAATATGAAGTTCCCGTAAACATTACAAAAGTGGCCGTAATGGCTCAAAATGATAATAACGGGATATTTGATGATGTCCATGAGCTTGTATCTTCACATTACAGCATCCATATTCGTCTTCATCACTTCATCAGCATCTTTATTTGGAATCTTTAGAGAATCTTTGAGGGATCTTTATGGAATCTTTGTGGAAGCGTTGTTGAAAGGTTGACCTTTCAACAGTTCCAAAACTTGTCTACATATTTGTGGATGGATTAGGGAGAGAGCTTTAAGCTTTGCCATTCGGTGAGTACTTTGTCTTTGGCATCGGTGGCCAAAAACTGCTTCATAATGGAAGCTCTTAAAGCTTTCCATGTTCACGGAGCTTCACCGTTGGCTCATAGGCTAGACCACCATTGCCTGGCGGACTTTCGAAAGTGCATAGCTACATGGCGTAGCTTAGAGGACTCCGTGAAGCCCTCATCTCCAAACGCCGCATCAAATTGCTGGATAAAGGCCAAGACTTTGTCCGTAGCACCAAAGGTGCCATCATAGGTAAGGAAAGAGATGCTCTTCCCTCCCTCTTTGAATTTCTTCAGCTTGGACGACCTCTTCCATGTGGCATAGGATTTCCTATGGCCTCTTCTTTTTGATGGTTCAAAGGTTGGACCATCACTTTCTTCAGAAGGTGAAGAATTTGAAGAAGGTGGAGAAGAGGGTGACCTCTTTCTCGCCTTTTTCTTGTCTTGATCTTCGTCGTCTTCACCATCACCTTCATAAGAGGAAGAGGATGAAGAAGATGGAGAAGAGGGTTTCCTCTTTCTCGCCTTTTTCTTCTCTTGCTTTTTATCATCCCTCTTTGACTTATGGTGTGGAGAAGGGTGCAATGGTCTTCTCCACTTTTGTGGTAATGGAGAGCGTTTAGCCCGCCGTCTTCATGGAGCCATCTCCGCCGAGGTGGTGGGAAACTCACTTCTTTCTCGTTCCTTCGGTGGAGGATCATGAGTTCTCCTTTGGGAAGGAGATGCATCATCAAGAAGTAAATTCTTGAGCCCTTCGTATGGATTCTCTTCTTCTTCCCGAATCAGAGAGAGAACTCTTTTGGAAGTCTCACAAGGAGGCTTCCTAGGTGTTCTCTCGTCATCGTGTTGAGCTTGGAGAATCCCATGAGCACAGAGCTGCCGTTGCATTTCACTTTGGAGAGATGGATTTCCCATGGCTTGTTGAAGCCTAGAAACAAGATAGTTAACAAGCATCGGAGCATTATTAGTAGCTTGCTCATTAGCAAAATCAAAGTTATCAACATTAATTTCACTCTCTTTACTATTGTCAGCCATTCTAACAACTTTTAGGTGTAAACTTTATAGGTGTACTTTGGCACATCAAGCCCTAGTTTCTACTCCTCTTTACCCCTTTAGAAAAAGCACTCAAGCTATTGTACTCGTGGCTCTAATACCATTAATTGCAAGGAATAGAAGAGAGGGTCGTTCAACACCAAAACAGCACCGGCTCTTGTCAAGCTTCTAATAGCTCAATAGTGGTTAAGCCGTAGGCAAGCTCCGTAGGACTCCACTATTAAGACCATAGCGCTCAACGGTGATGCCCCGTTAACTGCACGAAGGCAGGCGTACTGCAAGGCTGAAAAAATCCCTATTCTACTTACTCACAGGCAATTAATAATACCAACCATTTATAGCTAGCTTGAGGACCTCCCTTCTTGAGCAAGAAAAGAGAAACCTTGTGCTCTGATACCAATGTAATATTTAATGGCCTAAAAACTTGTGTGTAGTGGAAATTAGCATGAACATAGTGGGCATTTCATTAGAGTAGATTCCTAATGAGAATTACAAGAGTGCTTGGGTGGAGAGAGTAACAAAAATCATAACACCTAGTTAGATAGCATGAACAATACTTTCAAAAGAGAGAGAAATTAAGCTATTGACAACAGTTGAGGACCGGATTTACATGGAGCCGGTCCCCCCTCCAAAAGGCTTTGTATTATGGTTTCTCCCATCAAGAGAGACATTGTACAATACAATTCTTTGTGTTCCTTCAAGACTAGCTAGTGCAATGAAGATGAAAGCTTCATGCACTAAGCAAAACACTTAGCAAACACAACATCAATTATCCCCGGTCTCAAACCCAAGACCTCACACACCTTTGAAGATGGTGAGAGCTAGCATGGTATGAGAGTAGATTGCGAGGAAGAAGGCGTAGTCTTACAAGAAAGATGTACATCTCCTCACATAATCACTCATATTAGCATAGCTTAGCTTAGTGATTAGCTTGGTAGAGGAGATGAGCATGCATTGGAGCTTGGCTCTTGGTTGGATTTGCATCCATGTGCCAAGAGTGTGTCGATGTAGGCTTCTATCTCACAAGCTTGGAGTAGGTGATGAGCTCTCCATTAAAGCTTGGGAAGAGATAGTCTTTTTTTACTTCACACATGAGATTGTGTGAGTGTGTGTGTGTGATAATGCCTTGAAAAAATCAGCCCCCTCTCTCTCTTGGGCGAGCCCTCTTGCTATTTGCTCTTGCTGTCCTCTCATTGGACCTCCCTAGGGCTAGCCAATGACAATTAAGCAGCATAAGTGATATCCATCTGACATGTGTCCCCCTTTCCCCTTTTGTGAGAGATTTAGGTAATTTAATAATCCAAATAAACTCTCATTGGACCCCTTTGCCTCCTGGCCAATAGGAATTAGGCAAGCCTTTGGGCTGCTGAATGCTCATTGGACCCCTTGGGAGACTGTCCAATAGTCTTCTAGAGGACTTAATCCTCATTGGTTCTTTTATTTAAGTGTTTTTAAATTAATTAAACTAGATTTAATCTAGCCTAATTCTCATTGGTCCACCTCCAAGGCCATCCAATAGGAATTGGGTACACCTTGTGGGCATCTGGCCTAGGGAGCTGACATGTGTCCCTCATTCCCTTTGTGTAAAGGGAGCTTGTGTGTGTGTGTGTGTGTGTGTGTGTGTGTGTGTGTGTGACTTTGTCTCTCATCCCCTACATGAAAGGCTCGCCCCCTCCTAAGTAGGGATTGTAAAGAATTTTTTTGTACACACACAAAGCATCCAATTCCCCTATGGTTGACCTTTGGACACAATCTTTGAATTTTGGAACCTTAGTAGTTTGGAAGTCTTAATGGGCTGAACCTTAGGGTCTTTTTAGCCCATTGTTGCACATGGATCTTTTGCAGATGGCCCCCCCTTTGGATCCCTATTTTCCCTCCTTTGGATCCCTACTGTGGCCGGTCTGCTAGCTTAACCAATATTCTAGCTTTTTATCCCCTGGCACTTCCCCATATTAAATGATCAGTTTAACATGAGAAAATCATTTAGGAGAATTAGATATTGATTATGATGACATTTTGGTGCAAGTTTTCATGTCACACTACATAGAGATTGGTTTTTGTCTTATGTATCCATGCATTGCATAGTCAATCTTGATGATTCCTATGAGCTTGACATTATTGGCATTGGTGATGTGAAACTTCAGATGTATAATGGCACTACTTTTGTGTTGTAGAATGTCAGACATGTGCCCAAGCTTACAAAGAGCTTGCTTTCTATAGGGAATTGGATTATCTTGGCTACACTACAGTTTTTGGTAATCGTTCTTGGCTCATCCGCAAGAACAACCTTGTCATGATGAAAGGTCGTAAAAACGAATCCCTATACTCTATGTTTGTTTCAAATGTCGACGAACACTCTATCTATGTTGCTGAGCTGCCGTCTATTCAGTTGTGGCATAGCCTGCTAGGGCATATTATCCAAAAGAGAATGAAAACACTTCAGCATTTTGGCTACCTATCTGTGTTAGATTACACAGACTTTCCATTATGTAAGCATTGTCTATATGGCAAACATACTAGGTTGACATCTTTGCTATTGAACAAGAAACTACGAAAACCCCTAGACTTAGTGCACAGTGATTTGTGTGGTCCAATGCCACATAAAACTCTTGGGGGGGGGGGGGGGGGGGGGGACTACTTTTTCACGTTCATAGATGATTCTACCAGAAATGTGTGGGTGTATCTCCTTAAGCATAAGGAAGAGGTCTTTTCTACGTTCCAAAAATTACTCGCCATGGCTAAGAACCAATCAAGAAAAAAAGTTAAGCATAAGGAAGAGGTCTTTTCTACGTTCCAAAAATGACTCGCCATGGCTAAGAACCAATCAAATATTTTTTCACGGACAATGGTGGGGAATATGTCTCCATGGAGTTCGAGTATTTTTGCAATCAAAGAGGCATTCGTCGGCAATTTACTGCTCCATACACACCTGCACAAAATGGGATAGTAGAAAGAATGACTCGTACGATTCAAGAGCGAGTTATCTCTATGGTTTCTATGGAAAACCTTAATCCAGAGTTTTGGGGGGAAGTTGTTTTGGCAACAGTGTACATCATCAACAATTCACCTAGTTCTCCTTTGAATTTTCAAAATTCCAAAGGAATTATGGACTGGGAAAATGACTAGCTATGAGCATTTACATGTATTTGGATGTGAGGCATATGCACATGTGACCAAAGAACTTCATCGCAAATTAGATCCCAGGTCACACAAATACATTTTTATAGGCTATGGTGCAAATGGAGAGATGGGCTATGGTCTCCGGAATCCATAATCTCGCAAATTCATTTGTAACTCACACGGGATTTTCAATGAATAAAAAATACACAAGAAGCCCATTAAAGAAGGTGAGTACATACGCGTTCGTTTTGAGGATGTAGCCTCCGAACAAACTGATTTCATTAGTGTTGCACATAATCCTCAAGTGCAAGATACTACTATTGCTCTGAAGAGAGAAAATTCCAGTAGTCATGCAACTGACACACTCTGTAAGAGTTTCATGTGTGCGCGAGCTGTTTGAGTCGGGTATACACCACATTTTGGTCACTAACAGTGGAGAGTCAACCTGCTACAAAGAAGCTATACAAATGGATGATAGCGTTAAATGGGAGCAAGCTATGCAATGAAAATCTAGATTGATTGTGCCTAATGAGACAGGGGATTTGGTTGAATTACCAAAATTTGAAAAAATGCTTTACCTTGCAAGTGGGTATACAAGAAGAAGTATAAAGTGAAAGATCCCAAGCCTAGGTACAAGGCTTCTCTAGTTGCCAAGGGTTTCAAGCAGTAAAAAGGTGTGGATTTTGGTGAGATTTTCTCTCCAGTAGTCAAGACGACTACACTTTGCATTGTGCTTTTTCTTGGTTGCTATCCAAGACATGGAACTTGTCCAAATGGATGTGAACACAGCATTTCTTCACTGGGATCTAGATGAATATGCCTACATGAAACAACCAGAGGGTTTCGTATGTGAAACCCAAAAGCCAACGAGGGCAGAATTGTTTTATAGACTTAACACTAGAATGGTAACCTAACAAGACATAAAAGTGTCCTTTCAGGGTTTTGGGAAAAAAAATCCAAAACCATATTAGATCCACTCATTTTGAAAAATCCTTTCATGAGCTTATAGTTCAATAACTACTACATATGGAAAAAATGAGAAAATTGTAGTTTTTCTCATCCCTTGGTCACTACAAGCCTCCAAAGCTGATGGACCAGTGCATTTTGCTCAAAACAGCAATTTCTTACGGTTGATTGCATATAAATAAGAGTGGGGATTTTTGTAGGACATGAGATAAAATGCCCCGTTAACTTCAATGGGTTTGTGACCAAAACATATGGTTGCTTTTACCTCACTAATTTTTTTTTGGGCAAAAAAATAGGTACAAAAAAGTTGCATTTTTGCCATTCTGCGGACCTATGATGAAAGTTTCTATAGTCACGCTCAATACAGATGCTATATACATGTTTTCTTAGTTCCCTTTGGGCATTTGGATTCAAAAGGAGCCATGGAGAATGTCAAAAGGATAATGGATCTCTTACAATTGGAACCTTGGGGGCAATGATAAAGTGCTAAATACAGCAAAGATGAAAAAACTGGGTTTAGCATTATGACCTCTAGAAACCCATAGAAACTACTCAATATCTAGCCAACCTCAAGCAAGGTTCAAGGAAGTGGTATCAAAAATTCGACAAATACATGCAGTCTGAGGGTTACATAAGAAGTCAAGAGGATCACTGCTTATACACAAAGAGGTTGAACGATGATTCTTTAATCATCTTGATCTTGTATGTAGATGGTATGCTTATTGCAGGCAAATCAATTGATGAGATCAATCAATTGAAAAAGATGCTAAGCACTCAATTTTCCATGAAAGATTTGGAAAATGCAACTCGTTTTCTTGGTATGCATCAAGAGAGACATGCAATGTGGAATTCTTGAATTATCTCAAGAAAAGTACATCCACAAAGTCTTGCAACGTTTTAGTATGTAGGGGGGGAAGTCACTGAGTACCCCAATGCAAGCATACTCCAAAGTTAGCAAAAATTATTCTCCCAATATAGTTGTTGAGAAAGAGGAAATGGCGAAAGTGCCATATTCTTCAGTAGTTGGCAGTTTGATGTATGCTATGGTAGCCACAAGACCAGACATTGCACATGCAGTGGGAGTGGTTAGTAGGTACATGGAAAACCCTCCGTATAGCTAGAAAGTTTTTATGCTTTGGAAACAGCGATGCATCTATTGTAGGTTACACGGATGTAGATTATGCGGGTTGTGTGGATCGTAGAAGATCCACATCTGGCTATGAGTTCATGTTTGCTGGAGCAGCTAACTCTTGGATATCGTGTCTCCAAGATTGCATGCCTTCATCTACCACTAAGGAAGAATATGTTGTTGCACAAGCAAGGCAGCAATATGGTTAGCTCGTCTAGTGGGAGATTTGGGCATTCACGAGGTTCTAGTACTGCATTGTGATAGTCAGAGTGCCATTACTTCGGCAAAGAATCTGGTGTTTCACTCAAAGTTGAAACACATAGAGGTTAAATACCATGTCATACAAGATGCATTGGTAGGCAAGCACATTGAGCTTGTTAAGGTTCACACTAACAACAACCCCGCAGATTCTCTCACGAAGAGCCTTGCTCGGAGCGATTTACACAGTGCATAGAAATCATGGGTGTAGGATGAAGCCTCAGCAATGCTTCATCAACTTTATATAGACTAACTATACTGATGCCACTATTGGCCACCATGACCTTCAAGTGGGAGGTTGTTGGGATGTAGTACAGGTGGCCGTGGGAAACCACCCTTACTCTTTCGTTTTCCCAAATCAATATAGGGAGAGAAAGTGAGAGAGTTGACTCTGTCTCTCACTTTCCCCTCCACTAACCCAACTCCCTGTATGTGCTTCCTCCCCTTCCCCAATTTTCTTCTCCGCTCTCTTGCATGCATTCCTCACACGCACACTCCGCCAAGACAACCCCCACAGTTGTAGGTGAGAGATGGGAGAGGAAAAATTTATAGTCTTGAGAGACCATCACTCTCCTAGTAACACAAATGAATTATTTCAAACCATTCAAATGATTTCATCGATGGTGATACTGATACATTCCAAAAATGAAACTTGTTCTTGAGTATTTATTAACTATACAAGTAACATCAAGTGCTCTTTAAGACCACAATACAATGAAAAAGTGATCAAAAATAGTAGTTTGCTAAAGGTTGAAGCATTCTCAATAGATTATTACTAGAAATTATATTATCACTTCCATTTGGATAGTACAAACAATTAGCCAGTCAAAACATATCATGACACCAATCTACAAACAATTAGCCAATCAAACTATATCATCTGCGTTGCATTTATTCGACGGAATAATGTAATTTGTATCAAAAAAATCATCATTATTCGCATCTTATCATAAAATACGAGGTATTTTCAATCTATCAATCGACACTCTATCGATCAATAAAGTATCGATTGATATGCTAGATTTATATGAAAAAAAATACGCATCATACTTCGATACGTTTTCGATCGATACCGATTTTGGAGCTTTCTAGTTGTCTACAGCTCACACTCTCTACCTCATACTCTCGAGCAGGTCAGCTTCGCGTACTAGTAAGTAGCTTTTCTCTTCAAATTTGTTTTTTTTATACGCGAATAATTTAAATTTTACTTTCATGTGATTATATTATTGTATGTGTCTCTGATACGCCTTCGGGCCCTCTTAGTCACATAACAGTTTAAAATTTAGGATATAGAAATTACTATGTCTTGTCTGATTTTATATTTTACTTCCATAGTAATTAAAAAAAAAAAAAAAACATTGACTCTTGTTTTGGTATGCTTTGCAACACTCTTACTTGAGTCAATGTTTTAGGAATTTAGATAACACCGTACATTGTTTTGATATGCTTGTCGACACTCATACTTTGTACGGTGTTTTAGGAGACCATTAGATAGCATGTGCATTTGTTTGATATGTCTCACGACACTCTTACTTTGTACGATGCTTTAGGTAAAATAAGTTCCAATGATATGTGAGCTTACAAAAAACATACTTCTTCCTGCGTCTAAGCCTTGGTTCTTACAACGGAAGAGGATACTCCTAGACACGATCTGTGCGAATAAATTTTTTATCTAGTGAGTTTTTAAGCTATACACTTTTCAATATACATAGTCATGGACCACATGATTCGTAGATCTACATTATAGATATGTATAATGAGAAGTGTAATCTTTAAACTACTTCTTGTGTCACGATCTTCCTTTCTTACAACGGGAGGAGTTTCTCTCAGACACAATTTGTGGAAAAAAAACCATTATCTGATGAGCTACTGATTTTTATAGTGTAATCGTTATCGGCGTCTGGATCGAATGTTTATCCTTTGCTCTTACAACGGGAATAAAACCCTTGCGTCTGGTGCTTAAGACTTGCTTAGATCCTGACAATGAGAAGGATACACACATGACACCATATTTTACATTAAATCTTTGTAATTTGTAATATAATGCGTATTTCTATGACTTCATCACATGCCAATTGATAATGTCTCATACATGCGAGGTTCTTGATTCAAAAAATCATAACATATTTCTTTATGATATGAAAAATCATAATTAACATCATGCATAATCATGTGCATGTTCTTGTGTATATTAATCATAAATTACATTCATGTAAACCTGCGGTTTAGGGTTTAGGGTGATTGCCCAATGGTTGTGTTGTAAAGAATGACTAGAATGTGTTGTATTACATGTCACTTATATTGTTGAGAAGTTTTGATTTTTTTATTATTTTTAAAGCTTCTACGCACATCATGGGTACTACAGGCAAGATAACAATAAGTTGAGTGCAAATATGTCAAAGAATTCGTATGCACTCATCTTTATGGATTACGAAGTGATTTCCTCCAAGAAGTCTTGCAAGAGTTCTCATACGAATCATTTTTGGATGAGTTATCTAGTGCTACATATGCAGCACTAGTTGCAAAATTTTGTGGTGCTTCAGGTGGGATTGAAGTCCTTACAAGTGGTTAGTTGGGCCACGACGTGAGCCAAATCATAGGGCAAGTTTGCGGAGTTGCAAAAACCCTTGACAAGCAAATAAAAGGGAATTCTGGCTTCATGGACCACATGACGGAAGTAGAGGTCCTCTACATAAGCATGAAGCAATAGGGAAAGAGACCAAGGATTGAAGAAGAGCCCAAGGATGTACCCGAAGTGCATGCAGCTTCAGAAGTACCAATCTCTAGCAATGATTCAATGCCACCCAACATGGGAAGTTTAGACCCATGCAACCTCGTAATCATGCACATGGCTTGCATTGAATTTCCACAAATGTCAAGAATTGGAGAAGGTACATACGGCATGGTAACAAAGGTGAAAGTCAACCATGAAACCTTCACAGATGAATTTTACGCTGGCAAGCTAATCAAGGGTGATGGCCGGAAGAGTCAATGACATAGCACTGCATGAAGCCACAATTATGAATATCACTCATAGTGGAATCATTGCTACTCTAGGATTGGCGAGACACGCCACGCAAGCGCCCACCCTCATCTTCAAGATGTGGAATGGTGGAAACCTCGACCACTGGCTAGAGAGACTCCAAAAGAAGGGAAAGAATGTGGCCATGAGCAAGGGTTTCAAAGACACCGAGGGGACCGTTGAAAAGTGTCAAGAAGAATATATGTCCTATCATTAATGGATTGCTCCAAACCTTCATCTTTTTGCACGCGAATAACATCACTCACAATGATGTTCATGGGAGTAATATCTTGCTGCATTTTGGATGGGCTGGAGTATATGTAGGCGTATGTGATTGGGGTAGTGCAACCTTGTTCCCCACAGAGAAATTTTTTTCAAAGTTGCCAGATCTTCTCCCATTGACAAGGGAAACCTGGAGCAAGCGATATTGGTGGGTGGCTCCCGAATGTATGTCGACAAATCCTCCAATCTTCACGCACAGCCAGGATATCTACTCCCTTTGTAAATACATTCAAGAACTCCTTAAATATTTACCTAAGGATGATGACACTAATTATATCGCTTTCCTCAGATGCTTTCACGAAGTCCTTCCCACTTGTGTATCTACCAATCCCACCCAGCGCAAGTCCTCACATGATCTCCTCAGCATGTTACAAGGCATTAAGCGTGTTGGTCGCACACTCCCAGATAGTGCAGGCTTGAGGCCATCCAATGATTGAAATTTTAAATCATACCTTGTAATTTGAAAACGTGTCTATACTTTGCAATGATACAATTTTGTCTTCTCTCATGTCCATTGATTTGAAATTTCATGCTATTTTATTAACATTGTTGTTGCCAAATTGATGAGAGAGATGTGAATTTTAAAATTGTGTGAATGTTAACATTGATTGTACCATTGATTGTAGTTTTTTAATCAATGTGTAACTATTTTTTTGATCTAATTATTTATTGTCATGTGATTTGACAGGAAATGGCAGCCCCATACGCTCCTCCCAATGTCGACGGTGAGCTCGATCACGAAGAGTCTCAATGCATCCTCAGAGAGCAGAGCATGCGTTACGGGTCTCAACACCTCTCCGGATTCTTTGTTGAGACCGGGGAGCCCAAAGGTTTGGAGGGCGAACCAATGAAATTGGAAGACATACACAAGTGTTGTCCCTCTTTTTTTGTGAAAGATGTACTGTTTAGGAGGTCAGGTCGTGCCAAGGCAACGACACCATTGAAAATATCAGATTTGCAACACAAAGGGCTCGTGCGTGTGTTCCTCCTATGCTTCATCCAAAAGGAGCACAATCTACCTAACAATAATCAAGTTGCCATGTACTTCATCCAGCAAGTCTTCGTGCAAGATATAATGAAGAAGCACGTCCTTTGGACAGACCGTCGTTTCAACGCTAGTATCGGACTTGGAAGAGCTAAAGAAAGGGCACAAGTGCATCGTGGGGAGGCATATCCACCTGCACGAAAGAGGCCAGTTGTGCTCCTACCAGATGAGCACAACTAGCCAGCCAAGGAGAGAGCCATTTCTCTCTACAAGAGAATTTGGTAGCCAAAGAAGAAGAAGTAATTGTTTTGAAGAGAAAACTTGCCAGATACGAAGCGCGGTATGTTCATCTCTCTCCCTTGCCTGAGGAGGCAGGACAAAATCACGAGGCAAATATTCAAGAAACGGTGTCGGTGGATAAATGTGCGAATGGTGAGCCGGGGAGGCACCGAGCCCCCGACTATGAGAGGTGCGGGAAAAGAGGTGCAGCAGGCACAATTAAGGACAACAGTGCTCAAAACAAACCGTTTTCTTAATTCTAGTTAATCAACCATAATCATCATTAATCAATCATTAATGGAGGCTTAAAGCTCCTTACAAGATGAATCCTGGCTTAAACCAGGTGCTAATCAAGAAATGTGATAATGACCAGCTTAATACTGCCTTTTGCTTCTTCCCGTTATGGCTTGGGAACTTCTTCTTCCAATAGCCATCTGATTTGTCTTCCAAAATTGAATGGGTTTAGGCTCGGCTAATGGTATAAGATTAGGCTCATATATTAGGCTTGGCTAATAAATTGAGATTAGGCATCGGCTCAATTCCGTGATCCTGTAGGCTTCAATTCCTTACTTGCTTTAATCCGTGACAAGATTTTGCTCAAGCTTCGACCTCCAACTTCCTTGCTTGCATGCCTTGTCGAAAACTAGCTCGAGAGATTAGGCTTGATATCAGATCTTGGCTTATGGCTTTGAGTTAATAGGCTTAATCCGGCCTAAGAGCGCATAGAGAGTAGGTTATTGGAAGATTATAAGCTTAAACTTGAGGATTTGAATAGGGTTTGGATGGTATACGAGGTTAAGAGCGGATTAAAGATGGCTTATGAGGTTTCGATTAGGTTAATGAAAGCTTAAGAGGCTTCTTCTTCTTCTCCCGGATAGAGAGTGCTCAGAATGAAATGAGGAGAAGGCTTCCGAGCTTCAGGAGCTTGAGAGCTCTCGCTTATAAAGAGGGTTTGGAGCTTACGGAGCTTGAAGATATGTGGAGGAGATTAGGAATAATGCGCTCACCTTTGCTTCCGAGTTCGAGAGCTTTGGTAGCACGATGGCTAATGAGGTCCTGAGGCCTTGGCTTAGAGAGCCTTCCGAATCCAAAGCTTGCTTTGAGTAGGTTAATCTTGGATTATTTTGTTAAGAGTCGGTTAAGAAACTTACTTAGGCCTTGGCTTCTTCCTTCAGAGAGAGGAACTCAACCCCCCAGATGATGATCCCCGAATCCCCAAGAGCCGTCCTTTTCTTTTGCATGGCCTTCTAATTTTAGCCATCCCATTAGCGATATTGCTAATGGGACTGGCTGCTTAATGACATGGCAGTGATGGCCGACCATCGCGGAAGACTACCACCGAATACAAGCACCTCGTCTTGCTGAAGACTTTTCCCTTCTTTGCCGCGCTCCATGGAGCATCACCGTGCCCTACGTGAGCATCCCAAGCTCATTCCCGTCCTCTGTTCGCTGCCGCCATGCTTTTGTTTTCCTTTTCCTTCTTTTTCTTACACATTAAGTTCTTTTTTAAAACTTCCTTTATTGACTTAATGGGCGGCCATTAAGAAGGCCTTTGGGCGGCCGGCCTTTGTAAAGGCATCACATTTGGCATACAAATCGGCCAAGGCAGTTCCAAATAGTTGGCAAACTTGGACCTCCCATTTGACATACATACCGATTAAAGCATTTCCATTAACAACATCAATATGCAGCCGTCGTCTTTGCATTTGTTGAAAATAGCCAGCTTCCTGGCCCTGCTTCTGTTAGGTTCATCCCGCAATCATTGCATTCCAAGAGACAATATCCCGAATGTGATACTCCTCAAATCAATTACTGCTCCATGCACTCCAAAACCTGGACAACAGACAGAAACTCCCAGCTGAGACACCAACCGAGCCGACCGGACTGGTACGGAACCGACCCCCAGTGAATATTTAACGGCCAATATCTTGGCAACCGTAAATCCAATCACTAATCTAAAAAGACGGACGCGCTCACAAAATGAGAACTTCAGCCTAACGCATTCATTTCATTTTTTCCCCCTCAGTTGCAGTTGCCCAATCCGGTACATATCTGCTCTACTGACTCAACTTAAAACTGTCATAACTTCTTACCCGTAGCTCCGATTGACGAGCCGTAAAGACATGCATGTAGATATTTTTGAGTACTTCAACTTGGATTAATAAAATCCCATCTATAACCACTTCAAACATACTAACTATTTAGCAGTACCAAGACATCTTTTGGTCCTTAGAGTCCCATCTGGTACACTTTTAGCTTATAAATTGGCTTGTTAGCAAGCCCTTATAACTACTGAGATTCAAATACTCTTGATCATCATTCCTTTGCTCATTTTCTTGTCATGGGAGCGGAGCGGCATGACATTCACCCCCTCAGAATCTGCACAGCCTCCGGTCTGTGCCAACCGGTCTTCAAGCTGCATCTTCTATAAATACCTTAAGCTACTTGTCATCAAGCTCACGTAGTTGATAAAGCTCTGTAAAACAAAAAGAAGGTGTAAATCATAAAATCAATAGTCTAGCTGAATTATCTGGTAGCTGTCCCATCACAATCCTTGAACTATAGTGGTCGTATCTCCTAGCTTGCAATTAAAAAAACCTGTTTAGTGAACCCAGCCAAACTCAAGTGCTCCAGTTACTTATGCACATGGCTTGACCATCAGCTCTCTTTAAGGAACCCTGCCAAGCTCAAGTATGCCTTACTCTGTCTGCACACGGAATGGTCGTCAAGTCCTTTACTTCAAGTTCTGGTAGCAGAACCATCTCAAAAAATGTGAAGATACTATAACAATTGTCCAAGATGTCAACTAGCAGTCAGCCATGTAAGCTTATTGATCATATAACCAAAAACACTTCTATCTTAACATACATCCAAAAATAAATCTACTGCCAAGTAACCTGCTACAGGAAAATAAATGAAGTCTTTGAATCTGCTAGTTGCTCTTCAATAGCTCCAAGGATCAATTGGGATTATAAGGAATTGCCCCAATAGTGGAGCAGCATAATATCCACATAAGCACACACAATCCGAATCAATCAACTTCAAGAATTTCTGCTCCAAATAAGCTATTCCAGGATCCAGCAGAAAGAAACCACCATATAGACCCAAAAATACCCATCCATAGTGTACCTGCTTTTGAAGATCTTTCAAATCACTTGGGTCAAATACCATTATGATCACATAGCATTGATGGCCTCCGCAATATACTAGAGCTTCACCTGAAGCATAGTGCAACAGCCACATCTCATAAACTTTTGGTAACTTAAGGTCGTTACCAGCAAGAATCAAAGAATTATGACTCCCTTTAACTGGTATCCAGGACATCACTGACATAAGAATTAGGAATAATATCCAAATCCAGCCACGTTTGGCACATTTCCAAAAGAAATGAAAAATCATGAGCACTTTAGCCATTATCAGGGATGATTTAGCATCATCACCCCCTCTAGCTTCACAGCCATTACGAAAAATCTTAGGACTTTCTGGACCTGTATCATCAGAGAGATTTTTACCTGGCTCTTGAGGTTGATGATGAATAATAGCTTTGTCCTGAAAATATTCTTCCATAACATCTTTGAGAAAATCATCCTTGGAAGTCTCATCATTCTTCAAAGCTATAGGAGTTAGCTCCTTCAGATTGGGCCAAAAACCCATCAATTATGGAATCTGCTTCCGTGATAATAGAATCAGCAAACATATTGCCAGAAACAACCATAGGCTCTGGCATTATCAGGTGCATCATGTGTTAGGATCATAGCCTCCGCCACTTCAGCAGCTATAATAGATTTGTTTGTGCAATCATCTGCAATAACTCTACTGCCCTGCTCAGCTATAGTGTCGATAGAACCATTAGAAGCCTGTAGTGGCTCATCTTCTTGATAAACTCATTGAGAGCATCCCATGCAAAGGTTAGTAGCTTGAAAAAAGTTTGTTGTACAGTCTAGCTCTTCACTAGAACCATTATTCGAAGTAACTTCCATGCGAGAAATCTTCGAAAAAAATTCATACATTTGTGTTTCAACACAAAAACCATCATGTACCTTTGCTTGGTTGCTTAAAATATGGTCCTTTGAAGTTGAATCTGCTTCTTCCAAAGTTGAATTTTCCTTGGCTTGACTTCTTGCAGAAATATGGTCCCAAAATTGATCATAATTAAGGAACTGCATATGGTCACCTTCTTCTTTATAGAAAATAATATGGCCTCGTTCATTAATCTCCTTCATTGTTAACTCGATAATTCTTGAGCTTTCATGAACACAACCATTTGCAAAATAGTCTCACCGTGTGGGGTATGTCCCTGCCAATTCTCGAACCTAGTCTTTAAAATCGGAGGTTACAACTTCTTCAAAGGTCGAAATCATCCGATCTTCTGGAATTCTCGGCTCTTTATCTCCACTCAATAGCATTCAAGGAGTCCATCTGGATCATGTCCTTGAAAAATCCCATACTGCTCATGCACAGCATCAAGTGCCATCTCCACTGCATCATCAAGCTGCTTTTTCATCTTCATAGCTTTTACTTCTTGCAAGCATCCCTGAACTAAGCCCAACATTTTTGGCAGATCTGTTGCTGCTAGATTTTTGTCCAATCTGTTGAAGTTGTAATCTTCAATAAACTGCTTCAATTCTGCTGGAATCTCCATCCTGGCCTCCCACCCCGACTCATTTCACGTCGGGTTCACCAATAATGTCGGGGGATAAATGTGCGAATGGTGAGCCGGAAAGGCATCGGGCCCCTAGCTGTGAGAGGTGTGGGAAAAGAGGTGCAATAGGCACAATTAACGACAACAGTGCTCAAAACAAACAATTTTCTTAATTCTAGTTAATCAACCGTAATCATCATTAATGGAGGCTTAAAGCTCCTTACAAGATGAATCCTGGCTTAAACTAGGTGCTAATCAAGAAATGTGATAATGACAAGCTTAATACTCCCTTCTGCTTCTTCCCGTTATGGCTTAGGAACTTCTTCTTCCAATAGCCGTCTGATTTGTCTTCCAGAATTGAATGGGTTTAGGCTAAGCTAATGGTATAAGATTAGGCTCAGAGATTAGGCATCGGCTCAGTTCCGTGATCCTGCAGGCTTCACTTCCTTACTTTCTTTAATCCGTGACAAGATTTTGCTCAAGCTTCGACCTCGAACTTCCTTGCTTGCATGCCTTGCCGAAAACTAGCTCGAGAGATTAGGCTTGATATCAGATCTTGGATTATGGCTTCGAGTTAATAGGCTTAATACGGCTTAAGAGCACTTAGAGAGTAGGTTATTGGAAGATTATAAGCTTAAAGAGATTAGGCTTGATATCAGATCTTGGCTTATGGCTTCGAGTTAATAGGCTTAATACGGCTTAAGAGAGCTTAGAGAGTAGGTTATTGGAAGATTATAAGCTTAAACTTGAGGATTTGAATAGGGTTTGGATGGCATACGAGGTTAAGAGTGGATTAAAGATGGCTTACGAGGTTTCGATTAGGTTAATGAAAGCTTAAGAGGCTTCTTCTTCTTCTCCCGGATAGAGAGTGCTCAGAATGAAATGAGGATAAGGCTTCCGAGCTTCACGAGCTTGAGAGCTCTCGCTTATGAAGAGGGTTTTGAGCTTAAGGAGCTTGAAGATATGTGGAGGAGATTAGGAATAGTGGGCTCACCTTTGCTTCCGAGTTCGAGAGCTTTGGTAGCACGATGGCTAATGAGTTCTCGAGGCCTTGGCTTAGAGAGACTTCCGAATCCAAAGCTTGCTTCGAGTAGGTTAATCTTGGATTATTTTGTTAAGAGTCGGTTAAGAACTTACTTAGGCCTTGGCTTCTTCCTCCAGAGAGAGGAACTCAACCCCCCAGATGATGATCCCCGAATCCCAAGAGCTGTCCTTTTCTTTTGCATGGCCTTCTAATTTTAGCCATCCCATTAGAGATATCGCTAATTGGACTGGATGCCTAATGACATGGCAGTGATGGCCGACCATTGCGGAATCTGCTAGGACTACCACCAAATATGAACGCCTCGGCTTGCTGAAGACTTTTCCCTTTTGTGCCATGCTCAATGGAGCATCACCGTGCCCTGCGTGAGCATCCTAAGCTCATTCCGCTCCTCTATTCGCTGCCGCCATGCTTTTTTTTTCTCCTTTTCCTTCTTTTTCTTACACATTAGGTTTTTTTATAAAAAAACTTCCTTTATTGACTTAATGGGTGGCCATTGAGAAGGCCTTTGGGCGGCCGGCGTTTGTAAAGGCATCACATTTGGCATACAAATCGGCCAAGGCAATTCCAAACAATTGGCAACCTTGGCACACCTCTCATTTGACATACATACCGATTAAAGCATTCCCATTAACAACATCTTTCTGCAGCCGCCGTCTTTGCATTTGTTGAAAATAGCCAGCTTCCTGGCCCTACTTCTATTAGGTTCATCCTGCAATCATTGCATTCCAAGAGATGACATTCCGAACGTGATACTCCTCAAATCAATTACTGCTCCATGCACTCCAAAACCTGGACAACAGACAGAAACTCCCAGCTGAGACACCAACCGAGCCGACCGGACCGGTACGGAACCGGTCCCCGATGAATATTTAACGGAATATCTTGGCAACCGTAAATCCAATCACTAATCTGAAAATACCGACGCGCTCCACAAAGTGAACACTTCAGCTCGACGCATTTATTTCATTTTTTCCCCCTTAGCTGTAATTTCCCAATCCGGTACAGATCTGCTACTGACTCAACTTAAAACTATCATAACTTCTTACCCGTAGCTCCGATTGACGAGCTGTAAATACAAGCATGTAGAGATTTTTGAGTACTTCAAATTGGATTAATAAAATCCCAGTTATGACCACTTTAAGCATACTCACTGTTTAGCATTACCAAGACATCTTTTGGTCCTTAGAGCCCCATCTGGTACACTTTTAGCTTATAAATTGGCTTGT
This sequence comes from Adiantum capillus-veneris, assembly GCF_014529385.1. NCBI lineage: Eukaryota > Viridiplantae > Streptophyta > Polypodiopsida > Polypodiales > Pteridaceae > Adiantum > Adiantum capillus-veneris. The sequence continues at coordinate 129,170,245 of NC_140953.1, forward strand.
TAGCAAGCCTTTATAACTATTGATTAACCATACAGGATTCAAGTACTCTTGATCAGCATTACTTTGCTCATTTTCTTGTCATGGGAGCGGAGAGGCACGACAACGGTGGATATACTTGAGGCAACATTGAACGCAAATCTTGAAGAAGCGATGGATATTACAATTTCTTAAAGACATTGTAGACTGTAGTTGAAAATTTTAATGGCAATTTATCCAGTCTTTTTTTGAGACGCATTGTATTCTCTCTATGTTTATGGAAATGAATGTGTTTTGGAGTTGCTAATTGATGACTTTGTTGAGAGTCAAGCAATGTCTTTTTATTTGATTGCAATGTCCTCGAAACTTATGTTTATGCAAATTCTCTTCAATACTTGACTTTGTTGCTACTAAATCAAAAAAGTGAGATATATAGCTCAATAGGGAGCTATAGTGAGAAAAAGTGAGATACATTATCATGAAAAGATGTTTACATTTCACCGTCTATCACATTGAAGGTCCACAGTCTTCTTGATCTACACTCATTTCTTCTATGTTGACATATGATGCACCTGTCATACCCTTATGTCTCTTAGGAAGAAGTCCTATCTGTTTGCATTTCTTTACATACCCTGCAAAATGAACCCATATGTCGTTAGGCGGTGCTCCACATTCTTTCACATTGGGATTAGTACCGAATAAATGTTCTTTGATGCGAGTTGCATTGCATGGCACGTTATGTCCACAATGTTTGCATTCCAAAACTAAAACTGTCTTGCCTCTCTCTTTTTCCTCCACATACGACCACTCTTTTACTCACACCATGCTTTTTGTCTTCAACAAAATATATCCTACAATCAATAGATACACTATGATTATAATTTTTCACCATAATAGCGCAATGGGAAAGATAAAAGGTTATAGATATGATTTGCTAAATTAAAATGATGAATGAACAGTGTTAAGATAATATTTTAGAGAAGATCACCAATGGATATATCATTCTTGGCTACTAGGTGGTAAAGAGCGTTTGCTCAAGACAACCTAAATGAGTGATGGAGTCATCTCACATTCCACTATCTACGTCTCTTGGAGGTAGGAGCTCAATAACATCCATGTGACTCCCAAGTACTATGCATGACTAATATTCACTAGGAGGTAAGAGCTTTCGCTTGATCACAACTTAGTGAATTCTATAGGTAATCCACTATATTCACTTAGAGGTAAGAGCATAAACTCGATAACAACCAAGTGAATCCTAATTCATACCTTACACTTCACTTGGAAGTAAGAGAATCATCTCATGACAATCAAGAGGCACTAAGTGGACCTATTCTATGCAACCAAGTGAATCCTACTTCATACCTTAAACCTCACTTGGAAGTAAGAGAATCATCTCATAACAACCAAGAGGCACTAAGTGGACCTATTCTATGTCTATATGGAGGTAGTAACATTTGTTCATGACAACCAAAAAACCCTACATGTATGTGTATATGTTCTAAAATGTATAAACTAACACTATTATTTGTGCACATATTATAGCTATGATATATTTTAACCATCAAATATCACTTTTAGTATCTATTCTAAAACAAATAGAGCTAAGAGTATAGCTTTTAATGTTTAAAATTATACATTCGCACTATAGCTAGAAAAGTAGCCTCTAATGCGTACAAATATTTATTTATCTATTCTTAAACAAGTAGAGCTAATTGTATAGTCTCTATTGCTTAGAGTAATTTATTTAAACTTAGCAATAGAGTCAAGAATAACTTCTATTGTTAAAAATTATAGGTGATTCAAATCTATATAATTATTTTATTTTTAATGTATAAAACATTTAAAAATAATTATTTCTTAAAAAATTAAAGATTTTTTAAGTTGATAACTCAACCTTTCTATATCGGAGGTAACCCGACACTTTGGTGAAGGGAATTGTACCTAAAATACGTAAATTTGCGTTTTATATACTACTATTATATCGATCAAAAACATATAGATCGATTTCACCTATCGATCGAAAGCCTATCGATCGATATTTAATCGATCGATAAACTATCGATCGATATGTAAGCAATAAAACGTTTTTTTGAAAAAAGCTAACGTGATAGTGAATAATACGCACGAATAAATCTTTAGAACAAATTAATCGACCATTATTCACGAATAAAACGAATGTCAAATAAGCATGCAACCCAGCATTTCATGACATCAATTTGATGTAATAGAGAGAAGGGTGACTCGTGTTCTTTTGTGCACAAAATTGCATAAAAAGCCCTTTATTAATAAAAAACACTTTTTAGAACTAGATAGGCTCCTCAAAAGTATGCTAAATCCAAAAAATATAAAAGTTAGAGATTTCTTTCAAGGCATCAATATAATCAGTAACAAAAACATGAAAGAATATTTCCCATGTTTTACTTTAAGTAGAAGGAAGTGGAATTCATTTCATAGATTAGTAGGGTCCTTATGGTTTAAGAGAATCCATCCTAAAGGAATCCCATTTATGGGGCAAGATCAACAAGGTACAATCAAACCAATAGGAACTAATGAGCCCATATCCAAAGTAGAAAGTAGCCAAACACAAGTCCTGTATTTCCTCACAACTAGGATAGAAGGACTCTAAGAAAGACGGAAACACATAGTCCAAATGAATGCCAACACTTATGCCAAGAAAAACCGAGTATCAAGTTCATGAAGCTTTTATTGTACTATATCTTAGCATGAAGACAAGCAACCTATTAGATCACATCAAAAGAGTCCCATCAAGCAACAGAAAAGCTTAAGAGGAGTAGCCAATCCTTATTTTTGTCCTAGGATCTTCAATACCATGATCATTAGTGCTAACCATCATAAGGAAGATCCCCCAAGCTAATCAAGATTCAAAAATCAATGGAAAAATCATAGTTTTGATGCCATTCCTTTCTTTAAGAATCAAAAGTTAAGAGGCTAGTTAGTTGCTAAGTTGCATTGCATGTTATACGATGTACACATAATATGCCTTAAATGGACACATCATACCACACCCCTAATTATTTGGATGTATTATATGATGCCACATCAACAAAAACAATGTCAAGACACACACAACAATAATCCTATCATGCAACACACTAATCACAAGCACACACTCATGGATCTATCGAGCACCATACTCCAATCAAACCTACATGCACACACAAGCAAAAGAAGGCAATCACACAAGATTAAAGAGGGATTAACCACTAATTACTTAGGATCTAGTTAATCTAAGCATCATAGGCAATCATAAGAAGCATGAGAGAGGCATATTGAAAGAGAATGAATCATTGATTAGTGTTAATCAAGTCTCATGAGCAAGGAGAAGCTCAAGGATTCCATAGCCACACACTTCAAGAGCTCTCACCAAAGAGTGCTCTCAACAAATGAGCTTGAGAACCCTAATTTCCTTTACACACTGCCTTATATACCTAGGGTAAAAATATGCAATATCCGGGTGCCCAAGGCCTTTAGGGCTCCACCACTTACTCAATCTGCAACAGTGAACTACATATAGATCAAACTATATTCATATTGAAATATATTTAAATCAAAATCCAATTGTTATTATAATAGGCAACGTGGGGGCTCATTCACATCATCTTTGGGCATCTTCTTGGAAGCTTGGCCTTGAGCTCACCCCAAAGGTAAGCTCTAAATCATAAAATAAACTTTAATAAAGTTCTGAAGACAAAATAAAGTGAATTAGGTCTAGAAAAAAATAAAAAAGTAAACTCAAAAATTTGCTCTAGCTTGTTCAAAATAAGATTTTGCATAGTTTTCAAGACTCTTGGATAGAACAAAGTGTCCTATGTTAAGCCTAAAAACTTAATTTTCGTAGCAAATGTGACTATTAGACAAAAACATCAAAATCTTGAAAAAGCTAGCTTAGTATTAACTTTTGGCAGTGTAGATATTCTTTTACCAATAGTATGCTTCTAATCTAGAAATGTTATCAAACATTTATGAGAGTGTGCTAGATAATTCCCTTTTTGCATCAATACCAAGTATTTGGGCACAAACGACTATTATACATGAAGAAATCTAGAGTAAGACTCAATTTTAAGTCTAACATTTTATTAGCACAAAAAATTTGAGAAATTTGAAATGGACAGTTTTTGGTATTGAGGACATGTACCAAATGTGATTAGGATAAACACGCATTACCATATGATGAATTAATAGTTCTAAGACATATGGTCATAAGACATGGTCAATCTACATGAATTGCATGATTTAAATGGCCGTGCATGGAGCCCATAGGATTCGCATGTCGAATCCTTTAAATTTTAGATGTTTAATGATAGTGACGGAAGCACCAAAAATGTAGTTGCTTACCATAGATTATTGCATGCATCTTGTTTTTTTTTTTGTAACTCAAGGAAAACGTTTAGAGAAACATCAGTTGTTGTTTTGCATAAGTATTTTTAATGCTTGTTTATCCATATGAGTGTGCATACAGAAGTCAGTGTATATACTTTTAAAGGGTACTTTGGCTAGCATAAACTATTCTTGCATGCATAGAAATTCCTATTGAATTGGACACTTATATTTCCTATTTTGACACCAAACTAGTTTTAACTCGATATTTTTAAAAATTGGACACTTATATTTCCTATTTTGACACCAAACTAGTGTTAACTGGTATTTCTCTTCAAGATTTCTCAAAAAAGAGTCCATCTTTACAAATTCTCAAATACTGAACCAATATTTAATTTTTTCCTTAGTTAGTATCTCTTTAAGAACTCTTTCAAATTAGAAACATTTTTAAGAATGATTCATTCTTTTCTTAAAGACTACACCAGTCTTTAAAGATCTAGCTCTTATGCACAAGGAGGATTGGTTTTCCCGCCTCAACAAATAGTGGGGTAAGCAATGGCTAGAGGCTCAATAGTTATTGTCTACAAAGAACACATGGGATCCTTTGCTACCCTTGTCAATGAAGATCTTTCTATGGAAGGTGTTATGGGGGGGATTCCTATAGGCGCGACAAGAGCTTAGCTCAATGATAGCAGCTCCAATAGGTGCTTGTTGGGATGCACAACGGCTAGGAAGGACATGCCTCACTTATTCATGGAATGCCCAAGGATCAGAGGCTTGGTAGGTAAGGTGTGAAAATGGATCCAAAGGACTTGGAAGAGAGGGTTCTCCAAGAATGATTTTCTCCTTGGAGGGAAAGGGATAAAAAGCCAAGCGCTTCTGATGTGTACTCAAGTCGTTAGATTCTCCTTCTTCCACCATGTCTAGCAGGCTAGGAATGGTCAAGTGTTTAACAAGATCTCTCGATAGACGGCTGCTCAGAGATTTTTTTAAAAAGCAGGGTAGCTATTATCAGGATTGAGAAAAGAAAGATCTTTGATGAGTGCAATAGGATAACTTCCACACTCAACTCTATGAATATTTGATGTATGCAAGTTTGGAAATTGTGATGATCGGTTCTCTATGGAATGTTTGTGACCATGGCTTGAATTGATCATGGTGATGATGTAGTGGTTTTGTCTTATTAATATAACCCCTCACATATTGTGAGATTTGCACACCAAAAAAAAAGTTTTTTCTTAAATGATTTGATTGTCTTTGAGATTTATCTCAAAAACTAAGGTTATTTTTAAGATTTTTCATTAAATCTAATATCTAACCAACCCAAATTATTTTCTCATATTAAACTAATCATTTGTGAAATTGACTCGGTGGCTTAGTTTAAAGTGTTTAACATGTGTGTATGCTCAAATAATAAAAGAAAAAGCTAAAATTTGCCATAGTAAACAATCGTGATTATTTAATTTTGTCAAATTTTGAAACATTTTTGGCCAACCAAGTATACCACAAGTTCTATCATGTTGTATTGAGCACACATATCAAATTTGGTATGATTTGGATCTATAAAGTGAAAATTGTGGCCAGATTTGTAAAGTCAGTTTGCAGACACAAAACTGTTGACAAATCGAGCACACCTTATCCAAACTTGGTGAAACTTGGCTAGGAGGACTTAAGTAGAGTTGCTTTACCTGTTTGTATCAACAATTTGGCAAAAAATTGCTAAAAAATCCCAGAAGTAAATAATCGGATTATTTACATTTGCTCCAGAGTTGAGAATTTTTGCACAACTGAGTATGCCACAAGATTATCAAGTAGACTCCACATATCAAGTTTGGTGAAATTTGGATCACAAAAAGTGAGACTTAAGCCAAATCCTTGAAAACTGAGTCTGCTTGACACTAAACAGTTGATAACTTGGACACATCTTGTTCAAACTCAGTGAAACCTGTCCAGAGACTTCAACAAGGTGTCTATATGGCAAAACAATTCTAAAAAGTGAGAAAATTTTAAAAAAGTAAATGATCGGATTATTTATATTTGCTCCATAATTGAGATTTTTTGCACAACTGAGTATACCACAAGGTCAAGCATATCAAGTAGACTCCACATATCAAATTTGGTGAAATTTGGATCACATAAGTGAGACTTAAGCCAGATTCTCAAAATCTGAGTCTGCGTACACTAAACAGTTTTGATAACTTGGGCAAATCTTGTTCAAACTCAGTAAAACTTGTTAAGAGACTACAACAAGGTGTCTATATGGCAAAAATTTTCTAAAAAGTAAAAAAAAACCTAGAAAAGTAAATAATCAAATTATTTACTTTTGAGTTCCAGAGACAGAATTTTGGACTTTTGAGCTCGTATAGTGTTAGAACAACATAATACAAGGTCACTGGTCAATTTTGGGTTCCATCGAATGTTAACTCAGTTCCAGGCTACAGATTAGTCCTTTAGCTCTTTGCAAGGGTAGAATCTGGAAGTCTCATTTGCCGACTCACTTAGCTCAGATTGAAGTGATATACAAAGACCAATCACAATAGTTAGCAAAAAATTGAGTAGTTTGAGCGAACGATCAAAAACTTGTCAAGATGAGATTGAGCATATAAAAGTGTAGTTCAAAACAAATTTTTAGTAAAATCCAGCCATTAGGACAGTTTCAGGCATGGACCTTGCGAATCGGGGCACAACTCACATTGGATTGCAGGTTAGGTTATTTAAGGCCTATATTTTCATCATTTCAAAGGCTGCAAAATCAATTTTGACACTTTTGAGCTAGAGTTAATCAACTCTTGTGAGTCTAAGAGCAATCAACTGCCAAAAGTACTTTGGCAAAAGCAGTCTTATCAAACTCAAGCAAGAGTAATTCTGCTAATCAACACCAGGATTTGCTAAGAGATAGTTCTTAGAGACCAAGACAACATGGAGTCAAGTCAAGCCAAGAGTTCAAATGCACGAGAACCAAAGCTAACCAATCACAGTAGCAACACATGCACAACTGCAACAGAGCGAATTTTACAGGTATATGGCTACATTGGAGATAAAGTTTTATGTATAGATGCAGAAGGCCATAGGTATCTTATGAGCAGCAAAAGAAACATAGGAGCCAAGATCGTATTGATCAGAGTAAAGCCACATTCAGATAAGTCCTAGATGTTCACAGACTTCAGTGGAGCTAGGTATTGTAAGCTCAAAGAGGAGATGCAGATAGAAGTGCAAAAGATGGATCAAAGTGGTTATCCAGAAACCTGCACAAGCTCGCAAAGCATCCATTTAGTGCATATGCAAATAGGATCATTGTACATGGATTACATTGGTCAAATCTACAATTGAGAGCCAATAATGGGAGATCCAATAGATCAACCAATTGAAGCGAGTCTAATTGGAGAACCAAGTCAAAGGCAGTATAAAGGTCAAGATAGAGCAGCTTACAGCTTGATGCTCATTGTTCTAAAAGAAGAAGTTGACAACTTGGCAAGTACAGAAGCTGAAACTTCTCATCTAGAGCTTGACATGAGAGAACCAAATGAAATACCACCAGTCATGGCATATTGCTCAGATTGTGGAAGAAAAAGTGGACATTTTCATGAAGATTGTCCAAGAAATCCAGACAACAGGGACACATCAACTGCTAAGCAAAGCATGGAGCAAACTGGAAATGTGAGTCTCAATTTATTACCGAAGGTCAAAAAGAATGTAAGGTTTACAAATGATTATGCAATCATTCATGAGTTTAAGAGACACATCAAAGCAAATGATGTTAGCTTTGTATCGCACACATAATTCATATGCACACTATGTGGACCAAAAAGGGCAATTGTACAAAAAGGATCAACCAGTGTTTGAACGGCCCACATCCCAGCTCATAGAAGTGTGTCCAATGATAGATCACAAAGGATGGTTCATTTTAGAGGATAGAATCTATTATAGCCCATCCTCTCTAGAGAAAAGAATATTACCCAAGTGAACCCAGAAATCTATTCAGAGCCAAACTCTCCTCCATCAAAAATCAAGCTTCAACGTTGTGACCAAATGAGCATATACTTTGACCAAAAAAGATGTAGATATAAGAGTCTAAAACCTATGACACCATGGGTTGTGAAACCACGGAAGCTCATATCATAGGAGACCCATCGGATAGAAAATATCAGAGCAAAGATAATGCTATCTACAGCTTGACTTGGGGAATAATTTGTCATGTTTCATGGAGATACATAAGAAACTATGTATAAGATTTACAACTGCCAAACATCAACAATGCTACCCAAAGTGTGCCTTCACAATCCCAAAAGGTGAGACTAAACCAGAGCCAAACAATTTTAAACTCTCATTGAAGCAGGCTATAGTGATCACCCTAGGAAGGGGGGAGCCGGAAATCCATCAAGCTCAAATCTACTACCAAAAAATGCTACACCAGTAAGAAGCCCTTGAAATTCTAGCCAATAGACCCCTTCATAGCAAAAACCACTGAAAGATCATATGGTTGTTTGGAGGTGATAACAACATACAAGTGCCCACCTAGCCAAGGCGCCGTTGAGTTAGCCGGCCAAAGTTTTGATGTGGTCACATTATTTTTCCGATGTTTAATACATCAAACCCTGTAAAAGTCTAATGACAATCGTCTATGTCAAGTCTGAGTCAAAGGTGTAATTTTTCCAATGATGTATGTAAAGGTCCATGAGAAGTTGGCCGCCGGCCACTTTAGAAAGCCCTAGGTATATAATACACTAAGGTTAGTGGGAAAGGGGATTATTTTTTGGAAGATAAGTGACTACTGCGTTACGTATAGAGAGCTACCTCTTTGCTCCAACTTGTAATCATCGCTTTTGTGGCTACGGTAATCCAAATTCAGTTTTGTTTCTTGCATTGTGTTCCTCTTACTCTGCTCTTTCATTCAAGTGTAAGCATTCAAGATTCGGTGAAGGTTTCAAACCCATCCGCCATGCCTTAAATCGCTGTTTTGAGTGTTCATATGCGTATTTTATGTTGTTTTGACCCTAGGAGAGGCTTTACGGACCCAAAAACAACCCTTTAGGATCATCCGTTTACTGTTTTTGTGTACTGTGGGACGAACGATCACGATCGTTTTACCTCTGTAGAATGTTGTGACAGTGATAGGGTATGTTCCTGATAGTCCCCTGTAGCTTCCCTTCAAGTTTCGTGCGATTCCGATATGATTTGCATGGTGAACGGGCGTGATGACTGTAGAGCTGTCAGATTACTTGGCTTTAGTGTGATTGATTTTCTTGTAGAGTTAGTAGTTGCGTCTCTTCCAGTTCACTTCATTAGGATTGACTGTTAGGAAATAAGACGTAGCTAAATAGATAATTGAGTAGATTACTTAATGGAGAGAGACAGATTTATATACACGAGATTATAGAGTAGAGAGAGAGAGAGAGAGAGAGTACACACGATATACGTGGTTCACCCAATGTGGGCTACGTCCACGGGAAAGCAGCCACTCAATGGCTTTAGTACTTCAAAACAAGAAGTAGTTTACAAAGGGATTATACCCTTAATGGAGCTCCCGCCTTGCTTCACTCTCACCACCTCACACTCACCTTGTTGCATCAACTTCACACTAGGAAATGTGTGTAGAAATGGCCTCCTTTTATAGGCCAAAAGGGCTGCCCTCTCTTATGAGAGACAGCCAAGTGTAGCCGCCCTTGTGCGAATAAGTCCAAATCGGACCCTCCAATCCGCCCATGTGTGGCTGCCCTTGAGAAGACAAGTCCGCTTTTGAATTCGGCCACCGGCCACCGGCCATTGACTTCCGACCACCGACCAACCGACCGGTTGTTTTCCGACCACTTTTCGGCCGCCGTCCGGCCATAATATTCCGGCGAAAAAGAATATTCCGGTGAAAAAAAAAGTCTCGGGGGCCTCCGCCCCCGAGGCCTTTAAAGTTTCCCTTGATTCTTGTCCGTGAGAATTTTGGTTTCCGGTGAGTGATTTTCCTTCACGCACGATGGCTTCTCCTCATAATGGGGTCCTTACAAATGTGCGCTTTTACCACAGAAAATTACAAGGGTAAATTAGGCTCCATACTTAACAATCTCCCCCTTGGAGACTGATCTCCAAACCAAACCTGTGACTGCTTTCCATTCTGGCTTCTTATCCTTGAATGCCGATTGAAGATGAGCAAAAGCTCAACTTCTCGTTGTTGACCACCTTTGTAAACATGTCTGCAGGATTTTCACTTGTATGCACCTTTCCTAGCTTTAGTTGTCCCTCTTCCAAAAGAGTGCGTATGAAGTGATATCTCACCTCAATGTGCTTTGTCCTTGAATGAAAGGTTGAGTTCTTCGCAAGATGGATAGCGCTTTGGCTATCACTGTACAAGACACAATTGTCTTGTTTGAATCCAAGCTCTTCTAAGAATCTGTGAAGCCACAAAATTTCTTTGCTTGCCTCCGTCATTGCTACATACTCTGCTTCCGTGGTAGAAAGTGAAACCACTTTCTGCAGCTTTGAAGCCCAGCTTACTGCTGTGCCTCCAACCGTGAACACATAGCCAGTAGTGCTCCTTCGAGTATCTTTGTCACCTACCATATCTGCATCAGCATACCCTTCTAGAAAAATATCAGTTCCTCCAAAATACAAAGCATTTGTTGTTGTCCCTTTTAGATACCTAAGTATCCACTTCACAGCTTGCCAATGCTCTTTACCTGGGTTGTCCATGAACCTACTCACAACTCCCACTGCATGTGCAATGTCTAGCCTTGTCCAGACCATAGCATACATTAGAGAACCTACCGCTACAGCATATGGAACTCTAGACATATAGGCTAGCTCCTCTTGTGTCTTTGGACACATATCCTTCGTTAGTTTAAAATGACCAGCCAAAGGTGTAGAAATTGGTTTTGCATTTTTCATTGCAAACCTTTCTAGTACCTTCTTGATGTAATCTTCTTGAGATAGCTTTATTGTCTTCTTCGTCCTGTCCCTTGATATTTTCATACCAAGTATCCTCTTTGCAGCACCTAAATCTTTCATTGAAAAAGATTTAGACAGCTCCTCTTTTAGGTCTTTGATGTCCTGCATGTTAGCACTTGCAATCAACATGTCATTAACATACAACATTAGGATGATGAACTTCCCATCTCCCAAATTCTTCGTGTAGATTCAGTGATCCGAGTTGCATCTTGTGAATCCATGGTCCAACATCCATCGATCAAACTTCAAGTACCATTGTCTTGATGCTTGCTTTAAACCATACAAGCTCTTCTTTAATCTGCAAACCATTTTCTCCTTACCTTTTACTTCATACCCCTTTGGTTGAAGCATGTAGATTTCCTCCTCTAAGTCATCGTGAGGGAATGTCGTATTTACATCCATTTGCTCGATATTTAAATCATGAGCGGCCACAAGGCTTAAGACAAGCCTAATTGAGCTCATTTTTACAATAGGAGAAAATATTTCATTGAATTCAATACCTTTCTTTTGAGAAAAACCTTTTACCACAAGCATAGACTTGTACCTTTTCTTCCCACCTTCTTCCTTCAGCTTGTACACCCATTTGTTTTGAAGTGCCCGCTTACCTTTAGGCAACTCAACCAACTCCCATGTTTGGTTGCGATGTAGTGAGTCCATCTCCACTTGCATGCTCTTCGTCCATTCTTCTTTTGATTCATGTTGCATAGCTTCTTCGTATGATTCCGGCTCTCCAGAATCTGAGATCAAGAGATGGTTGAAGGAAGGAACAAACCTTTCTGGAGGTCTACTTGCTCTTGTAGATCTTCGTGGAATAGGTTGAGGCTCCTCATTTGGTTGACGTTGTTGCACATTGTCACCGTTTGCAGTCCTTGAGTCTTGACCATCCTCAAGCTCCATGTACTCATCACCTGTTTCTTTTGTTTGTTTTCTTTCCAAGTAATCTTTGTACATATTTTGTTCGTTAAAAATTACATCCCTACTCCTTAAGATTTTACCATCTTCAGGATTCCATAGGCAATACCCAAAGTCTCCTTCTCCATAGCCAATGAAGAAACACTTTTTGGACTTTGCATCTAACTTTGATCTTAAGCTTCTATCTATGTGCATGAAAGCCTCACACCCAAACACTTTGAGAAATGCATAATTCACCGGTTTACCTGTCCATGCCTCTTCTGAAACTCCCCCATCCAATGTCGTTGAGGGTGACCGATTGATTAAGTACACAGACGTACTTACAGCTTCCGCCCAAAGCTTAAGCGGTAGGCCTACATGTAGCCGCATGCTTCGTGCTCGTTCCATGATTGTCCTGTTCATCCTTTCCGAAATCCCATTTTGTTGAGGTGTCCTTAGGGTTGTCCTTTGCCTCCGAATGCCATTGCTAGCACAAAAGCTTTCAAAAGCTTGGCTGCAATATTCGCCTCCATTGTCGGATCTGAGGCATTTAACCTTGGTACCTGTTTCATTCTCCACAAAGGCTTTCCACCTTTGAAATATGGAAAATACATCGGATTTATTCTTCATGACATAAACCCATGTTTTTCTAGTCGCATCGTCTATGAATGTTACATAGTACAATGAGCCACCAAGTGATGGTGTACTTGCAGGACCCCAAACATCAGAATGAACCAACTCAAGTTTTTTATTTTTTCTTTCATTTCCTGATTTTTGAAATTTTACCCTCTTTTGTTTACCATAAACACAATCTTCAGAGAACTCTAAGTCCACTTCTTTCAAACTTGGTAGAAGCTTCTTTGTTTGAAGGATTTGCATTCCTTTGGCACTCATATGCCCAAGTCGGTAGTGCCACACCGCACTGTCAACTTCTGTAGTTTCTGCACAAGCTGAAGGTTGCGTGCTAACAGTACACAAGTAAAGTGTACCGACTTTTTCACCCTTGGCAACCACCAAAGATCCCTTTGAGATCTTCCACCGTTTGTTTCCGAATGCAATGTTGTGACCTTCATCATCCAATTGTCCTGTAGAGATCAATTTTTTGCGAAGAGAAGGAACATGCCTAACATCTTTAAGCTTCCATTCATTTCCGTTAGCAGTTTTGACAGAAACTATACCTTTGCCGACAATCTCACAAGCTTCATCATCTCCCAAGTATACATACCCAAAATTACCTTTGGTGTAGTCTTGGAAATGTTGCTTGTGTGGTGTCGCATGGAATGAAGCCCCGGAATCTACTATCCAGGAATTAGACACATTGTCTAGTGAGAGAATTAGAGCATCTTGCTCTACTTTACCTGCCACATTGGCCTCCGATGTTGTCTTGTTGTCTTGAGACTCTGTCTCCTTCTTCTTCTTGGACCAACAATCCTTCTTGACATGGCCCTTCTTGCCGCAGTTCCAACATTCAAGAACTGACTTTGTGCGTGACTTGCTCCGCCTTGAGCGATCACGACCCTTTTGGTTTTTGAACCTCTCCTTAAGCCTTCCTCTTGTTTCCACTGATAGTGCAGCACTTGATGATTCTCCTATGCTTCTCCTTCGCGTTTCCTCGCTTAGGAGAACACCCACAACATCATCAAACTTAAGAGTATTTGTGCCAGAGATAGAATTACTTACAGCCATCACAAGGCTGTCCCAACTATCCGATAGAGATGATAGTATAAGGAGAGCTCGCACTTCGTCATCGAAATTGATTTTCACTGATCGAAGTTGACTTATGTTTGTGTTAAAGTCATTTAGGTGTTCTGCAACTGAACCATTCTCTGCCATCTTTAGATTGAACAAGCGCTTCATAAGAAATACCTTATTGGATGCCGATGGTTTCTCGTAGAAGTCGTCAAGTGACTTCATCAAGTCCTCCGTGGTCTTCATCTCCGAAACATTGAAGGCCACCGTTGACGCCAAGCTTAACCGGATTGTTCCCAGTGCCTTTCGATCAAGGAAAATCCATGCTTCATCTGCCATTGTTGCGGGCTTCTTCGCAAGACCGCCTAGTGGCAAATAGAGGTCCTTCTGGTAGAGATAGTCTTCAATCTGCATCTTCCAATGTTGGTAGTTTTTGCCGTTGAACTTCTGAATCTTGAGCTTCCCTTCCTCCGCCATAACTCCCACTCAATTCAAGGAATCCTTTCCTTGAGATAATTTAGCTACGAGCAAACCTTGCTCTGATACCAGTTGTTAGGAAATAAGACGTAGCTAAATAGATAATTGAGTAGATTACTTAATGGAGAGAGACAGATTTATATACACGAGATTATAGAGTAAAGAGAGAGAGAGCGAGAGAGTACACACGATATACGTGGTTCACCCAATGTGGGCTACGTCCACTGGAAAGCAGCCACTCAATGGCTTTAGTACTTCAAAACAAGAAGTAGTTTACAAAGGGATTATACCCTTAATGGAGCTCCCGCCTTGCTTCACTCTCACCACCTCACACTCACCTTGTTGCATCAACTTCACACTATGAAATGTGTGTAGAAATGGCCTCCTTTTATAGGCCAAAAGGGCTGCCCTCTCTTATGAGAGACAGCCATGTGTAGCCTCCCTTGTGCGAATAAGTCCAAATCGGACCCTCCAATCCGCCCATGTGTGGCCGCCCTTGAGAAGACAAGTCCGCTTTTGAATTCGGCCACCAGCCATTGACTTCCGACCACCGGCCAACCGACCGTTTGTTTTTCGACCACTTTCCAGCTGCCGTCCGGCCATAATATTCCGGTGAAAAAGAATATTCCAGCAAAAAAAAAGTCTCGGGGGCCTCTGCCCCCGAGGCCTTTAAAGTTGCCCTTGATTCTTGTCCGTGAGAATTTTGGTTTCTGGTGAGTGATTTTCCTTCACGCACGATGGCTTCTCCTCATAATGGGGTCCTTACACATGTGCGCTTTTACCACAGAAAATTACAAGGGTAAATCAGGCTCCATACTTAACATTGACACCCTAGTGAGTTTCCATGCCTCATCCGAGTCGCTTCCCCTGTATCGATAATTTTATGTTGATGCTTGAGAGCTATGCTATGGACATCCATCACGGCGACCCGCAAACATTGGCACCGTTGCCGGGGAATGAACCTTAGGTGATGAGTGACCGAGTGCGTATTCAGAGTTTTCTTATTGTTCCAAAAGATAATTTCCATTCCATTTACATTTCAGTGAAGCATCTAGACAGAGGTTTAGTGCTTAGTGGAGTCTAGGGTCAAGGGACTGGCTAGATCTACTCTTGAGAGATATAGAGAGTTGTGAGTGAGGTTGCTTTAAGCATTTTTTCTCTTCAAATTTCTTTGTATTGATTGAGTACTGATCCATTATCCGTTTTTTATCCTGTTTGTTTTGTTTGATTCATTTTCTTTATGTTCTTTCATTTCTGTACTTAGGAGTAGGATAAGTAAATCACATTCTAGTTGGATTTGGGGCAAAAGTTAGAGTCGAGAAGCTAAAAAACCATAACTTTGGCAAAAGGGCCATAAGACTCTGAAATTAGAAAATCTGACCAAACAGAGTTGAAATTGATTCAAATCACAAAGTGGTAGCACCAAACACTGGGAAATACTTGTCAGAGGGAGCAGACAAAATTTCATCAGATTTGGCCCAGGTACTACGATCACGATCGGTGTACCTCAGTGTCAGAACTGTACAAGATTTGACATGTGCCTTCCTGATAAGATTCTAAACAAGTTTGTCTAAAGCAACCACACCCAAAAACATAAAAAAAAAAAAGAAAATCAAGCCACTTGAACAAAACCAGCTTGACAGACCCAAACAGTGCAAAATCTTGGCTTTTAATGATCCAAATGCAAAGTGACTTGGGGAATAGCCTTAGAACACCTGTGTCTACAAGCATACCAAAATTGGTCTGATTTGTCCTCTGTACTACGATCGCGATCGGTGTACCTCTGTGTCAGAATTGGACAAGATTTGTTGTGTGCCTTCCTGATTAGATTCTAAACAAGTTTGTCTAAAGCAACCACACCCAAAAACATCAAAAATCAAGAAAATCAGGCCACTTGGGTAAAACTAGCCTGACAGACCCAGAAACTATAAAATCTTGACTTTTGGTGATCCAAATGCAAAAAGACTTGGGGGATAGCCTTAAAACATCAGTGTCTACAAGCATGCCAAATTTGGTTGAATTTGGGCTCAGAACTACGATCGCGATCGGTGCACCTAAGTCCCAGATTTTGACCAGATTTCATCTGTGGACTCCCCAAGTGTATACAAACATAAAAGTCTAAAGGACCTATGGTCAAAAACCACAAAAAATTGATCAAAACCACTGAATACAGATCCAAGTCAAAAACTGCTAAACTGGCATAGAAATTGACTTTCAGTAGACCAAAACACATCAAAACTGAGAAGAAACCATACAGAGGGATAGCCTGTACACAGGAAAATCCCAAATAGCTTTCATTTCCCAAAACAAATACCAAAATCAATTCAAACTGATAAAATTGGGAAAACTGACACTTCCAACCAAGAAATGGTAAAAACTTGACTTTTTTGAGTCCAAATTCAAAAAGATTTGGCAGGTAGTCTTAAAATAGCCTAGTGAACAAGCTTGTAAAGTTTCATCCAATTTGGGCCCCAAACTACGATCGCGATCGGTGTACCTCAGTCCCAGATTTTGACCAGACTTTACCCACACATACACCTAGGTTATATAAGATACCAGGAGTTTTCAAAATTCAAAACAAAATCACCAAAATAGCCAAAAACAGCAGACAATCAGGAAACCACTGCAGCAGACCAAGATCTGGTGAAAACATGACTTTTTCTTGTTCAAATTCAAAAAGATTTGGGGAGTAGACTGTACACATCATTGTCTACCATATCCACAAGTTTCATCCAATTTGGGCTCAAAACTACGATCGTGATCGGTGTACCTCAATGACAGTTTGAGTTGAGACTTCGTGAGTAGGTAGTTGATAACTAGACAAACAACTTTCTCAAAAGAACCAGGGTCAAAAAACCAAAAGACAGTTGTCAAATAGGGCAAACACTGATCACTGATCCTT
The DNA here is from genome assembly GCF_014529385.1 of Adiantum capillus-veneris. Taxonomy (NCBI): domain Eukaryota; kingdom Viridiplantae; phylum Streptophyta; class Polypodiopsida; order Polypodiales; family Pteridaceae; genus Adiantum; species Adiantum capillus-veneris. Next base: position 129,187,454 of record NC_140953.1, read on the forward strand.
CATACCAAAATTTTGAGAAAATTTAAGTTTTTGTGATCCAAATGCAAAGTGGGTTTGGGAATAGACTAATCATACCCATGTCTATCAACTCCTAAAATTTCATGCAAAAAGGAGCTGGAACTACAATCGCGATCGGTGTACCCCAATGACATTTTGGATTGAAATTTTTTGAGTAGGTAGCTGACATCCAGTGCAACATATTTTCCAAATGAAGCAAGGTCAAAAAAGCAAAAGAAAGTGGTCAAAAGTCCCAGTTACACAATCAAGCCAATAACCGCAAAACCACCTGGGATTTGGGTTTTCATTGGTCAAAACATCTCCAAATTCAAAAATACAAAGACACTTGGTATCAGGACATCAAAGGCTAGCTACTGTGCAAAAATCTTCAAAATCTGTGACATGGGGTCAACAATCGCGATCGGTGTACCTCTACACAGTGGGGGTATCTGACTTCATAAGTTTGTAGACCTACTTGAGTACATCCCAAATCTCAAGTTTGAGTGAAAAATACCCTCTGGAAGCCAAGATACAAGCACAAAATCTCTTTGTGTTCTAGTCCTAAGACTGTTTTGAGTGCTATTTCAAGTGCAGTTCACTAAAAGTGCTCTAACTTTTGATAGACAACTCCAAATTGAGTCAGGTATAGCTAGGTTATAGAGCTGAATTTTTCTAGGTTTCCTAATTCCAAACTTTTAGGGTACCCAGAACCAATTTCCAGAGACCAAAAAAGTCACAAATTCCTGACTTTTTAGAGACTTGACCGGGGGCAAAAAGGGATTGTGTGGACTAAGCCAGGGTGTTCTTATCAAGGACCATCTTGAGAGTATTGAGTGAGGCTTAAACATGAAAACTCATCCATCATTAGGGTTCCCCACTCAACTCAGAGCTATGACACCTACATAAACAACCAGAAATACTGCAACACCTATAACAAGAGGGTTGAGACAAGACCATGAGGCTTATCAATCATATCAAGCCAAACTTCAAGGCATGGCTCATGGATATTTGTCAAGTGATCATGTAGCTCACTGGAATCCAAACCAATCAACTAAAATGCGGGAGTTGAAAGAGAAAAAGTGGAAATTGCTAGAGACTTAGAGGAGAAGCATCCTCTAATCAACAAACCCAACGCGAGGTTCATCAAAACCAATGAAGCCACGAGTGTTCTAACAGATTACACTTATGATGGCCTTTATGGGTTACCTATTGGGGATCAAAACAACTTCTATAGATGTTTAAATTCCATCATTGAAGAGTTGATAGACTACAAGAACCTATATGCCTTCACATACACAGATGACCAGGGAGTGCAAGTTCTAATGGTAGATAAGTATGGACGAGAGTACAAACTTATCAGCCCAAGTGAGCTAGAAAGATATACATACATGGGTACTCCAATCTCTGCTTACTACATTCAACCGAGTGTAAGCGTACCAAGGTTTTTGGAGACTGATTTGCAAGAAGCTAACGTTGAAACTATGGGATCAAATGGACCTCAAACATCCAAAATAGCTATTCACGAGAGTGTAGCTCCTACCTCATTGGGTGGAACCAAGAGACCACCAATTAGACTTACAAATCCATCAACATTTCCAAAACATGTCTCAAAGGGGATTCCACCAGGATTTTCTCCAAGATGAGAAGAAAGAACGAGGGATGTCTTTGTGAGAGACCCCAACACACTAAGATACATGGTTGAACCAGAACCAATGAGACCATATCAATTGGCCAAATGTGTCAAGAAGAAGTATGATGGATTAAGGTATCCATACGTACATGCATCCTTGTTCAAACAAGTGTTAAGAGCCGAACAAGTATTTTACTTTCATACACAGTATGAGGGATTTGGCTTAACCTTGGAAGGGATAGCATTGAATTGGTTCCAACCATTGGACAAAAATGCCTTCTCAAACGTTGAACAACTGTTGCAAGAATTTGTTGTGGAGTTCTCGAAAAGGGGAATCAACCATAACACAGTGTCCCAAATCTATGCATTCAAGCAGAAAGAAGATGAGAGAGTGAAGGAAGCATCACTACGCTTCAAACAATATATAGAGAGATGTCCGGAACGCGAGTTACCACAGGATGAAAGATTATCAATTCTCTTCATAGAGGTTTGAAAAATGAAACTCTCAAGAAAGATTTTCACTTAAAAGAATGTACTTCCTTTGAACAAGTCACGAGAGAAGCGTTATACCTAGTTGACAATTGTAAAGCCTATGGCGAGGACATTGTTGATACAAAGATCACTATGGATAATGCTCCTTTATCATCTAGTGAAACCAACACAAGGCAAGTGGTTATGTCTCAATTAATGACCAACCTAGATGAGCTAGCAGCGCAAGTAGCACAACGAATAAAATGGTGTGCCATTGAGCAAAAATGGACCAATCATGAGATGAGTGAGTGCTACTATAATCAAACCTACACGAGGGGGATACTATTTGGACATCAAATAGAAAAACAAATGCCATTACCAAATCATCCATTATTTCAAAATAGGGTTGTATCAAGGGCTTTACAAAGAGTTGAGGTATCACAACCTAGGCTAGGGCAAGAACCTATGAGAAAACTCTATTCATTGAATGAGGACACTCTGATGTTCACAGCCAATCAAGAGCGTAGACCAGAGACCATTCTAGCTAAGCAAGAACAACCATAAATTGTGCCACCAGTGACTCAACAAGATGGACCATGCTACAAGTGTGGAGGTAATCATTGGGCCAAGAATTGTTCTCGTGTAGAGATAATTGGGTATTGTTTGGAGTGTGCCATTACACACGTTGTTCCAAATTGTCCAAAACACCCAAACAAACAGGGGAAAACAACAATGAATGTTGTGGGAGTGGTACCTTCTCCAAGTGGATCAGAGGCAGAACCCAAAATTCCTGTGAAGGTAGTGACTAGAGCCCAAGCAAAAGAAAATGTTGAGGACCAAGCTAATGAGGAGAAAGATCAACAACCCAAACAAGGGGAAACAGCTAGTGTGTCAGTGAGGACTGGGAGAAAATCCTGGAAAGCCAAAAGAGACAGAATTAAAGCAAAAATAGTTACAAATCAAACTGCACTACAAACAGAATTACAAGAGACAAAGGAGAAGTTAAAACAAGAACGGGAAAACAAAACGGTGGTGAACGATAAGAAACCAAGGAAGGAGTCTTCCGGAGGATCTGTGTTGGTAGACAAAGTCCTAGAGCCATTAGATGCTGCACTGGAAGCATATGAGGCTAGATTGAAACCCAACCAAACCATAGAGCAACGAGGGATGAAATATCCTCATGCTGAGGTAGAGACTGAGAGGTTGAAAACGTGTAAGGAATTGGTAAAAACTGCACAGGCAATGATGGAGCCTGAAGCACCAATTCCACCTCCAGAAACAAAACCAAAAAGTGTTGGATTTGAAATGCCTAAGGCAAAGGTTGTTGAAACATTGACTCAAAGAAACATTGAGCTAAAATCACAAAAGGATGTGCAAGCAAAGACTGCAACACAAGAAAGAAACAACCTAGAAATGCAACTAGATGATCGAGTAGTGGCCAACACCGCTAATGATGCAAGGTCAAATCACAATCTATGGCACCTATCCCAGAGATAGATGAGCCATGGCCAAATGAATTGTGGGAAGCAATTAGAAGTGCAAAAGATGGAAGTGCGACTTTCCAATCTGCACCCATAATTGAGGTCGATACAGGGAATGAAGTCTATCAGGGAGACATTCAATCTCTAAATGGAGATGCAGGGACGGAAGTTTCAATTGAAAGCAAACCAGAGTCCTTGAAGACCTTACCCTCATACATAGGAGAACATGAGGCAGACTTAGAGACTAGAGTGGTGCCATCTCAGAGGAAATCCATATCCAAGATGATGGATACAAAGAGTATGCAAGAGTTGATGTCAGCTCCAATACAGTGCACCATTACTCTATCTGAACTGCTTAAGATTAGACCACATGTATGGGATGAAGTAGGCAAAAATTTGGGGAAGATGGGATTAAAGATACCTCTTCAAGATCTACCCTCAAATGAACAATCAAACAAAACTCAACAAGAAAGTGCAAACGCTAAACCTGTGCCAATAAACAAGGTGGGGGAATATTGTGAAGGAGAAGAAGGAAACACCACCTTACCTGTGGAATACAAAGGAGTTAAAACATTGGCTATACTTGATAGTGGGACTGGAGTATCCATAGCCACAAAAGACATTTGGGAAAAATGTGGTAGACCAGCGCTTAGGAAAACTAGAATGAAGCTGCAACTTGCAGATGGATACACGGAAAACTAGGTATCTTAGAGCAAATTATTGTGACTTCTTGTGGGATTGAATATGAACATACATTTGCAATAGTAGATTTTGTAAAAGGGAACAATTTTGATATCATTTTAGGAAGACCTTTCATGCGTCAACTTAAGATGGTTAAAGATTGGGGCTATGACTATATCTACTTGAGACATAAAAAGATCACCACAAAAATAAGCATAAAAGACCATAGCTATAGAGATGTGAATAGAACTCCTTTAGAAGAAATTGACTCTACTATAGTCAATGGGAAAGAGATACCTGCGTGGCTACAAACCAAACAAGAACTTTGGATGTGTGGTGCTTCAAAGTGTGGAAGCTCAGTGAAGGAGGATTGCATCCTAGAAAGATCAATGGACGATGAAGCTTACATACCGGAACCCTTTCCAGAGCAATTATTGGATCCATTTGGATGGACTCAAATATTGGCAACCTTGGATGTGTGCGTAAATGAGGTGACCCCGACTAAATTTTGTGATGAGGAAGGGTATGATATAACTCCCGTATTTACGATAAAGGTGTTGAAGGAAGCTAACGAGATTTGTGAGTGTGAAGGCAAAAAAGGTAAAACAAATAGCTACATCATGGAGCATGATGCCAAAGTGCACATGAAGAAAGCAGAGCAACAACAAGAATATGTCATTATTGACATACCTGAAGAAACAACAAAAGCTGTTTCAAAGAAGCCGACTCCAGAAAAAGTGCAAATGAAAGTAGATGAAAGAGAAAAGCTTCCAAGTTCAACGGAAAATCTTCAACAAACACAAGGTCAAAAGAAGAACAAGGACAAGGAAGAAGATGGACTATCTCCTACGATGATCAAATTCAATTTATGCGGACAAACAGGGCTCAAGGTCACATGTTCGGCCGCAATTGATCCTTATGCTACTAAGAATCTAATAACTTATGGAACGTGGATCATGATGGGAAAGCCACCAATCAATGAGTTAGAAGAAACAGTTTACACAAGTTCAAAAATGCCGATTCCTAGCTTTGGAGTGGCAGAAGCTGTACTCAAATTGAGTACCGGGGAGTATCAAGATACTTTCCACATAATCAACTCCCATCATATCAAAGAGAGTCTGGTCCTGACAGAAAGCTGGAGGAACATCTTCTTTTGACAACAATCAAAAGCTTCAACAACAACGGTAAGACTTCATGAAGCTTCTTAAATCCATGCAGAGAAGAAATCGCCAACCATCGAGGAAAAAGGTAAAGCAAAGGTAAACATTGAAGTACATCAACCTCGCCAGACGACTTTACCTTCAACGAGCTTCCATCAAATTTCCGACGAAGCCTCTACATCAAGAGCCACACCATCAACAATGCAATGGAAACCAAAGCAAAAAGTCTATCAACCAAAGTTTCCATCACAAAAAATCATCCAGAAGAAGCCGAAGAATGTCAAGAAAATATTGGTATCCAAAGAGCACATCCAAGTCAAAGACCCAGTTTGGATACATGAAACACGGGTTCAACCACAACAACAAAAGGTGACAGGGTGGATAGCATCAAATGAGTCAATCACTGCTCAAAGCTACTTCCACGGAAACACTAATGTTTGGGCCAAAAAGCCTAAAGTAACATCCTCGACCTACCCACCTCAACCAACGAGTTCTACAAGGAACACGACGCGCTATCAACGGCATACAAAATACTCAGGCAAGCGACAGATTACCAACAAAAGGAAAACAAAAATACCTTCCAAGCGGGCAACGCGAAAAGTTTGGGTACCGAAATCAGACTTCAACGAAGATATTCAACACAAACAGGTGAATCAGCAGATGATTCCAGTGAATCTACTTGAAGCACAAGGATTCTATGAAGGTAACACCCAAATATGGTTACCCAAAGTAGTTTCTCAACCTAGAGCCACTAAGACCAACCAAGTAGCAAAGGACCCCACACAAAGACAATCAACAACAACAAAGAGCCAATGGAGACTAAGCATAACCAAGGGAGAAACAACCTCAAAATGGATCCCTCGTCTTCTACTACAAAAGCAAGGCTTTAACAATGGTAATAGCCAAGTATGGATACAAAAGCCTAGTCTCCATCAAGTCTAGGGAGCAACTCATGAAGCAAGAACAAAATGGGTCCCAAAACCACTGTTGAAAACTCAAGATCCTCACAAAGAAGAAAAAGTAAAGGTACAACAATGCGGCCTCCTTACGGAACATCCCATGCAACAAAAGAAGCTAGAGGAGTCAAAGTATGCCAACTTACTTGAAAAGATGGTGGCATCCAAAGACCAACACAATGATAGAGGCCTTAATCTCAAGAGCTTTGGCATTGGGTTTCAGGCCATGAACAGGTAAGTCCAAGTCGCCATTAAAAATGCATGGCATAAAAGTCAAGAGTCGGGAAGCTGAGCCACTAAATGAGCAAGGCATAAGTCCCAAAGCTTCAAGTAATATTCTGTGTGGTCTAAGAGTCTTAGCTATTCTAGGTACTGCTCAAGGTGGAGGAGTTGAGCATATTTATGTTGTGTCGCTCATGCTGGTATAGGTGAGCATAAGAGTCCAAGTCTATGTATTTTAAGTTTGGTAAAGTGAAGAAGAGAGTCCAAAAGACACTCACGCACTATGCGTAGTGAGTAATGAGTGGAGAAGCTTCAACATCAACCCTTCTTGGAAATGTGGAAGCTATTGAGATGTCCTTGGATATCACATGTGCTACATTTGTTCCTTGAAGCACCCAACAACTCATTTTTCACACCGCATGATTTTCTTGATAGTACTCTTGTGTGCATATAGAGTGTCCCATAATTGGCACTTGCATTACGCACTCTTACTTTATTTCTCCCAAGCACTCACCTTGCATGAACACGTACTCAACTTCCAAGTGTTCAACCCCAATAAGAGCGTATACCAAAGGCATTTTTCCCCACCGGGTTTTTTTTCCCTTTGGTCATTCAGGTTCTAGACCCTAATTTAGAAACACCCATCACCATTCTATTGTATATATTCCTTCCATCAAATGAAACCAATAAAGAATTTGTTACACGATCTTCAAAGAGATCAAGTGGGGCCACATTGTTCTCAACTACGCTTCCACAAGAGCAGCTCTTATCTTCAAAGATACCAACAAAGCTCTATCGACAAAGTGGCAAAGAAAATCAATTGGAGATGCCAGTGCACACATGTCAAAGTCTCAAACATTTTGAGATACGAGCTCCAATAAAAATTCAACTGCACCAAGAGGCAAAGTATCCAAAGAAGCAGGTATCATCGACCAACTGCACAAATGGAAAGGTAAAGCAGGATGTGCAACAACATGCACAAATGTCTCGTCCACATAATCTAAATCACAAAGAACACATGTTAATCAATCAAAGGCAAATGGGCACCCCATTTGAACAAGCAAAACATGCCAGATATAACTCAATCAACGAAGGGGGGAGTCTCATCAACAAGAAGACCAGACTACAAATGGTCGTGTCAAGGGACGACACGAGCTAGGAAGGGGGGAGTGTTTGGAGGTGATAACAACATACAAGTGTCCACCTAGCCAAGGCGCCGTTGAGTTAGCTGGCCAAAGTTTTGATGTGGTCACATTATTTTTCCGATGTTTAGTACATCAAAGCCTGTAAAAGTCTAATGGCAATCGTCTATGTCAAGTCTGAGTCAAAGATGTAATTTTTCCAATGATGTATGTAAAGGTCCATGAGAAGTTGGCCGCCGGCCACTTTAGAAAGCCCTAGGTATATAATACACTAAGGTTAGTGGGAAAGGGGATTATTTTTTGGAAGATAAGTGACCACTGCATTACGTATAGAGAGCTACCTCTTTGCTCCAACTTGTAATCATTGCTTCTGTGGCTACGGTAATCCAAATTCAGTTTTGTTTCTTGCATTGTGTTCCTCTTACTCTACTCTTTCATTCAAGTGTAAGCATTCAAGATTCGGTGAAGGTTTCAAACTCATCTGTTCAGGCCTTAAATCGTTGTTTTGAGTGTTCATATGCGTATTTTATGTTGTTTTGACCCTAGGAGAGGCTTTAGAGACCCAAAAACGACCCTTTAGGATCATCCGTTTACTGTTTTTGCGTATTGTGGGACGAACGATCGCGATCGTGTTACCTCTCCAGAATATTGTGACAGTAATAGGGTATGTTCCTGATAGTCCCCTGTAGCTTCCCTTCAAGTTTCGTGCAATTCCGATATGATTTGCATGGTGAACGGGCGTGATGACTGTAGAGCTATGTAGAAGGACATAGGCAGATTACTTGTCTTTAGTGTGATTGATTTGCTTGTAGAGTTAGTAGTTGCATCTCTTGGAGTTCACTTCATTAGGATTGACACCCTAGTGAGTTTCCATGCCTCATCCGAGTCACTTCCCTTGTATCGATAATTTTATGTTGATGCTTGAGAGCTATGCTATGGACGTCCGTCGCGGCGACCCGTAAACGATGGTTGTTGGAAGTTCCCAATTGAAACCTTTTCTATCAGAATCTCTAGACAAATTCTTCTATGAAGATCATCGAGGACAAAAGTTTCAATTGATTTCCACAAGTCAAAGCCAAAAGCCAACAAATCCCATAGTGTTCAAGCAAGTGCATGTGACCAAGTTCACATATGCATATCGAGATGCAGATGGAAATGAATACCAAAAAGCTCATGACCTTTTACAAGCCCCTATGGATGTTAAACTTGAATTCAAAGACTATCTGAAGATGATGCAAAGCCTCAAGTTACTAGAACACATGATAGATAGGTCAAAGTCAATGGAAGCTAAAGTCCAAAAAGCTACACAAAGGTCACCACCAAAATCTCCTCTGAAGAGACAAATTCTTCCAGAAAGTACAGTGGATCTATTAAGATTAAGGGTTACCCAAATGTAAGTGGACAACAGTTGCAATCAAGAGGTGTAGTATTACAACAAAACAAGCCAACATCAACAAAAGCAAGTGATCAAGACAAAGCCAATGTAGAAAAAGATCAACCCACGAACACCGCCACCACAAAAGCACTCAATACAGAAAAAGATCCTGAGAAGATCAAGTGCAACATCACCAGTGAAAACAAAGAAAAGCTCTCAAGCAAAGTAAATTTATATTTTCAGCTAGACAAGATGTCTTTTTGCACTTGGAAAAAATGTCGCCAACCATAGCTAGAAGATGCTCCTGAATTTGTGAGAATATCTGTAGACAAATGAGCAGAATGTTGGGGAATCATCTCCTTTGCCATTCAAATAGGTTCATAGATCATCACAGCCCAAATCCACGTGACCACAACAAAGGATATACTTGATGACATCATAGTGGAATGCCAATTGCCCAGAAGATGTTAGAGATACTCAAGCATAGTTATAATGGACACCCATGCCAAAGCGAAGCTTATTGAAAATGATTCATCTCCATTGAAATTAACCTCAGAAGAGCTTAAAGCAGATAAGGCATCAAGAAGTGCAGATCAAACAGAGCAAAGGGCAAGCACAATAGCTATTGAGCAAAGAATTCCACCAAAGCCAAAAGTTAGAAGAACGGGGTTGCACACAACCAAGAATCTATAAGAAGTCCACAAATCCAAACATTGCTAGTTGATTCAATCGATGTAAGATAGAGTGGAACACAAAGTCTCAAGTCACCTTCATAGAGACACATTTAGATCAAGATGAGATCGTGACAAAAGCAGGACAGAAATCTTTGATAGAACCTCCAATGAGAATAGCTATAGTCCTCAATAGTGTAAATGGAGCAAGTGTCGATGCAATTCTCAACTGAATAAATCAATAGACTGCAATATGATTGCAGAGAACATCCAAAGGATCCTCCAAATCACTCCATGCAAACATGATGGAAAACAATGCTAGATATACATACATGTCAAAAAGTCAAGGCTGCTATTCTTAGCATCCAAAAGCATGAAGAGCAGGTAAAGTTTCAAATAAAGCCTTCAAAACAAATGCTTGTAGATGTCATCCTTGGACATCAATGGTTAGACCAACACAAGGCTTACAAAGAAGATACAATGTACTACTACTCTACTTTCCAAGAGATAGCAAGCAACAGATACAGGTACCGTTAATGCTAGATTCAGAGTTGCAAAAGTCATAGGAATCAAAGAAAAATCTTGCACACAAAGGTAAATCCAAAGTGAACCTTCCACCGATTAGCACAAAGGGTGTGATAGCATATACCTCTACATCAACGCACCCTCATGGATCATCTTCTTCAAGTAAGCCAGGCTTTAAAATCTCCAAGTCAACTGCTAGCCAAAACAAAACCTCTAGAGAGTCATCCAAAAAGGCAAAGGTATATCAATCCAATTACTCAATAAAGAAAAAGTGGGTCAAGCAAGTGTTTGTTCCAAGCACTCTAGTAAAATTCAGTGATCCAGTGTAGATTGAAGACGAGGAATCAATAGGCAAAGATAAACACATGGGATGGATAGCATCACAATGATGCTTAAAGGAACAAGAGTACTATAGAGGTAACAAACAGATAAGGATACCAAAACCTCAGGTAAGGGCATATGAAGTAACATCAAGTCCCTCTTAAGAAAGAAGGTCCACAAGGTATCAACCTTGACAATATCCTACGATACCTAAGAAGCAGGTATACAATATAAAAACATCAAAAGATGCTAAAGTCTACCACAATCTCAAGGGGATACAAAACAACGATGGATCTCATAGAATCTTCCATTTATACAAGGATGCTACACAATTTATAAAAAGATTTGGCTACCAGTCGACCATAAGCAATGTGCAACTACACCAGACATGCATGAAGATCTCAAGAGCTCAACAAGACCTAGAGCTAAGCAAAGTCAAAAAAGGAGGTACAAAGGTCCTCAAGAGATTTGGATTCCTAAGTCTTCCAATGCTCCTAGTCAAAAGTCAAATGCTAACCATGAATAGAGACAATAATCTCAAAGACTCCTTACAACATGCCCAATTGGAGAATCACACCAACAATGGAGTCTTCACAGTCAAAGAAGGACAACCCTATTCAAAGATGATAAAATAGGTATGGAAAAAGAAACCTTCAATGCCAGCTTGGTCCTTCACTAATTCTCTTTTTGAGGATTCAATCTTACTTTCACCTGAAGAAATGTTTCTAATAAGCACAAGAATGTAAAAAGTCAAGTCGCCAAGGTGTAAAAAACACTCTTTGGCATAGAGTCAGGTTGCTAAGCCTTAAAATCAGTAAAGCATTAGTCCCAAAGCTTCAAGTTGTAATAAACTTTGTGTTAAGAGTCATAGTTATTAAGCTTACACTCAAGCTGGAAGAGTTCAACATAACTAAGCCATGTTGCTCATGTTGGATGAGATGAGCATAAGAGTCAAAGTCTATTAACTTAAAATTGGTGGAGTGTCATAGAGTCCAACACTCACACACACTGCATAGTAAGATGAGAGCACATATCCTTGACAACAAAAATCTTTTTAAAGGGATGTCAGCTTGTAAGGCCACGACATATGCTTTTATAGCTACACCTTGTTTTTGAAGAACCCTTCAAAAATCCTTCTTGCACAACATATTGTTGACCATGCATTTCTATGTATGCATATAGGATGTCCCATCATCGAACGTATGCATTAAACACTCTTTTTGCTTCCACCTATGCACCTTGAGTGGACTACAACAAGAAAACCAATGTTTCATCATGCTACCTTCATATATTTTTTGCCCTCTAATTTTAATTATCTATCAACAAATAATCCCTTCATCAGTACTTTATTAATATTTCCCATGCTAATCAGTACTTCATAATGCGCTTATCCCAAAGGCTATTTTTTTCCACTGGGGTTTTTTGCTTTGGTCATCCAAGTATTAGACCCTAATTTAGATCCTCATTGTTCTACTTCTCTTGTACATAGCCATAATAAATAAACAGCAGCCTCATCACTATGCTATTACAATGGACAAATGCGACATTATCTCTCACAGCAGAAACAACTTCAAACCAATGAAGATGTTGTAGCAAATTGAACCTCATCAACAAATTCAACGATAAATGCCCATCAACAACCAATTAAAAACCTTCACAGCGTCCACAAACACTTTTTAATAGTACCCAAGGACGGGCACTTAAAATGGAAGGGGCGAATGTTAATTGAGCCGACGTCAGTTAACATGAGCTGCTAAAGATTGAAGCCTTATGAATGCACATCAAAGATGAATATGAGCAAGCAGTGAAGGTTGGAGTTACACACTTTTCACATTTTTCCAAAATGGTCGTGTATTGGAATTTCTCGATGTATTTAGCCATTGTGACAATTGTAATGTATTGTGGGCTCATAAGAGTTCCAAGATATAAATAGGTCAGTTAGTGTACCTAGGTTGTAGATACAATAAGTTGTGGAGCCTCAAAGGTTTTCGGCACCGGGATATTACACATTTGAAACCTTGGCTAAGTATAAAAGCCAACTTTGTAAAGATTTTATTAAGTTTTAGATAAGAAATACACAGCGTGAGCTAATGCGGCTCACTTCTATCCTTATCATGCTTCCTACTCCCTTGTTGGTTGTCACATTGCAGTGCCGTCTATTGTGTTGCAACCGCATGTAAGAGCTCTACGCATTGACGTAAACATATCATGGTAAATTGTAGCTTTTGGCATCGCCAACCCGCAGCCTAATTTCATCATAAGTAGGAATTTAAGCTAGGAAATCGCAAAGTAAGCATAGGAGATATTGGGGTATCATTGCTAAGAATTTAGAGGCATTCAGGATCAAAAATGACTAGGTCAAAATCTCACTGCTGTTAATAATCGCGTAAGTCATAATCATGTGTGCTTAAGTCTTATATACTTGTCCTAGAAGTTTCGTAACATTCGGATGTCGTTTGATGTTGTAAAGGTCATGTTTTGTTTGCCAATTAGTAACTAGCTTTTGATGACTTTGTCCATTTGTGTAGCTTGTGTTAGATGCGAGTTGTCTGTTGTTTTCCTCTTGTAGCCTCTATGCACTAGTCGAGTCAGCTTCGTCCCATGGATTGACAATTATGTTTGTGGTGCTTGTCATGTCTTCAATAAGATAAGAGTGAGGTTAGGAAACCCAAACCCAGTGCTTGACAATGCTGGGCTAGCCTTTGTGGCAATGGCAAAGCCCCAAAGACATGGAAAAATCTATGAGTTTCCATCATGAAGAAATTCCTTGCAAGCGATGCAAAGGACAAAGTGCTTATCGAATGGAAGATTTTGAAGCTTTTCTCCCATGAGTCTATACACAAATATGTGGACAAGTTTTGGGATTTACATCTTAAGGCTACTGTCTTTCAAAAGATAGACCTTGCCAAAAAAAGTAACAATTCTATGTGGGATTACCTAAAGACATGGCCAAGTACGTCAACTCCCAATGGCCTAGTTCTATCACCAAAGTAAATCCATCACACTATGGTTGCTTCACGCATCAATCTCCAACAAGGGGATAGAAGGAATGTCAAGCCCATGGAAAGCAAAGAAAAACATGATGCAAAGAAGAAAACCATTTCCCAGAATTCTTCCCAAGGCAATTCTAACAACAACAACAACAACAATCAGTCCAAGGAGAATGGACTTTATAAAGGTGAAAATAAATTCTCTCCTAAAGAGCTTGAAGCTTTTCGCAAGGACCACAAATGTTTTTAAGTGTGGAAAGCAAGGACATGGCTACCATTCTTGCCCCAAGAGAAATGCCCGCAATGAGACTCCTAGAGCTTCCACTATTGAAGCTCTAAGAGAGGATGCTCATTGCAAAGGGTTACCTCTCTCCTCTGCTTGGGAAAAGGTAAGGGAGCATGATGCCTTCATCTTGTTTGACCCTGGCTCTACTCACAACTTCATATCAATGGAGTTGGCCACCAAGTTGGGCATTCAAGCTTTTGAGATGGGAGATATTGTAACTGCCAATACATATTTCAAGGGAAATCAAGCTTGCATTACTCCCTTGATTGAGAAGTTGATGTTGGGGTAAAGCCCCATGTGGCCGGTTAGGCCAGGTGCCCGCCCACTATACTTATTCATTATGTACATAATAGAACAAGGGGGCTCACATGTAGAGAGTGATTTTTAGACCCTGCAAACACAAGGTCTCCTCTGCTCATCTCTTCTCCATTGATGCACACACTCACACACGCTCCTGCTCACGCACTTCGACTGGTATCAGAGCTCAGGGATTGGGAGCACCATTGGAGCTCAGTGGGGAAGCAGGCAGAGAAGCAACAAAAGCTGTAGCATGTTTTTGTAGATTTGTTTTGGCCTACCAAAACATCTTCATTCAAGCTGATTCCCGTGATTGTCTTCAACTTTGCAAAAGGAAGTTTTCTCAAAATCTTCATCAATTTTGAGATACGTCACTCAGACTGCCTACACGTCTAGGGTACACAAGTGCATATTTTTACAGATCTATTTCGACCTATAAAAATAGCACACTTCAGGTCCATTCCCAATTTCCTCAATTGTTTTTGCGTGGTCTACAACTTTGCAGAAGGAAGTTTTTGCAAATTCTGAATGGATTGGGAGATATGGGCTGACTCGTAGGCTGCAGGGTATTCGGAAAGTTGAAGATTATGTATGCATATTGTGGTGATTTGCTACATTCGGAGAGCTCGGATTGAGCTTTGTCATTCTCTTTTTTTGTGCATTGATGCTTTTCTCTCAGTGAAGACAGTGTGGGTTGAGATTCTCAACACATTTATGTGCATACATTGAGGACACTTTGTGGATGTATGCATTCTTGTGGACTCTCAGGATTCGAGAGTGGATTCGTCATAGGTTATATGCATTGACTTGTGCGATTAAGCATATTTCAAGAGTGTGGTACCCAGATTTGAAGAGAGATTGGCAAGCATTTTTAGCATGGTTGTGACCTGAATTTTTAGCTGATTTGGATGCTTTTTGATACATGCTTGATGCTCGTTTACATTGCCATGTGGATGCACATGATGTGCACTTTTCAGCAGATGGTATTCTTTGCCTTGCAATGGCATATGTGGGCTGATTTTCAGCTATTTTGAGCATCAATTTGTGCCATATTTTGGTTGGTTTGCATACAAGTTTATGCTAGTATATGCCTCGCTTATAGAGTACGCTTGATCCACTTTGTGTTTTGGATTACAGGATTGTTTTCCAAGTTTACAGAGTTGAGACTTTGGGCCAACTCATGTATGCTTGAGTGCGGATTTTGCACATGATTTGCTCATGATTTTGAGCATGTTTATGGCATGTATGGTTATTATGGTTAGATAGCCAAATACTGCCGAAACTTTGCATGATTTTTCTTGTGAGTTTATTTGTTTATGCGCATGGCTTGCAATCATGTTTTGATTGCATTTGGCACTCAGTCGTTGCTTTGCCATAGTATTTTGGCATCGCATTGTGAGAGTGTTTGCTCACCAGATTATGTCATTTGACATACATGTGGTAATCTCTTCAGGAGGGAGATTGTTGATGATAGTTTCATTGATTACCACATAGTGCTCTTGGATTAGAGCACGTTTTTTGGCATCATTTGAGCGTTTTTCTCACTTGTTTGTTACATTGATCGCCATATTTGTTGACACTTCTCTTAGATTAAACATAGTGCTCTCAGGTTAGAGCAGGTTTTATGGCATCATTTGAGCTGTATTGCTCACTTGTTCGCTACATTGATCGCCATATTTGTTGACACTTCTCTTAGACAGCTTATGCCAACTTATGTTGTATTTTGACAGTACTTGGTGTATGAGTTAGCCAGGCTTTGGCTATTGTCAGTTGAATGATTTATGCTTGGTCTTGTCACAGGTTATTGCCATGGATTTGGCATGTACATCATTGTCAGGGTTTGTGCTTTACCATACAAAGTTTGATGGTTCAAATTTTGAGCATTGGAAAGCAGGTATGTATGATGCATTGACTCGGTTGGGCCAAGTGTTTCCATTATAGGGCATGGATGCTAGGCTAAAGTCTATGACTGACTTTGAGTAGGAGGACTTGGATGAGCTTTCACGTTCGACGATCATGTTACACCTTGGTGAGTCTGTCTATTGCATTGGTTAGATGCATGTACAGCTAGAGAGTTATGGCAAAGATTGGGCAATGCTTTTGGCACAAATGAGTCTAGAGAGATGTCTACAGTCAAAGGATGATCTTGCAGACATAGAGATGTTGTGTGTTGGCATTGTGTTCATAAAGGTCATGTACATAGGCGTTGTTTTTTATGGATGAGACAGCACAAGAGACAACACAAGAGGGATGCTATCACTTTGGATGATGTGGGAGCAGATGTAGCGTATGTGGCTATGCATGACAGAGATGTCACCTTTGCTTCCATGTTTACTCTTGACTTTCTTATGTCGGTTTTTGACTACACATTACCTTCGCATTGGATACTAGATGTGAATGCTAGATTTCATGTCACGCCGAGTCGTGAGTGGTGTAGCACATATGCTAGTGGTATGCTTGGACATGTGTGTCTAGCTGATGATTCAGGGCATGACATAGGTTGTTCAGGAGGTGTCAGACTATTGTTTATGAGTGTTGCATCATACGTGTTGTGAGATGTACGCCATGTGCCAGGTTTGATGCAAAGCTTAATTTCTGTGAGTCAGTTACGAGACAACGGATGCCAGGTAGTGCTGGAGGAGCACAGTTTCAGATTGCATCATGGACAGCTAGTCATAGAGAGAGGTGCTAGTGTTAGCATGATTCATGCAATGCGAGTATGTCACGCACGAGATGGTATAGTCTTCGTGAGTACGCAACCATGCAAAGAGACAGGGCATGTCTCCTTTGCAGATAGATTTCATGATGCTCTAGTTTGTGAGCATGTTGAGCCAGTTGTACAGACAGTTGTGCAGCAGGGCATGTCATTTGTGGATACAATGACGGATATGGATGGCTTGAGTGTTGAGTATTCAACCGTGATTCAGTCATTCATGGATATGACAGAGGCTGATGTGTGTGAGTTAGAGCTAGAAATTTCTCTTACCACACAAGGTTCAAGACAGACAGATGCTCTTGGTGTGCATGTGACATGCGATGGACACGAGGATGGATTCCAAGGATTGGAGTTCGAGTGTCAGGGTGATTACCATGGGTGGAGTTTTGAGCTAGATTTGACTGAGATGGTCAAATTGGCAGATATTGCTAGGATTGCATCAGCATTCGGGAGTCTCATGTACAAGATACTAATCTCGAGACCCGAGATTGCATTTGCAGTAGGTGCATTTGCAGTGGGAGTAGTTAGTCATGCAGTGACTGATGTTGTCCTTGAGCATAGGGGTACTTTGCAGCATATGGTGAGATACCTGCAGGATGTATGCGGCTTTGGTGAGGAGTATGGTGTCGATTGCTCTATACTTTCTCTATGATTAGAGCTGGATGCACATAGATTCAATGAGCCAGTGGGCGTTGACTGAGGTTTTGTACGGTTTTCTTTTCTCTCTCACGACCACATTGCAATGGCCTTTACGTGGGAGGTTTTTGGGGTAAAGCCCCATGTGGCTGGTTAGGCCAGGTGCCCGCCCACTATACTTATTCATTATGTACATGATAGAATAAGGGGGCTCACATGTAGAGAGTGAGTTTTAGCCCCTGCAAACACGAGGTCTCCTCTTCTCCTTTCTTCTCCATTGTTGCACACACTCACACACGCTCCCACCACTCACGCACTTTAGTTGAGGCTTCATGTCCAAGGCTACGTTGACAAAGAAGAAATTTTCATCTCTCCTCTCCAACATGAGGATGTTATCCTAGGGGCATCATGGTTCAACCACATGGTTGTCAACATGAAGTTCCATGAAATGATAATCTACTTCACCTACAGACAAAAGAGCATGTATATATATGCTAGTGAGTTTAGTCGTACTATAATACTTGTAAATTCTTCTGCTTTTGACAAATCAACGAAAAGCTCAGTTTCTGCGTACATGATTTTTGTCAAAGAGTCCCTAAAAGGTCCTAATATTTCATCAAAATGTAAATGGTAGGAATCAAGAAGAGTTATACTTGTCTAATTTTCTAAAATAATTCCAAGATGTGTTCATCGATGATATCCCTATGGACTTACCTCCAAAACAAGGGGATGATGACCATCGAATTGAGATCCTACCAAAAAGCTCACCGCCTAACAAGCCTCCTTATTGAGTTTCCCAAGTTCAATAAGAGGAGATCATGAGGCAAGTACAAGAATTGGTAGACAAATCGATGGTGAGGCCTAGCTCCTCTCCCTTTTGTTCTCCAGTCCTTTTAGTGCAAAAGAAAGATAGTACATACTGCATGTGTGTGGACTATCGAGCACTAAATCATATCACTATAAAAAATAGATAATCTCGTACCTCGAGTAGAATATCTGTTTGATAAGCTACAAGGCTCTACCTACTTTAGTAGGATTGACCTTAAAAGTGGCTATCATCAAATAAGGATAGTGAATGAAGATATCTTGAAGACAGCGTTTCGTACAACATTTGGTCTTTATGAATATCTAGTCACGTCTTTTGGCTTGACTAATGCACCATCCACATTCAATCTTTTAATGGAGAAAATCTTTAGACTCTACTGCAAATTCACTGGAGTGTTCTTTGATGATATCATCATCTACTCCAAGTCCTTGGAGAAACACAAGCAACATCTCCAGGTGATTTTTCAAGCATTGAGGGAGAACAAGATTTTTATAAATCAAAAGAAAAGTAAATTTTTCCTTCAAGAGATTCAATACTCAGGTCATATTGTCTCTCAAGATGGTATCCGTATGGACCCATCAAAGTTGGAGTTAATAAAAGCATGGCCTAATCCAAGGAATCTACATGAACTAAGAAGCTTTATTCGTATGTGTGCATACTATAGACGCTTCATAGCAAAGTTCTCTCAAATAGGAGGACCATTACATGACTTAACAAAGAAGAACATTAAGTATTCAGGGATTGCTATGGAGAAAAATGGTTTTGAAAAGCTCAAAGAGAAGCTTACCTCCCAACCAGTCCTTATGCTATCGGATCTCTCAAAACCATTTGAGGCCCAATGTGATGCTAGTGGTGATTGCCTTGGAGCAGTCTTGCTTCAAGAAGGACATGCCATAGCATATGAGAGCCGAAGGCTCAATGCCGACGAATGAGTCTTGGGAATATACAAAAAAGAGCTTTTAGCTATTCTACATGACCTAGACACATGGGAGCACTATCTGTTGGGGACTCCATTTATTTTGTGAACCAACCACCAAAGTCTCAAGTACTTCATGACGCAAACCAAGCTTTTTGAAAAAAAAATGAGGTGGGAAATTTTTCTTTTGCAATTTTATTTTCATATTTCTCACATTGCTGATATGCACAATCAAGTGGCCGATGCACTTTCACGACAACCAAAAGTTAATGCAGTGTCTATAGAAACTTACAATGATCTAGCTTCTATGAAAGATGAGTATGCTATTGACCTTGACTTTAAATACATAATTTCAGCCCTTGATTTGGGAAAGAAAGAGGAACCATTCACCTTGCAGGATGGTTATCTTCTCCATGGCAATAGTCTATGTGTTACCCACTCCCTTCGTGAGAAAGTTATGTATGAATCCCATGCTCCTCCCTATGTGGGGCATAGAGGCATTCAACCTACTCTTTGAGGAGTAGAGACTTACTTCTATTGGCATGAAAGTGGACGTACAAGAGTATGTTTCAAAATGTGTGGTATGACAAAAGACTAAGTATGATAGGGGGAAGCAACCTAGATTACTCCAGCCATTGTCAATCCCTAACTCACCATGGGAGAGTATATCCATGGATTTTATGTTTGGATTACCCAAGTCTATCCATGTGAATGTGTGGATATGGACAATAGTTGATAGGTTTAGAAAACAAGCACACTTTATTCCTGTCAAAAAGACTATTAAGGAACACCAAATGGCAACTCTTTTCATATCTTAGATTTTCAAACACCATGGATTGCCAACATCCATCGTATCAAATAGAAATGAGGGAGAAAAGTAATTTTTGGAAAGGTATCTTTGAAAATTTAGGTACAAGATTGAATTTCTCTTTAGCTTATCACCCACAAACGAATGGCCAAAGTGAGATAGCCAATCTTACGATACTCAATCTACTAAAGACTTATGTTACAGAAATAGATTAATGCTCACACTGGCAAAAGTACTTACCCCTTGTACAGTGTGTGTACAATAATATTATCCATACTTCTATGAGAAAAGCATATTTCGAAATCATAGTGGGAAGACCTAAAAGTCCCTTGCTACTTAAAGTACATGGGAAGATATTCGTTTTTCCGAGTATATCCATGACCTACAAGAATCTTTTCAAACGATTAAGAAGGCTGTATCCATCTCTCAACAAAGGCAAAAAGTTGTCCTGACAAGCACAAAAGGTCCTTAATGTTTAAAGAAAATTATTGGGTCTTACTTAAGTTTCCCAAGGCTCGATTGAGACACACGACGGGTAAAAATCAATTTGATTCTTTCAGCTTGAATCCGTTGGCAGGAGAGACATTGCTTCACATAGCGAAGAACATCTCCCTTCATTCTTGGGCCATCAAAATTATTGCTAAACTAGCAAAAAGATAATTAATGTATTTCTAATGGCTTCAAAAAAATTAATAGATTCAAAACTCAAAGATTCCAAAAAATTCAAAAGACCTAGATTTGTGTAATCCCACCTACAAACGGTGGGATCACACTAAACCTACATAGAGGAGTCCTATTGATATGATTTCATGACCTTACATGGCCCAAGGAGACACTATCTACATAGTGCAAGGAAATAATAAAGAGAAGGAAATGCTAAAAGAAAGGTAATGGAGAAGGAAAGCACTCGGCCACTTCTTTTATATGGAGATGAAATATCTTTTGACTTTCCATTTTAATGGGATTTTCATTTCCTATGACTTTTCATTTTCATGGAGCTTTTTGTTTCCTATACTTACCGTTCACTTATGCATTTGAAATGTTTTGAAAGAATTTTTATTTTTCTAAGATTGGGGGCCCCTACTATGGTCATTTTCAAATCTTGAAGCCAATCAATGAGATGGCTTATCAACTCAAGCTTCACAACCATTTTCTCATACACAATGCTTTTCATGTGAGCCTACATAAGCCCTACAAAGGAGAGCCGCCCAAGTGAACCAACTATTGAAGACCCTCCCAAAATCAAAGACCAAGAAGAGGTGCTACAACCCAAAGCTATCCTTCGGCATGATGACAAGGTACCACGACATGGTAAGATTATCCAACGGTATCTTATTAAACTCAAATATTATCCTTTTGAAGATGCTAGATGGATGCAAGGAATATAGCTTAAGGATAATATGAACCTTACAATGCTACATTAGAGTAAGCAAATTTATGTGTTTCTTTTCAATGACCAATGTTTTTGTCTTATAAGACTAATTCTTTTTTTAATGTGCACAAACTTAAGTAGTATGCATACTTAGAATCATTATTGTGATGATGAAGTCTCTCAAACACCAAGTAGCATGTGTCACTCTACTTGGGAGAATGAAATGAACTAAAGAACAAACATACTTGAGGAAGCTAGTACATCTCGCAAGCACCAAATGGATTAGTCATCCATTTGGGAATGATGTCGTAGGGTAAAAAGAGATCCTCTTCCTGCTAAAAAACATTGAATAATGACTAAAGGCTTCATCTCTTCTACTCATAGTCAAGGACAACTATGATTTCAAGAGAGAGGTAATGTCAAAAAAAACTAACCAAACCAAATGATTTTATCATACTAAAATAATCATTTAATGTGGGAGAATAAACAAGCACAAGGGTTAGAATATAGACATGTGCTTACAAACCTATCTCAACACGGGGCCAATGGTAAAGGGATCCAAATGAGAGATGGTCTATCAAAGAGCAAGGCTAGATAATGGAGCTTAAAGACCTTAGGATTAGCTTCATTAAAGACCTCCAAAGGTTAGTGTTAAAAGTACTTTGACCTTAGGCAAGCTAGGACTGTGCTTGAGGTGGGAACCTAGTCCAAGCTTGAGGTGCTTGTCGTGCTTGCTGACTATGGTGCTTGAGGTGCTTGTCATGCTTGCTAACTAAGGTGCTTGAGGTGCTTGTCATGCTTGCTGACTAAGGTGCTTGAGGTACTTAATGACTAAGGTGCTTAAGGGGTAAAGGTAATCAAAAATTCAATCCATATTCCTACACAAGGGGGGGGGGGGGGGGGGGGGGGGTGAGCCCTCTTTGTAGGAGCTAGAGAGAGAGAGAGAGCACACACACCCTCACACAAGGCAAGCTTGGTACAAATAAATCATCTAGGACACTTGTTAAGCTCCTCTTCATGTTGCCCTCATGGTATGCCTAAAGAGCATTGGTTGGCCTCCCAAGGATTTCAATGATAATTTAATTAATTTAATGAATTGTTTATGCATTTATCAAGTCCTCTCTCTCAAAGGGGAAATGGGGACACTAGTCCCAAGGCTACCCTTGTTTCTTGATATGCACTAAGCATTTGATTGGCCAGGCATAAGGAGGTCCAATCAAGTACAAGATAGTGCTAGAAGAGGGGATCGACCAAAGTAAGGAGGGGGCTAGCTTGGGGGGTATACTCTCTCTCTCTCTCTCTCTCTCTCTCTCTCTCTCTCTCTCTCTCTCTCATTGTGTGAGTTGCAAAGTGCGAGAGCTCCATCTCCTTCTCCAAGCTTGTAGAGAAATTGAGAGCCTCGCTATCACTCTTGGCTATGGAATGCAAATACAACCAAGAGCCATGCTCCAATGCTTAAGCTTGTCATCTTCTCCATCTTCATTACTATGCTATTATGTATGCTAAGCAAGAAGAGTGATCCTAAGTGAGGATCTACTTCTTTCTCATATGAATGTTTCTTCTTCCTCTTCCCTACCCTCATTCCCCGCTAGCTCTCTCCACCTTTGAAGGTGTTTGAGGCCTTGGGACTGACACGAGGGATGGTGAATTCGTTTTACAAAGTCTATGTTATGCTCATGATGCATGAATCTTTCCATCCTTATTGCATCACCTAGGTCAAAAGAACACAAAGATTGTATTGTACCAAGTCTCTCTTGATGGGAGAATCTATAATACAAAAGACTATTGGAGGGGGGACCGGATCCACATAAATCTGGTTCTCAAACTGTTGTCAAGTTCTCTAAACTCTCTCTCTTGCAAATGTATTTTTCATGCCAAGTTAAGTACTATGGTTATGTTGCTATTGCTAATTAAGTTCACCCTCTATGTTCTCAAATTAGTCTCACAAAAATGCTCACTCTAATTCTCCTAATTTCGCTATTCTCAAAGTTCATAGACCATTTCCATTACAAGATTTTTCTTAAAGATGAATTGGTTTATTATATTTTTGCTTATTTTTTATTATAGCTCACCTTCTACTTCCCAAGTAGGTGTAGTGGTGTATGCTAACAATGAACCTTCAAGCCATACGGTCACTTGTTTTATAGTAGTTGCAAAATAAATTTTTTTTATTGAAATATTTTTTGATCTAAATATTGTTCAATCAAAATCTATTTTATATGGATATACATGTATAACATGGGTATACATCGTATAAAATCATATTATTCATATATTTTTTCATATACACATGTGAAAGGCAGCTTAGATCAATTGTTTGAGTACCACCCACAAAATATAAGAGAAATTTGAGTTGTAGGACATTTCCAAAAGTAACAAAAGACCTAGGTAGAGTAGCATAAGTAGAAAAAAACACTTTTTAGCCTGCATAACAACATCCATCCATAAAAGGTTTAAAAGTAACAAAAGACCTAGGTAGAGTAACATCAATAGAAGAAAACACTTTTTAGCTTGCATACCAACATTCATCAAAAGAAGGTTGGAAGACATTAGCTTAGTGCGCTAAAAGCATGCTTACTTCTCATAATTTGTCAAACATCATGGGTTCAAAACTAGTCAAAAACTTTATAAAATTTCCCAATTCAAATTCGAAAAGTAGTTTACTGTAGTAATGACCCAATTTCAAAGTAAAGTAAGAATTACAAAGTCTATATAGAGACTAAATTGTTAGTAGGTTTATCAAGTAGGCAGATTTGATTGTTATTAGCATGGAGTCATCAGAACCATAAGTTGAAACCAACTAACATCCAACTATTTATATTGTAGAGAAAAAACCTATGAGGAA
The DNA here is from genome assembly GCF_014529385.1 of Adiantum capillus-veneris. Lineage (NCBI taxonomy): Eukaryota > Viridiplantae > Streptophyta > Polypodiopsida > Polypodiales > Pteridaceae > Adiantum > Adiantum capillus-veneris. The sequence continues at coordinate 129,211,778 of NC_140953.1, forward strand.
AAAGGATACTCCATCAACTCATGTGGCTAGGAGAGGAAAAGGTGCCCAATATAATTAGTCCTTATCAAAGAAACATAGTGGACCTTCTCTATCTCTCATTCTCTCACTCTCATTATCATGTAAAACAAAGAACTCAAAGGCTAAGTGAGGGAGGGAAACAGTAAACCAAGAAAAAGTGAGGGCTTAGAGTCCCTCACCTTTATATAGAATTAGGCCCTGTGTATGGGATGCTAGCTGTCTATTTTCTTGAAGGCTATTTCTAGAGTCAAAAGCCCTACAAAAGAGTGCCTAGTTATAAGCAAGATACAGAGATTTAAGTGATACCAACCAAGGCATGTATGGTCCTACAAAGAATGGGGCTAGGATCCAATTGGCAAGTATGAAGGTAAGAATGTTTTACAAATACATAAATGGTGACAAGGTTAGTGAAAGTGAGAATCGACGCACATAATGAAGGAATCTTGCAGATCATACCTTAGGAGGGAGAGCCAATGGGCACCTCATAGGGGGGAAAATAAATCCATAAATGAAAAAGTCAAAAAGAAAAAGGAGGGAGAGCACTATGGCTGATCATAGGTAAAAGGTCTGCAAGGGGAAGGGCCAATAAGTCCTTGCATTGCACAACCCTTAACCGGAGCAAGCACAAATCATGTTGAGGGGATAGAAATCAAGATAAGAGATAGTAGAAGGGGGAATAAATATTACACCAACCTTAAGTAGCCTCTTACAATGATGGTAGGGGAGTTTCCCACCTAGCTCCCTCTGTACACACATGAAGAGGAATAGGAGGTTCCCATAATTCAAGAAGGGGTACTCGGGTTTAATGCATGCAATTGAAGATGTATTAGGCTTAAATGCTTTAAGAAAATTAAAAAACCCACTTGGCTAGTACACAAATAGCAACCTCATCAAGATAAATCAAAGGATAAAGTAGTCACTAGCAGAGTGGCAGTGTGTGTGTGTGTGTGTGTGTGTAGCTATTTTAATTTTATAAATACACACCAAGGAACAAGATGTTCAAAAGACATTGGCTAAAGATGTCTAGGCAAAGATTTGTACAAAAACAACTCAGTCTTAGATTCATAACTGTACAGCATAATAAGAATGAGGTAACATTCCAAATGAGTTTATACAAAGGTATCAAACTATTCTAGTTGAATCATCAAGTGTTTTCAAAGTGGACTGCAATCGCTAAACCTTTTTAAGCCAAGATATAATTCTCACTTGCATCCGTATAGTCAAGACAACAGATATGTTAGACTTGGCTACGTATGGTAGGCTTCAAAGAACCTATCAGTTGTTATCCATCTTCAACTTAAAAATTATTAAACTAGCTATTGTCCTTAAATATAGATATATTAGACTAGCTATTGTCCTTAAATATAGATACACAAAAATACTTAAGTACTTCAACCCCTTTTTTTTCCAAAACTATAATGTCCAAGCAAGGATTTTCTAATTCAAAGTAGTGTATACATACTTTTGCAAGTATTTCTTTATAAAAAACCTCGGTACCTTCCTTAATCCCCATTTAGAATTTCATTCTCAAAGTAGTACCAAATGCTATATCTTTTAGAACAATCTTGTATAGTATCAAAGTGTACCAACCTATCAGAAAATCTTCCATAATTAAAACCTGAGTATGTAATTATAGCTTCAACGTTATTAGCAATGCTTTCTATTGTTACTACAATTATGTTATATGGATCCAAGTCTTACATTCTAGTAGTGTTACATCCTAGTAACAATGAAAAGAGAGATCAAGATCAGGGTCAGATTAATGCTATTTTAGCAAGCTTGACAGACAGCTGTCATGAACCAAATTTTAAAATATCATTTTATAATTACTTCAAGGAACATCCTATCATCTAAGAACCAAATTTAAGCTAGTCATCCAAGAATTGAGCCAATCATCCAAGAATCCGAAGCCAAATATTAATGCAGTATTTAGCAACAGGCTGAAGGTTAGTTTTTTTGCAGATAAACAGACTCCATCATATCACAATCATCATAATATGTTCAGGTATTAAAAGCATCAAAACCTGGTTAGTAACCATATGTCAATCAGAATCATAGGATATGCCAAATCTTAGGTAGAAAAGCATAAAAAACCAAAACATGTATGTATATATACGATATACATATATTTTAGGGCAACACCACCACCAAGAACTAGATGTAGTGGAATATGTATATATGAACATGGTTAAAAAAGGACCATATCTAAGCCAAACATCCAAGCAATTTGAAGGTCATATTTTTTGTTTAGTCAAAGCAAATAGTCTCCTCCATATCACAATACCATATCAGGTAGTAAAGCACCAAAAAACCAGATCGGTACCTATATGTTTAAGTACCAAAACCAGATCGATAACTAATCCAAAATATGTATAAGGTTTTCATATATTTTATGGCAGCACCACCACCAAGAACTAGCTGTAGTGGAATATGTATATGTATTAATATGGTTAACAAAAACCAGATCTAAGCCAGTCATCCAAGCAATAGGCTGTAGGTCAGATTTGACCTGAGGATTTTTGTGACCAGAATACAAAACCAGTGTCCGGTATTTCACCCATCTCAGTAGAAAGATTAAGCCAGATAACAAAAGATAATCATGGTATTATCTGTGAGATGTATGTATGTATTTCCAGTAAAACCACAACTCCTCAGAACTAGATTACCAAGTGAACAAGAGCAGGAGAAAAATATCAGAGTTTATCTATTAAGAGGCAAATCACCCTCGGGGGGTGCACTATGTAATCATGTTAATGTATAACGTGAGTTCAAAAGGAGGGGTTTTAAGATGCAAAATTTTTAGGCAATTTAACAGAGATACATTAAAATAAGGGGTTTTCATATCAAATTTCAATTCCTAAAATAAGGGGTCATTTTATTTATTCAAACATGTTTAAAGAGGGGTTTTTTTAATACCCCATGAACGCATGTTATAACGGGTGTACTGAATGATGAACCCTCCGAGAAATCACCCCAGAGGTAAGAAAGTTTTCCAAACATTCAAACCTAGTAACCACCCATATTTCCAAAAGGCAATAAATCACTTTCTTATGGTTTTGTAAATCAAAACTTGTAGCTAAAATCATTTTTCAAAAAAATCCCCATCCAATCTTCCAATACAGAGCAAGAGATTATCTAAAACTGAGATTTTGAGTAAAATATAGAACCTATGAGTAGAAATAATCCCAAAACAATCTCCAAAGTGGTAGGAGAAATCCAAGCATAGTTCCAATGCCTTCATATTCTCTCTTTCCCCCTTTTTTAACCAGTACAACCAAGTGGACCATATCAAGTCATTTTTAATGTAGCAAGGGACAGTATATAAAAAACCTAATGCCCAAAACCAAAATCATAACTGATTTTCCTATATGCTAAAAGGAAAAATAAAGATAAAAACCCAAGTCTAAGTGAAGGGAGAAGAGCCCCTCACCTTAATATAGGGGCAGTGGAAGGGTATGTGTCAGCAAAGAAGTATGTCAGCATTAGTCACCCAAAAATATGCCAGGTATGGCCACACCATGCAAGCTCTCCACTGCGCGCAATCCCATCGGGATCATGAGAGGACCCTAAAGAGGAGGAGTAATTATGAAAAATATGGCTACATGCCTCGCCAAGCCACCAACATCATCAAAAAGGGAACCACCACTCGTGGAACCTGTTAAGTGAAAGGAGGGAAGGGGATTTGTGGCGACAGGGAAAGCCTCGCATCCAGGAGGAGCCATAAAGGGAAGGGGGGGTTTTTTAAACTCTTTATCTTTTAAGGTTAGCACCTCAAGGGATTGCTCCCACTAATTTCTTTTCTAAGGGTTAAATCCACAAGGGATTGCTCCCAGTGAGTTAAATCCACAAGGGATTGCTCCCACTGAGTTAGGCTTTTAGTGGTACTCATTCAGCCATGCTAACCAAGATAGCATAGTAGGCCAGCAACAAGGAATTCAAATATCAATTCAATGATTTCATACTCAAGGTGGAGAACCTTATGCTAAGAGTAGGCTACTTTGTAATCGTGCAACAATAGTGTCAAAGGCTTGGTCAACTACAAGAAGTGTGTTGGGTAGAGTATTAGCTACATACATGGTTAGGGTAGCAATACCAATAGTTTGAGTTAGTGTAACTAGAAATGGCTATCAAAGTCAGATGCAGTGAGTGTGTGTGTGTGTTGTGTGTGTGTGAAACCATCCCTAATCAAGAATAAGATATTTACCTTGTGCAACTTAGCATGAGAAGGCATTGGGCTAGTTGTCTTGCCTAGATTGTGTAAAACCCTCAAGCACTAGGTTGTGTGCTCAAGCTATAAGTGACAATGTTAACAAAGAGGACTATACTCCACTTGGAGTTTTAAGGCTTTGTTAGCCAATAGAGTAGTTCTTTTATGGGTAAAATATTCCTAAAATCGTAAGAATAGAATAATCACACAAGGGTAAATAATTTTGGATTAACCTACAACCTAAAACCAGCAGATTCAAAGACTACAATAGATATGAGTAGGAATCCGATCCATAGACAAGGAAAGACCACCTAACACCTGTCAACCTAACAAGGAATTATAGACAATGGGTCCATCAAAGCCTATAGACAAAAATCTTCAAAGCTAGTGTCCTAGTTTCCTAGATTTTTAGGAGAACCTTGTGTTTAGGACGTGTGTGTTGCTATTTTAGACTTATACTTATACAAAAAAGAACATAGCATCTCAAAAGGCATCTCTCTTTAAACAAAGGACAATGATTAGCACAAAAACAACTCAGTCTTTGATTCATTTTTGTAAATCATAGTGAGATTGAGGTATTATTCTAGTGTTTTGTATATAAGATAGTCAAGAACAACTTATTTTGAAGTGAAAGAGGCTAGGTTCGACAGTGATGGACAGCAGCAAAGCCAAAAAGATCCTAACTAAAGATAGAGCCCTCTCTTGTATCCATATAAACAAGACAATAGATTTCTTAGCCTTGAATACGTATTGCACGTGTCACCAAACCTATCAATTGTTATCCATGTCCTACTTACAACATTTTTAACTTATACCTACCATCCATGTATTGTTAAATACCAGCCAGTATCCATTCTCAGATTAGTAAGCCACACATGAAATTGACATGTGTGTGTGTGTGTGTGTGTGTGTGTGTGTGTGTGTGTGTGTGTGTGTGTGTGTGTGTGTGTGTGTGTGTGTGTGTGTGTGTGTGTGTGAACTTGTGTGTGTTTTGTTGCCCTAACGAGGCACCATACTCAATTAGTTTGCAGTAGGCCCATTAAGTATCGGCCTTCAACCTCATCAAGTTGATGAGAATAGAATCGTCAAGTCTGAAGCCAAAGGACTGTATCATATCAAAAAATCCATGAGTCTCATTGGAGCTATAATTGACAATGTTAACATAGAGGATTATAATCCAGTTTTAAGGCTTTGTTATCCAATTAAGAATAGTATGTATGCCATTCATAGTCAATTGTAGAAGCTTTCCATGCTTTAACCCATTTCTATGGATGGTCCTCAAACGAACCATCCATCCAAGAGTAGTTCATTTATGAGTAAAATATTCCTGAAATCATAAGAATCCAAATAATTACACAAGGGTAATTAATTTTGGAATAACCTGTAACCTAAAATCAACAGAGTCAAAGACTACAATAGTGTGAGTAGGAATTTGATATATAGACAAGGAAATCACCTAACACCTCCTACCAAGGAATTATAGACATTGGGTCCATCAAAGCCTATAGACAACAATCTTCAAAGACAGTATCCTGGGGTTCCAAATTTTCTAGGATAACCTTGTGTTTAGGACGTGTGTCTTGTTGTTTTAGACTTATACTCATACACAAAAGAACATAACAGTTCAAAAGACATCTGGATTTTAAAAAAGGAAAATGATTAGCACATAAACAACTCAGTCTTTGATTCATTTTTGTACATCGTAGTGAGAATGAGGTATCAATCTAGTGTTTTGTATATAAGATCGTCAAGAACAACTTATTCTAAAGTGAAAGAGGCTAGGTTCGACAATGATGACAGCAGCAAAGCCAAAAATGTCATAAGTAAAGATAGAGTCCTTACCTGCATCCATAAAAATAGGACAACATATTTTATAGCCTTGAATACGTATCGCAGGTATCAACAAACATATCAATTGTTATTCATGTCCTACTTAAAACCTTTTTAGCTTATACCTACCATCCATGTTAAATATCAATCAGTATCCATTCTCAAAACAGTAAGCCACACATGAAAGTGACATGTGTGTGTTTGTGTGTGTGTGTGTGTGTGTGTGTGTGTGTGTGTGTGTGTGTGTGTGTGTGTGTGTGTGTGTGTGTGTGTGTGTGTGTGTGTGTGTGTGTGTGTGTGTGTGTGTGTGTGTGTGTGTGTGTGTGTGTGTGTGTGTGACCATCCCTAATCAAGAATAAGATATTGACTTTGAGCCCCTTAGCACATGAAGGCATTGGGGTAGTTGGCTTGCCTAGATTGTGTAAAACCCTCATGTGCTTGAACAAGGGATTTAACTCTACTACCTAATCTATTGGGTCCAAAAGATCTAGCTTATTGGCTCAAGCGTGTGATCAAGGAACCCGTACAAAATTGAGCCTAGGATTCAATTCTACTACCTACTCTATTGGGTCCAAAGAGCTAGCTCACGTGGGATTTTGGCCCTTTATCTATGTGTAATTAATTCTCTTAGATTTGGTTTATTATATCAGTCAACTCCATCAGAGCCCATTCCCATGGGACGTTATACCTTTGACAAGATCACTTGGTATTGTTTAGCACCTAACCTAGCTATCATGGCTGCACAAAGAAGATACACAGAGGAAGAAAGGGAGCAACTAGCCATGTATATACCTCCTTGCTCCCTTACCTTCTCACTAGGTAAGAGGCCATTAAGAAAGGGAGCAACTAGCCTTACACCTCCTAATGGCCTCTTACCTAGTGAGAAGGTAAGGAGGTGCTTTTTGGTCCAAATTCAAAAATACACTAAAAGTTTGAAATCTTTTTAAAAAAATCAAAACTCATATTTTCCCTCCTTAAAAGTCCCCCCAAACCTATTTTATGGTCAAAAAACATTTTTTGACCTTTAAAAGTAAAAACGTGCACCTTAAAACCCAAAAAATAAACAATTTCAAAAAAATTCAAACCATCACTTGCCACCCTCCAAATTCTACCCAAACCTATTCTATAGCTAAAAAGTGATTTCTCTCTCTACAAACCTTTTTCCAAGCTCTCCATTGCTACAACAACCACATGCACCCTATAGTCACACATTCTCTCTCTACTAGCTTTCTTCCACCTCCATTGTAGCACCAAGCAAGCTCCTCCCCCTTCTCTTCCCCTGTCCACCACATAGTTTCTAGCTCCTCCCACTTCTCTCACCTCCATTGCAACATGAAACAAGATCTTCTTCCTCCTCCCCCTCCTACTTTCATTCACTCACACTACATGCAGACCTCCACTCTTGAAGGCAGCAAAAGGATGGGCTCAAAGGACCTGTACACCACATAAACATGAGGTGTAAGTGCTGAGTGGGTGTTGCAAGGGTTCATCTGCAACACATTAGGAGAAATATGAACCTTGCATGGGCCTTGTAAGGAATCCTAATTTTTAGGGATTAAGGATAATGTTGTGTGGGGTTTAGGGGGCAAGGGCATTGAAGAAGATAGTTTTTGTTAAGTATGGAGCCTGATTTACCCTTGTAATTTTCTGTGGTAAAAGCGCACATTTGTAAGGCCCCCATTATGAGGAGAAGCCATCGTGCGTGAAGGAAAATCACTCACTGGAAACCAAAATTTTCACGGACAAGAATCAGGGGCAACTTTAGAGGCCTCGGGGACGGAGGCCCCCGAGACTTTTTTTTCGCTGGAATATTCCTTTTCTCCGGAATATTATGGCCACACGGTGGCCAAAAAGTGGTCGGAAAACAACCGGTCGGTTGGCCAGTGGCCGGTAGTCAATGGCCAATGGCCGGTGGTCGGAAGTCAATGGCCAGTGGCCGGTGGTCGGAAGTCAATGGCCGGTGGTCGGTGGCCGAATTCAAAAGCGGACTTGTCTTCTCAAGGGCGGCCACACATGGGCGGATTGGAGGGTCCGATTTGGACTTATTCGCACAAGGGTGGCTACACATGGCTGTCTCTCATAAGAGAGGGCAACCCTTTTGGCCTATAAAAGGAGGCCATTTCTACACACATTTCATAGTGTGAAGTTGATGCAACAAGGTGAGTGTGAGGTGGTGAGAGTGAAGCAAGGCGGGAGCTCCATTAAGGGTTTAATCCCTTTGTAAACTACTTCTTCTTTTGAAGTGCTAAAGCCATTGAGTGGCTGCTTTCCCGTGGACGTAGCCCACATTGGATGAACCACGTATATCGTGTGTACTCTCTCTCTCTCTCTCTCTCTCTACTCTATAATCTCTTGTGTGTGAAATCTATCTCTCTCCATTAAGTAATCTACTCAAAAATCTATTTAGCTACTCCTTATGCATATGTGGATGCACGAATGTCAAGCTCTTCACCTCAAGACGATGGCATTACAAGAGAGTGTTGCCTCTTCGGAGAGGGTAGTTAAAACTCTTGAACAACAAATGCAAGAAAAGGAGTCCCACATCCAGAAGCTTACCAACACTATCACACACTTGAAAGAAACACCCCTTGGTGCAAGGGAACGCAAACGCACGTATTCATCCATTGAAACTCTTGCACATTTGGGAGGAGCACGCAAACGACGAGTTACAGCCACAAGGTGATTTGGTCTTTACTTGCATGATGCATTCTTACTTCACACTATTTTCTAACATTTATGTTTATTGTTACTAGAAACTTCATCCAAGAGGCATGCGGTGGAACAAGCCAAGATGATCGAGTCAACCTTCTCACTAGTTGTCTCAATACCCAGGACGTGATTTCTATCTTACAATCACCTGGAGGTAAGCACATTAAGGATGCAGTCACCAAGGACCTTATGCGTAAATTAAGAAATGTGGTTAGGGATGATGACGTTCAACAAGCTTTTGATGAGGCTGGAATCAGCACCAAAGCCTATCAGGCTATTTTCCAACTCCTAAAGGATGCCCTCAAAGAACATGGCATTGTGGAAAACCTATTTCCCGTTCCTCACAAGGTCAAGCTCGCAAAGAAGGCCACAAATGAAGATGTGTTCTCCCGCATTGGGACATACCTACACATTGAGGACACAATGCCAACTTCCCTTTATGCTTCGTGCGTAACAAAGACAAGGGGAAAAGGTAAGAAACAATCCATAAGACCTTCGGAGAAGGGCTTTCCTTACACAATGTGGAACATGTTGGGGTATAAAGCCCAATGTGGTCGCCCAGGTAAGTGGGCGGACCGCCAGGTATGTACACATATTCTTTTGTAAAAACCTGATAAGAACTCACTATGCTCTACACATTACAGTAGAGCGAGTTCACCATATCGTCGTGCTCTTCTTCTCGCACTCTCTCTCGCGTCGTACTTTCGCTCGTACTCCTTCAACTGGTATCACAGCTCAGATCGAGGCTCGGGGCAGCACTGCAGGAGGCTAGAGTCACTAGCTCATATTGGAGTGAAATTCGACAGGCAAAGACACGGACCCAAATCTCGTGGGCGAGCCCAAAGGGCTCGGTATTGTCAGAATTTCATTCTGAGGTCATCTCGGCCACCGTTCGGCTTCGACAAAGGTCTACACAGGCCATTTTCGACTATGTGGTCTCGGCGGGTGCAGATCCGACTCTGCAAATTTGGGGTTTTCGGCCTACGACTGCAGGTGCTAAGGATATCGACACTCCCAGAGTGTTGATTTGTGGCTGTCTACACATCGAAGGACGGCTCACAGTTCTTGGAGGCGTGTCACATATGACACGGGCGCATCTACACACAGACTGTAGGCGACATCCACTAGTTCATCAGGTAGCTTGTGTTTGCTGCTTGATATTCCAAATTTCATCCTGACATTGCAGGTAATTCCACATGGGATGTATTGTCAGAGATGATGTATGTCTGTTGAGGGTTTGCTAGCTGTGAGTCACGCAGCAAACAACCGCCGCAGCGGTTACAGCATACAGTGGGAAATTTGTGGATGTATGACTTTGTGGGAAGTCTATGTACTGTCAGATTTACTGCAGCCTTTGTTGAGGGTCGAGTGAGGTTTTATTGAGCTGGGGGGTTCTCGAATGTTGAGATCCTTTCGGTGATACAGGTCTTGGAGCGATCCCTCGAGCACCCTTAGATAGGCAGCTAGGATGTATTGACTGTGAGTTAGACAGTTGGGATTGCATCTTTGCTTTACTGCCTTTTAGGCATTGTCGCAGTCTATGCTTATAGGACAGTGACAAGATAGTGAGAGACAGTACAGGTGCAGGATAGGTTTACCCGCAGCTTACAGTGTCAGAGAGACAGTGTTTTTTGAGCTGTTTTTTGGTCTGTTTTTGAGTACACCAAAGCCATTTTACAAAGGAGACTCTACCGAAATTTATGTAGAATCTGAAGCTTTCTTGGTTCATTTGACAGGTTGATATTGGTTCAAAGGTCAGTTTACAGGGGAAACTCTGCCGAATTTTTCCCAGGAAAGTAAACCACTGTGAAGCGTAGCTATGGCTGGATCACAGGACACTGCTCTTTACAATATCAAGAAGCTGGATGGAACCAATTTTCCATTGTGGAAGAAGCAGATTTGGCACGTGTTGGTACAAAAGAAGCAGATAAAACCTATAAAGCTCAAGGGGATAAAACCAGAAGATATGGACGAAGATGAATGGAGCGAAATGGATGAAATTGCACTTTCTACCATTATGCTGACTTTGGCAGAAAGCATTTACTTCAATGTAGCAGACGAGATGTCGGCTTATCAAGCATGGTTAAAGCTGAGTGATCTTTATGAGAAGCAGAGTGCAGCTTCACAGGTATACTGGCTTAAGAAGCTTGTTGACTTGAAGATGAAAGAAGGGACACCTATGTCCAATCATCTGAATGAATTCAACACAATCTACAGTCAGTTGTCAGCTCAAGGTGTCAAGTTTGATGAACCTGTTAGAGCTATGTTCTTGTTGATCACATTGCCGGAAAGTTGGGACACTTTTCGCACAGCTTTGAGTAATTCTGCACCTCCAGATGGTTTGAACACAGCAGGTGTAGAAGGAATTCTGCTTACTGAAGAAACCAATAGAAAGACAATGGACAAAGGCAAAGGAACAGCCTTAGTTGTCAGGGGAAGGACCAAAGAAAAGTACAAAGGTGGAAAGAGGAATCAGTCTCGTAAGTCCCGCAGTGCTAAAGGCAAGAGTGACATAGAATGCTACCATTGTGGCAAGAAGGGTCACATGAAAAGAGACTGCAGAGAATGGAAAGCAGAAAAAGGCAAAGAGAAAGCTGAAGACCATGGTGAGAAGAACAAATCCTCAGTGAAGATTCAAGAAATAAATGTGACAAACACTGTTGCAGAAGATGACAGTCTAGTGTCAGGAGACATCTACTTCTTGAAGAATACAATGGACTCAACTCTTCTTGCAGCATCTGATGGAAATGCACTGAGTGACTGGAGTATAGACTCAGGGGCATCACTTCATGTGTCTCCAAACAAGGAGTGGTTTACCTCTTATGTGACCACTAAAGATCATGTTCGGCTAGGCAATGGGCAGACATGTGAGATATTAGGTGTTGGAGATGTTCAATTGAAGTTTCAGAATGGCTCTTCTTTCACGCTGAAGAATGTGAGACATGTTCCCGCAATTACAAAGAGCTTGATCAGTACAGGTTTACTTGATGATGCTGGCTACGTCACCACTTTTGGATAGAACATGTGGAAGATATCCAAGGGTTCTATGACAGTAGCACATGGAGTAAAGTCTGGAGGACTTTACATGATTTATGTATCAAATGTCTCTAAAAATGTAATCAATGTAACCGAGCAGTCGAACGTTTCTTTGTGGCATAGCCTGTTAGGACATATGTCCAAGAAGGGAATGGAAATCTTGTCTCGTTCTGGTTATTTGCCTGGCTTTTCATTTAATGATTTTGAATTCTGTGAACATTATATGTATGGTAAGCAAACACAGCAGCCACATAAGCATAGAAGCAGTAGAAGAGATACACAGTTGGCACTTGTTCATAGTGATTTGTGTGGACCTATGCCTAACCTATCTCTAGGGGGAGCTTCTTACTTTATGACATTTATAGATGATTACTCGAGGAAAGTATGGGTTTATTTTCTCAAGCACAAGGATGAAGCATTTAGTGTTTTCAAAACGTTTGTGACACTTGTGGAGAATCAGAGTGGCAAGAAGCCTAAATACTTACGCACTGACAATGGTGGAGAGTATGTTTCAAAGGCCTTTCACGACTTTTGTGAGTCAAAAGGTATAAAACGTGAACTTACTGCTCCTTACAATCCTCCTCAAAATGGTGCTGCTGAGAGGATGAATAGGACCATACAAGAGAAGGTCAGAAGTATTTTGTCTAATGCACAGCTGCCAAATGGGTTTTGGGCTGAAGCTGTATCAACAGTTGTTCATCTTGTAAATAGATCTCCTAGCAAGGTTTTGCAGAAGGATTCAGTGCCAGAGATGGTATGGTCAGGCAAAATGCCCTCATACAAGCATCTCAGAGTCTTTGGCTGTGAGGCGTATACTCACGTTCCAAAGGAATTTAGGAACAAACTTGAGCCAAAGAGTAGAAAGTGCATCTTTCTAGGCTATGGTAATTCTGGTGAGATGGGGTACAGACTTTGGGATCCCGAATCCAGAAAGGTTGTCCACAGCAATGATGTTCACTTTAATGAATCCAAATATCATTCTAAACCGGAGAGGGTTGAGGAGATTAGAAGAGTTGTCTTCCAAGAAGATGGACCTGCACGTGCAAGACAAAATGTCAGGGCTCAAGAGGAGCAAGGACAGGATAGATTGGAACCACAGGTTGTGGCTGAGCCTGAGCCACCTATTGTGCGTAGATCTGGACGTGTCACGTGACCTCCTGATAGGTTTGTTCCATCTATGAACTATGTCATGTTGACTGATTGCAATGAGCCTTCATGTTACAAGGAAGCAGTGCAAATAAGGACTCTGGGAATTGGCAATTGGCCATGCAGTCAGAGATGACAGCTCTACATAAAAACAAGACATGGAAGCTAGTTAAATTACCACGGGGCAAAAAGGCTCTACCTTGTAAATGGGTTTACAGGTATAAGATCACCGCTCATGATAGTCAGCCAAAGTACAAAGCAAGGCTTGTTGCCAAGGGCTTTAAGCAAGAACAAGGCATTGACTTTGATGAAGTCTTCTCTCCGGTGGTCAAGATGACTACATTGAGATGCTTTCTTGCATTGGTTGCCATATTAGATTTTGTGTTGCACCAAATGGATGTCAAGACAGCGTTCTTGCATGGTGATTTAGATGTGGAAATTTACATGCAGCAGCCAGAAGGGTTTGTTGAGAAAGGCAAGGAATATTGGGTATGCCAGTTGTTAAAGAGTCTTTATGGCTTAAAACAATCACCGAGGGCATGGTACCATAAATTCCACAAGTTTATGCTTTCTCAAGGCTACAAACGTAGTGAGTTCGATCACTGTCTATATACAAAGAAGGCTAAGGATGGCAGTTGGTTGATCCTTATTTTGTATGTGGATGACATGTTGATTGCTGGCAAGCACTTGGAAGAAATTTCAGCTTTGAAGTCAAAGATGGCAAAATCGTTTGACATGAAAGACATGGGTGAGGCAAGGCATATACTTGGTATGCGCATTGAGAGAGACAGATCCAAGAAGTTGATTTGGTTATTTCAATCAGAGTATATTGACAAGGTTTTGCAACGTTTCAATATGGAGAAGGGAAAGGCACTGAGTGTTCCATTGCCACCATATGTGAAACTTAGAAAACAAGATTGTCCTGTGTCTGAGGAAGAACAGGCTGAAATGGATAAGATTCCATATGCGTCTGCAGTGGGTAGTTTGATGTATGCAATGATTGCTACTCGCCCAGACATTGCATTTGCAGTGGGAGTAGTAAGTCGATACATGTCAAACCCAAGCAAGAAACATTGGGAGGCAGTGAAAGGAATATTGAGATACCTGAAAGCTACAAAGAGTATGCGTACCACATAATAGTAGGACAATTTGCACTTTTGTCAAACCCGACCACAAGCCATTTATCTGAGATTAGTTGAAAATAAAGAGCTAGTTGAGGGGTAAGCCAAGAGCTATCAGATGAAATCCATTTCCTAGGAAGTTGAGAAATTTTATGAAGGAAGCCTTCCTTCACTAATTCCTTTAAGTCCGATAGGACTGTCATCTCCAGTAGGAGAGCACTGAAAAGGTCAGTGAGGTAGCTAAGTAAAGCTGATAGAGCAAGGTAAGGGTTTTTTGGATAGTTGGGTATGTGATTGAGCCCTTTGGCTAGTACTCTTCGTATTGTGGTATTATCGATAATGCTAAGATCCTGGGTACAGACATGTTTACCAAATCCTTCAAAGTTCTTGCAAAATGAGGTGAATTGAAAGCAAGTACAGTAAGGGATTGTTTCTTGTCTAAGAAAGTCATTATTTAAAACCAATCCTTTTATAGGATGATGGTATTTCTATCCTATGAGAATGTTGTCAAGCAGTTTATGATTACCAAAAAATATGTCAAAGCACTCACAAAAAAGGTTTTTTGGTGAGATCCAATCGAGAAGGATATTGTGAAAGTATTGTTGTGTAAAACGAGATGCAAAGATCTGGAATGGTTATACACATGCGTCAAATCTCGTATATGAATGAAGTATGTAAGGCTTACATGATGGGCAACCAACAAAAGAGGTCATTTCCACGAGAGACTAATCATAGAGCATAGTCTCCTCTAGAGTTGTTACATGTGAATCTCAATGGTAAAATGTCTACTTCTACTTTGGGTGGATCCTTCTATTTTTTGTTGCTAGTCAAAGAATTTAGTAGAAATATGTGGGTGTATTTCATTCATGAGAAGTCTGAAGCTTTTGGAAAATTTTAAGTGTGGCACAAGCTTGTAGAAAATGAGATAGGAAAGAAAGTCAAGAAACTTACATACATAGATAGAGGAGGAGACTTTATCTCAAATGAATTCAACAACTACTTCAACAAGCATGGAATAAAGTGTCACCTTACTACTGCTTATACATCACAATAGAATGGAGTTGTGGAATGTCATAATTGGATTGTGGTAGAGATGGATGATACATGCTCAAATCCAAGGATAATCCAGTTTCCTTTTGGGCTGAAGTAATAAATACAGAAGTTTATATCCTCAAACCAAGCTACACAAAGGATTTGAAAGGTAAAACACCTTAAGAATCCCATTCTCATAAGAAAGCTTTGGTCTTGCATTTCAAAACTTCTGGCTGTTTCTGTTATGTACATGTTTTTGATTCCAAAAGAACAAATTTAGAAGCCAAAAGCAAGAAGTGTGTATTTCTAGGATATAGTGAAGATTCTAAATCATACAGACTCTATGATCCAAAGGCAAAGAAGATACTCAATAATCAGAATGTCATATTTGAAGATACTCACTAGTCGCAATGTTATATTTGAAGAAGAGCCACATTGGAGGGACAAAATAAGTTCGTCCACTTTCTCATCAAATGAAGAAAGAACCCAACTTGTGCCAAATCAAAGTAAAGTAAACATTGATGAGGAGAAGTTATCCTATGATGACAACTCAAATAAAACTAACCAACCTATTGTAGCATCATAGGAGAAGCAACTACCAAAGTGGGCTCAATATTGATGATCAAAATCCTCATGTTCACAATCCTCGTGAAAAGAGGATGGTTTGAAAAGGCCAAAGAGAATAAAGGAGCAAAAAAGACCCTATGAACACATCTTCAACATGTCTCTAATGACTAAAATTGTGGGCTTTGTAAAGGAGCCAACCTTCAACAAAGAGAAGATGGCTAATCCAAAGTGAAAAGTAGCAATGCCATCCGTGGAATAAAGTGTCACCTTACTACTGCTTACTGGTGACACCTCTAGTCAAAGTATGGAAGAATAACAAAAATGACAACAGAATGGATCAGCCACACCAAAGAATAATTTCATTGGCACCAATTGATTTACAAAAGTCAAACACAAGGATGATGGTTCAATGAAAAAGTACAAAGCAAGGTTAGTAGCACAAGCTTTTTCACAAATTCAAGGGTTTGATATGAGTGAAAGCGTTGCTCCCACAACTTGAATGACCACTATTTTCCTTGTACTTGCTCTTGCTACTATCTTTTGTTGGGTTTTTTTTCAAATGGATGTAGTATCCACCTTTTCTAATGGACTTTCAATAAGGAGGTTTATGTAGAGCAGCCACCAGCGTTTGAGTCGTCCCATTCAAAAGGGAAGGTTTTCAAGTTGAAAAAGGCTTTATATAACCTAAAGCAATCACAAAGAGTATGGTATGTTAGGATAGATAGGCTTTTTGAACCATTTGGCTTTAAAAGAAGTGCTTCTGATGCAAATTTGTATGTACTAAGAGTAAACCAAAATCAGGTCATTTGTAGATGACTTAATTATCATGTTAGGAGATCATGAAGAGCTTATTCAACAAACTCAAAAGAGTTTGAGCTTCAAGTTTGAAATGAAACACTTGGGACTTTTACATTATTGTTTGGGGATTGAGGTTTGGAAATCCACAAAGTGTATCATCCCGGGTATCATCTCTTAGCAAAAGTATGCAATTGAAATTTTGAAAGCATGTGGGATGATGGATTGTAAGCTTGTGAGCACACTAAATGGAGGTGAATGTGAAACTCTCCATGGAGGATTCTTCTCCCTTAGTTGACATCAAGAAGTATAGGACGCTTGTGGGAAGTTTTATTTGCATGTGTAGTACAAGACCAGACATTTGTTTTGTAGTTGTTGTTTTGAGCAAGTTTTCCAACTAGCCTAGGGAATCTCATTAGAAGGCGGCCATGCATGCTCTAAAAGTATATTAAAGATACTTTGGTCCATGGAATTTTCTATGGCATTGGCACAAATACCCTAAGTGGGTATTGTGACTCTGATTTGTAGGAGATTATGATTCTAGAAAGTTAGTTTTTGGATATTGTTTCTCACTTGGTTGTTTTGAGTTTTCTTGGATTAGCAAGAAGCTGTCAACCCTCTCTCTTTCTTCAACAAAATCAGAGTATAAAGCTTCTTGTTTTGCAAATTTTGAAGTAGTTTGGTTCATAAAGTTTCTCATAGACTTAGGTGTTCCCGTTGATTCAGCAACAACACTTCAATGTGACAACTAGAGTTGCATGGTGATTGCCAAGAACCATGTCTCCCATGAATGCGCAAATCATATTGAGGTTTGATATCATCATGTGCAAGAGCTTATTGAGGATGATATTATAGATCTAGACCATTATCCTATTGCTCTTTAAAAAAAAAAACTACTACGACACCTTCATCAACTTGGAGTTGACGTATGGCCAACATAAAGCATTTTTAGGTGCTCATTGAGGGTGGATGTTAGTATACCTACTATTCCAACCTTTCAGTTTTTTCTTCCATAATGTATGTTTCATAGTTTCTAAGACCCCCATATTATGAGTACGATGCAAGTTCGAGAGCTCAACTGTAGTGCTCTTGAGCAAAATGTTGAATATTCCCTGCAATACTAAGGCCATATGTATGTGCCAATAATACTATGGCCGGTGGCCACTGGTCCATGGTTGGTGGTCGATGGATGGTGGTTTGGGGCTGGTGGCCACAGAGGATGGGTTGGCATAGTCAATATCGCACATGACACACACACACTTATCTACCACCCACCCATAGCACTATATAAAGAGGCCATCTACATGAACCATGGTATCCATATGGAAGGATAATTATAACCTTGTATTCCTTCCTACTAGCTCTAGCTGTCTGTATCGCCATCTAAGCTCTACCTTGAGAGAAAATGGGTGGATGATGCCATCATCTTGTAATAGTGTTAATGTAATTTTGATTTTCCACTAATCTACTTTGCATTGTATCTCCCTCCACTCTCCTTGCTATAAGATCCTATTTTGTTCTACATTTCGTACATTGAAGTCCAAATTCAATTGTCTTGATTTCATAGTCTTTAACCTCGGTCATCTGATTCATTCACCCAAGACCCTTTGAGGTCCAAAGGAGGAACATCAAATGGACCTCACGAGAAACACTAGATTGAGATCTCAGTGCAACCTTTTTGTGTTCCTTAATTCTAAACTTCAGTGAATCTTCATTGCTAGACCACCAAGATATTCCTTCTTAATATATTGAACATTTACCAAACAAAATATGGCAAGACTCGATTAGCTTTCAAAAAGTCATCTATCAAATGTTCCATCATGTTCACATTTGTCTATAGAGGGAAAACAATTTTTCCCACAATAATTCTCCATCATGTTCATTGATTTCTCATTGATTTGGCTATTGAGGGAAAACTCTTTTTTCCACAATTTTGTTTTCTTATAAGGTTCATTTAAATTTTTTACAATTGTAGTGAATAGTCAAATCGTGCGCTATCAAATTCTACTTCACTTTAGCATATCACAATTGAGGATAGTCAAATAGTAGGTGATAATCTGTGGTTTCATTCTCAAGTTCCAACACAACCAAGGACATATGCATCCCCACCCTAGAAAAATTCAAGATGGCAGAGGTCAAAATTGCTTGAGGTTGTACAAAACACTAATCAACCATGCAGAATAAGAATGAAGCTTTGACATCTTGTTACCTGCAATTGGTACAAGAGGATCCTATGTTGATTTCACTATGTTAATCTCTATACTATAAGTTTTTTTGAAATTTTTCTTGAGTTCTTGCACAAGCCACAACAACTTTCTCAAAGGAAAGTTTCAAGAAGCATGTCCTGAGCATCACTTATGAGTTTTAGTTTATCACCCACTATTTTTCATTCTAATAGCTTCACCTTGCTTGATTCCTTAGCAACATCAAGTTTCTTAAATTAGACTTTCTTGGACTTATCCACGAAAGCAAAGTTCTCTTGCATGGGATGCATGGATAAGGCTTGTGCTAGAATTGGTTTCATTAGGACCACATCACAAAAGATGTGTTGCTCATTATGTGCCCAATGTACTCCTTTATGGATCACTTCAATTCTTGTCTCCAATGTCAATGCGACAATTTTCTTATTCATAAGATTACTATTTTACATAGATCGAGTCATTGCATGAATTGTAGGAGTTGATGTGTCCATACCATTAGATTCGTCTTTCAAATCAATTAAAACCATATTTTTAATGTGCATCTTTTCATTTTTTCTTCTCATGTATCTTACTGTGTAGCTTCACGGCACCTAGGATGCTAAGGCCCCTCCTCCATTCCACACCCAAAAAAAAAAAAAAGGTGTGGATAACAAAGCAGTCACCCATGCTAGTGCAAAAAAAAAGGAACATTGTTGATGAGATTGATTTCGTTGCTAGTCACCAAAATTTTCAGGCCTAAATGACAATTAAAACAAAATAACTTGAAGAAATGGTTGGTGAGGCAATTGTCAAAGAGACTTATTATTGTGGTAATATCACACCATATTTAATTCAATGCATACACTTGTGTTGGATGACCCACGTTGCAATATATTGTACACTAAAATTTGGAATATGGAGTGCTAGACAAGATGGACTTTGTGATTGTGGTGGTTCCCTTGCCTTTCTTTGAGGACTTATTGGGTTTATTGGATTTTGTAAGCGTGTCTTCATCCTCATCCTAATCAGAGTTTTCATCTACATCACTTTTTTGAATTCCTTTTTAGATTTCTATTTCTCCTTGTCAGTATCCAAAGGAGGCTATGTGATCAAAGCACTATTAGTCCCATTTGTCTAACATTATGTTTTTTAGATCAATAGTGGCTACTAAAGTTTTGCAACATTTCCTTAACCCATGGAAAAATTAAGAATTCAAAAGTCATTTGCAAGGCAAAGCTCCTCCAAAATATTTGGGTGGTTTCTTTTGTACAAAAGTGCTTCAAGAAAGCTTTCTTCAATATATAATAAGTAGAGAAATGATCTATTGAGTATTCAACCAACCAATTGGTGGCTTTATTGTACAAGATAGATTCAAAAATCACATCCTAATGAACAAGTGAAGGATCTTTGACTAGAAGAGCATAGCACTTCTCAAATGAGTTCACATGTCCATCTGGGTTGTCCAAATTCCCATAAAATGTTTGTATTTGAATCCCTAGCCTATCATTGGCATGTTGAAGGGAGGTCGTTGTCCTAATAAGGTGGCACTTGGTGCACCAGAACGTGTAAGGCTGAAAAAATTATAGTAAAATTAGTGGAATCTTTACCATCATCATGTAGTGCACCAAGGACATGTAGTGCACCAAAGACTTTCGCAACTAGCTCACTCTCAAAAACCGCATCCAACACTACTACTTGTTGCAAGCCCTACAACCAGAATTGTCATACACAACATGCAAGAGGTGGAGAAGAGGTTGGGGAGACCGGACCATGAAAGTAGGTTTGATTGGCAACACTGCACAATTTCCATGGACTAGTCAACTTCCTCCATGGGCACAAGAACGTTTCACTGCATGGTCACTAGTGTTAACTCATGTATGATATACACAGACTACATATCAAAATAATTTAAAGTACAAAGTCCATAAATAGAAACATAGATGAAGAGAACAAAACACAAGAGCACAAGATTTTGTAGCAACCATTCATCATCACACATCAAGGTGTGCATATCAATTGTACAGGAAAGAAAGGAATAGTGACACCCTATGCGACTCTTAACATCTCACAACTGCCCACAATACACAAATCCATAGTGGAATAACATCTTTATTTTGGCATCTACTTACTGCATTTTGCTAATTTGTCAAAGGTTCTTGTTGAATTTCCACCAAGACCACATCTTTGAGAGAAAGGTTTTTGTCATCTCACCAAAGTTGACAATCAAGTCCCACCTTCTGACCATCTAGTGACACTTAATCCATGTTGCATGAGAAGTACTAGCCTAATCTGCCATGCAAGCTGTGATGCATTCTGGTTGAATTAGGCCACATGGTAGTCAAGATTCTCTTCAGGTTTTCCCTTAAAATTGGTTGCCTTAATTGTCGAGTTTAACAATGGATTTTGATTGATCCGTGTGATGTCTTCTCCCATTCTTTTGTTTGAAAGGATCAAATTGCAATCTTCTTTGAGCCTTTACTATGAAAAAAATGATCAATGTTGTTTCACGGGAAACCTAACTTACCACATTCTTTATTGGGTTTGAATTTTCAATAGCTTTGCATCCTGGTGTTGCTTCAATAAGTGCTCTCCTTGCTTAAAGATTTAATTCAAATATCCCTCTTGAAATGTCATAGGGGAATGGATTAAGTTCCGTTGTGTCAAGTCTTCCTAATTATGTGAATATGCACTAGTACTTCCACTACAAATTAACTTCTTAGCCTTGTAAAATAGATTGTTTATTGTTTTCATCTTTCATTCCTTTTGGACATGCATCACTACTCAAAATGAAATGGATTGTTCATTGTTTCCTCCCTTCATTCCTTTTGGACATACATCAACGTACTCAAAATGAAACATAAACACTCTTCATCCCATAAATATGGCACTCTTTACCCCTGAGTATGGATTGGAACCCACATCAATATGTATCTTGGCTCAACGGCTAGATTCATATGGACATAATTATAGACCATTATAAAAAATTCAAGAACATATCCACTTATTGTGAAGCAAAACTACAAACAACAATCCTACCTCATGCTAAAACTAGGCACAAATTGGGAAAAGATGGTGCTTCTTCCCTAAGATTCAAATTTTTCTTTAAATTTGGATTGCAAAAGATCAATGATTCTTATACATTTCTACATTACAAAGCACCTCTTCATGTTCTTTGAGGTGACGCATGGGTGTCATGGCTTTGTGATTCTCTAAACCTGGTTGAATAAGTTGTAAATACAAAGGTTTCTATAGTTATGTTTGTAACGAGGATAGGATTGAATAGAACAAGAGGATTTATTGGTGGGATTCTAACCCTCCCTGGGCGTTTGATATGTTGGTTGTGTTCACTCAAGTTTGATGAGATCATCTTCATATGAAAGGTTTTGTTCGTAGCCTTGATGCCATGTACCATGATTTTAAAATATGAAAGGTTTTTTTCATAGCCTTAATGCCGTGTACCATGATTTAAAGATGCCTTGTTCTTTGATAATGAATCCCTTAATTTGGAAGACATGAATCTGGGTAATGATGATGAGTAAGAAATAGTTAAGGTCTTCAATGAACTAGGTAAGGAGTTTAAAAAAGGATTCAGTTGAAGTTTTTCTTGATGGAACATAAGATGTATTTACATGGAGATACATAGACATGAAAGAAGTGGACTCTATATTTTGGCAGCATGGAATGAATTTCAAGAATGATGCAGTATGAGTTATTCACTAGAGATACAGGATGACTCCAAACCATGAAAAGTAGAAGATAGAAGAATTGGACAAACTTTTAGCAATGGGTTTCATTTTCCTTGTGGATAAAGTAAAAGGTTATCTCCCATCACCACTTCCTTATTGTAATATCATGCTGGATGTAGTAGCAAGACATGAGATATATAGTTTTCTTGATGGTTTTAGTGGTTACATTCAAATAAGGACAGCACCTATGGACAATGATAAAATAGCTTTTATTCTTAAAAAGTTAAATGGGGAGTGTTTGCATCTATGTGATAATGCACCTCAAAATTTTTATATGTGGGTACAACTTTTTCCCCCATACTTGACAACAATACGAAAGTCTTCCTAGATGTTATCATTGACAGGGAAGAAGTGTGAGCCTTGCAACATTTGAGGTATGTTTTCAAAAAGGCAAGGAAGGCATTGTATCCTTGAAGGCTACTAATTCTCCATTTGCGGTAAAAAGAGGAGTTCTTTGGGGACACATCATTTTGGAAAAGGGTATGTCCATAGCTCCGAGACAGGTGGAAGTGAGTCTAAAGGCACCTACACCAAAGCCTGTGAAGTATTGTCAGATTGACATGACTTTTGTGTTATGGCTACCATAGCTTACTCTACAAACACATGCTGAACACTAAGATTTGTGGCCTACAAATGTTGGGTGAAGCTACGTAATTGGGTAAACACGTCTAAATGATAAGTTTATGCAAGCCTTTCATGAGTTTGTGGATTGAACAATAGTCCCAATCATCAAAGACAAAAAGTGGATCTTTTTAGTTTGTCCTCATGAAGTTTTGTTGCCATTAACATAGGACCATCATCCATGTACAATCCTTTGATTGTCGAAGCAGTCAACTTTCAAATGTAAACTTAAAAATGAGCATATGTTAAAAGTGAAGTCATGATAATCAAAATTAATATAATTTCTAAGATCTTTTTCTACCCAGAGGGCAAAGGCCATAGCACGGTTTAGGCATTTTGCCTTGACTATAACTCCATACAAAACTCTACTATTGGTAGATAAATTGAGCTATGATGGATATGATTACACCATCTCAGACATTGTCAGCAAGACCACTCATTGCCACTCTGTATGTGGTCACAGGGAATGGCAGTTCTTGCCCGTTTTAGTTCCACGTACCCCGTTCACATTTTGCTTTCCATGTGACTATGGCATCATGTTAGTTTAACAAGAGCTTTAATGTATTTCCAAATTGTACCAACCAGCATACACAGTAGAGGAATACTATACACCTTGCTCAGCTTTCTGCATTTGAAGCATCGAAACAAGACTCTAGTCTTTCATGCTGTAGACCACAACCCTGTATTTGCCCACATCCAACATCACAAAGTTAGCCAATGCTCACTCAAAGAGTCTATACACAAGTAGAGTGAAGTACCTTCTGGGAAAAAAACAAGAAGTTGAGGATGTGATGTGTAATAGACACCCTTCCTGTTAACCCATTGTCCTGTTGACACGGAAGCTGCTCTCACAAATCCTGCACCCTCTCCTATGCTCATGAGATCCCTGTAAACATGAAATTTTCTTAGTATCTCTGCATGAAGCAATCCCAACATTAAGGCCATCATCTCACATTGTGTGCAAACAAGCTTCCTCTCAATGCTAGTCAACACTGTCTTCCCTGAATGAACTACCTCTAGTTTTGTAGTCTGGCCCAAGTAGCTCAAGAGGAAGGGAAAGCTCCTGCTCAAATGACCTGGTTTCTTCTTTTCTCAGAACGTCCATGACTCTGTCAATCTCAATCGTACTCTTTCCTACAATTTCATCTGAGTGCACACCCTCTTGCATCTTCTCAAGATTTACCACCAAAAATGTCGCACATTAGAGCCATAACAGATGGCTGATTCATATTCTTTCTCACAGCCAGTTCATAAGCTTCCTTTGCTATCTCAATATTTCCCCACTTACGGCAAGCACTCAACATAGTCTTCCATGACACTAGATTAGGTGTAGAAGGCATCTTCTCTAGCATCAGCATTGCTGCATTGAGCTGACCAGAACGACAGAGAAGATCGAGCATGCAATTATGGTGGTTTATGGTAGGCATGATGCCATAATCATTCTTCATCAGTTCAAAATAAAGCCAACCCTCCTCAACCATGCCTGCATGACTGCACACAGAGAGGACGATGAGAAAAGTTGTATCATTTGGGCTCACACCCTGAAATCTCATCTCCTCAAACAACTCAAATACCATCTCACATTCACCTCGCCGTGCATGTCCGGCAATAAGGGCAGTCCAAGAGACCACACCTTGGATGGACAACTTGTTGAAGACCTCCCATGCCTCCCTCAAGGAGCCACATTTCGCATACATGTCTATCAAAGTGTTGCCAATCAAAAGGTCCTCTTCAAATCCACCCATTATGACCTGACTATGCACATCCCGCCCATAGTCGATAGCTCCGGCATTGCTGAAGGCTTTCAGGCTGCAAATATGGGCAGCTGCATCTGGAGACACACCTTCCACATGCATTCTTTCTAAACAATTCCACACTTCCTCACCAAGCCCACATGCTGCATACCCAGCAATTAATGCTGTCCATGCAACTACGTCTCTCATCCGGAGCCCCAAAAGCACTCCTTGAGCTTCTGAAAGTAAACCGAGTTTCGCGTACATATCTACTAAAAGATTTCCCACTAAGCCTCCATTCTCGTAGCCTAAAGTCACAATCCAGTTGTGCATTTCCTTACCTTTCTCAACATTATTCAACCTTTCACAAGCCTTTAGCAGGTGTAAGAGAGTTTGTCGGCTGGGTTGCACATGATGATCTTGCATGTCCTCGTACAGGTGAAGGGCTTGCTCGAAATCCCCACATTCACAATATCCATGAATGAGGGGTGACCAAGCAATTTCATTCTTCTGGTTTAAACCGTCGAAAACCTGCTGAGCATCATGTAAACCACCACAATCCACAAGCATTAACACCAAATAATTGCCTAACTTTGTATGGCATATAAGGTCCTTCTTGCAGATATATGTATGTGCTCGTCTTCCATAAACTAGGGACCTCTCAATTCTGCATTTCTCCAGTATGGTAATAAGGCTGCCCTCGGATGGTGGCTCGACCAGCTGTTCTAGGAGAAAAACTGCATGCTCTGCACTTAACATTTCCCAATCAATTTTTCCCTTCGCCTTTGGTCTATTCACATCCAATTCGACAACAAAAGAATCATGATTACTCTTCTTGATCTCCATCTTTTTTGGTTCCATTGAAGGACTGCAAGCCAAAATGTGTGGGCTATACACCTCTGGGTTAATCTCATCTCTTGTCTTCATTTTTTGTTCATTTGCAAATCTCAAGGCAACCCATTCAGGATTGTCAGAATCATCTAACCTTAGCATCTTCTTACTAACTTTGTGCTTGAAATCTGGAGCCCTTGGGTTTTTCTATCAAGCCAATGCAATATATAGTTACAGTAAAGCCAACAAAAAGGATTAGGCTTGACAAGGGCCACTTACTTTGGTCATCCTATTGTCCCACCACATGGTCGGATCCGTGAAGTAGTCCTCCCACATGCTCCACTTCAACTGTAGGCAGCCTGCATGCGAAAGTAGCAATTGCTAATAATGGTGCACATAGCAAAGACACATACATTCGTTATGAAGGATAATGGACGAAATATGAGACATTAGTATGCACGCATTCGGAAGCAACAAACCAGAATCATCCTGCGAATCTGCTTTACATTTCTCTTCGAGCATAAATTTGACCCAACCAGGGTTGTTTGGCCCGTCTATCCACAGAGCCTTTTGGGTCTTTTTGTGCTTGAAATCCGGAGCGTTTGGATTTGCCTGCAACAAAGAATTGCAGCATACAATTTGGTCATCTCTATTGGATGCATCAGCAAGCACCCACATTAACGTAGCACAGAAAAGAATGCAAGCCCTTGCCTTTCTCTTCCTTTTATCCCACCATTGAGAAGGGTCTGCAAAAAATTCTCGCCACAGAAGCTCCACATTAGACATGTCTATTCCATGCAAAGCACGGAAAACTGAGAGCTCGTGAAGTTCTCTCTCCTCCTTCTTCTTCTTGTGTCTCTCTCTCTCTCGTTTCAACACTAATGGATCTTTGAGGTCTCTTGGGATTGTTCCTACGACGTTAGAACTTTTAGAAACCTCAACCCCTCTCTCTCTCTCTCTCTCTCTCTCTCTTAGCACGAGCACAACCAGAGCAGCCGGCCAGCCAAAGAGAATCCTGCATGCCTTTTTGGCCGGCAAATGGTTGGCTGGCCGCTGTAGCCCACACCCCACCTCCCTCGGCAACGTCTCCAGCCTCCTGCCATCCAATCAAAGCTCTGCAGCCCTCTTCAACTCGCTGGCCGAGCTGCTGCCAGAGAAGTTATGCTCAATATCGCTAGCCAGCAAGGGAAGATTCCCCAACATCAAATGTTGGCTGCCGAGCTGCCGTCCGGCACGTTGTGCTAGAGCTATCTCTCTCTCTCGTCTTGAGCTCAAGACTCGTTTAGATAGAGGGTGAATGCCTGAATAAGTGGCCCCATTTTTACCGGTTCGATGGAGGTTTTGGCAATTGCAAATTGAAATGGGTTCAAAATAATATCAAGGGGACCATTGATGTAGGCCATGTAGCAATCCAAAAGGACACACCTGGATAAATCCTCTATATAGGGGTCAACTCCGATCTCCGAGCGAGGTTTCCTGAGCGATCCTAGTTTCCGAGCAGGTCTTGGTAGTGGATACTTGGCGGACGAACTAAAACTGGGAAATATCCTTAGACACCAATATGGTTTTTGACTCTTCTTGTCTATACATTCACGGTACTGGAATGAGATTCAATGACCAAAATGTCTATTATGGGGATAAAATCTATAGTGTGAAGGTTTATGAGGCTCCCATGAACAGGCACCTAGTCACTGTAGAAGACCATATCTCACTCTTTGAGGATACACTATTTGCAAAATATCAAGGAGACAGAAACATGAGACAAGGCAAACCTATTCACTTACTAATATCACTCACAACTACAAAAGTACCATTCCTTCTAATTGATCTGCCAAGATCCATGAACATAATAGACAATGGGTTAAAAAACTACATACAATACATACATACGTATAGGCATACATACATATATACAAACTCCAATAACTACTATATATATATCTATCATAGTAATTCTACTTTATGAGCTGCTAGAACAATATTACAATAAATTTGTTTCCTTCACAGTGTCAAAACAAAAAGTAAAAACATTGTTGACAATATACTCCAAACTTCATAGCAAAATGTATGCTGTTTGATTTCATATTGCTATAGTTTCGATCCATTAGATAGTAGCGAAAGAGGCATCTTCGTACAAGATGTACAATATACACCAAAAAGTTTCTAATTGTTGCTTGGTCGTGATTTGCATCTCAAAAAGACCTAAGTGTAGTAAAAAAGACTCAGCTGACTTTAATGCTCACACACGTGATTGTCAAATTGTGACATTGCTGCGTCTGCCACTAAGAGTCTGAAATAATTCGACTTTTGTGAGAGCTTCCTGGTGAATGAACTCGTGAGATGATGAATCCAACCCCAATATTTGCAAATACACGTAGTACAAGTGTTTACATGGCATGTATGTCAAGCGTTTGCTTTCTCTTTCAGAAATCCCTCACACGTGCAACGAGGAAACTCGCTCAGAGTCACTGAGTAGTTGACACCTAATGCTCGCGAGCCTTCAGTACTTATGTAGAAAATATGAGACTCGTTGCATAAAACAATGGCCTCATGAACCAATTGCACAGACAAGGTTCTTCCTTTCTGAATGCTAACCTGGAACTCTTTAGTCAAATTTGTTCTCCACTTAACAAGCTTACCGTCTCTAAATTTTGGCCGAAAAGAACTAAGCGCTTGCAAAGAGCTCGATGTTGTATTTGATGTAGTTGATATGATTGCGCTTTTACCTAATTCAAGTGAAAATCCATTTTCCTCAAGGATTTGTATCTCTTGTGGTTGCAACAAAGTTCCCTCATCCACTGGCCACACTCCTGGAACAGGTCCAATCAAGCCAACAACATGGTCCTCATCAACCTCCCAAGAGTGTGTTGGGGATGAGTTACAAAACCAAATAAACCCACCCACAAGACCTCCAGGATACTTCCTTCGACCCCAAAAGCAAGGTGCAGGTACTCCATCTTTGCTATTATCAATCCCTGCATTAATGTATGCTCCGCATCTTCCACTTTGCCCTGGTAATCGTCCGAAACAAGTCATTTTTTTTCCTGGTTCAGTTCTTCTGATAGCCCACACTGTCTTTGGAATCCTCCTCTCCACATATTCTCCTTTTCTCTCACCTTCTGGTTTATTTTTGTAACTATGACCCTCAGTAACAGTTACAAATTCTGGCCTATGACTATCCTCTTCAAGGATCTCTCTTGGATCAACCTGCAGCGGTCGCTTTGCACGCACACTCCGTTTACCCATTGCAGAATGTTGCATCTCTGGAGACTGAATCCCCATTTCAACCATAGATGAATGAGCAAGGTCTGCTAGTTTTCTATTCAATGTCCGGCTTGCATTTTGACTACTGAATCTCTCTACCATATCTTGTATTCCAAGGCCTGTTCCAGCATGAATACCTTTCAAGTATGCATTACACTTCACACTTTGCAAAATAGCCATCGACATGTCAAATCATGTGGCCTCATAAAGGGATATCTGGCTTTTAAAACCAACTCCAGCACGCATACTTGCATGTTTAGCCTCTGCTAGATTAGTAGTGGGCACAAAAACACCTGACTCATCTTGACTCACAAACCAAGATCCCCATTGGAATGCTCTCACATCCCACCAAGCAAGCCAAGTTTCCAATGATGGTATCTCATCCTTGATTGCATGACCTACATGCCAAAATTTTCTAATTTCATTCTTGCAGTTGTCTGCAGCCACATTAATGTAGTCTCAAGTAGTGAGGACAATCAATATTGACGCACCGAAGGTGTCCAGGACAACGACTCAAGCGCACAACACCATCAAAACAATCTGAGCTGCATGTGACGTACTCCATCCAAGAGTGACCATCATACTTCTGTTCCATTCCATGCATTGTTGACTTCTCTTCACAAGGCGGGAGCTCAAATGCAATGTACCCATCGTAAACTTTGGGCAGTTCTTCAACTTTAACAATCTTTGTAGCACTTTGGGGCTACCCGCCCATCTATTCAATATCCTGTTCCCTTGACTCTCTAAGGGGGTGCAAATTATTAGGTTAGGGTTTGTTATGTTGTTTGATTGTGTTCAATAAAGGTTGGTGCCTCTTCCCACTGATGTGCCTTCTGGAGGTATTCCTTGTGTTTTCTAGTGTGTACAGGAACGCGTTGTCGTTGTTAGAATTTTGAACTTCATGGAATCTTTCTCTCGTTCACTATTTGAATTGAGCGCGATCATCACCATGAACATGTGTTTCTTGTTCATTAGCATTGCCTCTTGTTTTTTTTAGCATCCATGATTGTCTGCTTTAACTGTGATTGGTAGCATAATATTCAACACATTTTCTTAGTATTAAACATTAGATTCAATATAATTTTCTGTCATAATCCCTTGTCTAGGTTTAAGAATCAAGCAGTCTGACTAAGCTAGTTCGACCAAGATAGGTGTTAGAGATCTTCTCTTAATACCATGGGAAATGCCTTCCTAATTGTCAAAGGTTACTTTAGGTTCTTAATCCGATTTAGGTAGCATTGTGTGCAATGTACTGGTGCTTTCTAGTGGACTTAATCCCTATTGACCTTTAGTTTAACTATTATAAAGGGAGTTTACTATTGTCAATATGAATCCCCAAAGTTATAAAATTAAAAGGCAATGAAAAAAAAAACAAAAGTCCAAGAATGTAAAATCTTAATTTGGTATTTCACTCACATGTATTGCTTATGGTAAGTTAGAGCCCTAGAGGTTCCAAGTGAGGGCGCTTTTCCTTGAAAAGCAAAAAGCCCAAGGCATACACATTGTGCTATGCTATGCAAGAAGAGTGATGATAAGTGAGGAACTATCTCTTTCTCGTATGTTACTTCTTCTTCCTCATCCCTACCCTCATTCCCCAATAGCTCTCTCCACCTTCGAAGGTGTTTGAGGCCTTGGGACTGAGGCCGGAGATGGTTAATGCTTTTACAAGATTATGTTATGCTCGTGATGCATGAAGCTTTCCATCTTCATTGCATCACCTAGGTTACAAGGAACACAAAGATTGCATTGTACCAAGTCTCTCTTGATGGGAGAATCTATAATACAAAAGCCTATTGGAGGGGGAATCGGCTCCACATAAATCATTCCCTTCTTACTTGGGAGAGAGAGTTGACTACTCCATGTAATTTTACATAAAAATTGTAGCTAAACAGCTAAGTAGAATGCTCTAAGAGAAACTACATAGTATGTTGACAAATTGTAGCTAAAGGCTAAGTAGAATATTGTAAGAGAAACTACATAGTATGTTGTCCACTGCACAATTGGCCTAATGGACTTTGGGCTCAAACTAATGCTATTCCAATCCTTCTTACCAATAGATCACCAAATAGTTTCATATATGAGAAGATTTGAAAAGAGATATGGTCTAGAAAGCCACCTTTTCCGGGTTGGTCGATGATCATGTCTACCCACTTAGAGTAATTTGTGTAGTCTAAGACTATCTAAACACATGTTTTATGCAAATAATATAGCATAATTTTCTAGTCTATGTGGCACTGCTTTAGATCAACTAATTTGTGAGCACAAAAAATTAAACACGTAGCATGTAATGCAAAAATTGTTTGAGAGTGTGTGAGTAGGAATCAAATATATCTATCTTGCCACTTTTCCTATAGCAAAAGCCATTTTGCACATCAACCATGCACATGCCACTAAGCTAATTTGATTTAGCATTAATTTTTGTTCCATAATGTAATTTTCGTACATTAACATGAAAATGTATTATAATTCATAGACACATTTTTTGCATTTCATTGATGATCCCCCTGCCATCATGTCAGTTTTAAGATGGTCCCCATGCTATGGCTATTTGTGATGCCTAGTTAGAGGACTCATGTTTTGTATTTCAATTTCGTTCTTCGGATTGCTACTAGGCTGACTTTATCGATAATCTGTCTACTATGGTACCTCTTTCATGTTTGTCCTTTAGCCATTGTATCTCTTCTAGAATGATTAGCTTTCTATGGCCATTGATGATACCTATATAGAGGATTCATTGCATTGCTTTCAGGTTTGTCCTTTTGAATATGGAGCTTATTGCATTGATGGTCCCCCTGATATGGTACCTTTTCATGTTTATCATTTTGGATTGCTATTAGACATACTTCATCAATGATCCTAGCTACTATAGCCATCGTTACCCTTTAAGAATGGTTTCATATGTATAAATGTTTATGATATCTATCAGACCTATTGGTGGTGTCATAAATCTAATATCTAACCAACCCAAATGATTTTCTCATATTAAACTGATCATTTAATGTGGGATAATAAATGGGAACAAGGGTTAGAATATAGACATGTGCTTACATATCTATCTCAACACGGGGTCAATGGTAAAGGGGTCCAAATAAGAGATGGTATGTCAAAGATCAAGGCTAGACAATGGAGCTTAAAAGACCTTAGGGTTAGATTCATTAAAGACCTCCAAAGGTTAGTGTTAAAAGTCCTTTGACCTTAGGTAAGCTAGGGCTGAGCTTGAGGTGGGAACCCGACCCAAGCTTGAGGTGCTTGTCATGCTTGCTGACTAAGGTGCTTGAGGTGGGAACCCGGCCCAAGCTTGAGGTGCTTGTCGTGCTTGTTGACTAAGGAGCTTGAGGTGGGAACCCGGCCCAAGCTTGACGTGCTTGTCATGCTTGCTGACTAAGGTGCTTGTCGTGCTTGATGACTAAGATGCTTGAGGTGCTTTTTGTGCTTGCCGGCTAGGGAGCTTGAGGTGCTTGTGAAAACACTACCCAAACTTGAGGTGCTTTGTCATGCTTGTTGACTAAGGTGCTTGAGGGTAAGGTGTTCAAAAAGCACTACTCAAGAGGGGGCGAGCCCTAAAGCTAGGGGGATGAGAGAGAACACACACACACACACACACACACAAGGAAAGTCCAAGCTGCAAGAGGCAGCAAGGACACATGTCAAGCCCCTACCCCTGTTGCCCTCATGGTGTGCCTAAAGCCTATTGGTTGGCCTCCCAAGGGATCCAATGATATATTAGTTAATCTAAATAATTGTTTTTGTATTTATCAAGTCATCTCTCACAAAGGGGAAAGGGGAACACTTGCCCCAAGGCTACCCTTGTTGCTTGATAAGCCTCTTGCATGTGATTGGCTAGGCCTGGAAGGGTCCAATGAGCTTCAAGCATGAGCTACAACAGGGGGTTGACCAAAGCAAGAAGGGGGGTTTCTTGGGGGGTATACTCTCCCACACACTCACACACACTGGCATTGTGTGAAGTGCAAAGTGAAAGAGCTCCATCTCCTTCTCCAAACTAGTAGAGAAGTTGAGAGCCTACACCAACACTCTTGGCTATGGAATGCAAATCCAACCAAGAGCCATGCTTCAATGCTTAAGCTTTCTATCTTCTCCATCTTCATTACTATGTTATTATGTATGCTAGTAGGAAGAGTGATGATAAGTAAGGAACTACTTCTTTCTCCTATGGAATGTTCCTTCTTCCTCTTCCCTACCCTCATTCCCTACTAGCTCTCTCCACCTTTGAAGGTATTTGAGGCCTTGGGACTGAGGCTTGGGATAGTTAATGCTTTTTGCAAAGTTTATGTTATGCTTGTGATGCATGAAGCTTTCCATCTTCATTGCATCACTCAGATCACAAGGAACACAAATATTGTATTGTACCAAGGGTATCACCAATGGCCATAGCAAGCTGATCATTATGAAAGAATACAATGGCCAAAACCTTCCTATTAATTGAATGTCCTATTGAATTCAAGAGTTGTCAGATAGATCTTGGAGGTCTCTTAGGGTTGTTCCTATTATGTTAAAACTCTTCCTCCTCCTCCTCTCTCTCTCTCTCTCTCTCTCTCTTTCTCTCTCTCTCTCTCTCTCTCTCTCTCTCTCTCTCTCTCTCTCTCTCTCTCACACACACACACACACACACACACACACACACACACACACACACACACACACATACTATGGCTTCTATCACCCCTCCTTCCTAGTAACACATCTTGAGTTCAAAGACTTTGTTAGATTCTTTCAATATGTATCGCCAATAATATTCTTCTTTCATTGCCACTTCTAATGGAAATGGCCTATGAACTTTGAGAATAGCGGAATTTAGAGAA
Source organism: Adiantum capillus-veneris (assembly GCF_014529385.1). Taxonomy (NCBI): domain Eukaryota; kingdom Viridiplantae; phylum Streptophyta; class Polypodiopsida; order Polypodiales; family Pteridaceae; genus Adiantum; species Adiantum capillus-veneris. The sequence goes on from NC_140953.1 coordinate 129,245,434, forward strand.
TTAGAGAGAACATTTTTGTGAGACTATTTTGAGAGCATAGAGGGTGAACTTAATTGACGGTAGCAACATAATCATAGTACTTAGTTAACTTGGCATGAACAATACTTTTGCAAGAGAGAGAGTTTAGAGAACATGACAACAATTGAGGAACGGATTTATGTGGAGCCGGTCCCGCCTCCAATAGGCATTTGTATTACAGATTCTCCCATCAAGAGAGACTTGGTACAGAGTGTTACCATTCTCCGAGCGAGGTTTTCCGAGCGATCCTAGTTTCCGAGTAGGTCTTGGCGGAAGGGTACTCCTTAGAAGGGTACTCCTATTAGACAAGGTGGTATGAGTCACTTCAATACATGCTCCTATTCCGTTCTCGAATACATATTGACAAGAATGGATTTTGTTACTTGAAAAAGACATAGAGAACTTTACCTACAAGAGGATACATACTGCATTGATCAATACGAAGGGAATGCCTAAATTAATTGTTTATTTATATGCACCCTATCATGTCTAGAGAGAGAGAGTGAGAGAGAGAGAGAATGCAAGATTGCAACAATAACAATACACATTTAAATGGAAGACTCTTGGATACTAAATTTTTGTTATAAAAAAGACATAACAGATTATAGTTGAAAATAAGGATTTCATGTATGATCAATGAAACAAAATGTCACAGTAATTTACAATGATTCACATTCATCATCAATGTAAAGGTTTCGAATGGAGCGGCGCTCTTCCCGTTCCATGTCGAATCATTTGTCTCTACACATGCTCTTTGCCTTGGCTTTGGCATACACGGGCAATTGACTTTGCATGGAAGGAACAAAAGAGATCTTAATACATATCAAGAAATCCATACAAAGGAAAATAATTAACATATTCAAATATAACATCTGATACATAACATTTCCAATGTAAAATGTGTTTCCTAAATTGTGAGTATTCCATATATTGTCACCAACCATGATAAAACAAAAGCATTCCAAATATGGCAATAGAAGCCAAACATCACATAAGCATATATTGAAATACTACTATTTACCTAGAGCTGGCAATAAATTTCTATAACAAAAAATCCATACAAAGGGAGAAGATTAACATATGAACAACATAACATCCAAGAACATAACATAACCGAAGCAATATGTTCCAAAACCAATGAGTTTTACATAAATGTCACTCATGACAAAACAAGAGCATAATTAAACATGGCAATACAAACCAAACATCACATAAAAACAAACCACACTTTGAAGAAGTCCATAATAGTAATAGTCTCAAGAGACAAAGGCCTCACTAGTCATATGGATTGAAACCTGCAAGTGGATCCACCTCATCATCTGCCTTCGGCTAGTCAACATGCCATACACCAGTAGCTGGAAAGCATTTCATTGTCCATTAGATCCTGCAGAATTAGGCCCCGTGTATAATTAAGCAAAGGTAGATGAAAGTAACTCTGCTATGTGAAATGATTCAAGATATCATGAGCAAGCAACCGGAAGCCAGCTTAAATCTTGAGGCCAGTCAACTAAAATCTGACACAGAATATCCTACTCTGAGCCATCAATAAAAACATGGACGAGAAGCCACTAAAATCTTGTAGTCAGCTAAAATCTTGAGGCCAGTCAGCTAAAATCTGATACAGATGATATGAAAACCGCTAACTAGCAGCAATACCCTATTTTGAACATTGCAATGTACATGACCTTGATGAAGATTGCAAGTCAAATAGAGGGAGAGTCAAAACGAGGTCGAATAGGGGAGAGATTTTGAGTCAATAACCACCTTTACATTAGTGGATAATTCTGTAAAGGGTCCCTCCAATGCTAGGAGAGTATTTTGAAGCTGAGAAAGTCATGGGAGCTGCAGCTGCCGCATCTTTTGCAACCCATCGTTAGACACGGCGATTGGCTCTTCTATCAGACAACCTCCTTTATGAAGAGAGCGTCTAAACCCCTATCCTTGTCATCATTAAGGAAAACAAAATCATCATCTGTGAGACCATACGTGCCATCCGTGTAATCATGTAACTCTTCCTCATCATTAGAGGCACAAATGTTCACTAAGAAGGTCACTAGACGTCTATAGTCATCTTGGTCAAAAGGGTAGGCTTGTGCAATCGGAGAGACGCTCTACGTATCAGCCATTCTAGTTCCTCGAACTTCTTCTCACACGCTAGTATATCTACCAAATCCCATTCACAGGCAAGCACCGGGTAGACTATGTGAAACACTCGTGAAAAGTAAAGAGAGTACCTCTCACCCAAGGTAGGAGTGGATGACTGTAGCATACAAGCCATATCACATATAGATGATGGTTAGAGTGCAAATATTTTAAGGGTCATGTCAAAGGTCGTTTTCTTGTACATAATGTTTTTTTATGATTTTGGGTCATGTACTAGAACTTGTAGGTTTCCAGTTTTTTGCTTGATGGCTCTTGCTCACAATCCCTAAGATTGGAAGATTGAGAGGTCGGAGGAAGGTTAAGAGCTTGTTAAGTGAATGATGGATGTCAGCAAACACTCCCCCCTTCCTTGGGTAGATCATACCTTTTGGAACGATGTCGTCACCTTTTGAAACCAATTGCTCCAAGTTGTTATGATTGAAGACTTTGACCAATAGTTTTTGAGCGTCCTAGGTGTTTCATCTAGTTGCAAGGGTGGTAAGGTAATCTCCCATGATTTTACTTGCAATGTTGTCACAATGGGAGGTGCAAATTCCTTCTTGTTTGTATGGATATCTACAATGGTAGATGGAGGTTGTGTCGAAGCTTGTATTTCCGTATATGAATTACATGAAGAGCAAGAAGCTTCATTTGTTTTTTCTATAATTGAGCCGAGCAAAACAAGTCGTTCTTGCTTGGGTACCCAAACTAGCTCCGGATGAGGTGTGTGTTCTGTTATCTTTCCCTTCCCACGATCTTCAATCGGCTTTATCGTTACAGGATTTGACTCACATGGGTCTATAGGTGATAGGTGAGAACACAATTTTTGTTTTGACACCCAGATTTGATCATTCGCTTCATAGTAGGCTTGGGCTTCCAATAGATGTTTAGGAATCTAACACAGTGTTTTCTTACATTTCCTGGAGCGAGTGGGGTGTCTCTAACAAGGCTCCTGTTTTTTTGCATCAGAAATTATCTCTAAAGAAGCTTTAGGGACCCATTTGTATGTTTTCTTTGTTTCAGCTACAGAAGTTGAAGCTCTAGAGGGTTGGGCTATAGTTACAGATGGTTCAGCCTCTTAAACATGCACTATTTTGGGTTGTATTTTCTCAAGAGGTGATATCTCAGGGACTATCGCTTGAGTGGCAAGGCTAAGATTTGGTTTCTGTGTTGTGACACTCTCAGTGCCCCAATCAATAGTACATTTGGTCGCTATCATCCACGTGCGTCCTAGGTTTATATTACCTTCCATAGTTCTATCAAGCATGACCAAAAAGTCTTGCGCTACAACCCCATTGTCATAACTGACAGAAGTGTGCCAGATTCCAACAACCGTAGTTCTTTTTCTTGTTGACACCCTTGACTTGGATAATACTCTCAAATAGAGATGGCTTTCCTAAACTGACACCACACCCCATATGATAGCAGATTATATTTAGCACTCATGTCCAATAAGGCGTTATATAGTACTTTCCCATAGACACTATTTAGCTCAATAGGGTATCATAGAGGTGTGTCAGAGTCCAACCAATCATCCTTTGTTTCAATGTGAAATGCATGTGTAACTCCAACTTGAGCTTGTATCCTTTTCAATTCTGCTTGTGCCTTGGCTGCTTTGTGTTTTATGGATGGCATGTAGCTCCTCTTGGCTTAAAGGATCAAAATATCTTGTAAATTTGCTCCCATTGAGGAATCCAATGGTGTCAACTCCAGCAAGAGTTTCCACATGAATGGTACCTTGTGGGGTGATTTCGCATACTCTATAGGGACTCTATATGGTCCTTTTCCCGCATATTTTGACTTTTTCATCTCGTTTCATAATCCATACATAAGGAATTTATCCCGAACCTTGATATCTTTCTTTTTTAGATGATGTTCAAACCATTTCTTTCTCCTATCTTTCTCCACTACACATCCAATTGCCTTTCTTCGTCTAACCTCTCAAAGATATATAAACGCTCAACTAAAGGTTTACCATCCCAACCTTCTTATGAAGCTACCTATAGACTAGGAATTATAAACTCCCATGGCATAACACCTTCTTGGCCATATACCATTTTGAATGGTTACAATTAATAGCCACTTTGTAAGAAGTACAATAACCCATAGAGCTGATGTCAACTTCAAATCCCAATCTGTGCGATTAGCTTCCACTGTTTTGGTCAAGATAGAAAGAAATTAAGGTCTTGTAGTGCTCTCAACTTGGCCATTTGCTTGTGGATAATAAGGTGTAGACTTATGGTGGGCTATCATGAAGTTGGTAGTGAGTTCCTTTATCACTCCATTTATAAAATGAGTACCATTGTCACTCACAATTTCAAAGAGACAACCAAATCTTCTAATAATGTTCTCAAAGAGAAACTTGGCAGTTGACCTTGCATCAGTCTTGCGTGTCGCCCTACCTTTCCCCACTTTGTCACATAGTCAGTGGCAACAATAATATATCAAAATTGAGTGTTACGATCTTCCAGACTAATTGGGCCTCCAAAGTCTAAACCCCACTTTTCAAATGGTTGAGTCACTTTAATAGGATGTAAGGACATCTTATCCTTCCGTTATGTAATCTTGTAATGTTGGCATTCATAACATTCTTTTGCAAAAAGTGATGCATCCTTGAATAAGGTAGGCCACCAATAGCCTGATTGCAACACCTTCCTAGCAGTTAGTTCCCCTCAGAAATTTCCTCCGGCTATACCCACGTGGGCTTCTTGCAATATGTATAAATACTCATCCTCACAAGCACGATGATTAAGAATATCTTCCTTCCCTAGCTTGCTTGTAGAGAGTTCCTTTGATTAGAGAACAAGGTTCACATTCCTTTAATAGTTTTTGAGCTATATCTTTATGAAGCTCTTTGGGTGGAAAACCATTAACTAAAAAGTTCACAATCTTCTCCTTCCATTCAAGCATGGTCTTGACTAGGAACAGGGAAGTATCGGGCAATTCATCATCGATTCTTGTAGGGGCTTCACCATTGGGTATGTGAGATAGGTGATCCGCCATGCCATGTCTTTTATTGCGTCTCACCGCAATGGTAAAATCACACTCAAGAAGAATTAACAATCATCGTGTATTTCTTCCCGTGGAACAAGGTTTATTTACTAGATATAACAAGGCTTGATGATCAACATAGAAAACAAGCTTGTTGGCAAGAAGTTAGTATGAAATTTATTCACTACGTAAATCATAGCTAAACCTTCCCTCTCTGTAGTGGTGTAGTTTCTCTCAGCATCAATTAATTGATGATTTGCAAAGCTAATGGGGTAGTCCAATTTATGTTCTCGTGGTTGAGCTAGAACACACCCAATAACAAAGTTCGATGCATCAATATGCACATGGAAAATTACATTCCAATTGGGAATTCGTAGAATGGGAGCACTGGTTAAGGTTATTTTTAATAACTCATAAGCATGGTCATACTCCGTGGTCCAGTGGAACTCAATAAGAAGTTTGTACAATGAACAAGCTATCTTGGCAAAGTTTAAAATAAACCGCCAGTAATAACCAACATCGCCCATGAATCTTTGAACCCCCTTATAGTTTGTAAGTGGTGGAAAATTGGAAATGGCCTTAATTTTTCTCTCATCTGTGGAAATCCCATTTTTGAACACTATATGCCCTCAAATGACTCCATGTTTAACCCAAAATTGGCATTTGAAAGGGTTTAAGAAGATGCGATACAACTCACACTTTTCAAACACTTTTTGTAAACATGATAGATGTTCTTTCCAAGAGAAATAAACACAAAGGTCATCTAAGAAAGCTTTGCAAAACTCCCTCAAATGTTCCCTAAAAGCAGCGTTGATTAATCTTTGGAAGGTAGCAGGGGCATTGGTTAAACCAAAAGCCATAACATGAAATGCAAACACTTCAAATTCGGTTATAAAAGCGGTTTTCGCTTCGTCCTCTAGTGCAATTGTGATTTGATTGTAGCCAGAGTACCCATCTAAAAAGCTATAAGCTTCCTTTCCTACAACTCTTTCCAGCACATGTTACGAATATGGCAAGGGGTAATGATCTCTCCTAGTGGCAGCATTGACCTTCTTGAGATCCACTCACACTCTGGGTTTCACATTCTTTTTTGGCACAATAACTATTGGAGACACCCATTCTGAGTGTTCAATTGGGTACATAAATCCGTATTTGAGAAGCTTTTCAATCTCTTCTTGAATAATCTTTGCATACTTAGGATTCATTTGGTAGGGTCGTTGCTGGACTGGTTTAGCCATGCTATTCAAGGGAATTGTGTGTTTCACCACGGAAGGTGGAACACCTTTCATATCATGATTTTTCCAAGCAAATATATCCTTGAATTCCTTGAGAAGTTCTTTATACTCCTCAGTCTCTGTCAATTCTTGGGCAATGAAAACAAGTTTAGACCACTCACCTGGGTCTGCTAACTCTATCTCCTTAACTATCAGTGGACCATCATAGACTCCATTGCTTCCATCGATAGGTTTTCTGTGAGCCTTTGTATACAAGACCTTGCGTTCCTCTGTGGTGTAGGATTTCAAATGTTCATGTGCAGGGTGTAAGTCTCTGGGGTCTTGTTGTTCTGTGGACTATGATTTCTCATCTACTTTCTTTTGTTGTTGAGCTAGCTCTCAATTTTGTAGTCTCCTTACGGTACAACTCATCTTTGGCTTCTCTGTAGTCTCTAATTGTGTGATGTCAATGGGTTGTGGACTTTGACGCTTTGAAGGTATTCACCCCAGTTATCTACCAACTTCCAATGAGCATCACATGCCCCCATATAATTAAGCCATTTTGTGGTAGATTTATTTTCACTTATTCTAGCACGCACATTTGCTCGATATTGTCGCCTCTTATATGTCTTAGTCTTCTTGTCTAATTTTTAATTATGACCGATTTCCAGTGAAGAGTCACTAGATGAATCTCTACTTGTGTCTTCTCCTCTCCTTGATAGATTGTCATCTAAGGTACCACTCGGCCTTGAATGGTTTGTCCCCACATTTTCACCAAGATTAACTCAAGTTCTTCATCCTCAGGGTCAATTTCAATTGATGATTCTGACTCTGAATCGTGTGGGCTATAGTCTTTTGAGACACTACTGGTTCCAATGTCAGTCAAGCCTCCATCTTGTACGTCATCAAAAGCTATATGCATTGCTCCTATCATATTTAAAGGTACGAGTGGTGGCATTTCATCCCCCTCAGGTGTTACCCAGCTCGTCCCCTATTTCCCCAAATGTCTATGGTTGTTTCTACGTGGACCCAATCCACATTGTTAAACTCAGTCATCCCAGGTAGAACATCCATATAAGGAGAATCTCTCTCTCAAGCATACACACACACATACACACGTGAGCACATGAAGGAGGAGAAGACAGAGATGGAGCAAGAGAAATTCTTATCTTACACCTCCAAGAATGAAGATTTTTAGGTCAAATGGACCTTTTATAAGAGTTTGACCCATTCACACATGGGCGCCCACAGTGGCCGATTGTTGCAAAACTACTGTAAAAATAGAATAAGTGGTGCGCCTCTCATCATCAATCACCTACACACCTATTGGACCAACAAGCCCAATCCATGACTCAATCAAATAAATAATATGTGTCCGTCGAAGGTGATAGGGTGTCTGTGAGTGTTAACATGTCCCCCTTCCTGATGTAGATTCTGTCATCAAAAGCTATTGAGATGAAGCCCGTTTGTCAAGCTTTCGAGATTGAATGTCCTTAGCCTTCTTCATCACTGCAAAATCAACCAAAATTGGCACACTAATTGCATTCTCATACACAATTAAAAAAGCATATGTAGTTGTAGGCACACGAATTGATTGGTAACAGAATATTAAACAATTTGTTAGCAGTAAAACATTTAACTGTAATATAATCAAATGCATAAGAAGTTGTAAAGGTCAAAAAATAAACAAGTATGGGGTCGCTAATCTAATGGTCGAGAGGCACTAGAGGTCAACTATTAATACCATGGGCAAGCTTCTCAATTCCTCTTTGGTCAATTAAGCTGTTTAATTACGAGAGCAAAGTATTTCATGTTTGAGGGCTGACTAGAGGCTATACTAGAAGACCTTGTAGTTAAGCTACGATAAAAGGAACTGCTTATGAAATCATCATTTGACTTATTCCCTTTTTTTGACCCCCCAAAGTTTTTTCACCTTGATCAATTTTGATGTGTGCGCTTATTTTATATGCCTTGGGCTTTTTGCTTTTCAAGGAAAAGTGCCCACATTGGGAACCTCTAGGGGTCTTGTACCATAGGCAATACATGTGAGTGAAGTATTAAATCAAGTTGGGATTTCTCTTCCAGCTTAACATTTTACATTGTGACACTTTTGATTTTTAATGTTCGTTTTCAGCATTTCAATTTTGTAACTTTGGGGGGTCATATGGCAGTGTTACCCTCCCCAAGCTCATCACACTAGTAAACTCCCTTTATAATACTTAAGCTAAACGTCAATACAGACTAAGCCCACTAGAAAGCCCTAGTACATTGCACACAATGATGCCTAAATTGGATTAAGAACCTAAAGTAACCATTGATTATTAGGAAGGCATTCCCCATTATATTAAGAGAAGATCTTTAACTCCTAACTTGGTCAAAATAGCTTAGTCATACTACTTGATTCTTAAACCTAGACAAGGGATTATAATAGAAAATATCTTAAACCTAGACAAGGAATTATGATAAAAATTATATAAAATCTAATGTTTAATCTAAGCAAATGTGCTGAATATTGTGCTACCAGTCACATTTAAAGCAGATAGACATTGATGCTAAAAAGCAGACAAGAGGCAATGCTAATGGACAAGAAACACCTTTTTGTGTTGATGATTGCGCTTGATTTGAAGAGTGAATGAGAGAAAGATTCCATGAAGTTCTAAATCCTAACAACAGCAACACGTTCCTCTACACACTAGAAAACACAGGAATACCTCTAGGAGGCACATCAATGGGAAAAGGCACCAACCTTTATTGAACATAATCAAACAACATAAGGAACCCTAACCTAATTATTTTCACCCTTTAGAGAGTCAAGGGAGCAGGATATTGAATAGATGGGTGGTAGACCTAGGTCTAAACCCCTATCCTTGTCATCGTCGAGAAAAACAAAGTCATCATCGATGAGACCATATGTGCCATCCGTGTATTCATATAAATCTTCTTCATCATTAGAGGCACAAATGTTCACTAAGAAGACCACTTATCGTCTATAGTCATCTTGGTCAAAAGGGTAGGCCTATGCAATGGGTGAGATGCTCTCTATACCAAGTAGGGATTAGTTGTGGTCAAGAGACGTATTAGCCATTCTCATCCCTCACATTTCCTCTCACATGCTAGGGTATCTACCAAATCCCATTCACAGGCAAGCATCGGATAGACTATGTGAAAGACTTGTGAAAAGTAAAGAGGGTACCTCTCACCCAAGGTAGGAGTGGATGACTCTAGAATACTAGCCATATTTGTACACACAGATAGATGATGGTTAGTGTGAAAATATTATAAGGGTCACGTCAAAAGGTCGTTTTCTTGTGCATAATGTGTTTTCATGATTTTGGGTCATGCACTAGAACTTGTAGTTCCAACTTTTTGTTTGGTGACTCTTGCTCTTTTATTTTTTTAATTTTTGTTTTCTTGAATATAGAGATATATATACACATTCCCTAAGATTGGGGGATTGATAGGTCGGGGAGGAAGGTTAAAAGGGGAGCAAGTGAATGATGGATGTCAGCAAACACTCCCGCCTTCCTTGGGTAGATCATACCTTTTGGAATGGTGTCATCACCTTTTGATACCAATTGTTCCAAGTTGTCATGGGTGAAGACTTTGACCAATAGTTGTTGATTGCCCTAGGAATTTCATCTAGTTGCAAGGTGGTAAGGTACTCTCCCATGATTTTATTTGCAACGTTGTTGTAGGTGTGAACTTACAACGAGAGGTGCAAATTCTTTCTTGTTTGTATGGATATGTACAATGGTAGGTGGAGGTTGTCTTGAAGCTTCTATTTTCATATATGAACTACATGAAGAGCAAAAAACTTCATTTGTTTTTTTTTTTTTTTGAGCTGAGTGAACAAGCCTTTCTCGCTTGGGTACCCATACTAGCTCCGGATCTCGTGTATAGTGTTATGTAACATTTCCCTTCCCACGATCTTCAATCGGCTTTATCGTTACAGGATTTGACTCACATGGTTTAGCTGACAGGTAAGATTAAAATTTATGTTTTGGCACCCAGGTTTGATCATTTCCTTGATAGTAGCCTTTGGCTTCCAAAAGTTGTTTAGGAATCCAAAGCAACGTTTTCTTAAATCCTGGGAGCGAGTGGGGCGTTTCTTATAAGGCTTCTATTTTTTAACATTAAAAATTGTCGCTAAAGAAGCTTTAGGGACCCATTTGTATGTTTTCTTCGTTATATTAGAATGGGTCTTGTGTGTCTCAAGCTTTGTTTCAACTACAAAAGTTGAAGCTCTAGAGAGTTGGGCTATAGGGACATGTGGTTCAACCTCCTGGACATGCAGTGTGTTGGGTTTTATTTCCTCAGGAGATAATATCTTTGGGACTCTGGCTTGAGTGGCAGGGCTAAGAGTTGGTTTCTATGTTGTGACACTCCTAGTCCCCCAATCAATAGTGCATTTGGTGGCTATCATCCATGTGTGTCCTAGGTTTATATTACCCTCCATAGTTCTAGCAAGAATGACCAAGCAGTCTTGAGCTACAACTCGTTGTCATAACTGACAGAAGTGTTCCAAATTCCAAAATTCGTAGTTTTTTTTCTTGTTGACACCCTTGACTTGGATAGTACTCTCAGATAGAGATGGTTTTCCTAAATGACACCACACCCATATGACAACAGATTATATTTAGCACCCGTGTCCAATAAGGAGTTATATAGAACTTTCCCATAGGTGCTATTTAACTCAATAGGGCTTCGTAGAGGTGTGCCAGAGTCCAACCAATCATCCTCTGTTTCAACGTGAAATGCATGTGTGACTCCAAGGTTGGCCTCTCATTGGCACTTTATACGTTGTTGTTGCTCCTTAGCCTGATTTTGAGCTTGTAACTTTTTTAATTCTGCTTGTGACTTGGCGCCCTTTTTTTTTATGGATGGCACGTAGCTCCTCTTGGCTTAAAGGATCATAATATCTTCTCCCGTTGAGGAATCCAATGGTTTCAACTCCATCAAGAGTTTCCACACGAATGGTACCTTTGGGTGATTTTGCATACTCTATGGTCCAATTCCCTCAGATTTCAACTTTTTCTTCTCGTTTCGCACTCCATACATAAGAACTTTATCACCACCATTGATATATTTGTTCTTTAGATGACGGTCAAACCATTTCTTTCTCCTATCTTTCTCCACAAGTGCATTTGCACAACCAATTTCCTTTTTTCGTCTAGGCTTTCAAGGATATATAAACACTCAACAAAAGGGTTACCATCCCAACCTTCTTGTGAAGCTACCCGTAGACTAGGAATTACAAACTCTCATGGCATAACAGCTTCTTAGCCATATGCCATTTTGAATGGTGTACAATTCAATAGCCACTTTGTAAGAAGTACGATAGGCCCATAGAGTTAATGTCACCTTCAAATCCCAATCTACGCGATTAGCTTCCACTGTTTTGGTCAAGATAGAAATCAAGGTCTAGGAAGTGCTCTTAGCTTGGCCATTTTCTTGTGGACAATAAGGTGTAGACTTATGGTGAGCTATCATGAAGTTTGTCGTGAGTTCCTTTATCACTCCATTTATAAAATGAGTACCATTGTCACTCACAATCTCATAGGGACAACCAAACCGTGTAATAATGTTCTCAAAGAAAAACTTGGAAGTTGACCTTGCATCAGCCTTGCATGTTGCCTTGCCTTTCCCCCACTTTGTCACATAGTCAGTGGCAACAATAATATATCAAAATTGAGTGTTACGAGCTGCTAGACTAATTGGGCCTCCATAGTCTAAACCCCACTTTTCAAATGGTTGAGTCACTTTAATAGGATGTAAGGACATCTTATCCTTTCGTTATGTGATCTTGTAACGTTGGCATTCATAACATTCTTTTGCAAAAAGTGATGCATCCTTGAATAAGGTAGGCCACCAATAGCCTGATTGGAATAGCTTCCTAGCAGTTAGTTCCCCTGAGAAATTTCCTCCTGCTATACCCATGTGGGTTTCTTGCACTATGTATAAATACTCATCCTCACAAGCACAATGCCTAAGAATATCATTTTTCCCGAGCTTGCTTGTAGAGAGTTCCTTCGATTAGAGGATAAGATTCACATTCCTTTAACAGTTTTTGAGCTATATCTTTACGAAGCTCTTTGGGTGGAAAACCATTAACTAAAAAGTTCACAATCTTCTCCTTCCATTCAAGCATGGCCTTGACTAGGAACAGGGAAGTATCGGGCAATTCATCATCGATTTCTGTAGGGGCTTCACCATTGGGTATGTGAGATAGGTGATCTGCCATGACATGTCTTTTATCGGGTCTCACCACAACGATAAAATCAAACTCAATAAGAATTAACAATCATTGTGTATTTCTTCCGTGGAACTAGGTTTATTTACTAGATATAACAAGGCTTGATGATCAACATAGAAAACAAACTTGTTGGCAAGAAGGTAGTAGTGAAATTTCTTCACTAAGTAAATCATAGCTAAACCTTCCCTCTCTGTAGTGGTGTAGTTTCTCTCAGCATCAATTAATTGACAAATTGCAAAGCTAATGGAGTTGTCCAATTTATGTTCTCCTCGTTGAGCTAGAACACACCCAATAACAAAGTTCGATGCATCAATATGCACATGGAAAATTACATTTCAATTGGGCACTCGTAGAATGGGAGCACTGGTTAAGGTTATTTTCAATAACTCATAAGCATGGTCACACTCCGCGGTCCAGTGGAACTCAATAAGAAGTTTGTACAATGAACAAGCTATCTCGACAAAGTTTAAAATAAACTGCCGGTAATAACCAACATGGCCCATGAATCTTTGAACCCCCTTATATTTTGTAAGTGGTGGCAAATTGAAAATGGCCTTAATTTTTCTCTCATCTGTGGAAATCCCATTTTTGAACACTATATGCCCTCAAATGACTCCATATTTAATCCAAAATTGGCATTTGAAAGGGTTTAAGAAGATTCGATACAACCTGCACTTTTCAAACACTTCTTGTAAACATGATAGATGTTCTTTCCAAGAGGAATAAACACAAAGGTCATCTAAGAAAGTTTTGCAAAACTCCCTCAAATGTTCCCTAAAATCAATGTTTATTAATCTTTGGAAGCTAGCAGGGGCATTGGTTAAGCCAAAAGCCATAACACGTAATGCGAACACTCCAAATTCAGTTACAAAAGCGGTTCTATCTTGGTCCTCTAGTGCAATTGTTATTTGATTGTAGCCAGAGTACCCATCTAAAAAGCTATAAGCTCCCTTTCCTACAACTCTTTCCAGCACATGTTCCGAATATGGCAAGGGGTAATGGTCTCTCTTAGTGGCAGCATTGACCTTCTTGAGATCCACACACATCTGGGTTTCCCATTCTTTTTTGGCACAATAACTATTGTAGACACCCATTCTGAGTGCTCAATAGGGTACATGAATCTGCATTTGACAAGCTTTTCAATCTCTTCTTGAAAAATCTTTGCATACTTAGAATTCATTGGGTAGGGTCATTGCTGGACTGGTTTAGCCATTCTATTTATGGGAATTATGTGTTACACCACGGAAGGTGGAACACCTTTCATATCATGATATGTCCAAGCAAATATATCCTTGAATTCGTTGAGATGTTCTTTAATATACTCCTCAGTCTCTGTCAGATCTTGGGCAATGAAAACAGGTTTGAAATCCTCACCTGGTGCTGCTAAATCTATTTCCTTAACTATCGTTGGACCATCATAGACTCCATTACTTCTATTGATAGGTGTCCTATGTGCCTTTGTATACACAATTTTACGTTCCTCTGTGGTGTAGGATTTGAAATGTTCAGGTGGTGCAGGGTGTATGTCTATGGGTTCTTGTTGCTCTATGGACTGTGATTTGTCTTCCACTTCCTTTTGTTGTTGAGCTAACTCTTGATTTTGTCGTCTCCTTACGGTACGGCTCAACTTTGGTTTCTCTATAGCCTCTAATTGTGTGATGTCAATGGGTTGTGGACTACTCTACATGAAGGTATTCACCCCAGTTATTTACCAACTTCCGATGAGCATCACATGCCCCCATATAATTAAGCCATTCTGCGATAAATTTTTTTTCATTAATCTAGCACATTTTCTACATACTGGTTCACCCTTTTAAAAATCTAACACATGGGACTATTCTCTTCCCATCACTTTTCTTCTACCGCTGGCATGCGCTGGTCTGATCTCTGTCTCCCTCGAACTGTTCTTTTCCTACACTTGCCATTGCCCTCTATCTATCATGTGTTGCCCTTGCTCTCAATCTGCCCTGTGTTGTCCAACCCTTTGTCTCATGTGCTCCTGCACGGCCAACTATCTGCACCTCTGCGCCTGTTCGGCAGCCTGCCATATGAAACGGCACCATGAGATCGAAGTTGACCAAGCCCTGCCAATCACATCCCATCACAGCCCATCTCCACCCCACCGCTACACACGACCTCAGAGTGCAGAGCCCTACGAAGAAAGACAGAACCCTCGCATGAGAGAGAGAGAGAGAGAGAGAGAGAGAGAGAGAGAGAGAGAGAGAGAGAGAGAGAGAGAGAGAGAGAGAGAGAGTTCTACATGTAGTTCAGCGCGAGGATCTCCCAAGATTCTCCTTCAATTTGCTTTTCCAAAATCGTAGGGACTTACTTGCTCGATATTTTTGCCTCTTATATCTCTTACTCTTCTTGTCCAGTTTTTTATTACAGGCAATTTCCAATGAAGAGTCAATAGATGAATCTCTACTTGTGTCTTCTCCTCTCCTGGATAGATTGTCAATTAGGGTACCACTGGGCCTTGAATGGTTTGTCCCCACATTTACACCAGGCTTTACCTTAGATTATTGGTCCTTAGGGTCAATTTCAATTCATGATTCTGACTCCGAATCGTGTGGGCTATAGTCTTTTGAGATGCTACTGGCTTCAATGTCAGTCAATAAGCCTTCATCTTGTAGGTCATCAAAAGCTATATGCATTGCTCCTATCATATTTAAAGGTACGAGTGGTGGCATTTCATCCCCCTCATGTGTTACCCAGGTTGTCTCCCTATTTCCCCAAGTATCTATGGTTGTTGCTAGGTGAACTTAATCCACATTGTCAAACTCAATCATCCTAGGTAGAACATCCATATAAGGAGAATCTTCCCCAACACCAATGTCCATTTTACACGTGTAACAATACTGCAATGGGGCCGAGTGAACTGTGGTGTCAGATCTATGATCAATTATAAATTTGTTTCCTAGAGGATGTGCCCGACTAGTTACAAGATCAATTCGAATGACAGAATCCTGGAACTACAAGTAGACATGGTTTTTAGATCAGTCATGCACCATTTTTGCTTCCCTCATGAGAGGACGTCCTAAGATCATCTCAGATGACATAGTGCGCTTGGAAAAATCCATAACAATGAAGGTATTCCTTATTTTGTGTCCAAAGACCTTGATCTTGAGATCTTCTAGCATCCCAATAGGTTTAACAATAGTCCCATTAGCCATCTTTACTACTATGTTTGTAGTCCCAAGGTGAGGTCTTCCCATAGTTTCCCTACAATTTTTTGTTACAATGCTAACCCCAACGCCACCATCAAGGATTCACTTCACAGTTAATCACTTGGTAGTGATTGGTATGGTTGCATTGGATTCATTACCTTGAAAGTATTGTCCCAACTTGCTAACATGTATTTCAACAACAGAGTTCTCATCTAGGTTGGGTTGTGGATCTAAGTGTTCCTCCTCCATTGGCATCTCCCTAGATCCATCCCTCTGTGCAAATTATGGTAGCCCAACTTTCAGTTCTCCATTGAGGAAAGCTCAAAGAGCTAAGAATAGCTTGGGGTCATTATATAGTTTGGACATGATGGTGGTTCTAACTTCTAAATCCATGAAATCCATCAATTAGGCAATATTTAATGGCACCTTTTGGGCTTCAGGCCTTTGACATGGGGAACATGGGACCTCCATTTCTTCCATAGGGTCAGGTAATCCCTCTGTAAACATTCTCTCCAACAAGAAGGGAGTACGCCCACTTTCCCATGACTTAAAGTCACTTTCTTCTTGGATGACACTTGGTATGGCTAGAGGTCTATGGACTTTGTGAGGCTGCTTTTGCGTAGGGAACATGGTGTCCGTAATTTGGATCTACCTAGGTATTGGCTCTAGATCCCTTTGGGTCTCTTCTACCAAACCCATTAATTGCTTGACTCGCTCGATATCCTTTGTAGGGTTTGGGTAAGTCCCTATCTTCTTCTTGGGTCCTGGCCATTGTGGCTCATGAAAATCTCTCTTGTTTTTTTCTTTTCTAATGGTCGTTTTAGTCTCCATGGTTTCACCTGAATCAGAATCCTCTTCAACGTCATGGATATATACGGAGTCATCACCAGTCCCTATGTTCGTCTTTGAACTGGGGTCTGACTTTGCTGCTTTTTGTGATCTTTTCTTTCGTGTTTTCTTCTTCTTCTAAGATTTGGGCAACTGATGTTGTATCTCTTTCTTCAAGAAGATAGTTTTGGTTTTGGAGCATCGATCGTGTGAGTACATTTACTGGTACCACATGCGTACTTTGCATCAGCTCAATAACCTCAATTAAGTTCAATGGCATGATCTTTGGCGCATTTGGATTATTAGGACATTGGGAAATCAAATTATCTATGACACATCGATTACACATGAGTATCGGCATTGTAGATGTGCTCGCTTGATTTGTTTGTATTATCTTGGCATTCTTTTATAATCTAATAGGACACTCGGTTACACAATATGGACCTCCACACTCATAGCATTGAAGAGGTGGTCTCTTGGCAGTGAAATTGATATTTTGGCCTCTTGCTGCAAGAGTGGCTACTTGATAGACAAGTTTGACTTGTCCCGAATAGTCTTGCATGTAATATTGTGGACTTTCTTCAAGTGCATCAATCCCATAGGCAATATTAGGGTATATATCTTCCTCACATCCTTCCAAACAAGTTATAGATGACTCACAACCTACTTGATTCACAAAACTGATTCTCGGATGTGGGGGTTGCAGTCCTAGCATTGGAGGCGGTAAGGGTGTTGTTTGAACAACATTCTGGGCCCTAGGGACCATGTGTTGTGACGTTTGTTCAAGAGATGGGACCGGCATCGATGCAGGCACTCGAGGTGCGCCTGTCTATTCTAAGGTTGGTCTATTGGCCATCGCGCGTTTAAATACAATGCAATCCTTGGTTTGATGACCATACCTCCCACATGCATTGTAATTCCCATTGAATTTTACTATGGGAAATCACTGGTACTATGTGGGCCATAGCAAACTGAGCACCATTGTTGCTCCCTTCTTGGATACATATGATTGTTTTGTGGAGCACAATTGTCTCTAAGACTTTCTTGAATGGCCTTGGTGAGGATCTGCTAAAGTCATCTCAGATATCCTCGGCTCTTTATCAATAGGCTTTATGGTCATTGGATCATGCCACAATGCTTGTGAGCTAGTAGATTTAGGCTCAACAGATGCTCTTTCTCCTTGAATCATTAAGTTGTCCTCCAATTGGATCACATTGGTGGTGACTGCTTCCCAAGTGGTGATACCTCTAATGACTAGGCCATTGTAGATATCCTCATGTCGTAGTTCCCTAATGAATCTATCGAGCAATTAATTATAATTGAAGAGTTCATTTGGATTACAAAAAGAATTCAAATGCTTCAAGCGACTAATAAAGTCTCTCACAGACTCTCCTTCCTCTTGTTGGGCTTTCTAGAGCTGAGATGCTACCCCCCAAAGTACTCCCTCTTGTATGTACTCTTTCAAGAACAGTCTTCTAAGAATAGGGTAAATCGTTTTCTCTTCCACTCTTAGGGTTCTATACCAATCCCTAGCTTTTCCACTTAAGGTCAAGCTTAAAGAACTACTCTTATGCAGGTCATTGTGTTCTCCTAGGGAATCACATATTTGTTCAAACACTTTGATATGATTTCTCACATCCCCGTGTCTAGTGAATTTTTGTGTGAGCTTGGCTATTTGTAATGCCTTACTTCTAGGCTCTCTATCAGGCATGTTACACATATTTTCAGTAATGGATCGACCAATAGCTTGAGAAAATGTTGCCAAGTCACCTAAGTGAGCAGGTATAGTGGGGACAGGCACTCTCACGATTGCATGTGGAATGGGGGTAGGCATTGGGCATGGCATATATGCCGCCCTTGGGTTCCAAGTTTGGTACGGTGTTGTGCCATGTGGTGGCCCAAAGTTCATATGTGTGGCCCTAGGCATAGCAAACGTGGGATGTGACATGCTAATGCTAGCCAGTATGGTCGTATTGAAATAAGGGCTTGGATGTTGTGGTTGTGGACCATAAGTTGTTGAAACAATGGGAGGGGTAGGAGCTACATGAGCATGATGACCCATGGGTGCGTATGATTGATACAAACTTGTAGGTACTGTTGCAGGCATTGGGCTACCATGTAGCAGTGCTTTACTAACAAATGAGGTCCATGGAATGTTTTTTTCATGCCCATCACTGGGGTAGGCATGGTAGCCGTGGTGTCATCAAGAGAGAGATGAGCTAAACTTGGAAAGGTAAAGCTATCACTTGTGAGCTCAGATTGTACAAAGACCCCTGGAGAAACAACATATGAAGGATCCATTGGACTGGTAGTCTCCATTTGCGATAAGGTTGGTTGCTTAGCCTTCCCTGTATCCAAGAATCTCATGAGACCCGTTGAAGGCATGTGAATCCCTTTGTTCTGCCTCTCTAGCTCAATAACCCAAACTCTTTGTCGTTGATCCTCTACGCTAGTAGCACCCGTTGCGGATTGTAGGACATCTAACCAACCCATGTGATAGGTGTGACCTAGGTATAGGTCGGTTATAGATTCCATTTGTAGTTCATACTCGCATTTCTCATTTAGAAACGCTCAATCTAGGATTGAAGTGCTAGGGGTGTTCTTTGAACTAGATGCAGTGTGGCTCTCTATGGGTTGACCCTTAGTGGTTGCTAACCCAGGAGCACTCGATTGCTTGACTAGCATGGATTTTGACATAGGGGCCTTTGCCTTAAGCTCTCTCCGTTGCTCCACCTTATGTAAGCTCTCGATTTCCTTTTCCCTCGCTTCAAGGATACATCGCTCAACCTCTTGCACTTCGGCAAGGCTTCTACCATCAGGTAATATAACCTCGGAGGGCAATAGCTCTGAAGAGTCGGGTGGTGCAGTGAATGGAGTATTCACATGCACACTCTCCGAAAGCATGGGGTCATGTTCGTCACGAATGGCGAATTTACTTCTCCACCCCCTTCATTCACATCGCTTGGGCTTTTTGGACTTGGGCTTGGGCAAAGATCCCGATCCCTTTCTTTAAAATTAGTATTTTTCTATTTTTTTGATAGCTCTGTCTAACCTCCTTGCAACTAACACAACTAATTACCACTAACTACCTCATCTCACACATTGTCTAACACAGAACTGCACACTAACAGATAATCAACTCTACTTCTCACTGTCTGCACTACTATTCACTGTCTACACTAACTAACACAACAAAACTGCTCACTCACAGTGTACTCAATCTGCTCACAAAGCACATTACAGATTTACACCAACTAAGAGATCTACTAACACCTGCACATTACAGATCTTAGCAAACCTAACAGAAAACCTACACATTTCAACACTAATAGATTCTAAAAAACCTGCTAAACCTATGCATTACAGCCACTTAGCAGATCTACAAAAAGTCAAACAAAAGCATGAAAATAGATGGAAGAAAGGCTTCCTCCATAGGTAGCACTAAGTGCTCCTCAAGCTTAATGCAAGGCAGTCCCCGGCAATGGCGCCAAAAATGTGCGCTTTGCCACACGTGTGAGAGGATGGAAGCTTGCTTGTGCACTCTGTGCGAGCCTCAAAAGGCTACAAGCACATAACCAGACAGTCCTAGCAAGTTCAAAGAAACAACGGTGTGTCACTCACCGCTCAATGCTTCTGTCGTGAATGATCCTGTGCTACAAAGAAGAAGGAGGCACCGTTGATGCCGCGCTCAAACGCCTTGCCGTCGCCTCGCCACCGCAATGCTCTCTCTCTCTCTCTCTCTCTCTCTCTCTCTCTCTTTCAAGCATACACACACACATACACACGTGAGCACATGAAGGAGGAGAAGATAGAGATGGAGCAAGAGTACTTCTTAGCTTACACCTCCAAGAATGAGGATTTCTAGGTCAAATAGACCTTTTATAAGAGTTTGGACCCATTTACACATGGGCACCCATAGAGGCCGGTCGTTGCAAAACTACATTAAAAAAATGATAACTGGTGCACCTCTCATCAACGATCACTTACACACCTATGGGACCAACAAGCCTATTCCATGACTCAATCAAATGAATAATATGCATCTGTTGAAGGTGATAGGGTGTTCACGAGGGTTAACAATGTTCCTCCTCTATTGGCACCTCCCTAGCTCCATCCATCTGTGCAAATTGTGGTAGCCCGACTTTCAACTCCCCATTAAGAAAAGCTCAAAGAGCTAAGAATAGCTCGGGGTCTCCATATAGTTTGGACATGTGATGGTGGTTCTAAATTCTGAAGCCATGAAATCCATCAATTTGGCAATATTTAACGGCACTTTGGGCTTCAGTCCCTTCACATGGGGAAGATGGGATCTCCATTTTTTTGATAGGGTCAAGTAATCCCTCTGTAAACATTATGTCCAACAAGAAGGGAATACGCCCACTTTCACATGACTTAATCACTTTCTTCTTAGATGACACTTGGTATGGCTAGTGGTCTATGGACTTTGTGAGGTTGCTATTGTGTAGGGAACACTGTGTCTGTAATTTGGATCTACCTAGGTGCTGGCTCTAGATCCCTTTGGGTCTCTTCTACCAAACCCAATAATTTCTTGACTCGATCGATCTCCTCTGTAGGGTTTGGGTAAGCTCCTATCTTCTTCTTGGGTCTTGGGCATTGTGGCTCATGACAATCTTTCTTTTTTTTCCCCTTTTCTAATGGTCATTTTAGTCTCCATGGTTTCACCTGAATCAGAATCCTCTTCAACGTCATTGATATATACGGAGTCGTCACCAATCCCTATGTTGGTCTTTGAACTGGGGTCTAACTTCACTGCTTTTCGCGATCTTTTGCCTTCGTGTTTTCTTCTTCTTCTGAGATTGGGCAATCAATGTTGTATCTCTTTCTTCAAGAATATAGTTTTAGTTTTGGAGCATCGATCATGTGAGTACATTTACTGGTACCACATGCGTACTTTGGGTCAGCTCCTCAGTAACCTCAAGTAAGTTCAATGGCGTGAATTTGGCGCATTTGGATTATTAGGACATAGGGCAATCAAATTATCTATGCCACATCAATTACACATGAGTATCGGCATTGTAGATGTGCTCGTTTGATTTGTTTATATTAGCCTGACATTCTTTTGTAATCTAATAGGACACTGAGCTACACAATGTGGACCTCCACACTCATAGCATTGAAGAGGTGGTCTCTTCGCAGTGAAATTGATATTTTGGCCTCTTACTGCAAGAGTGGCTACTTGATAGACAAGTTTGACTTGTCCCTAATAGTCTTGCATGTAGTATTGTGGACTTTCTTCAAGTGCATCAATCCCATAGGTAATATTAGGGTCTATATCTTCCTCACAGCCCTCCAAACAAGCAATAGATGACTCACAACCCACTTGATTCACAAAAGTGATTCTCGGATGTGGGGGTTGCAGTCCTAGAACTGGAGGTGGTATAGCACGTGTTGTTCCCACATTGTTTCTACTATTTTGGGCATTTTTCACTTTAGGTGCAACATTTTCCATGGCTGAAGACAACACAGATGTGTTTAAGATGTTTGGTGCTACAGGATAGATTGGATGGGGACAACTACCCTATGTGGGATTATGTGATGCAACATGCCCTTGTGTCAAAGGGAATTTGAAATATTGTGTAGGGCATTGATGTACATTTTGGTTCTAAGGATGTATGCGATGTTGAGAATGTTTCTGGTTTTGGTGGCAGTATTTTTTTTGTCAGAGTTGTTTTGCCTACTGCTAAGCAAGCTCGTTGGGATGTGAAATATGCATAAGATCATGCATTGATTGCATTGTTTGTGAAGCACACTATTACTCATCACATTCATTCAACAAAATATGGAAAACAGGCTTGGGATATTTTGGTTGGTCTTTATGCAAGTTGCAATGAGGCTAAAACTGCATTGCTGCGTAAAGAGTTGGAGTCAAAGATTATGCATACAAAAGATGAGATGGACACTTTTCTTGCTGGTGTCAAGGATATAAATGGAAAACTTATTTTTGCAGGTAAAGTCATTTCTGACAGTTCCGTTGTGTTGACTGTTCTTGATGCTTTGCCAGATTCTTACGAGACTTTTGCTATTACTTGGAGACTTATGACCCAAGGAAATCCAAAAGTTGTCAAGTTTGATGCATTATGCACATTGCTGTTTCAAGAGTCACTTTCCAAAAAAAAAAAGGGCTAAACAATATGTAGTTGAACAGGCTTTTATTTTTGCTCAAAGAAAAGGTGGTAATAGTAATGTAACCACTTCTCATGGTTCTTCTACTAGTGGAAAATATTATGTTCCTAATGAATCTGCTAGCAGCACTTCGTCTGGGAATTCTGGTGATAAAGGCAAAAACAAGATGCGTTTCCATTATTGTAAAGCTAATGATCACTTGATCAAGCAGTGTCCAAAATTAAAGGCAACAGAGGCTAAGAAGAAAGATGTTCGATCAACCATAGGGTCCAATACAAGTGCATATATTGTAGAGTCTTCTGCGAAAGGAGATTGTGATGTTGATGTAGATGCAGAGTGAGATTTTAGTGCAGAGTGTTTTTATGATCCTATTGTCCATGACGCATTCATGCCAGTTGATGCACATTCACATGTGTGGTATTTTGATAGTGGTGCTCAAAGCACGCTACCTCACATCGTGATTTTTTTATTTCTCTTGAGTATGTACCTCATGGGAATTTAGTCACTTATGCTAACAATGACTCTTATCCAGTTCAGGGAATCAAAAAGGTTGTGCTTACTGTTGCAAATGGTAGTTCTTTCACACTTGTTGATGCATTGTATGTACCTGGATTAAGAAGAATCTTTTGTTTGTATCTACACTTGCTAGAGTTGGACTTGTAGTCAAATTTGTGGATATAGATGTACAATACATGATCTCAGTTTTAGTGATGGAATTGCTGCATTTGGCATTTTATGCCATGGGTTGTATAAGCTCACTTCGTATGACAAGTGTGGGAAAAATTTTGCAAATGTTATTGTGGATTCAAAGGATGTTTTAGATGAAAAACTTTGACATGCACGTTTTGGGCATTAGAATTTTGCTAGTTTGGTGCCTTTGCAAAAATCTGATATGGTTGCTTCTTTGCCGCCTCTTGAAGCACCTGTCAAACATGTTTGTGAAAGTTGGAATTTGGGTAAAATGAAGTATTCAAAGTTTCCAAAGGATGGCTCACTTAGGGCCACATGCAGGTTGTTGCTTGTGCATAGTGATGTTTGTGGACCCATGCAAAGTGTATGGGTGTATCCGCTTAAAGCAAAGTATGAAGTATTTATGTGCTTCACACAATTTCCAGCTATGGATGAAAATGTCTCAAAATGTATTATGGGCACCCTCAGTTCCAATCGAGGAGGGGAATATATGTCTCATGAATTTAATGCTTTTTTGGCTAGTCGTGGGATAAAACACCAATGCACTATGGGCACCTCCGTTCCAATCGAGGAGGGGAATATATGTCTTCATGGATTTAATGCATTTATGGCTAGTCGTTGGATAAAAACATGAATGTACAATGACATATACACCTCAACAAAATGGTGTTGTTGAGAGGAAAATTAGGTCTCTCATGAAAATGGCATGATGTATGGTAAGCTTTGCCACATTCATTTTGGCTTCAGGCTATCATGTGTACCACTTATGTACTAAATAGGTGTCCTAAAAAATCTTTGCAGTCTATGACTCCATATGAAGCATGGCATGATAGAAAGCCTTCTATTGAGCACATGCATGTTTTTGGTTGTTTGAATCATTCTTTGGTGCCACAAACACAAGACAGAAAATTGGATGATAAGACTGCCAAATGTATTTTTGTTGGTTATAGTGCTAAAAGCAAAGGTTACAGGTTGTATCATCCACAAACAAAGTGCATCTTGGTCTGACGGGATGTTGTGTTTGTGGAAGATTTTGTTCATCCCTTGTTGTCATGTACTAGAGACAGTAATACAAGCTCACATGACATTTATGACACTTTGTTGCCTCTTTTCAATGGTGGAAGTTTGAATGTAAATTCCAATGAGGCAAATGTACAGCCTATGGGGGTTTTCAAAAATGTTACGGATCAGCTTATTAATGATGTAGATGTACATGATGTACTGGATGAGGAAAGGGCTGAGAATGAGTAGTCTAGAGGTATCCAAAATGGCTAGTGCATACTTTGCGTGACAATAAATTGGATGCACCTTTGTCTAGTCATACTCGTTCAGGTTCTTGTCATGCATCTTATGCATCAAATTGCTATGCTTTGGCTATCTGTAGCTTATGTAATGTTAATCTGTTGCCACTCCCATGGAAAACAAGTTTAAAATTGAGTCTTCATGATGCTGGGTGATCCTGCCAATGTCACTCTTTACCAAACTACTATTGTCTGCCTTACTTATGTATGCAGCACGAGGCCGAATATTCAATTTGCAGTCTCACAGGTCAGCATATTTATGCATAGCCCAGGGTCTAAGCATTGGCAAGCTGTCAAGAGGAGTTTTTGCTACTTGAGTGGCACTTTACATCTTGGCTTGTTTTATCCCAAGGGGGAATCATTGCCGCCATATTTACATGCTTTTTGAACTCAAATTAGGCTGGTTGTTTCAACACGCGAGTGTCCACGAGTGGCTTTTGTTTCACTCTCGGGAGTTCATGCATATCGTGGTTGAGCAAGAAGCAACCTATTGTGGCCACTTCCAATTGTGAGGCTAAGTACATGACAGTTTTCACAGCTTTGATTGGGTGTGTATGGCACAGGTGCCTTATGGATGATTTGGATGTTGGATAGGACACTACCAACACTATCTACACCGACAGTCAGAGCACATTGGAAGTTGCAAAGAACCCAAATTTTCATGCTCACACAAAGCACATTGAGTTGCATTTCCCTCGTGCATTGTATATACGCCCATCACTCTAGGGATATCTTATCTTTCCATTGCACACTAAGTAATACACTCTCTATTGTTTGCCTTGAGCTTCCTTCAACTTCTCCAAGATGTGTGTTTTTTCCTACATCCCTAATTCCAACAAAAAAAGCTTTCCAAAGCTCCCATTGTGAGGCACTATAAATAGCAAGGGGTTAGTATGAAATTAGAGTGTGTAAACACACAATTGGCAAGATACGGTGACAAATTAGGGAAAAATGAACAAAAAACATAAACACACAAGTGAAATTAGTAAGGAAACACATCCGATTATGCCACAATTACACTAGTGTAGGCCATTGTCATCGGCATCGACGCCAAAAGTTGGGCGTCTCCATCGTTGGATAGCTCCAATGACCAACAAAATTATCAATCCAGAGGGATGAGGTACCCCGGCTAGGGCATGGAAACACTCACATGATTAGTGAGCTAATCATGGCAACATGAATGGTTGACTATACGAGAGGTGAGCTTCTCGGCCTATGGAGGAGTTAAGCCACAATGATGGGCAATCTCCACATCCACTTCTCTTCACCTCCAATCAACCCAATCACACACACTAACGATTGCAAGACGCACACAACACTAATCCTATCATGCAACACACTAATCGCAAGCACACACACAAAGATCTATTGAGCACCACACTCCAATCAAACCTACATGCACACACAAGCAAGAGAGGGCAATCACACAAGATTAGAGAGCGATTAGTCACTAATTAGTTACGATTTAGATAATCTAAGCATCATTAGCAATCACAAGAAGCATGAGAGAGGCATAGTAAAAGAGAATTAAGCATTGATTAGTGTTAATCAATTCACATGAGCAAGGAGAAGCTCAAGGACTCCATAGCCACACACCTCAAGAGCTCTCACCAAAGAGTGCTCTCAACAAATGAGTTTGAGAACCCTAATTTCTTTTACAAACTTCCTTATATACCTAGGGTAAAACTATGCAATGTCCGGGTGCCCAAGGCCCATTAGGAAAAATATGAACCCCAAAAGGGCCCTTTAGCTTAAGGGGTGATTAAGCATGGACCAATAGGAAGAGGGTGGTGGCTACAGCTATAGCCTCAAAAAAGTAGGGTATGAGGGGGCATGGGGGCCTATTTGTTCTCCTCATTATAGCTTTGTCCCCTAGAAAGAGAGAAAAAAGGGGAAGGGGGGGGGGGTCCCCTCCATTTTCATGGGCGGCCATAAAGTAACCCTAAAATTTCAAAAAATTCAAAAAAATAAAAAATCTTTAAATCTCACTTTTCACTCCCCAAAAGCTCCCCTAACCAAATACATGGTCAAAAATCTATTTTCTTTCACCAAAATCTTCATTTCTTAGCCATTACCCTCCATTCTACCTCCCCCTCCTCCTCCTCCTCCTCCTCCTCCTCCTCTCTCTCTCTCTCTCTCTCTCTCTCTCTCTCTCTCTCTCTTCAAGCTTTCCATAGCTATAGAAAATATGGAAGCTTTCCATAATTGCCCACGATTTAAGCTTTCCCATTTTCATCTACACCTCCACTGTCCTCTCCCAAGATCTCCATGGCTACAGCACTTGTGGAGACTTTACCAAGCACCTCTTTTACCTTTTCTTCTACCACTTGATAGCCCATTATCTACAAGCTATCCATGGCTATGGTTGCAGCACATATGGAAGCTTTCCATAGTTGCTCACATTCTATACACACACACACTCTCTCTCTCTATCTCTACGTGCTTTCCAATTTTCATCTACACCTCCATGGTCCTCTCTCCCCAAGATCTCCATGGCTGTAGCACTTGTGGAGACTTTACCAAGCACCTCTTCTACCCTTTCTTCTACTGCTTCATAGCCCATCATCTACAAGCTATCCATCGCTACGGCTGCAGCATTGGGATAAACTTCTCTAACCCTCTTTTACCCTTTTAGGTACACCTTCTTAGATCATCATCTCCAAGCTTCCCATGGTTGGAGCACCTACAAAAACTCTATCAACCACCTCTTTGTCTCCTTGCCATGGCTATTGTATTGCACTCGAAGGTTCTCCATTGAAGGTTTAATCATTTGTATCTCCCTCTCTCCAAAAACAATTACTTCTTCCTTCATCTCTAGCTCCTTCAAAACCACCATCAAACCCTCTTATTGTAGCCCCTTCCTCTCTGTAGCAATGTCAAACTCTACTACTCACAGAAAGCCAAAAGATGAGGGAGAAAGGGTTGTCTTGTACAACACCAGAGATTCTAATGGGGAGTGGGTGCCTCAAGTGTTCCGCAAAGGCGCTTGGGTCTTCATGCAACCTGCAGCCACCGGGACTCATCATGTTCAAGATTGTGACAACTTGGATCAACATTGGAAAGGAAGGCTTCTTGAGCTCAAAGACCATAGGATCAATGGGACGGTGGTTGCTATTCAACATGTGTATTCAATGCCTAAAATGCATTTGGGGCATACTAATCCAACTTTTTTCACCTAATTGTAAGTTGCTTCTCTTTGTTGTTGCAATAGACATGTGCATTGAGTTGACCTATGTGTTCAAGTATGCTAGTATGTTTATTTTGGGCCATTTGATGTCTATGTAGATATATTTCCATCAAACTTGGTGAGCAACAACAATTACAAAGTCTCTCTAGAACCTTTTAAGATTTTTATGTTGACATTGGTGTCATGATGCTTCTTAGTGTGCGAACATTGATGCTACTGCAAAGCAGAATCTTCTTCTACACACATAAAATAGTGCCCACCTCAGATCATTGTTATGGTAAGATCAACGAAATTGACATGCAATCACTTCTTAGCATGGAGTGGCTGCAACCTGATCTTTGTCATCCATCTTATCCATAAAGGAGAAGATGGTTTTTTACATTCTTTCCTTGTTGAAGTTTGAGAAGGCTTTTAGGTTTGTGGGTCTAGGTCGATGTTGTCTTATGCATGTTTTTGTGCATTTATTTACGGCCCTATCATTCAATGTCACACCCACTATATTTATATGCAAGAATATGTCTTTTGAAGCATTACAACCCTTGTTAGGAGAGAATTGGGCATTTATAGAGGGTATGCATTAGGGAGATAAATATTGATGCAAGCTAGGGGCTTCAGGTATTGGGATACAATACTTAAAAGTTTGCACAACTTTGTTTATATGCTTCCACCTAGAGTTGTGGATGTGTCAGACAGGGAACTGGATACCTTACAAAGCCCTGAAGGGAATCTTGTGACATTTAACATTCATATTACAATACCAAATGATGTCTCTGAAACTGTGCAAATTAGTGATCTCACAAGCTAGGGGCTTTGGATACGGTACTTAAAAGTTTGCACAATTTTGTATATACAATTCCATTACAAGTGGTGGATGTGTAAGACTACAAAGCCTTGAAGGTAATCTTGTGACATTTAACATTCATATTACAATGCCAAATGATGTCTCTAAAACTATGCAAGTTAGTGATCGCAGTCATTGACACAGTTGCCTTGGTCACTTCAAATATTGCAATTGCACACTCTGATGCCCCAAAAATTGTTGATGAGAGGAGATCGTCCTTCAACCGTTACCTCACACCAACTATGGACGATGATGATAGGCAGCATGGGGTAATTTTCTTCCTTGTGTAATTGGCCATCCCAATGTATTTTCCTAACACAAACTTTTGTAGGATCTTTTGGACATGGAGGTGTGGGCAGCTTGCAAGGCGAGAGAGAGCAATGTTTTTGGCCCAGAAGCAGCACTTGCAAACTGCATCGGCAAACTACCCATGGGCGACATGTGCATTATCCACAAGGATTTCTCCCTTGATGGACATTTTTCTTTGTAGGTCTTGAAGGCTATCAACAATCTCTTGTGCTTGTCTACTATACCTCATACTATGCAAGTAGTTTTTCTTGTAAACAAATCCCTTGGCCACTTTTGGCATAGGTTTTTGTGGCAAGGTCTTAGCCCGTGTAGCTATCAATCAAGTCTTGGGAGTGGAAGACCCACAAGCCATAGCGGTTTCAGTCCTAACTTCCATTTTACCTAATGTTCAAGCAAGACGCAAGGAAGTTGCATAGTGCCTCTATGTAATGAGCCCTTTTGTAATTTCATATATCAATATAATTTCAGTCCCTGTGTACTTTCCTATCTTGACTTACAATTTGGTGTAAATACATGGATTTCAGTGAAAATTAATTTTCGAGTTCTAAATGGGAAAGTTTATTGTGAGTTTTATTAGCTGCCTTGAATCTTTATTTGGTATAGAGACATGGTGTTCATTAGGTCAATTTAAAAACTATGATTGTGCAAGTGCTTTGTGCTTAGACCGTGTAGCTATCATTCAAGCCTTAGGAGTGGAAGACCCACAAACCATAGCGGTCTCAGTCCTAACTTCCATTTTACCTAATGCTGAAGCAAGACGCAAGGAAGTTGCACAATGCCTCCTGTGTAATGAGCCCCTTTTGTAATTTCATATATTAATATAATATCAGTTCCACTTGTACTTTCCTATCTTGACTTAAAATTTGGTGTAAATTCATGGATTTCAGTGAAATTTAATTTTAGTTTTGAATGGGCAAGTTTATTGTGAGTTTTATTAGCTGCCTTAAGTCTTTATTTGGTATAGATACATGGTGTTCATTAGATCAATTTAAAAACTATGATTGTGCAAGTGCTTTGTGGGTCAATCTCTATCTACTGTGATGATGTCAAGGGTTCCAACTTGCCAGATGGAGGGGTCAATGTAAAGGGAAGTAATTGCCACAAAGTGTCATTAGCTTTCAAATGGTTTCTTAATGCTAATGTTGTGTTGGATTTGTCCCAAAAATTGCAAAAAAAAACCCTATCCACAAGCTTGTTTTGCCCAAAATTGATGTCTTGTGGACAGGGATTTTTAACATTGTTTGGGCCAAAACAAGCATATATGGTGCCTTCTAGATGTCAATCAAAGGCATTTTGGTTGTCTCTCAGTCTTCCACATGTACAAAAGGTTGAGAAGGCACTAGTAGAAACAAAACCGTCAATGATTACTTTGCTGGGTCTTGTTTGCCAGTTGAAATACGGCTCCCGTCAGGCCCAAACTCGCTGCCTTCTTGTGGACAGGGGCTTTCTGCACCACCATGGCCAAAACAGATGATATGTGTGTATTTCAACTGGCAAATAAGACCTAGCAAAGTAATCTCACTGACAGTTTTTTTGCTACTAGTGCCTTCCCAACCTTTTGTACCTATGGAAGATTGAGAGACGACAAAAATTCCTTTGCTTGACATCTAGAAGGCACCAAATATGCTTGTTTTGGCCCAAACACTATTAAAAACCCTTGTCCACAAGACATCAATTTTGGCCAAAATAGATATTATGTGTGCATTCAACAAATGGAACTTGAAGCCTGTTCTGAAGGTTTTGTAGCACTATCCAACAAAATACTCATCCACAACTCCCCCCCTCCCCCTCCGTGTTCAATGGCATGGTGTGCAAGAACCACCCGACAATGTACATTAGACTTATAAAAAATTATTGAACACAAATTAAATACAAAGAGCTTAAATGACATAAGAAGCGACACATTCCAAAATGAGTAAGCATCATTATATTTCCAAATTTGAAGTCATTGCATATCCATTGCAAAAAGGTGTTGTTGTACATAGTACTAGCTACAAGTTCACTCGTATCTGACGGGCTAGTGCCAAATCATTTTGCATTATAGTTACATGCTTGTTGGCATGGATGGCACACAAGTTGGTATCCTCAAATAAACCTACCAAGTATGCTTCTGTGGCTTCTTGAGTCCTTGGAGGCTGATGGGCTACATGCGTAACTTAGTGTTGTAGCTTTGCGCAATCTCCTTGCATGTCCGTGCAAAAGGAGCCCTTCGGATGAGAAGTTCCACACACTTTAAATAATGTTGAATATTAGCAAAGGCTCTGCTAAAATGGCGCACTCTGTGAGGTTGCCAATGTAGTGCCTCTTACCCGTCTTCCTGTAAAACTTTCTTTTGTGGCAGTGCTTGGAGGGTGGGGCTGCCTCCTCTAGGACAAAATTTTCATTGCTAGACTCATATTCTTGAGGTCTTAACATAAAAATATGACACTCATCCTCTCTAGCCTTCATTGCTTCACAATTTGGCATGCATCAAGATTGAAAACAAACACCAACTTAGTTCCAAACACTACAAGAGAAGAAGGGAAAAAAGTGAAGGTCAGACAACAACTATGAAAACGAACGTCACATGATTCTTTCCTCACCATCAGAAGGTAGTGCATAAAAGGCAACCATTGCTTATTGAAGCCTCTCCAAATGGACAAAATATTATCTGACATAAGGTAAGGGAATCCCTTGTCAATATTATTGGCATGATTCCTTGCATTGGTAGCTTTCTTAGCACTTTGTGGAGACTGCACAAAGAAAGATGAGGGTATTGTCTCCTCAATGTGAAAATAGTGACTAGATGTGAGAAAACATCTTCATTGGAGGCCCCTCTAGCAAGTTTCATCTTTCATGGGGGGGTGGTTATGGAGCGAGCTCAATGGAGTGAGCCTTTTTTTTTTCACCACCTCTACCTCCCATTGCCGCCCCTTACCACCCATGACAACCAACACCCTAGTCCACCACCGGTGGTTGGTGGTGTTAGATCACTACCACCATCTGCCACTCCTCCTCCTACCACCACCGCCCATTGCCGCCGGTTCTCCTCCCACTCTTCCTTCTAGTGGGCTACTCAAGGACCTCCTCTCTCTCTCTCTCTCTCTCTCTCTCTCTCTCTCTCTCTCTCTCTCTCTCTCTCTTCTCTCTCTCTCTCTCTCTCTTCCTCACATGTCTCTCTCTTCCCCCCCCCCCCCCCCCCCCCCCCCCTCTCTCTCTCTCTCTCTCTCTCTCTCTCTCTCTCTCTCTCTCTCTCTCTCTCTCCTCTCTCTCTCTCTCTCTCTCTCTCTCTCTCTCTCTCTCTCTGTCCCTTCCTCCCTCTCTCTTTCTCTCTCGCTACTCAAGGACCTCTCTCTCTCTCTCTCTCTCTCTCTCTCTCTCTCTCTCTCTCCTCATCCTGTCTCTCTCTTTATTTTACTGATTCTCTCTCTCTCTCTCTCTCTCTCTCTCTCTCTCTCTCTCTCTCTCTCTCTCTCTCTCTCTCTCTCTCTCTCTCTCTCTCTCTCTCTCTCTCTCTCTCCGGCAAGCGGTCAAGGAAGCACACAAAAAAAAGACATCTGTGTCTCCTGTCTCCGAGCCCATGAGACGTCTGTTAGTTTTTCCTAGATGATTGGCAGATGGAAGCCCATGAGACGTCTGTTAGTTTTTCCTAGATGATTGGCAGATGGAAGCCCATGAAAGTAATCATCAACAAAACCCAACCAGCACCAACACCAAGCCTGCTGTCTCCGAGCTGCATCACCCCTCCCGATTCTCAATCTCGTCAATTAACTACCCTCCATGTTGGTGTGATGTTGGATTCCCTCATTTTAGCAAGGAGCTTCAATGCTCTTGAGGCATCCCCTAGCTGTGCACATATCTCAAATAGAGCATCATAAGCAAAAAGATGAGGAGGACATCCATTCTTTGTCATCTCCCAATACACAGCCAGAGCATCCCTATACTTACGAAGGTCTGAAAGAGTCATCATAACAATCTGATACATCACGACATTTGGTAGGAAACCAGTTTGTTTCCACCACTCGAAAAGGCCCAACACAGCATCATACATCTGCACCTGGCGGCATGCCGCCATGATAGACGTGCAGTGCTCTAACCCTAGTTGTAACTCTGAAAAATAACCCAGTTCTTGCACCAACTTTCTCATTCCCTTGAATTTGTAGAGACGACTAGCAAGAAGAATTAGCTCCGCATACACACCCTAATTTAATACTAGTCCGCTGCTCTCTCCCTTTTCCTTGACTAGCAGAGCACGATTGAGCAGGCTGCTGGCTGCTATGAGTCCTCGTGCAAGGGCCTCAAAAGCCAACAAGGACATGAAGCATGAGTGTGCAGAAGGTCCCATACAATCTCTTCCTTTCCTGCTTCTGCAAGTACGTCAATGGCAGCACACAATGCTCTCTCATCCGGCCATAGGTGGGAGCACTTCTGTTGCCATTCTAAAGTTTTGAAAGCTCTGAGGGGCAGGCCCAGATGTCCAAGATGTTGAACGGTTGTCGAGAGCGAGACACATACAAGCAGATGTTGGATTCCGTGCAGGACTTGAGAGGCATGCGAGTGGGGGGGAAGCTTATTGATTTGAACTGCTAGGTCAGTGAGGAAGAGTTTGTCCTTGCCAGGGTGGGAAGTCAAATTGGGAAGCTGCAGGCGACGATCTGGAAGGTCCACGGGGTGATGGTTTTGCTGAACCAAAAAAAAGGAGCAATAGCGATATCGCTATTGCTGCCTTTTTTTTTTGTTCCTTTTTTTCTTTTTCCCTACGTTTTTTTTGCCTACTGTGCCTACGTAGCCCTCAACTCCCAAGAAAGCACCTACGCAGGACTCCCAAGAGCTCGTCTTCTGGATTCCGAAGTAAGCTCTCTCTCTCTCTCTCTCTCTCTCTCTCTCTCTCTCTCTCTCTCTCTCTCTCTCTCTCTCTCTCTCTCTCTCTCTCTCTCTCTCCGACAAGCGGTCAAGGAAGCACACAAAAAAAAGACGTCTATGTCTCCTGTCTCTGAGCTGCACCACCCCTCGCGATTCTAATATATGTCTTAAGAAGCCCTGCTTGGCAACCTCATCATGGAATTTCTCTTGTTTGAATTCATGCCTTCCATGTACATTTCCCTGAACAGCAGGGATGCCTTCCCCTCCTTTTCTTTCTTGAGGACCAAATCCTTCAATAACCCATCCTTGCCAAATGTCTTGACCTTGAAGTGAGACTTTGACATCAATTTTTAAAAAAAGCACATCACCTTGTGCAAGCTGATGATCAGCAGCAAACTTTCGCCTACCCGTCTTGATCCCGTATTCGTTACTTTCATGCCGCAGATACTAGTAAGCCAAACTTTACCGCTTGGTCCCTCCAACATGACTTCCTTATTTATTGGCTTCGGTGTCTCGGCATTTGGAACAATGGTCAGAGAATATGGTTCGACAAACACACACACACACACACACACACACAGAGAGAGAGAGAGAGAGAGAGAGAGAGAGAGAGAGAGAGAGAGAGAGAGAGAGAGAGAGAGAGAGAGAGAGAGAGAGAGAGAGGAAAGAGAAAAGAGAGAGACATAGAGAGAGAGGGGTAAGAGAGAGAGAGAGGGGGGGGGGGAAGAGAGAGGGAGGAATGAGGTAGAAGAGAGAGATGAGCAAGGAGGAGGAGGATGGCGGCGAGAGGAGGAGATGGAGGAAGAAGGTGGAGGGGAGGGAGGATGTTGGAGGAGGAGGCTGAGGAGGAGAAGCAAGTGGAGGGGAGGAGGCACATGGGCGGCAAGAGGAGGAAGGAGAGATAGGGAGGGCGGCCAAAAAAAAAAACTCGCTCTAGAGCTCGCTCGAAGACCTAACTCCTTGCATGGCATTGGGAATACATTCTCAATAACTCCTCGTTCCCTCAATGCATTAATGAAGAGGCCATGTGGTGCAATGTAACTCTTTGTATTAATTCCAACTTCATCACATTCTTTCTGCAAATCAACATCACTCACGAGATTAGAAAACTTACACATAACCTCCTTGGTTACAGCAAAATAAATATGTTTTCCTTTTGGTGTGTGCATAGGAGTGCTATGACATCTTACTTCTTAAGGAAACTAGTAAGCAAATAAATGGGATCCTCTTGGCTTTGGCTACAACATGTCTCTTGGATGAAATTCATGCAAGAAGAAAACAAAACAAAACAATCACCAACAGAAGAGACTTCATACATGTAGGAAATGTGATAGGGTATTAAAAAATGCACCTTGTAGCTATAACTCTTCTCATCCAAGCACCACCTTTGGGAACAAGGGTCTCTATGGATGAGAAGATCCTCTTATGCTCCCTTGCACCTAAAGGTGTCTCTTTTAAACTCAATATGGTACCCTCAAGCTTTGCAATCTTACCATCCTTCTCTTCCACACGTTGATAAGATTTTGTGCTTCTTTCTCCACATGAATGATCCTCTGTTGCAAACTAGAATTGTTATGAATGATAACTTGGTGTTAACGCATCCACCATTGCACACTATGAGCTCTGTTAGTGGACAACTGCTTGCAGTTTTCCACTAATAGAGGGGAGCTAGGTCTGCTTGCACTAGCCAAGCACACCTAGCTCCCCTCTACCTACATATTGCAAGAAGGTAGGGAGACTATTGAATGTTGAATACACATTAACCAAAGGGTCATTGGGGTAGAGGCAACCATCCACCCAAAGGTCCTCATCTGTGTGACCTACACTGCGGCATTGTTGTGTTGTATGTAATTCATAACGCTTGGAGGGTGCAAGCTCTTTTGACAACCAGATATGTACACGTTTTGTCTTTGACGATCTTGCTATGGATGGGAGGTTTGTAATGTCGCCTAGCTCCATGGAAAGGGGAATAAAGCTGGTCTCAAGCAAGAGTCAGGAGTTGCAGCAGAGCCACAGAGGGGAGAGGTGAGCTATGGAGTGAAGAGCTATGGGATGGAGAGATGCAGGAGAGCTATGGAGTGGAGAGCTTTGGGATGGATAGCTGAAGGAGAGCTATGGGATGGAGACCTGCAGGAGAGCTATGGAGTGAAGAAGAGGGCTATGGAGTGAGATCTGCAGGAGAGCTACATGGTGGAGAGGAGATCTATGGAGTGGAGATATTTGGGATGGAGACCTGCAGGAGAGCTATGGAGTGGAGAGCTGCAAGAGAGCTATGGAGTGGAGAAGAGGGCTATGGAGTGGAGATCCGCAGGAGAGCTACGGAGTGGAGAGGAGAGCTATGGAGTGGAGAGCTTTGGGATGGAGAGATGCAGGAGAGCTACGGGATGGAGAGCTATGGAGTGGAGAAGAGGACTATGGAGTGGAGATCTGTAGAGAGCTACGGAGTGGAGATGAGAGCTATGGAGTGGAGAGCTTTGGGATGGAGAACTGCAGGAGAGCTATGGAGTGAATATCTATGGGATGGAGAGTTGAAAGAGAGCTATGGAGTGGAGAAGAGGGCTATGGAGTGGAGAGCTATGGGGGGGAGAGCTGCAACAAAGCTATGGAGTGGACTTGCAAACAAGGAGAGGGAAGGAGGAAGAGTGTGTGCTGAAAAGTAGGAGAGAGAAGAGAGAGAGAGAGAGGGGAGTGATTTTGGAGGGAAATAAAAAAAGGTGGGAAGTTTGATATTTAGCAGGTCTAGCAGTGAGATTTTGAGAGAGAAATTTGATTTTTGAGTATACATATAGGTTGGGGAGAAGTTTTCAGTAAAAGTGAGGTTTTTTTTTTTTTTTGAAAAAATTTCTTTTTTGGGCTGAGGCTATGGACGCCCTTGATGATGTGGCAAAAAAGGGGGGGAGGGTACATAAGGACCACCACTCTTTTGGGTAGAGAGAGAATGTACCTATCCTATCTCCCTAGCCTCTATTTCAACCTACAAAAAGCCTATGAAAACCTTTAAAAATGCCTATGAGAATACCCTCATTTAATGGCCTTGTCTCCTAAGTCACACACATTTTCACTCTTAATTCCTTAAAATTAGGGATCCTTACAAGGCCCTTTTGGGGTTCATATTTTTCCTAATGCCTTTTGGGCTCCACCACTTATTGAATCTGCTACCTAGACACACTAATTGACCTATTCTTTAGAGCTTGGAACTCCCATTCAGCGCGTAACACATTAAAATATTACAATGGCTTGAAATAAATCAGGAATTTACAATACGTGACCATTTTGGGAAAATGTGAAAAATGTATAACTCCAATCTTCACTGCTTCTTTGTATTCGTCCTCGATGTGCATCCATAAGGCTTTGGTCTTTAGCAGCTTATGTTAACTGACGTTGACTCAGTTAACAGTATGGTCTTAACTTTAGTAGCTCACTCAAAGTGACTGTGCACTGAATAGGTGTTGACATAATGGATTGCAAACTAGCCACATCCACGGTTTGTTTTGGCCTGTTTAATTTCATCATTTTGCAAAAAATTGATTTCTCTTCATTCTTACCTAGGTAAGAAGATAGTGTCCGCAACGTTCCTGCTTTTGTAGAGCCCGATGACTGCTCCGATCCCCAATCTCCATACAAAGACGGTTCATCCAATTACATGGGTGGTCTATCTAGCCAAACTTCTTCAATTGGTATCGATTTCAGAGTCAAGCTCTCATCTTTGGCTTCTCTAACTCGTTCCCACAGGTGGTTTTGCCAATCTTCTTTGACTATTGGCAATTGTCCCATTCTTCCTTATTACTATCAAGAACTATCAGTTTAGGTGATGGTGTGTCATCATTTTCCAAGGTTTCCAACTCACCCTTTTCTTGATTTTTTTCTCTAATGGTTTTGATCTCAAGTTTTTCTAGTTTCCCTATGCTTTCTAACTGAGGTTTCGGTTTGTCCAGCATGGTTTGTGTGATGTGCACCATGTTTTTATATGCTTCTAATTTAGATGCTTCCATATCAGGTGTTGGATAGTTTTTCCATTTTGTTTCCAATGTTTGATTGGCTTTTATTCCATCTTGGAAAGCTTCCAAGGCTATGTTGATTTTTGTAAATTTTATCGACCGGTATCAGTCTAGTTAATTTTGGTTTAGGTTCTTTAAAGTCTGATGAAGAGTCTGCATCTTTTTCTCTACCTCTTTTTGTATCTTCCCTTGAACCTCCTTTCATAGTTTTTGTCTCTTGAGTTCGTATCATTTGTGTCTTTTTCTTTTGGAGTTTTTGGAGGAATTGTTGGATTTGTCAAATCCACTTCCATTTTTCTGTTTATTCCCTTTGGCTTGTGCTCCAGTCACTACTTGAACTCAAATTGTAGGTTCCCCTTCTGACAAACTACTTGGAATAACTTGAACTACATTGATGGCGGTCTACCCTTTGTTCACTAGATTCCTAGGGTCTTTTGGTCTAACTCTATGATTATGCTCAACATCTGCTCTCTCTCTTCTAGCTGGTGTTTCTCCCATTAAACCTCAAAAATATCTGTTTCATAGATGTGACTCATGTGGACCTCTCCTTGTCCTAGTGTCACCCATTCTTTCCCTGTTGTAGGTGGTTTCTGTGTTTCTACCCTTGGTTCCATCATTGAGGTGGTTGCGCCTGGCTGTGCTTTCTCTTTGATTGAACATTCTATCATAGGCTCTATCATTTGGGCCTACATTCTATTCAGTTTCATGTATTGTTCCTGTAATCACTTCTCAGATTGAATATTCCTGGTATTTAGTCTGCTCAATCTCCTTTGGAGTCATCATAACAAAATTGTTGTTATAACAATCCCTACAGAGATGGACCGGTAGTTCTGCTAAACCCTTCTCCTTGATCTTGAAAATATACACTATCTTCAAGGGTGTCAATTTTCCTCGTTTGGCATGGGGATTCCACATCAAATTTGTGACATTGTTGGCTTCCCAACAATAGACTCCAAGCCTAGTATTATCCATTGGTATACGTGCAAAGGTTTGGTATCTATCAAGTCATATCCTTATAATTTGAGCATAGGATGTCCTTCTTTCATAGCCTTATTAGGAATTAGGGTACAACCTCCAATCCCCATTTGTCTATTGAATCGGGATCCTATATCTTGAGGTATTGTACCACGTTTTGGTCCATATAGAAGTTGTCTTGTTTGTTTGCCCTAACCTTTTCTTTAAACTTGATGACATTGTCATCTATCTTCACTACAAACTCCTCGTTAGGATCCAACTAAATTTGGGCTTTGTACTTGTTGGTTTTGAAGAAGATCAGATAAGCTTGAACTTGAGAGATGTCCCACCTCCTGATTGAGTTGAAAAGGTAGACATCTCGAAGCTTGAGTTTTGGAATAAGTGTCAGGCACTTCTTTCGCAATATTTTCTAATGGTCTCCCTCTTAAGTTCATATATGAGCTCACACAACTTAATTGAAGACATAATTCAAACCTTAGAAGTTGTCCTTGGTTTCAGACACAATACTTTTGCTTCTTAGCAAGGGATACACCCAATATGCCCTAGCTATGAAATTTTTCTCTAGCTATCTTAGACACGCCTAAGATGGCTGCACCTATCTGTGGAGGTGATTT
Organism: Adiantum capillus-veneris; assembly: GCF_014529385.1. Classification (NCBI taxonomy): domain Eukaryota; kingdom Viridiplantae; phylum Streptophyta; class Polypodiopsida; order Polypodiales; family Pteridaceae; genus Adiantum; species Adiantum capillus-veneris. The sequence goes on from NC_140953.1 coordinate 129,284,948, forward strand.
CAATTTTTATCACATGGATGGAGACCCCACAACTTAAAAATATTTCCCTAGTCTTTATTTCAAAAAATGGCCTTCCTAGTGAGATATTTATCTTCACCACTCCTAAGATAAATCTTCCCTATTTTAGCATATTTTTGGTCAATGTGACTTGGGTTGGTTTCTACCTGTGATTTCAAGTTTGTACAATCAATTTCACAAAGTTTGGACATTTTACCAGTGTTTTGTCACCCTTTTTGATCCCATTGTCAAGGTTTCCAATTTTCTTGGTGTTTTTACCCTTACATAGCTCCAAATTTTATAAAACTTGCTTAGGAGCTATATTATGGTCTAAATAAACCCTGTGAGTTGCAAATTTGGCAAAATATCCTCTCTAGAGACACTTCTATCTTCAGAGTGCCTAAAATAAAACTCTATCAGATTTTGACATTTTTCAATTTTTACCTCATAGATTGATTTTCCCACAAGTTTTAGGATCTATCCACACCTTGCTTCCAATTTTTAGCTAGATTTGACCTTTTCTTGTTAATTTTCTCTGAAGTTAGTGTTTTTTTCCAATTTTGGGCTTGATTGGGTCTTTAAGTGATCCAAATGTTTCCAAAATCAAAGGAAGTAGTCTACTCAAGTTGGTCGACCACCTTGCAAGTCCAGTTTGTCAAGATCATCTCAGAAACCCCCTGTCTATCTTTGGCACGCCTAAGATAGACTTGGCAATTTTTTTGGTTTTCTTCAATGCACCTTGGATTAGATGCAATCCTGGTAGTTTTCTACTTACCCTACTCCTAGTGAACATGAAAAAGAATGCAGAAAGTGAAAATTTCAACTTTTAGTCTCAAATCTCTACTTTCTACTTAGGTGACACCCTTACCGACCACTAGCCAATCTCAAGGATCCTCCACCTAGTCCGTTCTGATAACTAAAGCTCTCAAGGTCCTTACTGAGTATCCATACTCTCAAGCACCTCTTAGCTATGATAAAGTCTTAAAATGTGTTACTCTAGTCAAAACTAGAGGAAGTGATGGAATTTCAACTGAATGCTTTGGGTTTTTCTCTAGTCTAAGTTGCATTATCCCCAACAACGATGCAAAAATGTCAACTGGTTGCCAAGCCTCACTATATCGATGCTAGCAAAGCAAGAACCACAGATATAAAAAATGTCAATCCATGGGATGTAGCTAACCTGACTAGTGCATGGAGCCTACAAGAGATAGCTAATATCTCGAGAAACCCAAGTCTAAGTGGTTTCTACCTAACTCGATCTCAAATGTGTGTCAGACATCAAAAGCTACTTTCCTTACCGCAAGCTTATATGGACAAATTTGTGTAACTATGAGACTCTGAATGCAACAAAACTTAATGCCTAGCATGAGCAAATTATCCTTAACACTCTCATGTGCTCATTTGTCATTTTTGACACTCAAACAAAATTGCCATAAGATAAACAACCTATTTTAGGTCAATTGGTTTCGATGTCCAAAGCACTCTATGGATTCCTCTAGACATGCTCTATCTATTCCTAAGGTCAAAACCAGTTTTGGTGCGTGTATTATGCATAGGGAGCAAAAATAGCTCGTAGACGGGCACGACTAAAAACACATTTTCATCGTGATAATTTTACGCTAAATGGAAGAGCTTTCACATGTGAATGCATTTGAATGCTCAGAATAGCAATGCAACACCGTACAAGAGAGATATGAAGGGTTGAAGAAAATAGTAGACTCACAGTAAGCTTCTACAACATACACTCACTTTCATTATCTAAAAACTTAGGTCGATAGTTGAAAAATTTGGCTTTTATACCTTAGCCAAGGTTTAAGAATGAATTCCTAGCTAATTGGGCTCAATGAGAAGGCTTAAGAATTGCATAAAGTTGCAAATTTGGAAGCCCACGGCCCCTTTACACTAACTGGCAATCAATAATATTACGACGGATTTGGACTTTGCAGGATTTATCATTAATACAAAGAGTTTTGATACAATCAATTGGGATAAAAAATGAGAGTGGTGTCTCTTTAATGCTTTTTTTTTTTTGCTTTGTTAGCTGAGCAGCTAATATCTGCTCAATACCTTTTGGTTTTGCATTATCAAGGCACTAGGTTGTAAAATGGCCATATTTTCCATAGGTATAGCAGCTTGAATCTTGCCAAAATTAGCTCTACCCCTTTCTTGGCCATTCCCCCATGATACTTCCCTCTGCTAGTTCTAGCACTTGTATTGGCCTCATTCTCCTTGGAGTCAATTGTTTGTTGGGCAACTGCTCCATTTGTCTTCACCACTTTTGGTTTGATTGGTGCAATCATTGACAAATCTTTACCCTTCTTGAAATGGTGAATTTTGATTCAATGGTTTCTTCAATCATGTCCATATGTTGTATAGTATGTACACTAGCTACACTCATATGACTTGTGATCCTTGGATCTACATTTTGAGCACCAAGTCTCCGGCTTCTCCACTAAGGATCTAGTTTTTTTCCATTTCAGCTATTTGCTTTGGCATCTCCTCTAGCTTCCTTATCCATAATCCTTCCTTTTTGCTTTTAGCATTATCATTTAAATCATTATTAGATGAGCTAGAACTAGATTTTGATTTTGAATCCTCACTTGTTGTGTCACTGTCGCTAGAATCCCTTCTACTCTTATGGCCCTTTTCCTTCTTACCTTGCTACTTAAATTATAATGCTCTCTGAACCAGATCATTAAACTTCTTGGTTGGGGTTAGAACCTCCTATTCCCTTAGTTTCTTGCTTCCAACTCCATCGAGGAAACAAGCCCTCATCTTTTCTCTGATCGGTTGGGGAGGGGGGGGGGCGGTTGTCATGCAATTGTTGGGTTAGTTCCTTGACCTTTCGAGCATAGCTTTGGCCTAAAAGTTTTCCTTGGCCAATTATATCCAATTCACAGAGGATGTCCTTGTCTCCCCTATTATCAAAATATTCTATGCAAAGAGCTTCGATTAGTTTGCTATAAGTTCTAAGTTGGCATGCTAGGTAATGATAACACCATTTCCTTACTATCTCTTTCAATGTCTATGGGAAGTACTCCCCCAACTCATCTTCATCGACATATTTTAGCTCAACATATTGCTCAAATGTCCAATATGCACATCTAGATCATTCTTTTTACCCCCTTTGACCACTAGAAATGCTATCTTCAAGTCAGTGGATCATTTGTGATATCTAGATTTGTCTTTTGAAACTGATTTCCTACCTCTGCTTTGTCCTTTGTTATAGGGTGGAATTCCATTTGTAACATTTAATGGTCTAGTAACTTGTGTGTAGCGGAAAATAGCATGAACATAGTGACCATTTCACTAGAATAACTTCCTAATGAGAATAACAAGAGTGCTTGGGTGGAGAGAGCAACAAAAAACATAACACCTAGTTAGATAGCATGAACAATACTTCAAAAGAGAGAGAAAATAAGAAATTGACAACATTTGAGGACCGGATTTTCATGGAGCCGTTCCCCCCTCCAAAAGGCTTTGTATTATGGTTTCTCCCATCAAGAGAGACATTTTACAATACAATTTCTTGTGTTCCTTCAATACTAGCTAGTGCAATGAAGATGGAAACTTCATGCACTACACAAAACACTTATCAAACACAACATCAATTCCCTCACGGTCTCAGACCCAAGACCTCACACACCTTCGAAGATGGTGAGAGCTAGCGGGGTAAGAGAGTAGATTGAGAGGAAGAAGGAGTATTCTTAAGAGAAAGATGTACATCTCCTCACATACTCACTCATATTAGCGTAGCTTAGCTTAGTAATTAGCATGGTAGAAGAGATGATCATGCATTGAAGCTTGGCTCTTGGTTGGATTTGAATCACAAATCCAAGAGTTGTTGGTGTAGGCCTCCCTTCTCACAAGCTTGGAGTAGGTGATAAGCTTTCCATTAAAGCTTGAGAAGGAGAGAGAGCCTTCTTTTCTTCACACATGAGCTCGTGTGAGTGTGTGTGTGTGATAATGCCTTTGAAAAATCATCCCCCTCTCTCTCTTGGTCGACCCCTCTTGCTATTTGCTCTTGCTAGCATCCTATTGGACCTCCCCAGGCTTAGCAAATGGTAATTAAGCAGCATAAGTGATAGCCTTCTGACATGTGTCCCCCTTTCCCCTTTTGTGAGAGCTTTAGGTAATGATTTAATTCAACTAAACTCTCATTGGATCCCTTTGCCTCCTGGCCAATAGGAATCAGGCAAGCCATTGGGCTGTTGAATGCTCATTGGTCCCCTTGGGAGACTGTCCAATAGTCTTCTAGAGAGCTTAATTCTTATTGGTTATTTTATTAAGTGTTTTTAAATTAATTAAACTAGATTTACTCTAGCCTAATTCTCATTGGTCCACCTCCAAGGCCATCCAATAGGAATTGGGTACACCTTGTGGGCATCTAGGCTAGGGAGCTGACATGTGTCCCTCATTCCCTTTGTGTAAAGGGAGCTTTTGTGTGTGTGTGTGTGTGTGTGTGTGTGTGTGAGAGAGAGAGAGAGAGAGAGAGAGAGAGAGAGAGAGAGAGAGAGAGAGAGAGAGAGAGTTTCTCCCTCATCCCCTACTTGCAAGGCTCGCCCCCTCCTATGTAGGGATTGCCAAAGACTTTTGGGACACACACAAAGCATCCAATTCCCCCAATGTTTGACCTTTGGACAGAACCTTTGAATTTTGGAACCTTAGCATTTTGGAAGTCTTAATGGGCTGAACCTTAGGGTATTTTAAGCCCATTGTTGCACATGGATCTTTTACAGATGGCTCCCCCTTTGGATCCTTATTTTCCCTCCTTCAGATCCCTACTATGGCCGGTCTGCTAGCTTAACCAATATTCTAGCTTTTTCTCCCCTAGCACTTCCCCATATTAAATGATCAGTTTAACATGAGAAAATCATTGAGGAGAATTATATATTGATTATTATGACACCATTTGTCATTGTCATTTGTCTCAGTTAGTATCTAGCTCTGGCTTCTTTATCGGCTTCCTATGTGTGTGCTGATCTGCAACTTTTTCTACCGCCATCACTATCCTCAGTATGCTTTTGACTTTTGCCCTTATCTTTCTTTTGAGATGCATTGGAGCAAGATCATCGCTCTGCTCTCTCCAAATGCCTTCGCCTAGACTAGTGAGAATGTTAGGAATCCTCCATCTCCACAACGTTCTATTGGTCCATGTTCACATCCATCTCATTTCCAAGCTTAGTGTTAGTGTTAAGAGCCTTGCTCCAACTGTTGGGAGAAGAGGGGGGAGATCGACCGCTTAAAGTACTCAACATAAGCTTTCAAGCCATCACCATCAAACTGTCCACCTCTTCTTCCAATTTCCAAGCACACACACTCACCTAGACTATGACACACACACACACACACACACAGTAAATAGAGAATTGATATAGACAAGCTTGTAAGGAGGTGTAAGAGATGTGTAAGAGATGGAGACTAGATTAGAGAGTACACAGCAAAATAACCATAGCTTAAGAGAGTAGAGAAGAGAATCTGCAAGAGAAAGGCCTAAATCTAGCCCCAAACTCCACGGCACCTCTCTTGTGGAGTTGGTATTTAATACATTATTTTTGAGTTTGAGGTGCCAAAAATTGAGGCCCCTCTTTTACAACCACTTCACTTTTGTAAATGAGTGAAGCTCATTAGTTCTTGCATGACCCATAAGGGGAGTTCCCACTACAAATATTTACAGAGCCATAGTGGCTTATTGAAATGAGATTCTAAGATACTGTGCAACTATAAAATGGCCAAGAATAATTGTCGTCGCCTCTTCATCAACTCCCAGCATTCCACTCTACAAAATCATCATCAACTCAATTAGTAAAATAAATAGACAGCACATAATTAACCATTACGCCCAGCTATCCCAATTGCAGTTAACCACTACAACAGGAGGGTGCCCAGTCTCGTAACATCCCTCCCACCAGGGATAGCAACTGTCCTCAGTTGCTCAATAAAGAAATCAACTGGACCGTGAGTGATGGAAAGTGTGGAGAAGGTTGGGAAAGTTGCGAAAAAACTTTTCAGGCATCCATTTGGCATCCTCTCTAGGGTGGCCCTTGAAAGTCAAAAGGTAACGGTTATAAACCATTCCAGTGTGTGTAGTGGTGGTCTCATGGTCAACTATTTTGTCAGGGATGAGTTGCTCTTCTTGGTCTACAAGTGAAGGTGGGTCTTCGTAAATGTGGTGTGTAGGTAGGGGTCCTCTGAATGGTCGTAAAATACTAATGTGAAATGCATTGTGAATGTGCCAATGTGCAGGTAATTCTAAACGAAAAGAAACATCATTAATGACAGCTGAAATTTTGAAAGGTCCATAAAAACGAGGAGCAAGCTTAACAAAGACATTAGTATCAACACTTTTTATCCTTCGTTTTTCGATGCGAAGTAAAACATGATCACCTTCTTTGAATTGGTGTGCCTTGCGGTGCTTGTTAGCATGTTTGGTGTAAAGTTCTTGTGAGTGTTTAATGGCAGAATGCACACTTGCATAAATATCATGAAAGTCAGTAGTGAAATCATCAGCGGCAGGCACAACATTAGAAAGACATGAAGCAAGAGTAGGAAGTGAGTGACCATAGACAATTTCAAATGGAGACTTACCCGTGGCAGTGTGAGTGGTGTTGTTGTATGCAAATTGCAAAATATGTATGTAATCATCCCATTTCTTAGGTTGAGAAGAAACATAAGCCTTTAGCAAATCAATGATTGTGCGATTTGTGACTTCAGTTTGACCATTGGATTCAGGATGAAATGCAGAAGTGAAGTCAAGTGTAGTGCCAAGATTTTCAAACACAGTAGTCCAAAAAGCACTACAAAATTTTGAATCTCGATCAGAAATAATCACTTTAGGCAAACCATGATGTGGGAAAACAGTCTTAAGAAACAAAAGTGCAGCTTGATGTGCTGTGAGTGTTTTCTTACATGGAACGAAGTACGCTTGTTTAGAGAAACGATCAATAATAGTCCATATCATGTCATGTTTGTGCGTTGTGAGTGGGAAACCAGTAACAAAATCCATTGAAATATGTTCCCAAGGTCTTTCAAGAATGGGGAGAGGGTGTAAAAGTCCCAATTTCTTACCTGTAGCTGCTTTGATTTTTTGACAAATCAAACAAGTTGACACATACTGTTTAACATCCATTCTCATAGCAGGCCAATAGAAATCACGACATAAATTTTGAAAAGTTGTAGCAAATCCTCTATGTCCAGCATAAGGTGGTTTGTGCAATTCTTCAATAATTAATGTACGAAAAGATTTAGTCACACACAATTTTTGTTTGAAATAAAGGAAGTTTTCTTGAATAGTGTATTCGAGAAATGTGTGTACAGAATTATCAAGCATGTGCAACCATGTTGTTTTGAAGTCATCATCATGTGCATAAGTGTCAGGCATAGTGTCAAATGAAGTTCCCGTAATGGTTGATAGATGATTAAGTGAGGGTCTTCTACTCAAGGCATCAGCTACAACGTTTTCTTTACCAGGCGGGTATTGAATGCTGGGCTGAAAACTTTGAATAAAAGCGGCCCACTTAATATGTCTATCATCTATTAAAGGCTGAGAAAGTAAATATTTTATACTTTGTTGATCAGTTTTAATGATCAAGTCAGTACCCATTACATAGTGTTTCCAGATTTTCAATGCATGTACCACAGCAATCAATTCTTTATCATAAGTACTGAACTTTATTTCAGACGGTTTGAATTTACGACTTTCGAAAGCAATTGGATGGTTATCTTGCATGAGGACTGCACCGATACCTTTTCCACTAGCATCAGTGACTACCACAAAGAATGGTCTTTCAAAATCAGGCAATTGCAATACAGGTGCATTAGTCAAAGCATGTTTAAGTGCATTAAATGAGCTTTCTTGCAAATCAGTCCATTCATAAGGCGTGTTTTTCTTCAACAAGAGAGTCAAATAATGTGCTTTGTAAGCAAAATTACGAACAAATTTCCTGTAATAGCTACAAAGACCAATAAAAGATCGTAGCTCATGCAAGTTTTTGGGTCTAGGCCAGGATTGAATGGCTTCAATTTTCTTTGGATCGACATGTATTCCCTTACCCGATAAAATATGTCCCAAATATTCAATTTCAGATTGAAAAAATGAACTCTTTTCAGGATTTAAATACAAGTGATTTTGTGCAAGCAGATCAAATACACGTGTTAAATGTTGCTTATGGTCTTCTTCAGATTTACTGAATACCAAAATGTCATCAAAAAATACAATCACAAAATCTTGATGGTCAATGAAAATTCGATTCATCATGCTTGTGAATGTAGCTGGTGCATTTGTCAAACCAAATGGCATGACAAGAAATTCATAGTGCCCAGTTTGTGTTCTGAAAGCAGTTTTGTAGACATCATGTTCAAACATTTTGACTTGGTGATATCCTGATTTAAGGTCAATTTTGCTAAAGATGTTTGCCCCTTTCAGTTTGTCTAGTAGATCATCCACTCTAGGAATAGGAAACCTATTCTTAATGGTGATCTTGTTTAAAGCCCTGTAGTCAATACACATACGAAATGTTCCATTTTTCTTCTTGACAAGAAGTACTGGAGCTCCGTATGGTGAACTACTAGGTCGGATTAGGCCTCGGTCAAGTAAGTCAGTGATTTGAGTTTGTATTTCCCTGTGTGCGGTAGGATTTACACGATAAGGTGCTCTACAAGGAGGTTCACTACCCGGTATGATGTCCATTTTGTGGTCTTCTGGGCGTGATGGTGGAATTCCAGGTGGGAGATCATGCATGAAACAATCTTTAAATTGTGAGAGAAATTCATCGTGTGTGGAGTTACGTGAAGTTTCAGTTTCAACAGAAATTTGATTTACCAATACTAGATATGTTTTCCCCTGTTTTCGAATTGCTCGTTTGGCTTGGGTGTGAGAGAGGAGTGGAAATTTTTTATGTGCCAGTGTTGCTTGGATGGAGAATTTTTAATTATTATGAGTGAGAGACATTGTACGTGTTTTATAATTAATCAACGGGTCAAATTCATGACGAAATGGCATTCCCAAAATCATATCGAGTCCATGCAATGGTGCTACCAAAAATGTACGTGCTTGTGTGAATTCACCAATGCAAACTTCAACAGTGACTTGAGTTTTACAATTAAAACGTTGATTATTAAAAACAGTTTTGACCTTGTGGGGTGATGAAATTTCAGAGAGTGATAGTTGTTGTGCCAATCGTGTGGAAATGAAATCATGGCTACTACCATCATCTAGCAGAATGGTGACATTTTCACCCTTAACAGTGCCTTGCACTTTAAACAAAGTGTGAGAAGATATAGGAGTACCTGAGGATGGGTTGTCATCGTTATCATAATCAGGATCATATCCCTCACCGTAGTTAACATCCACTTCATTGTCGTCGGGTGTAGCATCTTCGATGAGGTTAAGAGTAGCTATGTTGGGGCGGTTGTTGTTGAAGGGTTTTTGACTTGAATTCCTGTTGACTCCATTTGAATGGCCATTGGATTGACCATTGCCCTTAGCATGACCATTTGGACACTTATCTGCATAGTGACCATACTGAAAGCATTTAAAACACTTCACCTTTTTGTTACCATTAGAATTTGGAGGAAAACGCTGGTTGAAAGGATGTTGGTCGCCTCGTTGCTGAGTGTTGTTGTGGTTGTTGCTCGTATGAGGTTGAGCAGTGGCAGGAGGATTGTCAAATCTTCGTCTTTTGAAAAAGGTACGGCTTTGGTGTTTGCTTCTATCAGAGTTAGGAGAGAAAGGAGGTCTCTTGTTGCGGTTAGTGTTAGCAGGTTGATCAGTGTGAGAGGAATGTCCACCTTTCTTCTTTTCTGCGTTGAGAGCCAAATTAATGGCCTTTGACAGAGAATCAGGTTCGAACATATCTACTTCAGCACTAATTTGTAGTGCCAAGTCTGATATGTACTTTCGCTTCAATTTCCTGCGACTAACATGTTCAATAGCTTGCAATTGAATTAGACAATTCCAAAAACGGTCAGTGTAACCCTGTACATCTTCATTTCTACCCTGTCGAATTAAATCCCATTGACGTCGTGCCTTAGCTTTGTACTGTGTTGGTAAAAATTGGGGTAAAAACACTTTTTTGAATGCATGCCAGGTGCGTGGTCTTCTACCGTGTTGTTTGGTTGCGTTCCACCACAATGCAGCGCTGCTAGTGAGATGATTGGATGCACACTTTACCATTTCACGCTCGGGAAAGTCTTCATCATGAAAGTAGTCATCTAACTGACTAACCCATGCTAGAACCGTGCTAGCATCTTTAGTGCCATCAAAATCTTTGAAAGTGAAGGCTTTTCTGCTAATTTTGTTTTTCTTGGGTGTCGGTGCAGATTCGGTGCATGCAGAATGTAATAATTTATCTTCAAGTTCTTGCCTTCGCATGCGTTCATATATGAGTGACTGCTGCAAATTTTGAAGTTGCTCTGCAATCGTGGGTGCATGAGGAAGATGTGCCATGATTGCGTGCTTTTCTTTTTCTTTTTTCTTTTTTTTTATTTTTTTCTCTTTTTTTTCTTTCTTTTTCTTAAAAAAAAAGTAAATAATTAAATGGTAATGCTTAAAAAGGCTATTTGGTGATATTCACAGATGCAATATGCGGAATAAAATAAAATAAATAACAAAAATGTAATGTACTTAGCTGAAAAAGAGCGGTGGCGTCCAGTCCAGAATGGCGATGCGCTAGGAAATTGCCAGAGAATAGACAGTCAGACGGTGTGTCACCGAGCCAGTTGAATTTCGTGGCACCCGATCTCCCGTATCTCAAAAGCAATGGCAATCAGCAATCCCGAAAGACAGCCGAAGATTTTTTATTATTTTTTTTTTTGAAGGTTGGCGGCCCAAGAATTCTTAATGAAGGACGGAGTATGTGATTTTTACGGTTGTGTTTGTAGTGGTGCCGACCAAGGGGTGCAAGGCTTACTAAGTGTGTCCAAAGCCAAAGTGTTGAGGATATTGAAAGGGTGTTTGTCTTCTTTAAAGGTTATTAAGCTTGAAGATGAAATGGACGGCTGACCAGTGAAATACCTCTTTGAGCTTAACTTTAAGTCTTTGAAGTTAACTTTAACTTTTAAGTTTGCATGGGATTCTGTGGAAGAACAACTCAAGCCAAAAAAAATTGAGATGGCGACCTCTAGAAGTTTTCCAGGCTACAAGACAAAAGCAAGAATTGATGCATAAACTAAGCCAATACTTTTGACAGTATTTTCTGCAGCTTTTGATGAGGTTGACATTTAGCTTTTCTTGTGTGCAGGAGGGTGTTCTTGCAGATTGTTCTCGTCCGTATCTTCATGTATACGCAAGCTTAGCGAGTGCTTAAATTTAACCGTTGAACATACCCGTTCTTGATCGTCTTGAAGCCGAAATTGAAAATTGATTGCCGATTAGCCACTAATTAACAATCGAGTTTTTCTCCTGTGAACTCGATCAATTATACTTCGAATTTCCACGAATCCTTGAATTGCAAAGTCGATGAATTGCAATTGGGGTTTTGTCGATTAGAGAAAACTCTTTCTTCAAACTGACATCTGGTGCCGATTAATCCTCGAACCTGAGGCTCTGATACCACTGTTGGGAGAAGAGGGGGGAGATCGACCGCTTAAAGTACTCAACATAAGCTTTCAAGCCATCACCATCAAACTGTCCACCTCTTCTTCCAATTTCCAAGCACACACACTCACCTAGACTATGACACACACACACACACACACAGTAAACAGAGAATTGATATAGACAAGCTTGTAAGGAGGTGTAAGAGATGTGTAAGAGATGGAGACTAGATTAGAGAGTACACAGCAAAATAACCATAGCTTAAGAGAGTAGAGAAGAGAATCTACAAGACAAAGGCATAAATCTAGCCCCAAACTCCACGGCACCTCTTTTGTGGAGTTGGTATTTAATATATTATTTTTGAGTTTGAGGTGCCAAAAATTGAGGCCCCTCTTTTACAACCACTTCACTTTTGTAAATGAGTGAAGCTCATTAGTTCTTGCATGACTCATAAGGGGAGTTCCCACTACAAATATTTACAGAGCCATAGTGGCTTATTGAAATGAGATTCTAAGATACTGTGCAACTATAAAATGGCCAAGAATAATTGTCGTCGCCTCTTCATCAACTCCCCGCATTCCACTCTACAAAATCATCATCAACTCAATTAGTAAAATAAATAGACAGCACATAATTAACCATTACGCCCAGCTATCCCAATTGCAGTTAACCACTACAACAGGAGGGTGCCCAGTCTCGTAACACCAACTCCTCCAGAATGGTACATACACGATCTTGTTCTCCCATGAATCTAGTTGTTAACCTTCGTCAGTGTCCTACTCTTCACATCCGTACTTGGATAATCTCTCTTTGTTGGGAGATCAAGAGAACATATTCTTAGTCGATTCAATTTTCCTCTCTCTCTCTCTCTCTCTCTCTCTCTCTCTCTCTCTCTCTCTCTCACACACACACACACACACACACACACACACACACACACACACACACACACCCATCAAACCTCTCATCATATCTCCCAAAACCCATGTACACACAAATAGACAAGGACACACACACACACACACACACACACAAATGTTCGTATAGGAATTTTTTTTGGCCTATCTTATTATAAAACCAAGTCATTGGCTTGCTTATCTCACGTCAAGTGCAGCTTGTAATTAGATTGAGTTTTTGGTGAGCCCTAGACCTTTTTCATGGACACATGTGTATGGTCCTTTTTTGGGTATAAATTATTTTGACCTCAGTTAATAGTTGTTAAACTTATGGCTTTTAGTGGAAGTAGTGTATGGTTGTCAAAACTGGTAGTTTTCCTTGCCTACATAATTACGCACGATGTGTTGGATCTGCAAATGGTTTGGATCCGCCCTATTTTGGAGTCCTCCTGCAGGCATTATACATGGCCCCATTTATTGCAAAACGCCATCCGACTGTCGATTGGCCATGGAAGAGCGGTGGAGCTGCATTCGAATGCACGAGCTATGGTTTACTCTCAGCTTTGATCATTCAATCCTATTTAAAGGTGATGGTTTCTCTCACTTAGCAGGCTTATGTACATTATATTAGTTGTTGTTGTGGTGAGGTAGCCTTGTGACTGTACTCTGTGTGTGTTACGTTATGGCTAAAGGGAAAGATAAGCAACAAGATTTGGAGGTTGATTCTCTGGCTTCTTCTTCTCAGGTGGAGTTCTTTGGCTTGATGGGTTAATTTTTGAAATCAATACCTCTTTGCTTGGTAATTGAGAGCTTAAGGACATTTCTAAATGTGTTGTGATGTGCTTATGGCATGGGTTTGCTTGCGGCAGTGTGGTTGGGAGACTTTGCTCTAGCTAGGTTTTTTCATGATAAAATGAATATGGATGTGAGTAACTACCTTAAGGGTCTGGATATTATATCAGTTGAAGATGGTTCATTGAGAAGAACTAGATTGGTGGGTTTCTTAGTATGGTAAAACTTCTCACTGGTTTCTTTGATACACATGCATGAAGGAATAATTTTTGTGAAAACCTAGCTTTATGTACATGTGCTGGTCTGATCAATTTGGGCTAATTTGTTTTTCTTAAAAATACCTTGGGATGATATGCTAAGTAGATTCTTTTTGAATGAGTATTTTTTAATAGTATGTAGATGTAACAACTCTTTTGGCTTCCTCTTGGGCTGGCATGGATTTTACACTAAACTCCTTAGCTCCATTTGGGTTTTGCCCTAAGATGGTTTATTGAGAATTGGATTGGTGGGTTGCTTGTATGGTAAAACTTCTCACTGGTTTGCTTGATAACATGCATGAAGGAATATGTTGTGAAAACCTGGCTTCATGTATATTTTCTGGTCTGATGAGTTTGGGCTAAGTTGTTTTTCTGAGGAATACCTTGGGATGATATGCTGTGTAGATTCTTTTCGGATGAGTACTTTTTGCTGGTATGCAGATGTGACCACTCTTTTGGCTTCCTCCTAGGCAGGCATGGGTTTTACACTAAACTCCTTAGCTCCATTTGGGTTTCGACCTAAAGCTCATTTAACCTGGTATAAGGCACCACTACCATTTATGTTGCTGATATGGGGCTGCTTTTGGTTTGTATTGATAACCTGGTGTTTAGCCTTTTAGTTTAGCAAGTATAGCTCAACATTGGGTTTTCTTGGCTGATGTTGTATACCTTAGCATAAATAGTCATTTGTGTTCTTATTTACTAATGTCTTATGAAAGTTTGCTAGCTGATGACTCCTCAAAATAGTGGAATGCATAACTGGGTTAGTAGGGTTACCAGTTCCTTGCAGGACTCTATAGAAGTACCTATTTTTTAATATAACCTCCTATTTCCAAAATATAAAACACCTAGTTTATTACATTATCTGGGTTTTTTGGACACGGACAATATGTCTAGGAACATAGACATGATCTGGGTGTTTTAAGGTTTGCTTTATCTCCTGGTACCCTTTTCTACGAGAAGTAAGAGGGATTCACTTTGATAGGTCCACACTAAGGGTATTTTTGTTCTTATAAATTGGTTTGGGTGGTTCTTTACTATCTTTGCATGTTACCTTAGCTTGTTTTATTACTTTGTATAGCTTTTGATTAGTGAGAATCTTGGGTTCCTCGGAAGGTTGTTGGAATCCGTCCATTTACTTGCAGGTGTTGCTCATGATTATGGCAAAACCTGTTAGGGTTTTCTTGTATACAAGAGTGTGTATATGATGGTTTCGATGCTAATAAAGCCAAAAATAATTTGTCTATTGTTATCAGGATAAACCAAGGTATAAGCTTACTGCTCGGATGAGTACTATAGTCGATCCTATCAAGATGGCACATATCTCGGCAAAGAGCTTAAAGTGGCTAGGGCAGAATATGTGGCCTCTTTTGCGGCTAAGAACATGGTGTGTACTAGGAAGAGAGCCTTTCTTAATAGAACTTGCAAGAATAAGGAGATTGTAACATTTAATGATCTAGTAACTTGTGTATAGCAGAAAATAACATAGACATAGTGAGCATTTCATTAAGAATAGATTCCTAATGAGCATAGCAAGAGTGCTTGGATGGAGAGAGAAACAAAAGCATAACACCTAGTTAGATAGGCATGAACAATACTTCAAGAAGAGAGAGAAATTAAGCTATTGACAACAGTTGAGGACCGAATTTTCATGGAGCCCGTCCCCCCTCCAAAAGGCTTTGTATTATAGGTTTCCCCCATCAAGAGAGACATTTTACAATATAATACTTTGTGTTCCTTCAATAACTTGCTGGCGCAATGAAGATGGAAGCTTCAAGCACAAAGCTTACACTTGAAAACACAACATCAATTCCCTCACAGTCTCAGACCCAAGACCTCACACACCTTCAAAGATGGTGAGAGCTAGTGGGATATGAGAGTAGATCGAGAGGAAGAAGGAGTATTCTTACGAGAAAGAAGTATGTCTCCTGACATAATCACTCTCAATAGCTTAGCATAGCTTAGTAATTAGCATGGTAGAGGATATAGGCATGCATTGGATCTTGGATCTTGGTTGGATTTGCATCACAAAGCCAAGAGTTGTTGGTGTAGGCCTCCCTTCTCACAAGCTTGGAGTAGATGATGAGCCTTCCATGAAAGCTTGAGAAGGAGATAGTATTCTTTACTTCACACATGAGATTGTGTGAGTGTGTGTGTGATAATGCCTTGCAAAAATCAGCCGCCTCTCTCTCTTGGTCGACCCCTCTTTCTATTTGCTCATGCTGGCATCCTATTGGCCCCTGCAAAGCTTTAGCCAATGACAATTAAGAAGCATAAGTGATAGACTTGTGACATGTGTCCCCCTTTCCCCTTTTGTGAGAGCTTTAGGTATTTAAATAATGCAATTAAACTCTCATTGGACCTCTTAGTCTTCTGGCTAATAGGAATCAGGCAAGCCATTGGGCTGCTGAATGCTCATTGGACCCCTTGGGAGACTATCCAATAGTCTTCTAGATAGATTAATTTGTATTGGTTCTTCTGTCAAGTGTTTTTAAATGAATTAAACTAAATTTACTCTAGCCTAATTCTCATTGCTTCACCTCTATGGCCATCCAATAGGATTTCAATGCTCCTTGGGGGCAACTGGGCTAGGAAGCTGACATGTGTCCACTATGCCCTTTGTATACAGGGAGCTTGGAAGAGTGTGTGTGTGTGTGTGTTTCTCTCTCATCCCCTACTAATATGGCTCGCCCCCTTCTGGATAGGAATGTGAGAAGACTTTTGAGTCTTCCCACAAGCATCCAATTTTCCCTAAGGTTTGACCATTGAAGATTTGATTTAATTTTGGAACCTTAGCATTTTGGAAGTCTTAATGGGCTGAACCTTTGGGTCTTTGAAGCCCATTGATGCACATTGCTCTTTTGCAGATGGCCCCCTTTGGACCCTTATTCTGGCCGGTCTGCCAGCTTAACCAATATTCTATATTTTTCTCCCCTGGTACTTCCCCATATTAAATGATCAGTTTAACATGAGAAAATTATTTAGGAGAATTAGATATGAGCTATTATGACATTACCTCTCTCTTGAAATCATACTCATCCTCGACTATGAGGTAGAGAAGATAAAGCCTAGTCATTAGTCCTTTTTCTAGCGGGTAGAGGATCCCTATTTTTTAACCCTATGACATCGTTCCAGAATGGATGACTAATCCATTTGGCGCTTGAGAGCCTAAGCTGCCGCAAGCATGTCTACGCATTGGTCCTATCAATCTTCCATAGTAGAGTGACAAGCTCAACTTGGTGTTTGGAAGACATCGTCTCCACAAACTTGATCCTAAGCATGCATACTCTTGACATTTATGCACAATAAAGAAAAAGAGAGTCTTATAAGACAAAAACTTTGTTCATTTTAAACATTTTTACATTTGCTTACTTCAAGGAATCATTGTAAGCATTGACAAGGTTTAGGATATCCTTTAACTATATGCCTTGCATCCATCTAGCATCTTCAAAAGGACAGTTCTTAAACTTAATAAGATACTGTCGGATAATCTTACTGCCTCTCAATACCTTGTCTTCATGTCGGAGAATGGACTCGGGCTGCAGCACCTCTTCTTTGTCCTCGATCTCCGGTGGGTCTTCAATAGTTGGTTCTTGAGGTGGATCTCCTTTGTAAGGCTTTAGTAGGCTCACATGAAAGCATTGTGTATGAGCCAATGACTAGGCAACTTGAGTTGATAGGCCATCTCAATGATTGGTCTAAGAATTTGGAAGGGACCATAGTACCTTTTTGCTAATTTAGCATAGTACTTTTGGTGTCCCGTAGGATTCTTGCCCGTTGTGTGCATTAATCGAGCCCTAGGAAATTTAAGTAAGACCCAATCATTTTGTTTAAAGGCTTGAGCTCTTCTGTGCTTATCAGCAGTAGCCTTTTGCCTTTGCTGTGAGATAGAGATAGCATCCTTAATCTTTTGGAGAGATTCTTGTAAGTCTCAGCTATACTCATCTGTAGCAAATATCTTCCCATGTACCTTAAGTAGAAGGGGACTTTTAGATCTTCCCTCAATTACCTCAAAAGGTGCTTTTCTGGTGGAGGTATGTATAGTGTTATTGTAGGTATACCCCACTAAGGTTAAGTACTTCTCCCATTGGGACCTTTGATCTACTTCCATTACGTAGGCTTTTAGTAGATCAAAAATTGTTGGGTTACCCTATTTCAATTTGGCCATCTGTTTGAGGGTGATAGGCCAAAGAGAAGTTTAGCCTTGTCCCTAAATTTTGAAAGAGACCCTTCCAAAAATTACTGGTCATTTTAGGATCTTTATCCAACACTATGGCCATTGGCAAGCCATTGTACTTGAAGATTTGTGATATGAAGAGGGTTGCCCTTTGATGGGCTTTGATAGTCTTTTTGACAGGTATAAAAAAATGAGCTTGTTTGTTGAACTTGTTTAACTATCATCCATATTCTCGTATTCCCATGGATATACTTGGGTAATCTAAAGATAAAATCCATGGATATGCTCTCCCATGGTGAATTAGGGATTGGCAAAGGTTGAAGCAATCCAGGTTGCTTCCCTCTATCAAACTTCGTCTTTTGGCATACCCTCGGGGGAAATCACTTTGTGTAAAACTACCATATCACGTGCGTTCAAGACATGTTTGTAAAACCCCTTATCTGTGAATTTTTTAAGGAATAAAATGTACCCTTTTCTTTTAAAATCTGTAAGTTTTTTTCAAATTTGAAAAATAGTATCCCTTCTGTATATATATTTCTGTAAGTTTCAAGAACTTTAAATACCCTTCTGTTGAACTCACGTGATAGGTTACATTTTTCTTAGGTGACCTACCTGGGGGCATACCACACATTTAGAAACATACTCTTGTATGTTTGCTTTCATGGCATGCCGATTGAAATATGTTTCTATCCCCTTTAGGGTAGACTGAATCCCTCTATGGCCCGCATAAGGAGGAGCATGAGATTCATATATTACTTTCTCACGTAGTGAGTTAGTAATGCATAGTCTATTGCCATAGAGAAGATAACCATCTTGTAAGGTAAATGGTTCCTCTTTCTTCCCTAGTGCAAGGGCTGAAATCACATCTCTAAAATCGGGATCAATAGTGTACTCATCTATCATAAAAGATAGATCATTGTGAATTGCTATGGAAACCGCATTCACTCTTGGCCGCCTTGAGAGTGCATCGGCTACTTGATTATGCTTGCCAACAATGTGAGCAATATGAAAATGAAATTGCAAAAGGAGATTTGCCACCTTATTTGTTTGTCAGAGAGCTTGGTCTGCATCATGAAGTACTTAAGGATTTGGTGATCCATCCACAGAATGAAAGGAGTCCCTAATAAATAGTGCCTCCATGAGTCTAAGACATGTAGAACTGTGAGGAGTTCCTCTTCATATATGCCTAGAGCTTGCTCAACAAGGTCGAGCCTTCGACTTTCATAGGCTATGGCGTGCCCTTCTTGGAGCAAAACATGTCCAAGGCAATCACCACAAGCGTCACATTGGACCTCAA
Organism: Adiantum capillus-veneris; assembly: GCF_014529385.1. Taxonomy (NCBI): domain Eukaryota; kingdom Viridiplantae; phylum Streptophyta; class Polypodiopsida; order Polypodiales; family Pteridaceae; genus Adiantum; species Adiantum capillus-veneris. The sequence continues at coordinate 129,303,900 of NC_140953.1, forward strand.
ATGGCTTTGAGAGGTCTGGCAATGTAAGCACATGTTGGGAGATAAGCTTTTCTTTAAGCTTTTTGAAAGCATTGTTCTCCTTGGCAGACCATGTATACCTAACGTTTTTCTTTGTTAGGTCATGTAATGGTCCCACAATTTGTGAGAACTTTTCTATGAAGCATCTATAGTATGCACACATACCTATAAAGCTTCTTAGTTCATATAGATTCCTTGGATTAGGCATCCTTTTATTACCTCTAGCTTTGATGGATCCACTTGGATGCCATCTTGAGAGATACTGTGTCCTAAATACTGAATCTCTTGTAAGAAAAACTCACTTTTCTTTCGATTAATATAAAGTTTATTCTCTTGTAAGACTTGAAAAATTACCTAGAGATGTTGCTTATGTTCGTTTAGTGAATTAGAGTAGATGATTATATCATCAAAGAACACTACAGTAAAGGTTTGGTGAGGCCTGAATAGCTTCTCCATCAAGAAGTTAAATGTGGCTGGTGCATTGGTCAAGCCAAAAGGCATGACAATGTATTCGTAAAGACCAAACGTAGTGCAAAATGCGGTCTTTACAATGTCTTGATCAACTATCCTTATTTGATGGTAGCCAATTTTTAGATCAATCCTATTGAAGTAGGTCAACCCTTGTAGCTTATCAAATAGGTCTTCTACCCGTGGAACGGGAAACCTATTCTTGATAGTGATCCTATTTAGTGCTCTATAGTAGACACACATATGATATGTGCCGTCTTTCTTTTGCACTAATAACACGGGTGAACAAAATGGAGATGAGCTATGCCTAACCATGCCTTTCTTAACTAACTCATGCACTTGCCACATAATCTCCTCTTGTTGAGCTTGAGAAACTCTATAAGGAGGTTTATTAGGCGGTGAACTTCCTGGAAGAATTTCAATTGCATGGTCATCATGGAGTCGCGGAGCGGAGTGTGGATTGACTCACACACACACACACACACACACACACACACACACACACACACACACAGATACACAAAGAGCTTACATAGTACGCAGAGAATCGTTTGAAGGGTTATCTCCCAAAACCTTATTATCCACAAAAGTATATGTGAGTATATACAAAGAGTTAATGATAAGTGAGTTAGGCGGGCGGCCGACCATATCCGTATAAGAGGCCACTTGGGCTTTAATCCCAACAACCGCCCACTTAAGTCCAATGTGGCACTTTAAGTAACTGTAAATCTATGAACATAAATGTACAAAGATTTACATGGCTGCCATCTATCCAATGCCCAATAACTCACGACAATGCACAAAGCCCTCTCCTAGAAGTCCCTTTGTGAGTAGATCAGCAGGATTGTCCTTGGTGTGGATCTTCAGCAGTTGTATCTGCTTGTCTTCAAGTACTTCCCTAATGAAGTGATATTTCACATCAATATACTTAGTCTTCGAATGGAACATTGGATTCTTTGCCAATTGTATAGCACTTTGACTATCACAATATAACTCTAGCATATCTGCTTTGATTCCCAAGTCTGCTACCAATCTACCAAGCCAAATAGCTTCTTTGCATGCCTCATTTGCTGCAACATACTCAGCTTCTGTAGTAGACTGTGTAATACAATCTTGTAATCGAGATCGCCATGATATGGCACCTCCAGCCAATGTAAAGACATAGCATGATGTAGATCTCCTCTTATCCAAGTCTCCTGCATAATCTGAGTCAGTGTATCCTCTGACACTCAAATCCTGACTACCATAGAATATGCGCATACTCATTGTATGTTTTAAGTATCTCATGATACCTTTCACTGCCTCCCAATGTTTCTTGCCGAGATTTGACATATATCTGCTAACCACTCCCACTGCAAATGCAATATCCGGACGTGTAGCAATCATTGCATACATCAAACTACCCACTGCAGACGCATATGGAATCTTATCCATTTCAGCCTTTTCTTCCTCAGACACAGGACAATCTTGTTTGCTAAGTTTTACATATGATGGCAATGGAACACTCAATGCCTTTCCCTTCTCCATATTGAAACGTTGCAAAACCTTGTCAATGTACTCTGTTTGAGATAACCAAATCAACTTCTTTGATCTGTATCTCTCAATGCGCATACCAAGTATATGACTTGCCTCACCCATGTCCTTCATGTCAAACGATTTTGCCATCTTTGACTTCAAAACTGAAATTTCTTCCAAGTGTTTGCCATCAATAAACATGCCATCCACATACAAAATAAGGATCAACCAACTGCCATCCTTAGCCTTCTTTGTATATAGACAGTGATCGAACTCACTATGTTTGTAGCCTTGAGAAAGCATAAACTGGTGGAACTTATGGTACCATGCCCGCGATGATTGTTTTAAGCCATAAAGACTCTTTAACAACTGGCATACCAAATCTTCCTTGCCTTTCTCAACAAACCCTTCTGGTTGCTGCATGTAAATTTCCACATCTAAATCACCATGCAAGAACGTTGTCTTGACATCCATTTGGTGCAACACCAAATCCAATATGGCAATCAATGCAAGAAAGCATCTCAATGTAGTCATCTTGACCACTGGAGAGAAGACTTCATCAAAGTCAATGCCTTGTTCTTGCTTAAAGCCCTTGGCAACAAGCCTTGCTTTGTACTTTGGCTGACTATCATGAGCGGTGATCTTATACCTGTAAACCCATTTACAAGGTAGAGCCTTTTTGCCCTGTGGTAATTTAACTAGCTTCCATGTCTGGTTTTTATGCAGAGCTGTCATCTCTAACTGCATGGACAATTGCCATTTTTTCGAGTCAACCACTTGTAATGCTTCCTTGTAACAAGATGGTTCTCTGCAATCTGTGAGCATGACATAATTTAGAGGTGGCACATAACGATCAGGTGGTTTGGAGACACGCTCAGAATGTCTCACCACAATTGATTCTGCCTCTCTAGCCACTATAGGCTGTTCCTGAGCCTGACCATGCTGTCTTGATGTGCTAGCACTAGGTCCATCTTCCCTAAAGACAACTCTTCTGATCTCCTCTGTCTTCTCTGGATTAGCGTGAAACTTGGATTCATTGAAATGCACATCATTGCTACGGATAACTTTTCTGGACTCGGGATCCCAAAGCTGGTAACCCATCTCGCGCGATTCTCCGTAGCAAAGAAATATACACTTCTTGCTCTTTGGTTCTAACTTATTCCTGAACTCCTTAGGAATATGGCTATAAGCTTCACAACCTAAGACTCTGAGATGCTTATACGAAGGTGCCTTGCCTGTCCATAGCATCTTGGCCACTGCACTCTTATCCAGAACCCTACTAGGAGACCTGTTGATCAAATGGACTGCTGTAGCCACTCCTTCCGCCCAAAATCAGGCAACTCAGAATTTGACAACATGCTTCTGACCTTCTCTTGTATGGTCCTATTCATACGTTCTGCAACCCCATTTTGTGAAGTATTATATGGTGCAGTAAGTTCCCGCTTAATCCCTTTTGCTTCACAAAAGTCTTGAAAAGCTTTGGAAAAGTACTCTCCACCATTGTCAGTTCTCAAGCACTTCAGCTTCTGACCACTCTGATTCTCCACAAGCTGCAAGAATGTCTTAAAGACCTTGAGCACCTCATCCTTGTGCTTCAAGAAGTAAACCCATACTTTGCGAGAATAGTCATCTATGAATGTACAAAGGTACGCTGCTCCCCCTAGTGACAAACTAGGCATTGGTCCGCATAGATCACTGTGCGCAAGAGCTAACCGTTCGTCCCGACGATTCCTCTTTGATCTATGCGGTTCCTGTGTTTGCTTACCATAAACACGATGCTCACAAAACTCAAAATCTTGAAATGAAAATTCAGGCAAATAACCATAATGAGAAAGTATTTTCATTCCTCTTTTTGACATATGTCCCAGCCTACGATGCCACAGTGACACACTTGGCTGCTCAATCACATTAATTACATGTTTTTTAACCTCTGAAACATGTAAAGTGTACAGAGTTCTTGACTTGCTGCCATGTGCTATAGTCATCGAACCTTTGGAGATCTTCCAAGCGATGTTCCCAAAAACTGTCACATAGCCCGCATCATCCAACTTCCCTGTACTGATCAAGCTCTTTCGGATTGGTGGAACATGTTTGACATTCTTGAGCCATAAAGAAGAGCCATTCTGAAACTTCAACTGCACATCTCCCACTCCAAGTATGTCACAAACCTGCTCATTGCCAAGTCTGACATAACCTTTAGTAGCCACATATGATGTAAACCACTCTTTGTGCGGAGAAACATGTAAAGATACCCTTGAGTCGATAATCCAATCACTCATAGCATGTCCATCCTCTACAGTCAAGAAAACAGAATCAAGATTGCTTGTGAGGAAGATGTCACCAGTTGCTATACCAGAATCACTGTCTGAACCAGATCCTGTGACATTCACCTCTTCAATCTTCACAACTCTTCTTTTCATCTTGCTCAGAACTCTTTGTTTTGCCTTTTTCTTGTTTCCACTTCGTACAGTCTCTCTTCATGTGACCCTTCTTGCCACAATGGTAGAATTCTATGTCATCCTTTGACTTCGAGTCACGAGACTTGCTTCAGTTTTGTGCCTTCTTACCCTTCTTCTCTTTAAATTGCTGTCTCCCTTGAACGGCCAAAGCATTGTTGCCTTTGCCTTTGTCAATGTTCTTCCTGTTCACTTCCTCTATGAGCAATCTGCCTTCTACATTGGCACTTGTAAGACCTTCTGGCGCGACAGAATTACTTAATGTTGTACGAAAAGTATCCCAACTATCTGGCAAAGTGATTAAGAGAAACATAGCCTTCACTAAATCTGGAAAGACTATCTCCCGTGCTGTTAACTGGCTGAAAATTGTGTGAAACTCATTGAGATGATTTGACATGGCTATCCCTTCATCTTCAAATCCACCAATTTCTTGAGCCAGTAAACCTGAGAAGCAACACTTTGTTTCTCGTACATACCACATAGCTTTTGCCATACGCCATACGTTGTAGTCTCTTCTGCTACGTTGAAGTAAACATTTTCTGCCAGTGTTAGCATGATTGTGGAACAAGCTAACTCGTCAAGCTCTTCCCACTCATCTTCAGCCATACCTTCTGGTCTCTCCCCTTTGAGCTTCAGTGGCTTCACTTGTTTTTTCTGCACCAAAACCTTCCAAATCAGCTTCTTCCAGAATGGAAAGTTTGTGCCATCCAGCTTCTTTCTGTTGTAAAGAGTCTCACTCTGAGAAGATGCCATATCTGCCAAACTGTTTACTTCTGGGAAAAATCCGGCAGAGTTTCCCCTGTAAACTTTGGCCGCTGTACACAGTAAACAAGCTGTAAACAATAAGCTGAACACCTTTCCTCAGGAACTGTCAATATTTTTAAAATTTTTGACAGAGTCTCCCTTGTAAACTGAGCTCTGGGAACCAAAAGATAGCTAAAAAACAATCATAAATAGCTGACCAGTGACAAATCTAAAAATCTCTGTAATATGCTATCCTGTAAGCATGCACTGTCCCCTGTCTGGGCGATGACAGAACCTATATCTGTCTCAAGACTGAACCCTGAACAATGCCTCAACGGCCTGACGCATAAGATGCAATCCAGTGTCTACACAAAGTCATACATCCTATGGGATAAAAGTCATCGAAGAGGATGCGTGTAGAGGGGAAATCCAGCAACCTAATCCACCTCACACTGGGTAACCCAACCCCCAGTGCTTGGCTTCCAAAAACCTCACACACGACCCTCACAGATGGCTCAGCAAACTGCCCAGAACTAGCATACATCCTACAATAGACCAATCACTATCCTATGACCGTTGTGGCGGTTTGTCTGCTAGCGTGACTCACAACTAGCAGACCCACAATCACAATACATCAATCTGCAATACATGCCAGTGGTGTCAATGTATGGCCATACCTCCCCTGGAACCTGGCAAGCACAAGAAGTAGCAATGCAGAGTACAATATATATATCTGATGATATATATGTGTACCTGGTCTATAGATGATGCTTTGAAGACAAATGAGTGATGTATGTCGATGCCGATATTGATGTCGACCACCTCCTGCTTGCCAATCTACACAAGACGGGTTTCTTTGCGACTGAAACCTATCTTCTGATGTAGTGCTCAGAACGAAATTCTGAGGGCATAAACAGCTTCAGAAGGGGGGTAAAACCTCAAGTCACCTACTAGAAATACTCCCGGAACTCCGAGTGTGAATTTCCAAGCTTCGGATCCAGAATCTGCCTGAAAAGTGCACGCGCATGCGCGCGATTACGCAAAAAAATGCACTGAACCTTGGCTCTGATACCAATTGGAGTCACGAAGCGGAGCGTGGATCGACTCACACACACATACAAAGATACACAGAGAGCTTACACAGTACGCAGAGAATCGTTTGAAGGGTTATCTCCCAAAACCTTATTATCCACAAAAGTATATGTGAGTATATACAAAGAGTTAGTGATAAGTGAGTTAGGCGGGCAACTGGCCATCCGTATAAGAGGCCACTTGGGCTTTAATCCCAACATATCATTGCCTCGTATAGGAGGTAGTTCACAAGGGATGTCGTCAATAAAAACATCTTGAAATCCCTTGAGAAAATTGGATAACCCTAATGTGTGGTAGTGGTTTCATGTGATCAAATATTTATGCAAGGATGAGGTGTTCTTCTTGATTTACAAGCGAAGGTGGATCCTCATAAATGTGATGTGTAGGTAGAGGTCCTTAAAAGGGTCATAAGAGACTAAGGTGGAAAGCATTCTGAATGTGCTAGTGTGAAGGTAATTTTAAAAGAAATGAAACATCATTTATTGGAGAAAAAATCTTGAATGGACCATTAAAACAGGGATCAAGCTTTTCAAAAACATTTATGTCCACACTTTTAATTTTTCACTTTTCAATTGGAAGTGTAACATAATCACCTTCCTTAAACTCATGTTCCATGTGATGCTTATGAGCATGCTTAATGTAGAGTTCCTGCTATGAATGCTTGATAACAGAATGAACACTTGCATAAATATCATGCAAATTTACAATAAAATAGCTTTAGCAGGCATAAGATTAGAAAGACTTGAAGCAAGAGTAGGAACAAAGAGACCATAGACAATTTCAAATGGAGATTTCTTTGTAGAAGAGTGAGTGGTATTGTTTATATGAAAGTTATAAAATATGCAAGTAATCATCCCACTTCTTTGGTTGAGAAGAAACATAAGATTTTAGTAAATCAATGATGTAATTTCATTTGGACATTAGACTCAGGATGGAATGCAAATGTAAAATCAAGTGTAGCACTAAGATTTTAAAAAATTATAGTCCAAAAAGCACTAAAATATTTGGAATCTCCATCAATTGTTATTACTTTTGGCAAGCCGTAATGAGAAAAGAAAGATTCAAGAAAAAGAAGTGGAGCTTGATGTGTTGTGAGATTTTTCTTGCATGAAATGAAGTATGCGTGTTTAGACAAATGGTCAATGACAGTCTGTATCATATCATGCTTGTGAAAAATGAGTGGAAAACCAGTAACGAAATCCATAGAAATGTGCTCCCAAGGTTTTTCAAAATTGGTAAAAATTCCAATTTATTTACAGTTGCCAATTCAATATTTTGGAAAATAAAACAAGATGAAAGATACTATTTAACATCATTTTCCATATATAGTAGGCCAATAAAAATCACGGCGCACCAATTCTAAATGTAGCAACAATTCCTTTATGTCTAGCATGTTACTGTTTTATGAATTAATGATGAAAAGGTTTTGTGACACACTATTTATCTTTAAAATAAAGGAATTGTTCTTGAATAGTGTATTCCAAGAATGTGTGTACATAATTGTCAAGCATATGCAACCATATGGTTTTGAAATCATCATCTTGTGCACAGACATAAAATCAAATGTATTGGTATACTTGCAATGCCCACCTCTCTCAGTTTTTCCACCACAATATATCATGCGCAGTTTGTAAGGCCTCCATATGAGTAGAAGACAATGGTGCACATATATTTGGTGGATTCCAGCTTTGCACGTTGATGAGATCTCTATTTGTGATCATGGATAGTACGAAGCCAATTCAGGGCCAACTTTGGGGGCCTCGGGGACTTTTTACTCCCTTCGCCAAAATATTCCTTTTCGACGAAATATCTTGGCGGGACGACGGCCGGAAGACAATCAAAAAATGGCCGTCCGGTGGCCGGTTGTCCGTGGTCTTTGGCCGGTGGTCGGCGGGGGCGGTGGTCTTTGGCCGGTGGCCGGATTTCCTTGGCCAGTTGGCTGAGTTCTAGGAAGACTTGTCTACCCAAAAGCGGCTACACATGGGCGCATGGGAGAGTCCTACTTGGACTTGGCTATCTAAGGGCGATTTCACATGGGCATTTTTAGAGGATCCCTTACATCTATATAAGGAGGCCTTCTCATGAGTAATTCGATAGAATGGTATGCACACTTGACACGCACAACACATCCTTGTGTAAGGATTGTTAGTCCCTTGTATTCCTACTTGCTCTAGTTGTCTAAATTGCAATCTAAGCTCTACCTTGAGAGCGCATCGGTGGATTATGCCATCACTTTGTAATAGTGTGCTAATCTAAAGTTTTTGATTTTCCACTAGTCTACTTTGCATCACGCTCCTTGCTACTAAATCCTTATTGTATTCTGCATTTCTTAGAAAATGAAGCACCCATAATTATTAATAGATTAATGAGAGAGGGTCCTCAACTAAAAGCATCAATTTTAACATTTTCTTTACGAGGTTAGTATTGAATGTTGGACTGAATATCTTTGAATAAAACCAGTCTAAGTAATATGCCTATCATATATTAAGGGTTGAACTAGTAAATACTTGATACTTTGTTGATTAGTTTTGATGATCAAATCAGTACCCATTAGATAATGCTTTCAAATATTTAAAGCATGGACTATGATCCAACATCTTTCTTCTTAACCTCTTTTGCCTTCAATTTTATACGCTTCTTGTTCAAGTGATCATCAACTTTACAATAATGACAATGCATCTTCTTTTTGCCGTTATCACCAGAATTCCCAAACAAAGTGCTACCAACAAAAGAATTAGCAATAGAAGGTTTTCCACTCGCAGAAGAATATGAGAAGTGGTTACATTGTTGTTATAACCTTTTCTTTGAGTAGCAATTAAAGCATGTTCAATTGCACATTGTTTAGCCTTGTTTTTTATGGAAAGTGACTCTTGCAATAGCAACGTGCATAATGCGCCAAACTTGAAAACTTCAGGATTTCCTTGTGTCATAAGTCTCCAAGTACTAGAAAAAGTTTGATAAGAATTTGGCAAAGCATCAAGAACATTCTGCACAAGAAAACTATCAAAAATAACTTCGCCTGTAGAAATAAGTTACTTAATTTTTTCCTCATTGCGACTTGCATAAAGACCAGCCATAATATCCCAAGCATGTTTTGCAGATTTTGTTGAACGAATGTGAGGAGTAATAGTGCGCTTTATAGACAATGAGATCAATGCATGAGCTTGCACATCTCTTACATCCCAACAAGCTTGCTCAACCATGGGCAAAACAGTTCTAACAATAGCAACCTTGTAGCAAAACCTGTAGCATCCTCAACATCGCTTGTATCCACAGAACCAAGACGTACATCGATGCCATAGACAATGTTCCAAATGCCCTTGGACACAAGGACATGTTGCATCATGTAAGCCCACATAGGGTAATTGTCCCATCCATTCTGTCCTCATTAGCAAACATCTTGAACACATATGTGTTGTTGTCAGCCGCCATGACGAATCCGTGCACCTGAGAAAACTGATCGAAAAGAGGAGAAACGAGGCACGAACAACACGTGCTATATATCAAAAACTGTAGAAGACTACTATGCAAAAAATAGCACTGGAAAAAATCATGCATAAAATGACAAAATAGCCTGTGTAGTACTACTTGTAGTGGAAACAGAGGCCAAAATGAGTCCATATGAAAAATATGAGCATACCAAAACTCTACGAGCTCACCCAAAGTATATGTTGACCCGCTGACACTCGCCAAAGCTCAAAAAAATCAGAGAAAGTGAGCAAGTGTGTGTTGGAGCTGCTGGCGACTAAGCCTGAGAGGATGTAAGCTACTTTGATACCAATTGTTGGAATTAGGGTTGCAAGAAAATACACACAGCTTGAAGAAGATGAAGGAAGCTCAAGGCACACAATAGTGAGTGTATACTTAGTGTGCAATGGAAAGATAGATAGACATAGAATGATGGGCGTATATATAATGCATGGAGGGAAAACCTCCTAGTGAGGGATAAAATGCCTCGGAGGTCCTAAGTGTGTTCACACACATCACTACCACATGTATATGGTAGCAACACCAACATGAAGTGCTAAAGTAGATATGTATGTATGATTTAGTTTCCTTTGGCTAACATGTTCAATGGCTTGCCAATTGCATGAGACAATTTTAGAAATCATCAGTGTAATCTTGTACATCTTCATTTCCACATTGACAAATTAAATCTCATTGGTGGAATGCTTTAGCTTTAAACCATGTAGCAAGAAATGAGGTAGAAACAACTTTTTCAATGCATGCCAAGTACATGATCTTCTATTATGATGTCTACTTGCATTCCACCATAGTGCATCACTACTGGTGAGTTGGTTTGATGCACATTTTCCATGTCACGTTTTGGAAAATCTTCGTCATGAAAGTAGCCATCTAATTGACTAACTCAGGCTAGAACAATGCTAGCATCTTTAGTGCCGTCAATTTTTTTGAAAGTGAAAGCCTTTTGCTAAAATTGTTTGGCTTCAGAGAAGATGCAGCTTTGATTCATACAATGTGCAATATCTTATCTTCTAAGTCTTGTCTTCAAATGCGTTGCTATGCAAGTGATTGTTGTAAATTTGTGAGAGCTCATCTGCAATTGTGCGTGGCTGTGGAAGGTGAGCCATGATGGCATGTTTTCCTTTTTTTATTTTTTTCTCTTTTCAAAAAAATATTTCTCTCTCTCTCTCTCTCTCTCTCTCTCTCTCTCTCTCTATTTATATATATATATATATATGCTTCAACATTCAGCCCTCCCAACTCATGCCAACCACCCTTCTCATGTTACAACTTGCAGCTATCACTGTCACTTAATTTTTTTCCCATCTCTCACTTGATTATCTATCTTACCCTAATTTTATCTCAACCACCACGCCTTGTTTCAATCGATATCCTACATATCTCCTTGCATTCACCTCGACTCTCTCCCCTTCTCTAGCGTCACTCTTGAATAACTTTCTCTATCTCCTTCCTTTGATCTGTATAAGCGAGCCATTAGCTAGCGCAATGGTTGTGGAACACGAAGCAGTGGGAGAGGATGACGTACCCTGATAACTATGGGAGTCTTCTTATCACTAGGCTAGGGAGAAGGAAACTAGTTCAAGTTGATAGTCTCTTCTACACTCATCTCTTTCTCGCTTAGCTAAGGTGCCTTGCTTGATCTTGGAGAGATCCAAATTACACAAAAATGAGACAGTTGCTTGGATTACCCAGGCAACATTAGCTTTTCAATCCCATAATGTTTAGAAATATGATGAACCTAGGCTTGATTTTCCAAGGTGATTTCCAACCACCATGACCATGCTCTTCACCAATTAATATGTGATCTCATGTCAAGTGGCAAATCTAAGGTCCGCCAGGCCAATGGTAGTTGCATTGAGGACATGGTGATGTTTTTGGACCTCCAAGACCTAACCAAACTCAAGAATAATCAATTGATGAGATCCTCTTGATTACTCTCATAACTTTGTCAAAATACCTTGTTCACCTGAAGAGGCCCACCTTGTAAGTATAGTCAATGGTCAACAAAAAAGAAGTAGCCAAACACACGGAGTCCATAATGTCGATGAATATAGAGAGATCATAGCCACATGAAAATTGGTTGAAGGAATCTCAAAAATGCATGATGACTGCAGGAATGGTAAAGATCCCAAATCTATTTAGTACACCATCAATAATACTGGATCCCCATCTTTATCAAGCTTGTGAATCCCATCACCTTCCCTATACCTTGAACTATGTAGACCGTTGGGATAGATATCCCACTCCCATCACATTTAAAGTTTACTTGTGAAGGGGATCGGAGAGCACCACAGACGGAGAGTGAGAGAGAGAAGGAGACACATGACACACAGATATGGATGGGGAGACTCAAAAGAGTGAGCAGCCCCCCCTCCCCCCCCTATACACTTATGCTATGTATAAGGTATACAAGTCAGTGGGTGCCCAGACTCTAGGCGGCCGGGTAAGGCACAGGCGCCTATACCCCAACAACCTCCCACTTAAAGGCGAGTGTGCCTTTAAGCAAGGGAAGCTAGTCTAAAGACTACAAAAGGCGAGAGAAAATCACTCTCAATCGATGCCCACTGGCTGCCTGTGATCGTGTGCATCTGGCTTTCCTACTCCCGTGTAAGTCCATACACCACTAGACGTACCGCACACGTACTGCAAGTATGTACGCAACACCTGCATATCTCCCTCGTGCACTATGCCATCATCAGTCAACAAACGACTGACAACCCCAACTGCAAATGCTCCCACTGCAGCTGCGATATCCGGTCTCAAGATCAGCATCTCATACATGAGACCACGGAATGCCGATGCAATGCTAGCGACCCCTGCTAGCTCTACGGAGCATACATCAACATATATATCCCTGGCAATAGGCATCTCTGACTGACAAGGCGTGTCAGCCACATGCATCTCTTGACTATCCGCAAAAGACGCATCAACCTGTCGTGCAACCTCAGAGAAAACTAGCTGCTCTAGGTGTCTGCTGGAAGACATATCTTGCACAACTATATCCCCATGCTCACTATCGAGCATAGAAAGGAATGATTGCATAATCGCTGACGTTTCAACCTCCTCTGCAATCATCCACTGCAAACATGACCACTCAATCTGTTGTGACTCACTAGAGCTCTCATGCTCTAACTCCTTATGCATAGACTCTTGCACAACTTCCTCCTGTCGTGACTCACTAGAGCAAGACCGCTCTACCTGTCTATCCTGCATAGAAGTATCTCGCACAACTGACTCTTTGCTTTGCTCAGTCACTAGCAAAGCATGCATGTCTGACTCTGTCACCTCTCTGTGTGTGCTCAAGTTGTGCCCCAACTGTGTTCACAACGAGCTCACTACTCTGCACTCCATGCAAAGCACCCTGCAACCCATGAGCAAAAGAGACTGTCCGGGTCTCTCGCTCTCTGCATGGCTGTAACAAGATTGAGACTCGACCATCTCGCACCTGTACTACGTGCAATGGGTACCATGTGCCAACTCTAGCACCTCTCGCAATCACTAGCGAACCCAAATGCAACGCAAAAGATCGCTCAAGCAGCGATACCCGACATCCACTATCCCGTAACTGTCTGATTGAGATCAAATCCCATCTCAGATCTGGCACATAACACACATGATGCAGGGTAAATCTCATACCACTGGGCAAGGACAAACATACGTCTCCTGCACCCTCAATGTCATACACAACACCATCAACCATGTGCACACAACCAAGTCTCCCACTAGAAAACGTGCTAAACCACTCACGATGTGACGTGACATGGAAAGTAGCATTTTAATCTAGTAACCAATGTGAAGACAATGTGCAATCCGATCTGCAATCTGTAGACATAAGATCGTCTGAAGACAAGCTAGATGTAAATGTGACATCGCTGTCACAAGCATACTCAGTAACCATCGTACTGATCTCACTAGCATCTGTCATGCCCAAATCTACATCACGCATCTGTCGCCTCCGTTGTCTCAAACGCTTGAAACATCGACACCTAATGTGCCCTCTATGTCCACAATGCCAACATGTCAAGTCTCTATGCCATCGAGACTTGAGTGTGGGACCAATCTCTCCCATGGACATAGAAGTGGGACTAGACTCCCTTGTAGACATGGATGTCGTGTACATAGCATGTAAACTCTGCCATAAAGCATGAGTTGTAGTCTCCCTCGAGACCTGCTAGTAAACAGACTCAACTAGATGCAAATAAATCGTAGACATGGCTAACTCATCAAGATCCTACCAATCATCATCACGCATAGACTTGGGCTTCGCCGATAAACCACGCAAGGGTTTATCCGCCAATGCAACAAGCATATGCTCCTTCCAAGCAACAAAATCTGCACCATCAAACTGCGCTGGAAGTCAAATGAAAAATCAGCCATAATGCTCGCAAAAGAGCAACCAACAATAAGTAGCAAATGTCAACCAAATCAGCCCTAAACTGGCTCGAGTCACATCAACAAAAGTCTGCAAATATGGCTCAAAACCTGATGCAAAATTGCACCAATAACCGTGCAAAACCTTGCACAAAATCACAAGTCAATATGACTCAAATCCGGCTACCTAGCTCGTAGTCACACAAGCATACATCACAATATTCACTCCTGTGAGTGTGCCAAGATAACTGTACGCCTGTCAAACCGTGAGCTAATCACCAACCCCACAGTGTGCGGTATCGATGCATACACACACACAAATCTCCCACCTGTAGAGAACACCGCACGCAAATGCTGAGTGCAACCCGCAATCTCTACCTAGATCGCATAAATGATGCGCATAAAACTCCTGGGAGAATTTTGCCAGAGTTTCGACGCATAATGGCTATCAACACAAAATAACCATTGTCCTGCAAGCTCAATACAATGAGCAATCAATGCGCATCAAACTACACTCAACAGACATGCATAAGATCTGCAAATATGTGTCCAACAAATGCTCACAAAGAGTACCATAGGTGACCATACATCTCATCCACAACCAACCTCTGCACTTGCTCACAAGATCTACTGCTCACCACATAAGCATACATAGAGCATTACCCGCTCAAAGACCATGTATGCAAGCCACAACACTGCAGAAGAACCACTCAACTGCAACTGGCAATACCTGTGGGAGTACTAGACTCAACCTGTACCTGGGAGTCAAACCCGATCTTGTAACACCTCATATGTGCCTGCTACCTGCAGTGTGCACGGGTAAGCTGTCTGCAGCAAAGAAAACAACAGAGCCCAAAATTGTCCTGAAAAACAGTCTCTATGTTTTTAATTTCAGACCCATGTGCACTCCGAATCAGAAAATGATTCCTTCTACAAAGTCGTAGAGCTTGAAGCCAGCTCCGTTTTGAACCAAAATTTTTTGGAATCGGAGCTTTGGAACTCAACTTATGAGCAAAACAGTAGACTATTGTCAAACTGCCAAAAACTGAACGACTTTCTTTTGTGCTTCTTTGAGCTCATAGAAAGGCTCAAACTCATTTTCCACCTCGATGCATGAGCTGAATGTATCAATCACACAATGCTTCCATGTCTATGGAAGCTCCAAGCTCCAATCTGCCGCCGATGTAGCCGTTGCAAAGCTTGCCGAGAAGAGGGAAAATGTTGTACACATGGGCTGATCTGTAGAGGAACTGTGGACTGATCTGTGAGCACTAGGAAGCTCCTGAGAGCTCTCCTGCAAGCCTCTGTATGGCTGCCCACAAGCCTCCTCTATTTCTTTGCTCAGATATGTGACCTCTCCGCCATAGCCGACGAGTTCATCGCAAAGCCGTCCATCTACGCTCCCACACCTATCGCTCTGATACCAATTGAAGGGGATCGGAGAGCACCACAGACGGAGAGTGAGAGAAAGAAGGAGACACACGACACACAGATATGGGTGGGGAGACTCAAAAGAGTGAGCAGCCCCCTATACACTTATGCTATGTATAAGGTATACAAGTCAGTGGGCGCCCAGACTCTGGGCGACCGGGCAAGGCACAGGCGCCTATACCCCAACAACCTCCCACTTAAAGGCGACTGTGCCTTTAAGCAAGGGAAGCTAGTCTAAAGACTACAAAAGGCGAGAGAAAATCGCTCTCAACCGATGCCCACTGGCTGGCCGTGGTCGTGTGCATCCGGCTTTCCTACTCCCGTGTAAGTCCATACACCACCAGACGTACCACACACGTACTGCAAGTATGTACGCAATACCTGCATATCTCCCTCGTGCACTATGCCATCATCAGTCAACAAACGACTGACAACCCCAACTGCAAATGCTCCCACTGCAGCTGCGATATCCGGTCTCAAGATCAGCATCTCATACATGAGACCACGGAATGCCGATGCAATGCTAGCGGGTCCTGCTAGCTCTACGGAGCATACATCAACATATATATCCCTGGCAGTATACATCAACATATCCCAGACTCTGAGCGGCTGGGCAAGGCACAGGCGCCTATACCCCAACAACTTGTGCATACCTTCAAGCGACTGTCTCCTATATCAACTATTTTTCTTCAAGACTGTGCCTTATTATGTTGCCATTGACATACAATGGATCAAGCTACTATATGTATTGTACATTCCATGAAGCTTATATTTTCTCATGGGTTACTTCATATGATGGTGTACTCATCCCTATTCTCATGTCACCATAATCAAAATGGGTAACCAGTGTGACCAATTCTGTTGATTCAATAACCAATATTAACAGTGTTGCAGTAGGCTGCAAATTTACAAGTTGTCCCCTAAGCTTCGAGCTTTGAGCTTTTTGAGCTTGGCCTACTTACAACCTTGCTGACAATTTTGTTGTATTAGACATATCTATGCAATGAGTTATTAAAAATATCACACCTTCATCTTCATTTAGCCTCAAAATAGACATTTTTAACAAAACTACTATTGGCTTATCTTTTAACAACATCAATGGGTATCTACATGTATGCACTAGAGTATCTAAAGTACATGCATTGAAGTCCACAACCCATTAGAGGCATAGAACCCTTGAGCGAGACTTAAAAATTGAGGAGTATAAATGTGTAGTGTAAAAGATAAATACTTTAATAACTACCTTAGATAACATATGTAGCAATTTTGGCACAATCTTATTGTTTTTCTTTCAATGAGTATACAATATGAAGATCAGAATCTCTCATTCCATTTAACAACATCTATAAAAGCATGATATTTTAAGCTCATTAATTTGCTTTTAATTAGGACTAGTGGACAATACTAATTCATCTCATTTCCAAACCCTCCTACTATAACCTTGCTTTTTTGACCACTTTTGTGATTCCTAATTGATGCTAAGCTACCTTACATGAATTTTTCACACCTTGGTCATAAATTGATGTTGTAAACTGTTATGAACGCATTTGTAGAGCTTACAAATTTTGGCACTTATAGATCTGTGGAGATTTTCTTGATGTTCTCCTATTCAAATGACTCACTCTTACATTTTTCTAGTTTTTCATTACATTAAAAGTAATTTTACACCCATACTTTTGTTTACTCTACAAATATTTCAGAAAATCCAATGACATCAACCAAATGATGATTTTGTTGTCTACCTATCTGTCTACGCTTAATGCGTGCATACCATCAAGAACAATCACATTCAAAGAGAAGTGGGTAGGTAAATCCTCTCCTCACTTCACTTTTTCATTTGCAATTAAAAAAGGAGATGATGATGCAGTGGCTACATTCCAATATCTAAATGAGCCTATGATTTATAGTACTTAGTTGGTTGCACATATTAACTCTCTAGCACAACACCATGCCAACATCATAGAAGTGTTGCACTACTACTCTCATTGAAAGAGAACAATCGAGATACGCAACCTCATATTATTTGGCTTCATCACATCACTTTGACTACTAAATACATAATTTCTTGGTGTATTACCAAATGCCATATATAGTTACATGGACAAGTTGATGCCATTTGTGACAAGGAAGAATTCCATCGGACTATTTTAAAGGGAAGAACTCTTTTACTTACCTGCATTATGAGCTGTGAAATCAACCATCTCTAACATTGTGACTTGAACTTGCACTTACTCGAATGAATCTTGACATGCTTTATGATTAAGCTATAAAGCTACTCATATGATGTGATTTGGGATGATTGACAACACTTTGTACGTACATGACTATTCCAATCTACACGAAGTTGGTGTCAAGCATGTAGTAAATGTTTCCTTTTTTAATGCCTTGTTTAGTCCATTGGTCACAAGCACACACATTTTCCAATTTAGGCAGATTTTTTGATTTAGGCAATGCCAATTAACTGTGCAGATTCATTGATTTTAGGTAGTTCTACTGCAAATTCGCCGATTTAGGTAGCACAAGTGAAGATTTGCTAATTTAGGAAACACATATCATCGTTGTCAATTTTTCGATTTAGGCAACATCAATCACAAAATCATGCTGCAATTGTTAGCCACCACTGCCCCTAGTATGATTTTGTTAACCGGGGTATGTAATGGAAGTGATTTGGATTTGAAATTGGAGTTGGATTTGGACTTGATTTGTGATGATTTAGTGTCGACAATGTTAATGAAATTGGACTTGGAATTAATGAAAATTTTGATTATATTGTACGACTACTGTGACAAATGATATCTTGATACATCAGGATATGATATATACTGCTTATTCTCATAGGAGACTTGTGGTATGAGACACTAGAATATGCAGTATGTGGATGGTAACAGGTATAAGAAAATTTGTTTGTTTAAATTATGTTTGTTTCATGATATTTTTGTTAAATAACTTTAGCCATTATTTTTTACGCGTATGATTTGCAGATTCTTATATTAACAACAATTGAGGGACAATTGCTTCCTAGCGGAGAGATATGTGATGAAAATTGATAAATACTTATCTATTGCATCTAATAGGTGGCAAAAGCATAAGTGAACTATGGACTATGCAAAAAGATAGTATGTTTATTGACATTTTATTATTTAAGTGCCCTTTATGAGCGGGCGGTCAGTTTGTATGCATTTTGCACATTCAAGAAATCTATAAATAAATACGTGCAAGAGGAAAATTATCACTCTTGCATGGGGGGAGATTGCATTGAGTGTCTATATTCATCTGCTCTTTTCTCCCCCCTCCTCTCTTGCCATGCTTGTGTAGCACTCTGCTCTCAGTAGGTGCACTCACACGTTCTCACATACTCAATGTCATTCTCTACTTCTCTCTAATCAATCTCGCTTTCGATCTTGTGTGTCTACAATATTTAAGGTATTTATATCTATGGTTTTGTCATTTGTAGCATGGTATTTGTGTACTTTGCATGCCCTCTACGTTCCCATATGTAGAAACTTATGCTTGGCATTATGCATGCTGCCAACATGGAAAAACAATCCTTGAGATAAGGTTGATAGTAAGGCTGGTGAGAATACAATCGTGCTTCAAAAAGCGTTGATGACATGGATGGTGGCTATGGTTGCTTTCAGAAGATGAACATGGTGCTAGCAAGCTTGATGTTGTATTTTTTACTAGGTTATGTCCCAACATTGGCATGGCCAAGAAGTTTTCAACTATTTCCATCGCATTCTTGATGAAAGAGGGGAAAAGCCTCTTAACTGAGGTGTGAAAAGATTCAAGCTAAAATAAAGGGAAAGAGGGTACAAAAGATCTTGATGTTGTCTCTTTGACTACACTTATTGTAGGCTATGTCCAACATTGGCATGGCCAAGAAGTTTTCGGTTCCCTTCAACGCGTTCTTGATGCAAGAGGTGAAAAGTCTCATAACTGAGGTGTGAAAAGAAGATAAAATAAAGGGAAAGAGGGTACAAAAGAATTTTGGTGTCTATTTTGATGTCTCCATCATGTGTGCATGTTTTGGATGTATTGTTGAATCATGTGTGCATACCATGTACTCAAGAGACATGCTTTTGGATAAATGTTCAAGACATAGCATGCAGTTGTAGTCCAAGAGAGGACATAGTTCAAGAGTTGTACAATCATAACAAGTTTTTTGCTATTTTTGCTTGAATAGAAATTGCTTTTCCACTTGGCCATGCACCCTTCAGAATCCTTGAAAATAAACTTTATTTCACTTTTCCTTTGCGAGATGAAAGGATGCCTTTTATGTGCTCACTATGTCTATTTTTCACTACAACTGGTAGCACCGCCGGAGGTAGTGAGAGTCTCGCTCGTGAGTTCAAAAGGAGAACTTGCTTTGATTGGTTTTAAGAACCCTTTAGGCTTCTGTATATAGTATTTATTGTTTGGAGCAAGCTATTAGGACTTTGTGGACAGTTCTTCACATGCATGGCCAATAAAATTGTTGTTGAAGGAAATGTATACAATTATGACATCCTAAATGGAAAAATAATGGATGTGCAATGTGCGTGAAAATGCTCCACATATTGATGTTGTAAGGGTTGTGTTATATAGGGTCCGATGGTCTCTTGGGAAACATCACAAACTAGGTCATCCTTGATGAGGAATCTTTGTGCCCTTGGATGTTTTATTGAAGCTTGCAGTTGTTGAAAAATTGTATCAATTTTTATATCCTATTGTTGAAGTATAGCCAATTTATCTTTATCTGTTTCCAATATCTATGCATTTTGGACATGCATCCTAGAAAGAAAAAAAAGACTGCAATACCTTTCTCCTTTCCCTTGAGATAAGGAGCTTGAAAGTTGTAGTCTTGTAGGGCCAAGATCCATTGTTATAATCTCTTTAGAGGACTCTTTTTTTTTAGTAAGATTGTCCCAAGGGGTTCACCTTTAAAAAATACCAATTGTACATGCATTCAAGAAGTATTTATAAAACCCCTCTACACACACACACACACACACACACACACACACACACACACGAGCTGAGAGAGAGAGAGAGAGAGAGAGAGAGGTGTACATGTGGTGAGGCCTTTGACGTTGTAGCTTGAGACTATCAGCAACAGATGTTGTGATGTTGAACATCTTGGAGGAGACAGAAAGGAGGCAAGGAATGAAAATTGGTGATAAGAACATCAAAAGATAATAATTTTGCCTTTTGAGTGTGAGATCCCAAGTAGGTAGGTAGGTAGAGAGAGAGAGAGAGAGAGAGAGAGAGAGAGAGAGAGAGAGAGAGAGAGAAGATGCTATTATCTAAACATGCTTTTAAAGATGATACCAAGCTAAGATTATAGTTGGCATCATGACATGTATTATTTAAATAGAGCTATTATAAGACCTAGGAGACTATGATGTCGGATCCACCGCCCTACCACCCTATGTATAGACCGGCTCCTAGCCCTAGCCATCATATGGATCCCCAGTCCACAGTCCGAGCCCCTGGCTCAGGTCCCTGACCCCCTAGGCTTAGGATCCTTGTCCTGACATTACTCCCCCCTTGGAGAAGCATTTTCGTCCTTGAAAACACAAGTGTGTAGTATCTTCGGAAGAACACTGATGTTTTCCGTGTTGGCATCCCATACGCGAGCCCGCTGATACTTGATGCAGTGAGGGTTTGATGAAACCAAGAGCAACATCTTGATTTTCAACATTGTTGTCCTTTTGCAAGCACTTGGGTCTAAATGGTAACTCCATTATAACTCACTTGAGTACTGTAAAGGAGTAACCACAACTAAGAGTTGTCCAAAGGCATAACCAGTTTTCAGATCTTCTGAAGGTACTGGAATAATGCAAGAAAAACTTGGTGCAACTTTCCATGAAGTTGTGAGCCAGATTTCCAACTCGCGTGAGTATCTTAAAAAGCTCATAGTTACTAAGAAGTAGAATAGGGTGTGTCCTTATGTCAGACTTCTGAACATTTTGGAACACACATGTTCACCCCTAATGAGGTTACCTGCCAACATACTTTGTCAGCACACCTATCAAGTCCTTGACTTATGAAACTATGGAAACGGTATCCAACCCCACCACAAGAGGTGTTCAAAGTTGAAAACCTTATGTAAGCAAATTCTAGAATAGGGAGAGAATCGCCCATTCGAAATGCGTTGTGCTTAAGTATGCTCGTAGAAGATCCTTTAGCAAAAAATAGTAGCAGTAAGAGTGAGGTTCTTTTCCCCAACCACTTACAGACAGTCTTCCACAACTAATGATAAACTAGGACTCAACCATTGAGCATCCAGCCATATATTTGGTATGGAGTGGAGACAACCAACTAGGTTGAAAGCGGGTTGGAGTGGAGTAAGCTCATAGAGTCTAGACTATCCAACCCCGGGCACTCATACTGCGCCATTGCCTTGTAAGGTGTCATAAAATCTAATATCTAATATCTAACCAACCCAAATGATTTTCTCATATTAAATTGATCACTTAATGTGGCAGAATAAACGGGAACAAGTGTTAAAATATAGACATGTGCTTATAGATCTATCTCAACACGGGGCCAATGGTAAAGGGGACCAAATGAGAGATGGTATATCAAAGAGAAAGTCTAACAAATGGAGCATAAGACCTTAGGGTTAGCTTCATTGAAGACCTCCAATAATGTGTGTAAAAGGCCTTTGACCTTAGGTAAGCTAGGGCTGAGCTTGAGGCGCGGGAACCCGAACCAGCTCGAGGTGCTTGTCTTGCTTGCCATGCTTGATGACTAAGGTGCTTGAGGTGCTTGATGATTGAGGTGCTTGCGATGCTTGAGGTGCTTAATTATTGACATGCTTGAGGTGCTTGACATGCTTGAGATGCTAAGGTTGCACTTGAGGTGAGAACCCAGCCCAAGCTTAAAGTGCTTATGAGCCAAGATTTAGGTGGGAACTGGGCCTATGCATGAGGGGCTTGAGGTGTCAAAAAGTCAAAGATTCAATCCCTACAAGGAGGGGGCAAGCCCTACATGAGGGGGGATGAGAGAGAACACCCACACACTCACACAAGGCATGCATGGTACAAATAAAGCAAAAGGGACACTTGTCAAGTTCCTCCTCATGTTGCCCTCATGGTGTGCCTGAAGCCTATTGGTTGGCCACCCAAGGGGTCCAATAATAATTTAGGAGATTTAATTAAATGATTTAGCATTTATCTAGCCCTCTCTCTCAAAGGGGAAAGGGGGACACTTGTCTCAAGGCTACCCTTGCTGCTTGTAATGCCTCCTGCTTGTGATTGGCTAGGCCTGGAGGGGTCCAATGAGCTTCAAGCATGAGATACAAGGGGGGGTCGACCCAAGAAAGCTAGGGGGTTGCTTAGGGGGTATACTCACTCACAGACACTCACAAACACTCTCATTGTGTGCTATGAAAAGTGCAAGATCTCCCTCTCCTTCTCCAAGCAAGTAGAGGTTGAGAACCTACACCAACACTCTTGGATATGGAGTGCAAATCCAACCAAGAGCCATGCTTCAATGCTTAAGATTTCCATCTCCTTCTTCTTCATTACTATGCTATTATGTATGCTAGCAACAAGAGTTATGATAAGTGAGGAACTAATTCTTTCTCCTACGAAATGTTTCTTCTTCCTCTTCCCTACCCTCATTCCCTGCTAGCTCTCTCCACCTTCGAAGGTGTTTGAGGTCTTGGGACTAAGGCTTGGGATATTTAAAGCTTTCTTCAAGTTTATGTTATGTTTGTGATGCATGAAGCTTTCCATCTTCATTGCATCACCTAGGTCACAAGGAACACAAAGATTGTATTGTAACAAGTCTCTCTTAATGGGAGAAATCATAATACAAATGCCTATTGGAGGGGGGACCGGCTCCACATAAATCCGGTCCTCAAATGTTGTCATGTTCTCTAAATTCTCTCTCTTGCAAAAGTATTGTTCATGCCAAGTTAACTAATTGCTATGATTATGTTGCTATCTTCAATTATGTTCACCCGCTATGCTCACAAAGTCATTTCTCAAAGGTACTCTCATTAATTTTCGCTACTCTCAAATTAAATAGGCCAATTCCATTACATTGGTATCAGAGCATTTGGTTTCTCTTTTCTTGCTTAAGAAGAGAGGTCCTTAAGTAGCCTATAAATGGTTGATGTTGTTAAAACTATTAGGGTAAGTGGAACTGGGATCTATTATCGATTTTGTTGAGCCCACTATGTGGGGGATAGTGCACACCTTGGGAGCTTTGGACTTAATAATGGAGTCTTTTTAGACTTGCCTACTGCTTTACCATTATTGAGCCATAAGAAGTCCGAAAGGATCTAGCCCTCGGCAACTCTGCTATGTTAGATCTACTCCTCTACTCTCTATAATTAACCACTTCGAGCCGTGGGTGTAGATACTTAAGAGCCGATTTTCAAAGGCTAAGAGGAGTGGCAACTAAGGTTTTGAACTGCCAAAGCATACACCAAGTACATACATAAATTTTGTTAACATGGCTGACAATAATCAAGAGAGTATAATGAACATTGATAGCTTTGATTTTGCACATGAAGGTGCTAATGATGATGCTCCCATGTTTGTGAATTATCTCGTTACAAGGTTGCAACAAGCTATAGGCAACCCTGCTTTGCAAGCTGAAGTTACTCAACAACTTTGTGCTTATGGAATTTCCCTTCCTCTCCAAGAGGAGAGAGAGCTTAGGAGGCCTCTTGAAGAGACCCCCAAAAGAAGACTCTCTCCCATTCGAGAGGAGGAATCCAAAGAGCAAGAAAGCAATGAAAGTTTAAGTTCCTCTGAAGATGTGGCTCCACGAAGACGGCGGTCTAGACGATCCCCCACTCCTCCCAAGAGGAAAAGATCAACAAAAAGTCCTTCTCCTCATCACTCTGAAAGGCAAGAGAGGAAACAAAGGAATAAAAGGGCTAGGAAGAGGTCACCCTCTTCTCCTTCTTCTTCACCTTCCTCCTCTTCCGACGAAAGTTATGGCTATTCTCCTAGAGAATACAAGAGGGGAGGACATCGCAAATCATTTCATGCATGGCGAAGGTCACAAAAGCTAAAGAAGTTCAAGGAGGGAGCAAAGAGTATCTCTTTTCTCACCTATGATGGCACCTTCGGTGCTGCTGACAAAGTGTTGGCCTTCATCCAGTAATTTGATGCGGCCTTTGGAGATGAGGGCTTCACAGAGTCCTCCAAGCTACGCCATGTAGCTATGCACTTCCAAAAATCAGCTCGTCAATGGTGGGCTAGCCTTCATGGTGAATGGTGAAGCCCCAAAGACATGGAAAACTCTACGAGTTTCCATCATGAAGCAATTCCTTACAAGCAATGCAAAGGACAAAGTGCTTACCGAATGGCGCAGCTTGAAGCTCCTCTCCCATGAGTCTATCCACAAATATGTAGACAAGTTTTGGGATTTACATCTCAAGGCTACTGTCTTTCAAAAGATAGACGTTGCCGAGCAAAGGCAGCAATTATGTGCGGGATTACCTGAAGAGATGGCCAAATACATCAACTCTCAACGGCCTGGTACTATTAGCGAAGTAATACATCACACCATGGTTGCTTCACGCATCAATTTCCATTAAGGGGCTAGACGTAATGTCAAGCCTGTCATAATAATCAATATCTAATTCTCCTAAATGATTTTCTCATATTAAACTGATCATTTAATGTGGGGAAGTGCCAAGGGAGAAAAAGTTAGAATATTGGTTAAGTTAGCAGACCGGCCACAGTAGGGATCCAAAGGAGGGAAAATAGGGATCCAAAGGGGGGGCCATCTGCAAAAGAGCCATGTGAAACAATGGGCTAAAAAGACCCTAAGGTTCAGCCCATTAAGACTTCCAAAATGCTAAGGTTCCAAAATTCAAAGGTTGTGTCCAAAGGTCAACCTTAGGGAAAATTGGATGCTTAGTGTGTGCCCAAAAAGTCTTTCTACATCCCTACATGGGAGGGGGCGAGCCCCAAAGCTAGGGGATGAGAGAGAAAGCCACACACACACACACAGGCTCCCTTTACACAAAGGGAATGAGGGACACATGTCAGCTCCCTAGGCCAGATGCCCACAAGGTGTGCCCAATTCCTATTGGAAGACCCTTGAAGTGGACCAATGAGAATTAGGCTAGAGTAAATCTAGTTTAATTAATTTAAAAACATTTAATAAAAGAAACCAATAAGAATTAAGTGTCCTAGAAGACTATTGGGCAGTCTCCCAAGGGGTCCAATGAGCATTCAGGAGCCCCATGGCTTGCCTGATTCCTATTGGCCAGGAGGCAAAGGGGTCCAATGAGAGTTTAGTTTAATTATTTAATTATCTAAAGCTCTCACAAAAGGGGAAAGGGGGACACATGTCAGAAGGCTATCACTTATGCTGCTTAATCCCTATTGGCTTGACCTGGGGAGGTCCAATGAGGCAAAAACCAGACTAATTTAGCAGCTAGGGCTCGCCCAAGAGAGGGGGGGGGCTGATTTTTGCTTGGCATGAACACACACACTCTCACACTTGACCATGTGTGAAGGAAAAATACTCTATCTCCTCCCAAGCTTTAATGGAGAGCTCATCACCTACTCCAAGCTTGTGAGATAGAAGCCTACATCAACACTCTCTTGGCATGTGGATGCAAATCCAACCAAGAGCCAAGCTTCAATGCATGCTCATCTTCTCTACCAAGCTAATTACTAAGCTAAGCTATGCTAATATGAGTGATTATGTGAGGAGATGTACTTCTTTCTCGTAAGATACTTCTTTTTCCTCTCAATCTACTCTCATACCCTGCTAGCTCTCACCATCTTCGAAGGTGTGTGAGGTCTTGGGTCTGAGAACGGGGATAATTCAAGTTGTGTTTGATTAAGTGTTTTGCTTGGTGTATGAAGCTTCCATCTTCATTGCACTAGCTAGTCTTGAAGGAACACAAAGAATTGTATTGTACAATGTCTCTCTTGATGGGAGAAACCATAATACAAAGCCTTTTGGAGGGGGGACCGGCTCCATGCAAATCCGGTCCTCAACTGTTGTCAATAGCTTAATTGCTCTCTCTTTTGAAAGTATTGTCGATGCTATCTAACTAGGTGTTATGCTTTTTGTTGCTCTCTCCACCCAAGCACTCTTGTAATTCTCATTAGGAATCTATTCTAATGAAATGCCCACTATGTTCATGCTAATTTCCGCTACAAATAAGATTTTAGGCCATTAAAATGTTACATTGGTATCAGAGCTCAAGGTTTCTCTTTTCTTGCTCAAGAAGGGAGGTCCTCAAGCTAGCTACAAATGGTTGGTATTATTAATTGCCTGTGAGTAAGTAGAATAGGGATTTTTCAGCCTTGCAGTGCGCTTGCCTTTGTGCAGTTAACGGGGCATCACCGTTGAGAGCTATGGTCTTAATAGTGGAGTCCTACGGGGCTTGCCTACGGCTTAACCACTATTGAGCTATTAGAAGCTTGACAGGAGCCGGTGCTGTTTTGGTGTCGAAAGACCCTCTCTTCTATTCCTTGCAATTAATGGTATTCGAGCCGCGGGTACAGTAGCTTGAGTGCTTTTTCTAAAGGGGTAAAGAGGAGTAGCAACTAGGGCTTGAAGTGCCAAAGTACACCTAAAAAGTTTACACCTAAAAGTTGTTAGAATGGCTGACAATATTAAAGAGAGTGAAATTAATGTTGATAACTTTGATTTTGCTCATGAGCAAGCTACTAATGATGCTTCAATGCTTGTTAATTATCTTGTTTCTAGGCTTCAACAAGCCATGGGCAATCCATCTCTCCAAAGTGAAGTGCAACAGCAGCTCCGTGCTCACGGGATTCTCCAAGCTCATCACCATGACGAGAGAATACCTAGGAAGCCTCCTTGTGAGACTACCAAAAGAGGTCTCTCTCCGATTCGGGAAGAAGAAGAGAATCCATATGAAGGGCTCAAGAACTTACTTCTTGATGATGCATCTCCTTCCCAAAGGAGAACTCAAGAGCCTCCACCGAAGGAACGAGAAAGAAGCGAGTCTCCCGCCACCTCGGCGGAGATGGCTCCACGAAGACGGCGGGCTAAACGCTCTCCATCACCACCAAAGCAGAGAAGACCATCACACTCTTCTCCACGCCATAATTCAAAGAGGGATGATAAAAAGCAAGAGAAGAAAAAGGCGAGAAAGAGGACACCCTCTTCTCCATCTTCTTCATCCTCTTCCTCTTATGAAAGCTATGGTGAAGACGACAAAGATCAAGACAAGAAAAAGGCGAGAAAGAGGTCACCCTCTTCTCCACCTTCTTCAAATTCTTCATCTTCTGAAGAAAGTGATGGTGCAACTTTTGAACCATCAAAAAGAAGAGGCCATAGGAAATCCTATGCCGCATGGAAGAGGTCATCCAAGCTGAAGAAATTCAAAGAGGGAGGGAAGAGCATCTCTTTCCTTACCTATGATGGCACCTTCGGTGCTACAGACAAAGTTTTGGCCTTTATCCAGCAATTCGATGCGGCGTTTGGAGATGAGGGCTTCACGGAGTCCTCTAAGCTACGCCATGTAGCTATGCACTTTCAAAAGTCCGCCAGACAATGGTGGTCTAGCCTACGAGCCAACGGTGAAGCTCCACGAACATGGAAGGCTTTAAGAGCTTCCATTATGAAGCAGTTTTTGGCCACCGATGCCAAAGACAAAGTACTCACCGAATGGCGAAGCTTAAAGCTCTCTCCCAATGAATCCATCCACAAATATGTAGACAAGTTTTGGGACCTACAACTCAAAGCCACTGTCTTCAAAAAGTTGGATTTTGGAGAGCAAAAGCAACAATTTTGTGCGGGCTTAACCGAAGAAATGGCGGAGTATGTCAACTCCCAAAGGCCACGTACCATATCGGCGGTAATACACCATACTATGGTGGCCTCGCGAATCAATTTCCAAACGGGGGGTAAAAGAAATAATAAACCCCTGGAAAACAAAGGTTCCAATGAGCCTAAGGGGAAGGACAATGTCCAAAAGTCTCCTAAGGGCAATTCCAACAAAGCTAAAGAGAAGGGAGTTTACAAAGGAAAGAATAAACTCTCTCCTGAAGAGCTTGAGCGTTATCGTAAAGATAACCGGTGTTTCAAGTGCGGCGAACAAGGGCATGCGTACCGCGCTTGTCCCCAAAATAACAACCGCCAAGATCCTCCTAGAGCTTCTTTGGTTGAAATCCAAGAGGAGGAGATTCATCAAACTCACCACAAAGGATCTCCTCTATGCCATGCTTGGGGAAAGGTAAGAGAACATGATGCTTTTATTCTCTTTGACCCTGGTTCTACTCACAATTTCATATCTATGGAGTTAGCCACCAAGCTAGGCATACAATCCTACGAGATGGGAGATATCCTACCCGCAGACAGTGCCTTCAAGGGGCAAGAAGCTTCAGTCACTCCCTTAATCGGGAAATTGAGGCTTCATGTTCAAGGCTATGTGGACAAAGAGGACTTCTTTATCTCTCCTCTCAAGCATGAGGATGTAATCCTAGGGGCACCATGGTTTGACCGTCTGGCTGCCCATGTTAAATTTCCTGAAAGGAGAATCTCCTTTAAGTTCAGGGAAAAGGACATGTATATAGATGCTAGGGAGATGGGTAACACCATTCCCATTGTACATACACCAGCTTTCAACAAGTCAATAAAGAGCTCTATTTCCGTGTACATGATTTTTGTTAAAGATTCTCAAAATGAACCTAATGCTTTAGCAAAAGAAAATAAAAGCAACCAAAAGGAATTAGAGTTATCCAATTTTCTCAAGGGGTTTCAAGATGTCTTTATTGACGACATCCCTTGTGAGCTACCTCCTAAACGAGGTAATGACGACCATGCAATTGAACTTCTTCCAGGAAGTTCACCGCCTAACAAACCTCCTTATAGAGTTTCTCAAGCTCAACAAGAGGAGATTATGCGGCAAGTGCATGAGTTAATTGAGAAGGGCATGGTTAGGCCTAGCTCATCTCCATTTTGTTCACCTGTGCTATTAGTGCAAAAGAAAGACGGCACATATCGTATGTGTGTCGACTATAGAGCACTAAATAGGATCACTATCAAGAATAGGTTTCCCGTTCCACGGGTAGAAGACCTATTTGATAAGCTACAAGGATCGACCTACTTCAGTAGGATTGACCTAAAAAGTGGCTATCATCAAATAAGGATAGTTGATCAAGACATTGTAAAGACCGCATTTCGTACTACATTTGGTCTTTACGAATACATTGTCATGCCTTTTGGCTTGACTAATGCACCAGCCACATTTAACCGCTTGATGGAGAAGCTGTTCAGACCTCATCGAACCTTCACTGGAGTGTTCTTTGATGATATTATCATCTACTCTAATTCATTAGAGGAACACAAGCAACACCTCCAGGTAATATTTCAAGTTTTAAGAGAGAATAAACTTTATGTTAATCGAAAGAAAAGTGAATTTTTCTTGCAAGAGATTCAATATTTAGGTCACATTATCTCTCAAGATGGAATCCAAATGGATCCATCCAAGTTAGAGGTAATAAAAGGATGGCCTAAACCAAGGAATCTTCATGAACTAAGAAGCTTTATAGGTATGTGTGCATACTATAGACGCTTCATAGAAAAGTTCTCACAAATTGCGGGACCATTACATGACCTAACAAAGAAAAATGTTAGGTATACGTGGTCTGCTAAGGAGAACAATGCTTTCGAAAATCTTAAAGAAAAGCTTATCTCTCAACCTGTGCTTACACTACCGGATCTCTCAAAACCATTTGAGGTCCAATGTGATGCTTGTGGTGATTGCCTTGGGGCTGTTTTGCTCCAAGAAGGGCACGCCATAGGCTATGAGAGTCGAAGGCTCGACCCTGTTGAGCAAGCTCTAGGCATATACGAAAAAGAACTCCTTGCAGTTCTACATGCCTTAGACTCATGGAAGCACTATTTATTGGGGACTCCTTTCATTCTGCGAACGGATCACCAAAGTCTTAAGTACTTCATGACGCAGACCAAGCTCTCCGACAAACAAATGAGGTGGGCAAATTTCCTTTCGCAATTTCATTTTCATATTGCTCACATTGCTGGCAAGCATAATCAAGTAGCCGATGCACTCTCAAGACGACCGAGAGTGAATGCGGTTTCCATAGCAACTCACAATGATCTATCTTCAATGATAGATGAGTATGCTATTGATCCCGATTTTAGAGATGTGATTTCAGCCCTTGCATTAGGGAAGAAAGAAGAACCATTTACTTTACAAGATGGTTATCTTCTCTATGGCAATAGACTATGCGTTACTAACTCACTACGTGAGAAAGTAATGTATGAATCTCATGCTCCCCCATATGCGGGGCATAGAGGGATTCAGTCTACCCTAAAGGGAATTGAAACATATTTCTATTGGCCTACCATGAAAGTGAACATACATGAGTATGTTTCCAAATGTGTGGTATGTCAAAAGACAAAATTTGATAGAGGGAAGCAACTTGGATTGCTTCAACCCTTGCCAATCCCTAATTCACCGTGGGAGAGCATATCCATGGATTTTATCTTTGGATTGCCTAAGTCTATCCATGGGAATACGGGAATATGGACGATAGTAGACAGGTTTAGTGAACAAGCTCATTTTATACCTGTCAAAAAGACTATCAAAGCCCATCAAATGGCAACCCTCTTCATTTCACAAATTTTCAAGTACCATGGCTTGCCAATGTCCATAGTGTCGGATAGAGATCCTAGAATGACCAGTAATTTCTGGAAGGGTCTCTTTGAGAATTTAGGAACAAGGCTAAACTTCTCTTCGGCCTATCATCCACAAACTGATGGCCAAAGTGAAATAGCTAACCTAACTATTCTCGATCTACTAAAAGCCTATGTAACGGAAGTAGATCAAAGATCCCAATGGGAGAAGTACTTACCCTTAGTAGAGTATGCTTACAATAACACTGTACATACTTCTACAGGAAAAGCACCTTTCGAGGTAATTGAGGGAAGATCAAAAAGTCCCTTGCTACTTAAGGTACATGGGAAGATCTTCGCTGCAGATGAGTATAGCCGAGACCTACAAGAATCTTTCCAAAAGATTAAGGATGCTATCTCTATCTCACAGCAAAGGCAAAAGGCTGCTGCTGACAAGCACAGAAGAGCCCAAGCCTTTAAAGAAAACGATTGGGTCTTGTTAAAGTTTCCCAAGGCTCGATTAAGGCACACGACGGGCAAGAATCCTACGGGCCACCAAAAGTACTATGCTAAACTAGCAAAAAGGTACTATGGTCCCTTCCAGATTCTTAGGCCAATCAATGAGATGGCCTATCAACTTAAGTTGCCCAATCATTGGCTCATACACAATGCTTTTCATGTGAGCCTCTTGAAGCCTTACAAAGGAGAGCCACCTCAAGAACCAACTATTGAAGACCCACCGGAGATCGAGGACCACGAGGAGGTGCTGCAGCCCGAGTCCATTCTCCGACATGAAGACAAGGTATTAAGAGGCGGTAAGACTATCCGACGATATCTTATTAAGTTTAAGAATTATCCTTTTGAAGATGCTAGATGGATGCAAGGCATACAATTAAAGGATAACCTAAACCTTGTCAATGCTTACAATGCTTCCCAAGAGTAAGCAAATGTACAAAATGTGAAAAATGAACAAAAATTTTTTTGTCTTATAAGACTCTCTTTTTCTTTATTTGTGCACAAAAATGAAGTAGTATGCATGCTTAGATCAAGTTTGCAGAGACGACGTCTCCCGAACACCAAGTAGAGCTTGTCACTCTACTATGGAAGACTGATAGGACTAATGTGCAGACATGCTTGCGGCAGCCTCAGGCTCTCAAGCGCCAAATGGACTAGTCATCCATTATGGAATGATGTCGTAGGGTAACATAGGGATCCTCTACCCGCTAAGAAAAGGACTCATACATATGCTTTATCTTCTCTACACCATAGTCGAGGACGACTATGATTTCAAGAGAGAGGTAATGTCATAATAATCAATATCTAATTCTCCTAAATGATTTTCTCATATTAAACTGATCATTTAATGTGGGGAAGTGCCAAGGGAGAAAAAGTTAGAATATTGGTTAAGTTAGCAGACCGGCCACAGTAGGGATCCAAAGGAGGGAAAATAGGGATCCAAAGGGGGGGCCATCTGCAAAAGAGCCATGTGAAACAATGGGCTAAAAAGACCCTAAGGTTCAGCCCATTAAGACTTCCAAAATGCTAAGGTTCCAAAATTCAAAGGTTGTGTCCAAAGGTCAACCTTAGGGAAAATTGGATGCTTAGTGTGTGCCCAAAAAGTCTTTCTACATCCCTACATGGGAGGGGGCGAGCCCCAAAGCTAGGGGATGAGAGAGAAAGCCACACACACACACACAGGCTCCCTTTACACAAAGGGAATGAGGGACACATGTCAGCTCCCTAGGCCAGATGCCCACAAGGTGTGCCCAATTCCTATTGGAAGACCCTTGAAGTGGACCAATGAGAATTAGGCTAGAGTAAATCTAGTTTAATTAATTTAAAAACATTTAATAAAAGAAACCAATAAGAATTAAGTGTCCTAGAAGACTATTGGGCAGTCTCCCAAGGGGTCCAATGAGCATTCAGGAGCCCCATGGCTTGCCTGATTCCTATTGGCCAGGAGGCAAAGGGGTCCAATGAGAGTTTAGTTTAATTATTTAATTATCTAAAGCTCTCACAAAAGGGGAAAGGGGGACACATGTCAGAAGGCTATCACTTATGCTGCTTAATCCCTATTGGCTTGACCTGGGGAGGTCCAATGAGGCAAAAACCAGACTAATTTAGCAGCTAGGGCTCGCCCAAGAGAGGGGGGGGGCTGATTTTTGCTTGGCATGAACACACACACTCTCACACTTGACCATGTGTGAAGGAAAAATACTCTATCTCCTCCCAAGCTTTAATGGAGAGCTCATCACCTACTCCAAGCTTGTGAGATAGAAGCCTACATCAACACTCTCTTGGCATGTGGATGCAAATCCAACCAAGAGCCAAGCTTCAATGCATGCTCATCTTCTCTACCAAGATAATTACTAAGCTAAGCTATGCTAATATGAGTGATTATGTGAGGAGATGTACTTCTTTCTCGTAAGATACTTCTTTTTCCTCTCAATCTACTCTCATACCCTGCTAGCTCTCACCATCTTCGAAGGTGTGTGAGGTCTTGGGTCTGAGAACGGGGATAATTCAAGTTGTGTTTGATTAAGTGTTTTTCTTGGTGTATGAAGCTTCCATCTTCATTGCACTAGCTAGTCTTGAAGGAACACAAAGAATTGTATTGTACAATGTCTCTCTTGATGGGAGAAACCATAATACAAAGCCTTTTGGAGGGGGGACCGGCTCCATGCAAATCCGGTCCTCAACTGTTGTCAATAGCTTAATTGCTCTCTCTTTTGAAAGTATTGTCGATGCTATCTAACTAGGTGTTATGCTTTTTGTTGCTCTCTCCACCCAAGCACTCTTGTAATTCTCATTAGGAATCTATTCTAATGAAATGCCCACTATGTTCATGCTAATTTCCGCTACAAATAAGATTTTAGGCCATTAAATGTTACAAAGCCCATGGAAAACAAAGACAAAAATGATGCAAAGGGGAAAACCAATGTTCAAAATACTTCCGAAGCCAATTCCAACAACAACAACAATCGGTCCAAGGAGAAGGGAGTTTACAAAGGTAAAAACAAACTCTCTCTTGAAGAGCTTGAATCTTTTCGCAAGGACCATAAGTGTTTCAAGTGTGGGGAGCAAGTACATGGCTATCGTTCTTGCCCCAAGAAGAATACTCGCAATGAAACTCCTAGGGATTCCACCATCAAAGCTCCAAAAGAGGATGCTCATTGCAAAGGATCATCACTTTCCTATGCTTGGGGAAAGGTAAGAGATCATGATGCCTTCATC
Source organism: Adiantum capillus-veneris (assembly GCF_014529385.1). NCBI lineage: Eukaryota > Viridiplantae > Streptophyta > Polypodiopsida > Polypodiales > Pteridaceae > Adiantum > Adiantum capillus-veneris. The sequence continues at coordinate 129,338,294 of NC_140953.1, forward strand.
TTGTTTGACCCTGGCTCTACTCTCAACTTCATATCAACTGAGTTGGCCACCAAGTTGGGCATTCAAGCTTTTGAGATGGGAGATATAGTAGTGGCTGATGCAGCTTTCAAGGGACAACAAGCCTCCGTTACTCCCTTGATTGGGAAGTTGAGGCTTGATGTCCAAAGATATATCGACAAAGAAGACTTCTTCATCTCTCCTCTCCAACATGAGGATGTTATCCTAGGGGCACCATGGTTTGATCGCATGGCTACCAACATGAAGTTCCCTGAAAGGAGAATCTACTTCACCTACAGGGGAAAGAACATGTATATAGATGCTAGTGAGCGTGGTCACACTATTGCACTTGTAAATCCTCTTGCTTTTGATAAGTCAATGAAGAGCTCAGTTTCTGCATACATGATTTTTGTCAAAGAGTCTCTAAAAGATACTAATGTTTCATCAAATGTAAATGGTAGGAATCAAGAAGAGTTAAACTTGTCTAATTTTCTAAAAGGATTCCAAGATGTGTTCATCGATCATATCCCTATGGACTTACCTCCAAAACGAGGGGATGATGACCATCGCATCGAGCTCCTTCTTGGAAGCTCACCACCTAACAAGCCTCCTTATCGAGTCTCACAAGCTCAACAAGAGGAGATCATGAGGCAAGTACAAGAGTTGGTAGACAAAGGGATGGTGAGGCCTAGTTCCTCTCCCTTTTGTTCTCCAGTCCTTTTAATGCAAAAGAAAGATGGTACATACCATATGTGTGTGGACTATCGAGCACTAAACCATATCACTATCAAAAACAGATTTCCCCTACCTTGGGTAGAAGATCTGTTTGATAAGCTACAAGGCTCTACCTACTTCAGTAGGATTGACCTTAAGAGTGGCTATCATCAAATAAGGATAGTGGATGAAGATATCTTAAAGACCGCGTTTCGCACAACGTTTGGTCTTTATGAATATCTAGTCATGCCTTTTGGCTTGACTAATGCACCAGCTACGTTCAATCGTATTGATGGAGAAAATTTTTAGACCATACCGCAAATTCACTGGAGTGTTCTTTGATGATATCATCATCTACTCCAAGTCTTTGGAGGAACATAAGAAACATCTCCAAGTGATTTTTCAAGCATTGAGGGAGAACAAACTTTTTCTCAACCAAAAGAAAAGCGAATTCTTACTTCAAGAGATTCAATACCTACGTCATATTATCTCTAAAGATGGTATCCTAATGGATCCATCAAAGTTAGAGGTAATAAAAGCATGGCCTAACCCAAGAAATCTACATGAGCTAAGAAGCTTTGTTAGTATGTGCGCATACTATAGAAACTTCATAGCAAAATTCTCTCAAGTAGCAGGACCACTACACGACTTAACTAAGAAGAACATTAAGTTTGTATGGACTGCTAAGGAGCAAAATGCTTTTGAAAAGCTCAAAGAGAAGCTTACTTCCCAACCAGTCCTCGTGCTTCCGGATCTCTCAAAGCCATTTGAGGTCCAATGTGATGCTTGTGGTGATTGCCTTGGAGCCGTTTTGCTTCAAGAATGGCATGCCATAGCATATGAGAGCCGAAGGCTCAATATTGATGAACGAGTCTTGGGCATTTATGAGAAAGAGCTTTTAGTTGTTCTACATGCCCTAGACACATGGAAGCACTACCTATTGGGGACTCCATTTATCCTACGAACCGACCACCAAAGTCTCAAGTATTTCATGACGCAAACCAAGCTTTCCAACAAACAAATGAGGTGGGAAAATTTTCTTTCGCAATTTAATTTCCATATTGCTCACATAGCTGGTAAGCACAATCAAGTGGCCGATGCACTTTTACGACGACCCAAAGTTAATGCGGTGTCTATAGCTACTCACAATGATCTATCCTCTATGATAGATGAGTATGCTATTGACCCTGACTTTAGAGACATAATGTCAGTCCTTGCTTTGGGGAAGAAAGAGGAACCATTCACCTTGTAGGATGGTTATCTTCTCCACGGAAATAGGCTATGTGTTACCCATTCCCTTCGTGAGAAAGGGAATAGAGGTATTCATATGCTCCTCCATATGCGGGGCATAGAGGTATTCAACCTACTCTCCGAGGAGTAGAGACGTACTTCTATTGGCCTACCATGAAAGTGGACATACAAGAGTATGTTTCAAAAGGTGTAGTATGCCAAAAGACCAAGTATGATAGAGGGAAGCAACCTGGATTACTCGAACCATTGCCTATTCCAAATTCACCATGGGAGAGTATATCCATGGATTTCATCTTTGGATTACCCAAGTCTATCCATGGGAATACAGGAATATGGACAATAGTTGATAGGTTTAGCAAGCAAGCACATTTTATTCCTCTCAAAAAGACTATTAAGGCACATCAAATGGCAACTCTCTTCATATCTCAGATTTTCAAGCACCATGGATTACCCACATTCATCGTGTCAGATAGAGATCCTAGAATGACCAGTAATTTCTGGAAAGGTCTCTTTGAAAATCTAGGAACAAGATTGAATTTCTCTTCGGCCTATCACCCACAAACGGATGGCCAAAGTGAGATAGCCAATCTTACGATACTCGATCTACTCAAGACTTATGTTACCGAAGTAGATCAACGCTCACAATGGGAAAAGTACTTACCTCTTGTAGAGTATACCTACAATAATATTGTACATACTTCTACGGGAAAAGCACCTTTTGAGATCATTGAGGGAAGACCTAAAAGTCCCTTGCTACTCAAAGTACATGGGAAGATCTTTTATGAGTATAGCCGTGACCTACAAGAATCTTTTCAAAAGATTAGGGAGGCTATATCCATCTCTCAACAAAGGCAAAAATATGTTGCTGATAAGCACAGAAGAGCCTTAATATTCAAAGAAAATGATTGGGTCTTACTCAAGTTTCCTAAGGCTCGATTAAGGCAAACGACGGGCAAAAATCCTACGGGCCATCAAAAGTATTATGCTAAACTAGCAAAAAGATACTATGGTCCTTTCCAAATCTTGAAGCCCATCAATGAGACGGCTTATCAACTCAGGTTGCCCAACCATTGGCTCATACACAATGCCTTTCATGTAAGCCTACTTAAGCCCTACAAAGGAGAGCCACCAACTGAACCAATTATTGAAGACCCTCCCGAAGTTGAAGACCAAGAAGAGGTGCTACAACCCGAAGCTGTCCTTCGGCATGAAGACAAGGTACTACGACATGGTAAGATTATCCAACGGTATCTTATTAAGTTCAAAAATTATCCTTTTGAAGATGCTAGATGGATGCAAGGAATACAGCTTAAGGATAGTATGAACCTTGTCAATGCTTACAATGCTACATTAGAGTAAGCAAATGTACAAATTTCTTTTAAATGACTCATGTTTTTGTCTTATAAGACTAGTCCTCTTTTTAATTGTGCACAAATTTAAGTAGTATGCATGCTTAGAATCATGTTTGTGATGACGACGTCTCTCAAACACCAAGTAGAATTTGTCACTCTACTTTGGGAGAATGAAATGGACTAAAGAGCAAACATGGTTGCGGCAGCTATGTCTCCCAAGCACCAAATGGATTAGTCATCCACCTTGGAAAGATGTCATAGGGTAAAAAGGGATCCTCTACCCGCTAAGTAAAATTGACTAATGACTAAGGCTTTATCTCTTCTACCTCATAGTCGAGGACGACTATGACTTCAAGAGAGAGGTAATGTCATAAAATCTAATATCTAATATCTAACCAACCCAAAAGATTTTCTCATATTAAATTGATCACTTAATGTGGGAGAATAAACGGGAACAAGTGTTAAGATATAGACATGTGCTTATAGATCTATCTCAACACGGGACCAATGGTAAAGGGACCCAAATGAGAGATGGTCTATCAAAGAGCAAGGCTAAAAAATGGAGCATAAGACCTTAGGGTTAGATTCATTGAAGACCTCAAATAATGTGTGTAAAAGGCCTTTGACCTTAGGTAAGCTAGGGCTGAGCTTGAGGCGCGGGAACCCGAACCAGCTCGAGGTGCTTGTCTTGCTTGTCATGCTTGATGACTAAGGTGCTTGAGGTGCTTGATGATTGAGGTGCTTGAGATGCTTGAGGTGCTTAATTATTGAGATGCTTGAGGTGCTTGACATGCTTGAGATGCTAAGGTTGCACTTGAGGTGAGAACCCAGCCCAAGCTTAAAGTGCTTATGAGCCAAGCTTTAGGTGGGAACTGGGCCTATGCATGAGGGGCTTGAGGTGTCAAAAAGTCAAAGATTCAATCGCTACAAGGAGGGGGCAAGCCCTACATGAGGGGGGATGAGAGAGAAGACCCACACATTCACACAAGGCATGCATGGTACAAATAAAGCAAAAGGGACACTTGTCAAGTTCCTCCTCATGTTGCCCTCGTGGTGTGCCTGAAGCCTATTGGTTGGCCACCCAAGGGGTCCAATAATAATTTAGGAGATTTAATTAAATGATTTAGCATTTATCTAGTCCTCTCTCTCAAAGGGTAAAGGGGGACACTCGTCTCAAGGCTACCTTTGCTGCTTGTAATGCCTCCTGCTTGTGATTGGCTAGGCCTGGAGGGGTCCAATGAGCTTCAAGCATGAGATACAAGGGGGGGCCGACCCAAGCAAGCTAGGGGGTTTCTTAGGGGGTATACTCACCCACACACACTCACAAACACCCTCATTGTGTGCTATGCAAAGTGCAAGGGCTCCCTCTCCTTCTCCAAGCAAGTAGAGGTTGAGAACCTACACCAACACTCTTGGATATGGAGTGCAAATCCAACCTAGAGCCATGCTTCAATGCTTAAGCTTGACATCTCCTTCTTCTTGATTACTATGCTATTATGTATGCTAGCAACAAGAGTTATGATAAGTGAGGAACTTTCTCCTACGAAATGTTTCTTCTTCCTCTTCCCTACCCTCATTCCCTGCTAGCTCTCTCCACCTTCGAAGGTGTTTGAGGTCTTGGGACTAAGGCTTGGGATATTTAAAGCTTTCTTCAAGTTTTTGTTATGTTTGTGATGCATGAAGCTTTCCATCTTCATTGCATCACCTAGGTCACAAGGAACACAAAGATTGTATTGTAACAAGTCTCTCTTAATGGGAGAAATCATAATACAAATGCCTATTGGAGGGGGGACCGGCTCCACATAAATCCGGTCCTCAAATGTTGTCATGTTCTCTAAATTCTCTCTCTTGCAAAAGTATTGTTCATGCCAAGTTAACTAATTGCTATGATTATGTTGCTATCTTCAATTATGTTCACCCGCTATGCTCACAAAGTCATTTCTCAAAGGTACTCTCATTAATTTCCGCTACTCTCAAATTAAATAGGCCAATTCCATTACATAAGGCAAGGTGTAAACGCATACTAAATCTGCAAGAGAGATTTTCACGGATAGTGCAAAAGGGTGCAGAAGAATAAAGTCCATGAATTTGCATGCTGCTCCAAATAAATTTGTGTTAAACAGTAGGGCCCATAGCACCTAGTGTGCATGCATTTAACACAAACATATCCAAACCGCAATTCTATGACGAGACTTTCCACGGTACAGACGAAAAATCTTGGCAACAAAAATTGGACCATAATAGAATGTGACAACCCAGTCACACCTAGGTACCAACCATGAGACATTCTCATGAACATAGCATACTTGGCTATATGTAGAACGACCCTCCGTTAAGGTGGTTTCACAACACTTGTAACCGGAACAAGTCTATACTTAGGACTCGACAATCTCTGGCCACTGAAATTGTTCCTGGCATGGTGTGCTCCAAATTGTCTAATAAACTGATGCGACCAGCACGTGGGGACCTCGTCGCGACACATCATTAGGAATTTGGCACCAGTGTCAGTCCCAGAGACTCATATTCTCCACATGTGGAATATGTCACAAATAAGGATGGCTAAAAAAGCGACATCCATCAAGTACAAGATGTACTTGTGTGTGAAGGTAACTGCAAAACACTCCGCGACAAGTGTGAGAGGGACCCTCATTATCATTGCTCCACATTGGCTAAACTGAACTCCTTGAGTTCCTAGACCATGTTGTATCCCATGTGACAACATATGCCAAATCGAACCCGATAAGTGGGTTCATAACATTATAATGTATATTGGACACTACAGCCCAAAATACTTTGTTCCGATATGCCCTTGGCATGGATTAGAAATATTCAAGCAGATTTATACGACTTGAAGGAACCAAGCAAAGCATACTAAAAAATGGAGTAACACCAAATCAATAGATGCGTACCTGGAAATTTGAACTTAATGGTCACTTACCTGTATTCAAATGCAGAGGAGCACGTCGCCCACCTGAGAAAAAAGCAAGCAACATTGCACTGGAAACCTTGGGTGTTGCCTTCGCAACTCAAACCCGTTGGCTAGAATCTACGTAGTCCAACCCTGTGGTAAGACCCTTTGTCGAAACCGCTCAACGAGCAAGTAACGATAACCAACATAGTCAACCGTGTAGAGAATGATTGGAATCAACTGAAAAAGTTGAATTTGTCCGCTACTACGTGGTAGTTTATTGCGGACTTCTTTTCTTGAAAATATAACAGGAATAGATCAAACTAAATTACCCGTTGGGTCTTACCCCAAAACTGTGCTGCCATAGACACTCGTAGTGTTATAGAGAGAGCAAGAGATCTACACAAGGGAGATGCCTAGCTCTTATGGACAGCCATGCTGTCTCAACTGGTTGCTGCATCGATACTTCCTTGTAGACATCAGCTGCTGTGAGTTGAAGATTATCAAAAAGTCAACTTGAGTGTCGCACTGAAAACATGTAGTGCAAAAATGACACCCTAGACATCCGTAATGACAAGACTCTTGCTTGTCCAGTAACGTCGATGTGTACTTCCTTGGGTAGATCTGTTAGATCTTGAAAACAATCACCCAAAGAATACCAATAGTTAGGTCTTACCCTCGGCCTTACCCTCGGCCTGACAATGACTCTTAGCCAGTGTGGCTCATAGCCATTATGCAAATTAGTGTTCAATGGACGAGCCGATGAAGACTAATTTGAGTAGCATCTTAGCCACGTTTTAGTTGAGAGTTAGAGCACCTTGGCTCAGGCTGACTCGCGAGCAAAACATGGATAAAAAGCTTCTTAGAAGATTTTCATTATTCCCTTAAAGGGAGAGAGAGAGAGAGAGAGAGAGAGAGAGAGAGAGAGAGAGAGAGAGAGAGAGACAAGAGCATGCTGGGCTGAGGATCTTTTCTTAAATTTTTAGAGTGTGTACGCAAGTTGTGTGCTCTTACGCATCTTATGTCTAAATTGCATCTTATCGTATAAGCATTCCACAGTTTTCCGGTATGACTCTCTCATCAAAAGAGGTAACAAAACGCATTCCGACCACCTACCATGCAGGGGTCGTGATTGTATGAGGACGACTTAGAATTGGCACTTTGCCCGTAAAATAAGTCCTAGATTTGGGTTCCTTTTAGTGTTGCTGTGTGTTGATAGCAACCAACAATCATATTAAACAATCCATCACTTAGTCTATCCTTGACAGAGTTGCGAGTGTGATAGCGAAAGCGTAATGCATGAAGCGGTAGAATTGAATTCACCTCACTAGCATGTCTTGCATGCAGAGTTGTAAGCCCTTGCGGAGAGTGATGGCCTCCACCGTGAGAACCAAAACCATGAGTGCCTTGCACAGTTTAGATTGGTAGGGATTCTGTGAGCTGATATTCCCAATTGTGCCAGTTCCCCGAAGCCTTGCTTCATATAAAATTGCCAAAGCACTTTGCTTTGCACAATGATAGTAATTGCCAAGTAAAGTGTAAACAGGAAAAAACAATAAAAACTTAAACTTGGCTAACCTGGTCATTGTTGCTGCAACCAGTTGTCATTAAATTTGGAAGGAAAAACTCATTCCAAAATGGCTCATAGCCATATCTGCACAAACGCCATCGTATATCCTATACACCCGTCTGGTACATAATGAAATAACCTGCAAACACATAATGAAATAACCTGCAAACACATTGCCTATTTCTTCCCAATGTTGTATGCTCATAGCATATGCCAAACGTGGCTAGTGTATAAATTGAAGCCTTGCTTCATAGAGCTATGTCTGGCCTCATTGCCAACAAATACTATTGACGATAGATGTCATAGCAAAGAGACTCGACCTTGTCGATCATGCACAAAAAATCGACCTAGTCGAATTGTAAATGTAAGTGAAAAATAGTAGAACACGTACAAGTTATGTATCTCAGACCTGCCTGGTTCTATGAATGATAGTCATGACCATTCCTTCCATTGCATACGAGGGTTATCAAGCACATGCTCAATAACTACTCTACTTCATGATGTCAAGGGCCTTGCCGAATTCGCAACCAATGTGGAATCGTGTTAGAACTGCAAGGCTTGTACCTGCTAGGTTTGATTGCCATTGTTTGTGACAATCTCCACCTCTAGCATTAGTGTCTGCATCACCACATAATGTGGTTAAACGATGTATAGGTAGAGAAGTTTTGCTTCTTCGCAAGCCCAAACTCCGGGCTCTTGCCAGTCGCCCTGAAATCGTCCATGCCGATCAGCGATCCAACCGTGCAAAAAAACTTTGCACGCATGAGCCAAAGTGGCAACAGATCTTGGCGTTGCATCAAAAATCAATCTTTGAAATGCTATCCGTATAAGTCTGCAAAGTAAAATTTCACAGAGATTAATAAAATCCAAAAAAACTAAACTTGATGAGCATGGCGTTCGTCCGTGTATGTGGCAAACATATCCTCATAATTTTGATCCCCTTTGCAAGAAATATCTCGCATGCCGCATAATCATCTCTGCTGAGTTTCGCATGCCGAGACCCACTTCGGTAACCAACGAAAACTAAAAAATTTGGATATCTCCTTGAGCGGAAATTCGGAATTTTCACTTTGCTTCCTCTCTATTGTACTGGGCATTCCGTGCAACCATGGCCGCTTCCCCTCTTCAAGCCTCGCATGCATCCGTGGGCGGCCCTTGGTGGGGCGGGACCCTAGGGAAACCCCTTTGGGCACCTTAGGGCGCCCACAATCAATAAGAAAAACAAAAATAAAAAACGGTGTGAACCTGTGTAGCCATGGCCAATTCTGTTGGGTAGTGCAGAGAGGGGAGAAATAACTCGCAGGGGGCGCGCAAGTGCCTGCATGCCTGGGATGAAGAAACGAAGTTTGCTAACCTCGGCCCGACGCTCCTCTTTGGAGATATCCCGAGTCAAATCCGTGGAGGTCGTCGGGCGTCCAATTTCATGTAAGCAATCGCTCCCACGGCCCTGCTTCTTCTGTCGACTTTCATCCTCTTCGGCCTGTGTCTTCAAGGGTCCATGCCCACGGCATGTGTCTTCACACGGCCTCCACGAGCTCCAAGCCCACCAAGAACGAGAGAGAGAGAGAGAGAGAGAGAGAGAGAGAGAGAGAGAGAGAGAGAGAGAGAGAGAGAGAGAGAGAGAGAGAGAGAGAGGAGAGCCCCTGCCATGCCATGCATGAACATGCAATCCTTGCAATACTTTCCCCCCTCCTCCATAGCTCCCCCTTCCACCGAGCTCTGATACCAACATAAGACCTAGGAGATTGCGATGTCGGATCCACCGCCCTACCACCCTATGTATAGACCGGCTCCTAGCCCTAGCCATCATATGGATCCCCAGTCCACATTGGTCCAGTCCGAGCCCCTAGCTCAGGTCCCTGACCCCCTAGGCTTAGGATCCTTGTCGTGACAGCTATGAGGTGCCAAGTTGAACCAAGGTAAAATATAAAACCCCTTTAGGAATTTGTAGTTGTCGATAGGCTAGTGAATATATCTTATCCATACTTATATGCATAAGGTTTGAGGTGATTTTTTGAAATTTTGCCCAAAAATGACAGTGTATAGTGTATTTTTGGTAAATTTGTCTCTTAAAACCACAAAAGTTTGAAAACTTTGGGCTAATCTCTCAGCAAAAAACGTTTATGAAAAAAAAAAAAGGCAAAAGATCTTAAAAAACCCTTGAAACATAGCCATTGGAGTAAAAATAGCCCCTAATTTTTTCCTCAGTGCCAGCCAAGCTGAGACATGTGACACCTTGACATGTGTTGAGGCATGTGACTGCCCTCGAGCAAGCTGCGACATGGCGTGCCATGGCATTGTGAGAATTGCGAAGAATGCATTACACTAACAACGTAAGTAGACTTAAACAAGGGGCGTTTTTTTTTTCAAGCTTGGCATTCCTCTCGTCCGCCGACATTCGAAGTTAAAAGTCAAAGATGCGGGAATGATCACTCATTAAGCACCCAACTCATCCAAGAGCCAGTTCACCTGGTTGAAAACATGTTGGCAATCGAAAACCCATTAGTTGTGAGTTCACGTGAGCTGCAAGAAAACTGAGAAAGATGAGAGAGAAGGTCATTTTGGTCCCACCTTTTCTCTCAGAAAAGCAATTTGACACCAAAAAGGAAACCAGTTTTAGATCGTGTGTTTGTCTGTAGTGTGGTTGCCTTCTTGCTTCACCTCCCAGGGGTGGAGCGGGATTGCAACTATTCGCAACCTCAGATTCGCAACCAGCAGGAAACCGGGCATGGAAACAACGTGGGTTTGCAACTGGTTGCCAACCGGTTTGTAACCACGCTCTCATGTGAACTGACACCAAGTGCTTGTGTAAGCATATTTCATGTTAGGCGCTTTTGAGTCTACACTATTCTGAAGTCTATGGCCCAAATTTTTTCGATAAATTCACCTTAGATGGGTTAAAAGTAAGTTGGCCTTATCGGTTGAGAAGACGAACGGCGAGCAGAAATGGGCCCCACAAAATCCAGAGCTTGAGGCACAAATGAAGCCACGTGGCAGAGGCTCGTGCAAAATGAGGACGTGGCACCAGCTCTATATTTTTAGCACGGTAATTTTGAATTGTGAAAATGCATGCGTAGAAGAGGAAGGTACTCTGCAACCCCCATCGCGCGCGACCCATTTGTTGAGCTGGAAGATTCACAGGATTTCGCTCATCGCCCACGTTAGATGTAGCTTCAAAGCGTCTCTCCTTCGCCATCCTTACAAAGATCTGTTGTCCGCCGTCTTGCTTTTCTGTGCTTTTCTTGCAAGCTGCGCCTGCGCCCTTTCCGTAAACTAAGCTTTATGAAGGAAATGTTGACTATGCAGTCTTGTTCTTGCCGATGAATATACAGGAGCACTATTTTCTTTCAAAGGTAGAGCATTACACCATGCTGGCGCATTTATCAATGGTGTAATATCGGAGAAGATATCACTAACATCTCGTTCATAATTAAGCCTGTTGATCTGGCTTAATGAGAGCAGTATGTGATGCTTGTGAAGGTGCACCAGCGAGAGTCTTTTGTGCTGCAGATGAGGCTGCCCTATGCCCAATGTGCGACGAAAAGGTAAGGTCCTGATTTCTTCATTATCAAAGATATAATGGAGGCTTGAATGGTACATATTGTTTGAATTTTTACTGCAGAGAGGATAACCATGTATACTTGTCGACCGGTACCGAGTATTAGGGTAGTTGTTTTGAGCTATATAGAGAGAGCTATATATATAGAACCTCTACATATATAGCTCAACAATTCTACTAATTGTCACATCTTATTATTTAATGGAAATCCAATATAAGAATTCTCCATGACAAGACAGTGCTACTGATATTGTACTAATTGTCAAGGATATCTATATAATGGTATACATGTAAATCATTCCAGTTAAATTGGGTGTTTTAATTCTAAGCTATGAGGGTCGCTTGTTACCCCATACGCTCTTAACCCTCAAGAGGTTTTTTTGTGAAGGTTCATGGCTGCAACAAGCTTGCAAGTCGACACGTACGACTAACACTTGCGGAGGCAAGTGCAATCCGACGGTGTGACATATGCGAAAATGCTCCTGGTAGGAGTGCTGACAATTCATTAAATGCCATCTTCTTGCAATTTAGTCCCTTCTTTGAGTACTGCTCATGATGGCCTTCACCGTGTTTACAATATGTGGAGCAGCATTCTTCTTCTGTGCTGTTGATGGGACATCACTTTGCTTACAGTGTGATATGGATGTTCACGTTGGTGGCAAGCGAACCCATCAACGATACCTTCTAATGGGACAGCAACTGAAGGTATAAATTGTCTAATACATGATGACGACAACCATACTTGATGCATGTGGCAGTATGGTTTGTTACGATGACCATGGCGCACATGTATGCTTGTCCATGTACATATAAAGATATGTAGTTCATTCCAACAGATCACCGCTACATGCACACACATTCACACGTATGGGTTTCTATGTTTACCCTCCTTGTAGGCTGGCTTTAACTGACCCCTAAAAGCATTAAGCCATGTGTGCTGGGTGATGCATGCATTATTCAGATACAACTTGATTGTTTTGAATGTAGTTTCCTATTCCTCATGGAGGGGGGGCAGATTTTTCGAAACAGCCCACTATAGAAAGTGTACTACAAAGGGACCAGCAGAGAGTGCTAGAGAATCCAGAAAGTGACTCTCCATTGCGGGAAGGTAGCAATACATCTGCCATAGCCATTGCCATCGGCAATACTTCTTCTCAGATGATCGATCTGAATTTCAGGCCTCATAACGAACCTTCTTGTGTAAGATGCTGGTCACAGAGACTTAATTGCTTCTGATCCATGTCCATTAATGTTTACTGTGCGCGCTGTATTTTTGTATGTGTGTGTGTCCACGCGCGCTTGCGTGCATGCACGCGTGGGGTACACACCTTGAAACCTATGTCATGTATTTTCACATTACCCATTGCTCATGCTGCACAATGTCAGGGAAGAAACTCATAATGCGATTAGCGTCCATATGGTTGATTTGAAATGGTTGTATGAATTTTGCAGAGTGGGAAAGACATAGAGCTTCTTAACAATGAAGCTGAACCTCCTCAAGAAATGCCTCCCATCGAGAAAGAGGAAGATGTTGGATAACTGTCTTAATGTATTGCTTTTATGTTAGGTAATTCCCTTGCTGTTGTTCCATCAGATAGCTGGGGACTTAGCCTTGTTTTACTTTATAAAGCCAAGATCATTGGGCAATTTGTTGCAAAGTGTAATTAGGCCATGGTGCCTTTACTCAGACGTTCTCTCAACATACGGTGTAACTTGGTTAGCTCTGTTGCACTTGAACAACCCAATCTCTCATTCTGAGTTAACTAAGCTAAATTTAAGTGGGTCATAGATTTGTTTCTTTGCAAACTTTCTATATATATGTGAGCTTGAGTCTTCAATTGCATGCATAAAGGTACTCTCAAGTTACTAAGACAAATGGTCTTTTGGCCTACATTATAGAAGACCCTTAAAACTTTTGGAAACAATTGTGGACCTTTGGATCATAGCCCATTGATTGGGCCACATGGCGAAGGCAATGTTTTTTCCTATTTTTGATGGAGTGTTTATGAGCGGCATTAACTAGTGGGTCCACACAATCTCTCATCATCTTTTTAGTGTTTGAGAGTAGACACTAACTACCTGGAGGATACACGCATATTCCCATCACCTTATGTAGGCCATTGTGACTACTCACCTTGTTTTCGACTTAAATGGAGACCATTGGTTTGCTGGACCACTGGTAAAAGTTTGCATTTGCAACTTTTGTTCACCGAGTACAGACTCTGGACAATTGTGACAAAAACAATGGATGCAAGAAACAACATGCAAATTGGCATAGGCAAAAATGTCTAACCGAAGTATGTAGGTTGGCGGATTTCAACAATACAAAGAGGATTCTATTGGTTGGCAAATACCTCTATAATTCAAAGGGAAGGTTTTTATCTTATGTGCATGTGATGTTTACATAAGAACCTCCATTGTGCATATCTACATCTTGACTAACACATACAATTCTTTGTACTTAAGACTGAAGTTGGTTAGCATCGAATAATAACAAACAAAAATCCAAGAAGGAGATTTTTAGAGTTATTACATACTTCTAACCATTTACACACCATGAATTGAAGTTGATTTGCCTCAGATGGTAGCCAACAAAAGATATAAATGAGCTTTCAGGGTAGGATGATACTTCTAGCATCTATTAAATTGGTCATCTAATGCAAGGATTGCATAACGAAATCAATATGAAGTATAGAAGGCGCACTGATAAGGCAATTAAGGATTAAATGGAGCATGAGCCTAATATTTTATCTCAAAGTGATTGAAGGCAATAAGCAAATATGGAATTGTCATGTATTGCAACAGTGGTAATTACTTGTAAGAGCCCAAAAACTGGGGATTAGACTTGGAAACATAACCATTTTCAACTTGCTCAGATAGTTAACATTCGAACAGAAATATTCATTAGGGTCCCCCAAACTCGAAAAAAGTAAAATCCTTTCAGAACATCTTAAATGCATAAGTGAAGGGTGAGTATAGAAAATGATAAGACACATGAAGGTGGAAAGTCAAAAGAACTTTTGAGTCTATATAAAGAGGTGGTCGAGTGCACATTGTTAAGTATGGAGCCTGATTTACCCTTGTAATTTTCTGTGGTAAAAGCGCACATTTGGCCTCCATTATGAGGAGAAGCCATCATGCGTGAAGGAAAATCACTCGCCGGAAATCAAAATTTTCACGGCCAAAAATCAAGGGCAACTTTAGGGGCCTCGGGGGCAGAAGTCCCCGAGACTTTTTTTTTCCTCGCCGGAATACTCCTTTTCGCCGGAATATTATGGCCGGACGTCGATCGGAAAGTGGTCGAAAAACAACCGTCGGTTCGCCGGTGACCGGTAGTCAATGGCCGCTGGTCGGAAGTCAATGGCCGGTGGCCGAATTCAAAAGTGGACTTGTCTTCTCAAGGAAGGCCACACATGGGCGGATTGGAGGGTCCGATTTGGACTTATCTACACAAGGGCGGCTACACATGGCTGCCTCTCATGAGAGAGGGCAGTCCTTTTGGCCTATAAAAGGAGACCATTTCTACACACATTTCATAGTGTGAAGTTGATGCAACAAAGTGAGTGTGAGGTGATGAGAGTGAAGCAAGGCGGGAGCTCCATTAAGGGTATAATCCTTGTGTAAACTACTTCTTGTTTTGAAGTACTAAAGCCATTGAGTGGCTGCTTTCCCATGGACGTAGCCCACATTGGGTGAACCACGTATATTGTGTGTACTCTCTCTCTCTCTCTCTCTCTCTCTCTCTCTCTCTCTCTCTCTCTCTCTCTCTACTCTATAATCTCGTGTATGTAAATCTGTTTCTCTCCATTAAGTAATCTACTCAATTATCTATTTAGCTATGTTTTATTTCCTAACAACTGGTATTAGAGCAAGGTTTGCTCGTAACTAAATTATCTCAAGGAAAGGATTCCTTGAATTGAGTGGGAGTTATGGCGGAGGAAGGGAAGCTCAAGATTGAGAAGTTCAACGGCAAAACTACCAACATTGGAAGATGCAGATTGAAGACTATCTCTACTAGAAGGACCTCTATTTGCCACTAGACGGTCTTATAAAGAAACCCGCAACGATGGCAGATGAAGCATGGATTGTCCTTGATCAAAAAGCCCTGAACAATCCGGTTAAGCTTGGCATCAACGGTGACCTTCAATGTTTCGGAGATGAAGACCACGGAGGACTTGATGAAGTCACTTGACGACTTCTACGAGAAACCATCGGCATCCAATAAGGTATTTTTTATGAAGCGCTTGTTCAGTCTAAAGATGGCAGAGAATGGTTCAGTTGTAGAACACATAACTGACTTTAACACAAACATAAATCAACTTCGATCGGTGAAAATCAATTTCGATCATAAAGTGCGAGCTCTCCTTATACTATCATCTCTACCGGATAGTTGGGACAGCCTTGTGATGGCTGTAAGTAATTCTATTTCTGGCACAAATACTCTTAAGTTTGATGATGTTGTGGGTGTTCTCCTAAGCAAGGAAATACGAAGGAGAAACACAGGAGAATCATCAAGTGCTGCATTGTCAGTGGAAACAAGAGGAAGGCCTAAGGAGAGGTTCAAAAACCAAAAGGGTCGTGATCGCTCAAGGCGGAGCAAGTCACGCACAAAGTCAGTTTTTGAATGTTGGAACTGCGGCAAGAAGGGCCACATCAAGAAGGATTGTTGGTCCAAGAAGAAGAAGGAGTCAGAGTCTCAAGACAACAAGCCAATCTCGGAGGCCAATGTGGCAGGTAAAGTGGAGCAAAATGCTCTAATTCTCTCATTAGACAATGTGTCTAATTCCTGGATAGTAGATTCCGGGGCTTCATTCCATGCGACACCACACAAGCAACATTCCAAGATTACACCAAAGGTAATTTTGGGTATGTATACTTGGGAGATGATGAAGCTTGTGAGATTGTCGGCAAAGGTACAGTTTCTGTCAAAATTGCTAACGGAAATGAATGGAAGCTTAAAGATGTTAGGCATGTTCCTTCTCTTTGCAAAAATTTAATCTCTACATGACAATTGGACGATGAAGGTCACAACATTGCATTTAGAAACAAACGGTGGAAGATCTCAAAGGGATCTTTGGTGGTTGCCAAGGGAGAAAAGGTCGGTACACTTTACTTGTGTACTGTTAGCACACAACCTTCAGCTTGTGCAGCAACTACAGAAGTTGACAGTGCGGTGTGGCACTACCGACTTGGGCATATGAGTGCCAAAGGAATGCAAATCCTTCAAACAAAGAAGCTTCTACCAGGTTTGAAAGAAGTGGACTTAGAGTTCTGTGAAGATTGTGTTTATGGTAAACAAAAAAGGATAAAATTTCAAAAATCGGGAAATGAAAGAAAAAATAAAAAACTTGAGTTGGTTCATTCTGATGTTTGGGGTCCTGCAAGTACACCATCACTTGGTGGCTCATTGTACTATGTAACATTCATAGACGATGCGACTAGAAAAACATGGGTTTATGTCATAAAGAATAAATCCGATGTATTTTCCATATTTCAAAGGTGGAAAGCCTTTGTGGAGAATGAAACAGGTACCAAGGTTAAATGCCTCAGATCCGACAATGGAGGCGAATATTGCAGCCAAGCTTTTGAAAGCTTTTGTGCTAGCAATGGCATTCGAAGGCAAAGGACAGCCCCAAGGACGCCTCAACAAAATGGGATTTCGGAAAGGATAAACAGGACAATCATGGAGCGAGCACGAAGCATGCGGCTACATATATGCAGGCCTACCGCTTGAGCTTTGGGCGGAAGTTGTAAGTACGTCTGTGTACTTAATCAATCGGTCACCCTCAATGGCATTGGATGGGGGAGTTCTAGAAGAGGCATGGACAGGTAAACCGGTGAATTATGCATTTTTCAAAGTGTTTGGGTGTGAGGCTTTCATGCACATAGATAGAAGCCTAAGATCAAAGCTAGATGCAAAGTCCAAAAAGTGTTTCTTCATTGGCTATGGAGAAGGTGACTTTGGGTATCGCCTATGGAATCCTGAAGATGGTAAAATCTTAAGGAGTAGGGATGTAATTTTTAACGAACTAAATATGTACAAAGACTTGGAAAGAAAACAAACAAAAGAACCAGGTAATGAGTACATAGAGCTTGAGGACGGTGAAAACTCAAGGACTGCAAACGGTGACAATGTGCAACAACGTCAACCAAATGAGGAGCCTCAACCTATTCCCCGAAGATCTACAAGAGCAAGTAGACCTCCAGAAAGGTTTGTTCCTTCCTTCAACCATCTCTTGATCTCAGATTGTGGAGAGCCACAATCATACGAAGAAGCTATGGAACATGAATCCAAAGAAGAATGGACGAAGAGCATGCAAGTGGAGATGGACTCACAACATCGCAACCAAACATGGGAGTTGGTTGAGTTGCCTAAAGGTAAGCGAGCACTTCAAAACAAATGGGTGTACAAGGTGAAGGAAGAAGAAGGTGGGAAGAAAAGGTACAAGTTTAGGCTTGTGGTAAAAGGTTTTCTCAAAAGAAAGGTATTGACTTCAATGAAATATTTTCTCCTGTTGTAAAAATGAACTCAATTACGCTTGTCTTAAGCCTTGTGGCTGCTCATGATCTAAACCTCGAGCAAATGGATGTAAATACGACATTCCCTCATGGTGACTTAGAGGAGGAAATCTACATGCTTCAACCAAAGGGGTATGAAGTAAAAGGTAAGGAGAAAATGGTTTGCAGATTAACGAAGATCTTGTATGGTTTAAAGCAAGCATCAAGACAATGGTACTTGAAGTTTGATCGATGGATGTTGGATCATGGATTCACAAGATGCAACTCGGATCACTGCGTCTACACGAAGAATTTGGGAGATGGAAAATTCATCATCCTAATGTTGTATGTTGATGACATGTTGATTGCAAGTGCTAACATGCACGATATCAAAGACCTAAAAGAGGAGCTGTCTAAATCTTTTTTAATGAAAGATTTAGGTACTGCAAAGAGGATACTTGGTATGAAAATATCAAGGGACAGAACGAAGAAGACAATAAAGCTATCTCAAGAAGATTACATCAAGAAGGTACTAGAAAGGTTTGCAATGCAAAATGCAAAACCAGTTTCTACACCTTTGGCTGGTCACGTTAAACTAACAAAGGATATGTGTCCAAAGACACAAGAGGAGATAGCCTATATGTCTAAAGTTCCATATGCTGCAGCGGTAGGTTCTTTAATGTATGCTATGGTATGGACAAGGCCAGACATTGCACATGCAATGGGAGTTGTGAGTAGGTTCATGGACAACCCAGGTAAAGAGCATTGGCAAGCTGTGAAGTGGATACTTAGGTATCTAAAAGGGACAACAACAAATGCTTTGTATTTTGGAGGAACTGATATTTTTCTAGAAGGGTATGCTGATGCAGATATGGCAGGTGACAAAGATACTCGAAGGAGCACTACTAGCTATGTGTTCATGGTTGGAGGCACAACGGTAAGGTGGGCTTCAAAGCTGCAGAAAGTGGTTTCACTTTCTACCACGGAAGCAGAGTATGTAGCAATGACGGAGGCAAGAAAAGAAATTATGTGGCTTCATAGATTCTTAGAAGAGCTTGGATTCAAACAAGACAATTTTGTCTTGTATAGTGATAGCCAAAGCGCTATCCATCTTGCGAAGAACTCAGCCTTTCATTCAAGGACAAAGCACATTGAAGTGAGATATCACTTCATACGCACTCTTTTGGAAGAGGGACATCTAAAGCTAGGAAAGGTGCATACAAGTGAAAATCCTGCAGACATGTTTACAAAGGTGGTCAACAAGGAGAAGTTGAGCTTTTTCTCATCTTCAATTGGCATTCAAGGATAAGAAGCTAGAATGGAAAGCAGTCACAGGCTTGGTTTGGAGATCAGTCTCCAAGTGGGGAGATTGTTAAGTATGGAGCCTGATTTACCCTTGTAATTTTCTGTGGTAAAAGCGCACATTTGTAAGGCCCCCATTATGAGGAGAAGCCATCGTGCGTGAAGGAAAATCACTCGCCGAAAACCAAAATTTTCACGGCCAAAAATCAGGGGCAACTTTAGGGGCCTCGGGGGCGGAAGCCCCCAATACTTTTTTTTCCCTCGCCGGAATATTATGGCCGGACGGCGGCCGAAAAGTGGTCGGAAAACAACCATCGGTTGGTCGGTGGCCGGTAGTCAATGGCCGGTGGCTGGTGGCCAAATTCAAAAGCGGACTTGTCTTCTCAAGGGCGGCCACACATGGGCGGATTGGAGGGTCCGATTTGGACTTATCTACACAAGGGCGGCTACACATGGCTGCCTCTCATGAGAGACGGAAGCCCTTTTGGCCTATAAAAGGAGACCATTTCTACACACATTTCATAGTGTGAAGTTGATGCAACAAGGTGAGTGTGAGGTGGTGAGAGTGAAGCAAGGCGGGAGCTCCATTAAGGGTATAATCCCTTTGTAAACTACTTCTTGTTTTGAAGTACTAAAGCCATTGAGTGGTTGATTTCCCGTGGACATAGCCCACATTGGGTGAACCACGTATATCGTGTGTACTCTCTCTCTCTCTCTCTCTCTCTCTCTCTCTCTCTCTCTCTCTCTCTACTCTATAATCTCGTGTATGTAAATTTGTCTCTCTCCATTAAGTAATCTACTCAATTATCTATTTAACTACGTCTTATTTCCTAACACACATTGGTACATTTGTGTTTCAATTCTTCTTTATTTTCTCTTCATCATTTTCTTCTCTATAGAGTGTCCTTGCTCTATGTAGATAGTGACCGTAATTTTTTTGAATCCAATTAGGAATTATCTTCTTTCGAAAACATTTGCCGTTTTGACACTTTTGTACACGCCACATTGATGAGCATACTCTATGTGATCAAAGGGAGTCGACACTTTCGTACACGCCACATTGACGAGCATACTCTATGTGGTCAAAGGGTTGACAATTTCATCCACGCTACATTGATGAGCATCTAATCACCATGGATTGTGGCGTCATGGGCAACTTTGAGATAGATAGTGATGAGGTCTATTGAAAGTATAGACCTTTAGTATCCTTTAGTCAATCTTGTTACCTTCACACTTCAAGTGCAAGTGGCTTGTGAATGGAATCTACATGGTGGACTCTAGTACGCATCACACTCGAAAGGTCCACCAATTAGTATCTCCCTATATAACGTGTGTTTATGGGGTATTTAAAAAAACCCCTCTTTTGACATGTTTGAATGACTAAAATGACCCCTTATTTTAGATTTTTTTTCTAAATTGAATATAAAAACCTCTTATTTTAATGTATCTCTGTTAAATTGTCTAAACTTTTTTTTAAAACCCCTCCTATCGAACTCACGCTATACATTAACATGATTACATAATGCACCCCTCGAGGCATCACACAGGGAGGTATGACACCTTAGTTTTTTCACATTTGTGAGCAGGTGAGTGATTATCAAATTTACCTTTAATTGTTTGTACGATAATACCAATGTCGCTCACTTTGAACTTCTGTTCTACAGGTGATCTATATATCCATCAATCAAACAACCAAAACTTTGGTTTGTAGTTCCAGTAACATTCGAGGAAGAACCATTTTTGCCATTAATGAAGTAGAGACTGTCTTCGACCCTCTCCCACCTACTACTTTGGACGAGGAGAGAGAGATCAATGAATAAATTCCCACCGCCAATCTTAGCGAGGAGGATGATTGGCATGATGATGATGATTAGATGGAGGATAAAGAATTCAAAAATGATGAATCCAACACATCTACAAATGTTGATTCACTTTCTTCTTTGTTGGTTTAGGAGCTATGGGTTTAGATCTAGATGATGATGCCACTTGTAGAGATCTTTTTGAAGATGATTCATAAATATTTTGTATATTCTGTTCTATGAGAATTTTTTATCGTGTCATCCCTTCCTCTCTCTCTCTCTCTCTCTCTCTCTCTCTCTCTCTCTCTCTCTCTCTCTCTCTCTCTCTCATTGGGCTGAAGAGAATGACAAGCGTGCAAAAGGACAAGCGAGTTTTTGTCGATGCCATAGCACATTCAATCATCTTGTCACTCTTCGTGTTTTCATGGAGGAAAGTCGGTTGAAAGAAAAGCCACTGTATTGTTGTTTTTGTGGACTTTAAGAAAGCCTTGATATGATTCTACATAACAATTTGTGGACAAGGATGGAAGAACTCCAAGTGACAAGTGAGTTTATGCTTGCGGTTTCTCGAATCTATGAGAAGGTGATCTGTCAATTGCGTATGGGAAGATAAATTTCAAAAGTTTTTGTAAGCACTATTGGGGTTAAACAAGGATGTCTGTTGTCACCAACTCTCTTCGGTCTATGCATCCATCAATTGGAACAAATGGTACTTGACTTTATGCCAGAAGAAGGCATTGAAGAGGTCACTATTTGTAATGTGGTAATCATGCTTTTGTTGTATGCGGATGATGTAATGCTTCTAGCACTATATCACACACTTTAGAAGATGAACAAAAGCTTATGGTTGTCCTTGAGAACTTTTGATTACATAGTGGGCTGATTGTGAATGAATCCAAAACAAAGGTTATGCTTGTGAAAACCAACCATAAGGAGAAGCCATGCATTGTGTACAACAATGAGACACTTGAAGTTGTTGAGATCTTTAAGTATCTTGACCTTGAGGTTCCGTCCAATCACATGTGGCATGAATGTGCTATCCGTCGTTTGGAAGCGAGAAAGAGATCATATTATGCATTTGAGAACATGTGGAATGCGGGAAACATCAAGTGTTAGGTTCTCAAGAAGTATCTTTTTAATGCATTGGTGACACCGGTTCTTGTTTATGGAGTTGAAGTGTGGGACAGGAGCATCTCAAAGTCTACTTGGAAAGAGTTTGAGAATGTCCAAAAGCGTTTTCTTACAAACTTTCTCCAAGTTAAGATACAAACACCATATACACTCCTACTTCTTGAGTCAGGATCTCTTCTAATTGAGGTTATGGGTATGGAAAGGGTTGTGGAGTACATGATAAAGATGCATCAAAATCCCTCACAACAACTTCCTACAATTGCATGGGAAGCAAGCAAAAAAGTTCAAAAGACGCATAAAAGCAAGATCTTGAGCACCGGATGGATGCAAGACATAAAGAAGTGGTCTGGGAGATGGGATGCATTACACTTTCTACATGATGCTTCAATTGACTCCCAAGTGAATGAAGCTTTTCTACTACGCCAATGTATTATGGCTTGGGAGAAATCTGGTGGGTCACGCTTCATACATTACACCACTCATATTGCCCCCAACTACAAAACCATCTTCTTCGTTGAAAGAGGAAACCGTACTCACACTTGCATGCTTGAGCCTATCCCCTTTTCGGTGATACGCACTATCGCAGTCATTCGACTTAGCTCCCATTTCCTTCAATGCGAAACAGGGCGTTGAGACAATGGAGAAGAGTCAAATCGACTATGCACGTTATGCTCACTACAAGTTCGAGAGTCTGAGTACCACACGGTACTAGAGTACTCAGCTTTTGGTCACATCCGACCTTGCTTCTCTCACATTTTCAGCCATGACTTAGACCTACACACTTTCCTCTCCGAGCCACAGTGTGGTCTCTCCATTGCGACTCTCATCACCACAATTTTGGAGTATCGAGAGTCACTCATCATCCATACCCATACTACATCACATGTAACTTTGGTTCCATAGGTCATATTTGACCTCCGAGGATGATAATAAAATCTATCTATCTATCTCTATGTCTATCTCTATCTCTCTCTAATTTTATCAAGCATGCGCCAGCACCACTGTGTAAAGCCTTCAGAATATGCGATGAATGCAAGGATGTAGTTTCTCGGATAAAATGCATGCGGTGTTCAGGAGAAAAGTGAGAGCCTCTTCTATTTCGTGCATGGTTGTCCACATCGGGCAAAAATGCATGTCCTACTTGCAGGCCATCATTTGTGAGGGAGCAGCTAGATACCTTGTGTAAGCTAATCTATCCAAATAACAATCATTTCATGCCTCAATACCATTTTTTATGAAAAATATCCCCAGGGGTCCACCTTTCAAGAATACCTATAGCACGTGCATTCAAGAGGTATTTTTAAAACCCCTCTACACACACACACTTCATTATTATGAATTAAATGACCCACCTTCCCTCATATAAACCTATAACGTTTTTTCAATTTTTCATTTTTAGACCCCTCCTGTACATGTAATTTTGTAACTCTTTGGTATATAAAAAACCTCTCCGGGTGAACTCACGTGCTACACTTACATATTTTTAGGTGGACCCCCCAGGAAAAATATCATGTTCTTTATTTATTTTTAATGTAAAATAGAAAGAAGTACCCAAATTTGAATATTTTAGCACCAAAACTACACGAGGGAGGGAGGGGGGGATGTTAACGGTAATGTAAGCGGTAATAAGAACGGTAGAAAGCACGGCAGTACACATGATAATCTTAAAATTACAAAAAAACTCCTCTTCGGCCACCCCATTTTGGACTTTCTCTCTACTACAAAAGGTGGTAAATGGCTACGGTAAAATTTTTTAAAGTTTTATAGTGTTAGAATGTGCCAAGCATGTTAGGATATTTTGGTTGAACAAATGTGGGAGGTAATGGTATGCTTGACAGACAGTGCAATCGATACATGCGTATTAGCATCTCTACTATCCAAATGACTCTGTTCAACTTTATGTAAAATAGCACTAGCAGTGGGAGCACAACTGCTAAAACCTGCAACATCATCCACCAAATTTTATCCACGAAACCTAGACATACATCATAGCCTTTAACAAATTTCCATATACCCTTGAAAAAGAGTACACATTGCATCAAGTAAGCCCACAATGGATATTTATCTACATCCAATTTTCCAAAAACAGACAACATCTTGAACACACCAATTGTAGAAGACTGAACCTGAAGTAGAAAATGTCCAAACTGAGTACTAGAAATGGAAGGAAAATTGTATGTGTTATATAGCACAATCTATTATAGACCATCAAAGACTTCTTATACAAAAATTTGGAGTAGAAGAAATTTAGCACAATAGGATAAAGTTGCTTATGTAGTACTTGTAACATTGGAAACAAAGACCAAAATGAGCTTAAATCAAAATTTTGAGCACATCAAGCTCTATGAGCTTGCCAAAAGTATATATCGGCCTATTGATGCTCAGGGAAGCTCACCAAAATTGGAGTAAGGAAGAGGATGTTGGCGAAATTGGCAATTATGCTTGGGAGGATGAAACCTTCTCTAATACCAAGTGTTGGAGTTAGGGTTGAAGGAATGCACACATAGCCAAGAGCTGGAGAAGCAGCCCAAGGTATACAACCAAGAATGTATTACCAATTGTGAAGACAAAAGATAAGATACGTAAAGTGATGGGTGTATATACAAGCATAGGGGGAAATCTCCTAATGAAGGAAAAAGTGCCTTGGTGGTCCTAAGTGTGTTCACACACATCACTACCATATCCAAGATAACAT
Source organism: Adiantum capillus-veneris (assembly GCF_014529385.1). Taxonomy (NCBI): domain Eukaryota; kingdom Viridiplantae; phylum Streptophyta; class Polypodiopsida; order Polypodiales; family Pteridaceae; genus Adiantum; species Adiantum capillus-veneris. Next base: position 129,363,070 of record NC_140953.1, read on the forward strand.
TTAATTTGCATAATAAATACATCCATATTCTCCTCATTCTACATAACTTCTGACACTAACTCCTTACGCAGATAAACAATTTTTTTCAAAAGTAGAGCACAAATAAAATATAGGTAAAAATTTACCATCATAAACTTACGAACCTAGAGAAAGGGTTGACCTTGAGGATGACTATGTATATTTTAATGGTTTTTTATGAGCCAAATATATCCAAAGTATCACTCTTCCATTGGTGATGAGGAAATACGTATGAATATCTGGGTGCCATGAATCACATGGGGTCATATGTGAACCTATGTCACATGAAGATTACATCAGGATTTCCACGAGGTGACCACATAAGTTAAAAGAAAAACACTATAGAATAGAAAAAGTATACAATAAATTACAAAAATACAATCAAGTAAAAACTATACAATATGGTTTAGGTGTATGAGTACTCTACCTTTGGCACACAGTCTCGTGCATACTCCCATGTTTTGGTAGCGATGTCCTCTCTGCGTGCCTTTGTTTCGGTCATTCTCTCATGGATCCACTTGAGACTAATGAGATTTGGAAAACATGTAATGTGTCAAGGAACCGGGTGTGCCCTCCTACCTCCATGATCTTGCTTCCATGCTTTCCTATCTTGCAAACGTGTTGCCTTTGCCATTGTCCACACGCCCACCTGATTTTGGTCATAGCCTTTGTTGAAGATGCAAAATTTATTGTGACCACTTGGTGTAGAGCCATATCCATATTTCTAATTAGTTTTCCCTTTCCACTTGACAAGTGTGAAGCTATCCTTGCATCCTCCTCATCCGACCACATGCGAGGCATAGTGGGATCAATAGAAGCCAAATACTCTGAAATATATACAAATGCCTCTTGTACAATCCATCCTTTGGCCATACATGCCTCTAGTTGCATGATGAGGATTTAGTGTATGTAGAAAAGTTCTACAAAATAGAGATATAATGTATCTTACTAACTCATGGAGTTTGAAAATAGCTTCCCTCACTTTCTTGTCCCCACATGTGGACATATACTTACGGGAAAAATGAACTACAATGTGCAAGGATTAAGACAAAATATTATTTTATTCATATACAAAATTAAATATCTAAAATAAATGAGGGACAACGTAAAAATTAAGAATTACATGTTGCATCTTGTGCCAATCGTGAGACTTCAACCATACAATTGAACGGTTTCACCTTTTTTTTGACTTTGTGAAAGCTCTCTTTAGCTATCTCATGTATCCTGTGGTGTGCCGATAGAGGCAATGGAACCCTTCACTCGATCAAGATCATCTTTGGTTAGAACCCATGGGACTTTAGGAAGCAAAATCTTTCCATTGGGACCAAGACGTGGAGTGGTAGATGCGGGGAGACATTTCAAGGCCCTCAAATCCTCCCTCGTCCCTAATGAGTCCCTTTTGCTTATAATGTGGTGCCAAAGGGTGTGAGAAACATTCTTGAGTATGTGCATGGGATCCAACAGGTGTTGTATTTTCAATTCATTCCAATATGGAAGCTTTAAAAATATGGAGTACCTTAACATAGCTTTTGGTGGAGTAGATAGGGGTGGATCACTGCTATAGTGCTCTTCCCAAATGCTTTTCCAATCTTTCATTGTGCACTTAGAGGTGTCTTTTTATTTGTTGGATCCTTGTATTTGCTATAACTTTGGGGCAAGAAACAATGGTTGTTTGGATCGACTACCTTGTGCAAGGCATTTGGAAACTCCACCACCAATGATTTCCCGCAAGTAGGACATGCATTGTGGCCTGATATGGACAACCTTGCACTCATATCGCTAGAGAAAAGCTTGAAAATTCAAATAATAAAGAGCGAGAAGAATGAACACAACATACTAAAAATCTCTTCAAGGACAAGATAGTCGTGCATAGTCCACATAAGGATACCCCTCACAATGTCCTCTCTCCTCTCCCTTGAAAGTGAGACATCGACAATCATGGAGATGCCCTTCCATAACTCCTCCAACTCCTTGATGAGGGACTCAAGATATGCATCAATTTTTCCACTTTGCACTTCCTTGGCACAAGCCAAAAAAGAAGTATATTGAACTTCTTGGTTAAGATCTCGCATGGTGCAATATTGTAGTTGATGATCACCATTGGCCAAGTGCTCCATGATGTAGACTTGGCGCCAAAAAGATTGATATCATCACTTTCCAGCCCAAGCCTCAAGTGCCAAGGCTCTAGCTGAAACTCTAGCCACTCAATCTCGATGTGCCTCCATGTAGGTGTATCGACAAAAACACACATCATTCCCTCATTTGAGTGGTAGTTGGCCCACGTGCCTCCATTGTAGACTTGCTTTTAAACATGTGTTGAATCCAAGGAATAAGTAGAAATTGCCTCAATACCTTACATGTTAAGTGAGCCCCAATCATGTTGGCCTTGTAGCGTGCTTTTCTACACATGCGATAGGAGGTGGCATGTGCATGTTGACTGCAATAAAGTATGCAATTGTTGACGCATGTATGGATGCGCTCATCCTCCATGCCAAGTGCAATGACATACAATTTTGTCCATCGACGATTTGAAGGTATGTGATGATCTCTAGGAAGTATTGTTCCCATCAATCTACAAACTAGTAGATACTCAATACAAATCCACGGAGCAACCAAGAAGGCATTGAAAACAACAAAAAATAGAAATATATCTTACTTGAGGAGTGCATCTACAATGTAATTGCTCTAATCAAGTTTTTCTTACAAGTTGAGAACTTTTAACAATGCTTGGAGCACTGAGTATTGTGCACCACTATAAAGAGGTGTCAAACACTCGATAGCAACCTATCCTCGATTGCTTGTGTCTATTTAGTGCATGGTCTACAACCCTTGTTGCCCATGTTGGCTTCATGTTCCAGCAATTCATCAACCATGTCACACATTTGTTCATCCTCAAACTCAAATTGTCTTTGAGAAGCACACAATCACTAGGTGCCATGCCTTCACTAACCCGCTCTTGCCATTTTTTTTGCATTCTTGCATGCCCTCCCATGTCCACCAATAACAGAGCAATAGGGAGCATTGTTAAGCGAGGTGGGAATAGTGTTTCCATAAGCTCGAATGCTTTTTTGAGGGATCCAAAGTCCCTCATTTTCCACATGCTCCAAGGAAATGTGCTGCAAGTGAGGAATTATGCCTTTGCACGGCGCAAGGGCAATGGAGTTTGTCCTTGAGCCATTGCTCGTGCTCCGACTCTTCTTGAGGGGCCACGATCATGCCAATCACCCTGCACACGCGTGAAAGAGAGTTTTTTTGGTTCGTAAATATTTGAAAATTCACATGTGTCGTAAAAAATTGAATAGTTACTAGATTAGACTAAAAGAATAATAATAAAAAGTAAAAGTAGAAAAAGAGAGAAAAAGTTAAAAAATTAAAAAAATTGCTAAAATTATTGTGAATAATTAGTCGTTTTTTGAATAGTGAAAGCAAAAAAAGACTAAAGAAATAATTAAAAAAGTATAATAAGTGGGAAAAGAGAGAAAAAGTTAAATTATAAATAGTACTGAAGTTAGTGTGAATTAGAGAGTAGATTGAAAAGTCCATAGCCGTAAAACCGTGGATTCTTTTTTGAATGTTTATAAAATTCAACACATGGTAATATACGCGATAATGCTACCAGTAGCAGAGGCGCTGTAATATCTATACACGTAATGTCCACGGTAATGTTTGGCGCTCTTAAAAAAGAAACTCAGCAAGGTATGCCACATTTTTTGGTATACCTTGCTCTCTTCATCTCCTTGCTATTGCACCAGCAAACCTGAGCCCTCTCCAATCTCTCCCTCTCAATGCTCACCTACCTACCTACCTCTCCCTCCCTCTCTCTCTCTCTCTCTCTCTCTCTCTCTCTCTCTCTCTCTCTCTCTCTCTCTCTCTCTCTCTCTCTCTCTCTCTCTCTCTCTCTCTCTCTCTCTCTCTCTCTCTCTCTCTCTCTCTCTCTCTCTCCCCCTTCAGCGCGCGCGCGCGCACACACACACACACACACTGTACACTTGACGGACGTGTCAAAGCTAGGAACTTGCATGTGCGCTGTGTGCAAACCTTTAAAGGCTGCAAACACACAACTAGAAGAGCCTAGCAAGCTCAAAGGGACATGGATGTGTCACTCACCGCCCAATGCTTCCATCGTGAAGTATCATGTGTTGTAAAGAAGAAGGGACCGTCGTCGATGCCGTGCTCAATCGCCTCGCTACCGTCGATGCCGCCGCAATGCTCTCTCTCTCTCTCTCTCTCTCTCTCTCTCTCTCTCTCTCTCTCTCTCTCTCTCTCTCTCTCTCTCTCTCTCTCTCTCTCTCAAGCACACACACACACACCTGTGAGCACACGAAGGAGAAGGAACCAGAGATGGAGCAAGAGCACTTCTTAGCTTACACTTCCGAGAATGAGGATTTTCAGGTCAAATGGACCTTTTATATGAGTTTGACCATTCACACATGGGCACCCACAGTGGTCGATTGTTGCAAAACTACTGTAAAAATAAGATAAGTGTGGTGTGCATTTCATCGGCGATCACCTACACAACTATTGGACCGACAAGCCCGGTCCACGACTCAATCAATTAAATAATATGCGTCCGTTGAAGGTGATAGGGAAGAGGCACCAACCCTTATTGAACACAATTAAACAACATAACGAACCCTAACCTAATTATTTGCACCCCCCCTAGAGGGTCAAGGGAACACGATATTGTAGAGATGGGGAGGTAACTCTAAGGCTAAACCCCTATCCTCATCATTGTCGAGAAAAACAAAGTCATCATCCCCGTGAGACCATACGTGTTATCCGTGTAATCATGTAAATCTTGTTCATCATTAGAGGCACCAATGTTTACTAAGAAGGTCACTAGACGTCTATAGTCATCTTGGTCAAATGGGTAGGCTTGTGCAATGGGAAAGAGTCTTTCTACTAAGTATGGATCAATCGTGGTCAAGAGATATATCAGCCATTCTAACTCCTCAAAATTCCTCTCACATGCTAGCGACCTACCAAATCCCATTCACAGGCAAGCACCGAAAGACTATGTGAAACACTTGTGAAAAGTAAAGAGGGTACCTCTCACCCAAGGTAGGAGTGGATGACTCTAGCGTACTATCCATATCTGTACACGCAGATAGATGATGATTAAAGTGCAAATATTATAAGGGTCGTGTCAAAAGGTCGTGTCCTTGTGCATAATGTGTTTTTATGATTTTGTGTCATATATAGAACTTCTAGGTTTTCAGATTTTTGTTTGGTGACTCTTGCTATTTTACTTTTTTATTTTGGTTTTTGTGAGTATAAGGCTTTAAATATACATTCCCTAAGATTGGAGATTGAGAGGTCAAGGAGGAAGGTTAAGAGGGGAGTGAGTGAATGATGGATGTTAGAAAAAAATCTCCCCTTCCTTGGGTAGATCACACCTTTTGGAATGATGTCGTCACCTTTTGAAACCAATTGCTTCAAGTTTTCTTGGGTGAAGACTTTGACCAATAATTTCCGACCGCCCTAGGCATTTCATCTAGTTGCAAGGGTGGTTTGCAACATTGTTGTAGGTGGTGAACTTACAACGGGAGGTGCAAACTCTTTCTTGTTTGTATGGATATGTACAATGGTAGTTGGAGGTTGTGTTGAAGGTTCTATTTCCGTTTATGAACTACGTGAAAAGCAAGAATCTGCTACCATATACATGTGGTAGTGATGTGTGTGAACACATTAGGACTGTCGGGGCCTCTTTAGGAGGTTTTTTCCCCTGTGCATTGTATATATTCCCATCACTCCAGGGCTATCTATCTTTCCATTGCATACTAAGTAATACGCTCTCTATTGTGTGTCTTGAGCTTCCTTCGTCTTCTCCAAGCTGTGTGTGTTTTCCTGCAACCCTAATTCCAACGATTGGTATTAGAGCAGGTTGCGTCCTCCCGGGCTTAGTCGCCAGCAACTCCAGCACACTCCTACTCACTTTCTCCAATTTCTGTAAGCTTTGTCGAGCGTTTGCAGGTTGACAAAAAATCCGGGCTCCTTTCAACCTCCGTTTCCACTACAGCTAGGTCTGCGCAAGCAATTTTGTCATTTTGTGCAAATTTTTTGTCATTGCCAAATGCTGCATAATAGATGCCACATAGTCTACTGTGGATTTTGCTATATAGCACATGTTGGTCTCACTCAATTTCTCCTCATTTTGGGCAGTTTTCACATCAGGTGCAGGCATTTTCCATGGCTAACAACAACACAAATGTGTTCAAGATGTTTGCTGTTGAGGAAAGATTGGATGGAGACAATTACCCTATGTGGGCTTACATGATGCAAAATGTTATTGTGTCAAAGGGAGTCTAGAATATTGTGCAGGGCATTGATGTACATCCTGGTTCTAAGGATGTAGGCAATGTTGAGGATGTTGCAGGTCTTACTGCAAGGATTGCTGCTATCAGAGTTGTTTTGCCTACGGTAGAACAAGCTCGTTGGGATGTAAAGGATGCGCAGGCTCATGCATTGATTGCGTTGTCTATGAAGCGCACCATTACTCCTCACATTTGTTCAACCAAAATTTGCAAAACAGGCTTGGGATATTCTAGCAGGTCTTTATGCAAGCCGTAATGAGGCTAAAATTGCTTCGCCGCGTAAAGAGCTGGAAACGATGATTATGCATGAGGAAGATGATATGGACACTTTCCTTGTTGGTGTCAAGGATATCAATGAGCAACTTATTTTTGCAGATGGAAGTCATTTTAAACAGTTCCCTTGTGCAAATTGTACTTGATGCCTTACCAGATTCTTGTACCACACTTTTGCTAGTACTTGGAGACTTATGACCCAAGGAAATCCTGAAGTTGTCAAGTTTGATGCATTAAGCCCATTGTTGTGACAAAAGTCACTTTCCAGAAAAAACAGGACTAGGTAGCGTGCAGTTGAACGGGCTTTTATTGCTTCTCAAAGAAAGGCTGGTAATAGCAATGCAACCACTTCTTATGGTTCTGCTGCAAATGGAAAAACTTTTGTTCCTAATGCTTCTGTTGGCAGCAATTCGTCCGGAAATTTTGGTGATAAGGGCAAAAAGAAGATGCGTTGCCATTATTGTAAAGCTAAGGATCACTTGATCAAGCAATGTCCTAAGTTGAAGGCCAAAGAGGCTAAGAAGAAAGAGGGTGGTTCCACTGCAAATGATGGTTCCACTACAAATGCAGCCATTGTTGAGTCTTTTGTGAAAGGAGATTTTGATGCTAATGTTGATGCAGAATGGGCTTTTAGTGTAGAGTGCACTTAGTATCTTGTTGTCCATGATGCATGCATGTCAATTTCTGCAGATTCACATGTGTGGTATTTTGATAGTGGTGCTCCAAAGCACATTACCTTACATCATGTCCCTCTCTCGAATTCACCTCTCTCAAGTCTGTCCCTCGTGGGAATTTAGTCACTTGTGCCAACAAATGCCTCTTATCCGGTTTAGGGGGTTGGAAAGATTGTGCTTACTGCTGCAATTGGCATTTCTTTCACACTTGTCGATGCACTTATGTACCTGGGATCAAGAAGAATCTTTTGTCTGTATCTGCACTTGCTACACTTGGACTTGTAGTCAAATTTGTGGATGACAAATGTACAGTTCATAATCTTGGTTTTAGTGATGAAATTGTTGCATCTGGCCTTTTGTGTCGTGGGCTGTATAAGATCACTTTGTGCGTGTATATGCATCGATACCGCACAGTGTGGGCTTGGTGATTAGCTCACAGATTGCAGTGTGATACTAGAGCAGGCGAGGCTTGTATTGACATTGCGGGAGCTCTATTTTGGAGTGTGTCTCACAGGTTTTACATTGTGTTTCTGGCCATATTGGTAGACAGTTTCCAGGTGTTGTTGGTGAGGTTGTTTTTCTTTCTAGTTTGCTACATTGTGCTCATGGCAGAGACAGGTGATCGATCAGATTGTGACCTCTCACAGATGCGCGTGTTTGATGGGTCAGACTTTGCGGCATGGAGAGAGTGTATGCTTGATGCATTGACACAGCGAGGGTTGCATCGACCATTGAGTGGTGATGCAGGTAGACCTTCAAACATGTCTGACGATCAGTGGCAGGAGCTAGAGGAGATGGCACTATCTACGCTCTCTTTGCACCTTGCGGAATCTGTGCCAAAGTGCTCTCGAAGTAGTCTCATACATAACAAGAGCAGCCCCCTATACACTTATGCTATGTATAAGGTATACAAGTCAGTGGGCGCCCAGACTCTGGGCGGCCGGGCAAGGCACAGACGCCTATACCCCAACAACCTCCCACTTAAAGGCGACTGTGCCTTTAAGCAAGGGAACCTAGTCTAAAGACTAAAAAAGGTGAGAGAAAACCGCTCTCAACCGATGCCCACTGGCTGGCTGTGATCGTGTGCATCCGACTGTCCTGCTCCTGTGTAAGTCCATACACCACCAGACGTACCGCACACGTACTGCAAGTATGTACGCAATACCTGCATATCTCCCTCGTGCACTATGCCATCATCAGTCAACAGATGACTGACAACCCCAACTGCAAATGCTCCCACTGCAGCTGCGATATCTGGTCTCAAGATCAACATCTCATACATGAGACCACCGAATGCCGATGCAATGCTAGCGGGCCCTGCTAGCTCTACGGAGCATGCATCAACATATATGTCCCTGGCAATAGGCATCTCTGACTGACAAGGCGTGTCAACCACATGCATCTCCTGACTGTCCGCAAAAGACGCATCAACCTGTCGTGCAACCTCAGAGCAAACCAGCTGCTCTAGGTGTCTGCTGGAAGACATATCCTGCACAACTATATCCCCATGCTCACTGTCGAGCATAGAAAGGAATGACTGCATAATTGCTGACATCTCAGCCTCCTCTGCAATCATCCACTGCAAACATGACCACTCAATCTGCTGTGACTCACTAGAGCTCTCATGCTCTAACTCCGTATGCATAGACTCTTGCACAACGTCCTCCTGTCGTGACTCACTAGAGCAAGACCACTCTACCTGTCTATCCTGCATAGAAGTATCTCGCACAACTGACTCTCTGCTTTGCTCAGTCACTAGCAAAGCATGCATGTCTGACTCTGTCACCTCTCTGTGTGACTGCTCAAGTTGTGCCCCAACTGTGTGCACAACGAGCTCACTACTATGTACTCCATGCAAAGTATCCTGCAACCCACAAGCAAAAGAGACTCGCCTGCTCTCTCGCTGTGTACCTGGCTGCATGATCACAGGGACAACACCGTCTCTCGTGTGATCCACATGCAATGGGTAACGTGTACCACTCCTGGCACCTCTCGCAATCACTAGCGAACCCAAATGCATCACAAAATCTCGCTCTCGTAGCGAAATCTGACATCCACAATCTCTAAGCTGACCAATCGAGATCAAACTCACTGTCAAATCTGGTACATAGCGCACATGTCGTAACAAGTAAGATGCACCACTCGGTAATGACAGTCTCACATCTCCTGCACCTGCTATCGCATGCACCGATCCATCGGTCAAACGTACACTGCCAAGCATCCCGCTAGAATAGCTACAAAACCATGCACGATGTGGCGTGACATGAAACATAGCATCTGCGTCTAGCAACCACTGCGAAGGGAGTGCACTATCCACATGTATAGCATCTCGTGCATAGCTCGAGGTAAAAGTGACATCCCCGTCACTAGTATACTCCGACACTACATGTGCCTCAACTGTCAAAGCAATTGAGTCCATGGCATCACTACATACATCTCTGAGACTGCCATGTCTCCTACGATGTCGCATACGACGAAAACAGCGCCGTCTAACGTGTCCAGAATGACCACAATACCAACATGTTACCTGTCGGCGTGCTCGTGAATGTACATGTCTCACACGAGTCCGTGATGACTCAGATCTATCATACATATCATGCAATCTGTGCCAAAGTGCTCTCGAAGTAGTCTCATACATAACAAGAGCATATACAGATTCCGCAAGGTGCAAAGAGAGCGTAGATAGTGCCATCTCCTCTAGCTCCTGCCACTGATCGTCAGACATGTTTGAAGGTCTACCTGCATCACCACTCAATGGTCGATGCAACCCTCGCTGTGTCAATGCATCAAGCATACACTCTCTCCATGCCGCAAAGTCTGACCCATCAAACACGCGCATCTGTGAGAGGTCACAATCTGATCGATCACCTGTCTCTGCCATGAGCACAATGTAGCAAACTAGAAAGAAAAACAACCTCACCAACAACACCTGGAAACTGTCTACCAATATGGCCAGAAACACAATGTAAAACCTGTGAGACACACTCCAAAATAGAGCTCCCGCAATGTCAATACAAGCCTCGCCTGCTCTAGTATCACACTGCAATCTGTGAGCTAATCACCAAGCCCACACTGTGCGGTATCGATGCATATACACGCACAAATCTCCCACCTGCAGAGAACACCGCACACAAATGCTGAGTGCAACCCGCAATCTCTATCTAGATCGCATAAATGGTGCGCATAAAACTCCTGGGAAAATTTCGCCAGAGTTTCGTCAGTAAAACGGCCACAAAACCAGTAACCAAACTGACTGCACGCTCAAAACCATGAGCAACCAAAGCGCATCAAATCACACTCCAAATTCATGCACCAATCTCCACACTTTGCATACATCATTGCAAACACCTGCAAATCTAGTACACAAATATCTGCTCTACCTGTGACTGCCAAAAAACATGCTCGAGGCATACATTGTCGAGCTCAAAATGCAATCACATTAGTCTCCCTGAGCATCAAACCACATAAGGCATACATCGTATCCTCCCACCTGTGAGGAAACTTGCAGCAAATATCACTCTCACATCTGAGAGCAAGCCATGTGTGAAATCCTCGACACACAATAAACAATTGCTGCTGCAGAAAATTCAGCGTTCAGAATTTTAAAATTCTGATATGACGAGCGCGTCCGGAGCATGCCAAAACCCCAAGGTAGACTCCTGGATCATATGTATCCGAGTCCGGGTGTGAAAGGTATGCCAAAAACAGTGTTTTCGGCCCAAAAACGCAACAAAAACTTGCTGCTGTTGCAGAAATTTCAGAGGTCAAAATCAGCTCAAATGGACATTACCATTGCGTCCGGAGCGTGCCAAAACCCCAGGTTACACCTTAACCTTGCATAAATCGCATTCCGTATGCAAAAGTTATGCAAAAAACACTGTTTTTGAGGCCCGAAAAATGACCTGCGGAAATGAAAATCTGCATTCTTCCTGCAAGTATGGCTGCAAATAACCATACACACTTGCAATACACTCTTCCCTCAACCTTGGGAATTCTCCTCAAGCTTCCATGAGCACAGATCTGGTGTTTGCTCACCGATCTCAAGCTTCCACCGAAAGCGAGCTCACCATAGCCGAAAGCTCATGGAAGCACTCCATCTGTCGTGAAGCCAAAGCTCTCTCAATGCAAGCTCCAACACAAGAGCTCTGCCACAACAGCATCCAAGCACTCGAATGTCAAGCTCTCCTCCGCCGAGCACTTCTCTAACGAGCTCCACTGAGCTCAAAAGCTCCTCTCACCAAGGAAGCCGCAACCGCCTCCTCGACCAAGCTTGACCACACCAAGCTCCTAAGCTCCAAAGACAATGCTCCTCAAGCTAAAATCGCTCTTCGTGAAACTCCGCGATCGAACTCCACCGTCGAGAGCGAGCGAGCTATCGCCTCGAAGCTCTCAAAGCCGTCGTGCTCTCCGCGGTCACCATAGCTCTGATACCAATTGAAGGGGATCGGGGAGCACCACAGACAGAGAGTGAGAGAGAGAGAGAGAGAAGGAGACACACACTATGTGGGTGGGGAGACTCAAAGAGTGAGCAGCCCCCTATACACTTATGCTATGTATAAGGTATACAAGTCAGTGGGCGCCCAGACTCTGGGCGGCCGGGCAAGGCACAGACGCCTATACCCCAACACACTTTGTATGAAAAGTGTGGACAAAATTTTGCAAATGGAGTTGCAGATTCAAGGGTTGTTTCAGATGCAAAACTGTGGCATGCATGTTTTGGGCATTTGAATTTTGCCAGTTTGCTGCGTTTGCAGAAATCTGATATAGTTACTTCTTTGCCCCCTCTTGAAGCACTTGTCAAACATGTTTGTGAAGGCTTTATTTTGGGTCAAATGCGGCGTTCTAAGTTTCTAAAGGATGGTTCACTTAGGGCCACATGCAGGTTGCAACTTGTACATATAGTGATGTTTGTGGGCCCATGCAAACTCCTTCCTTGGGAAATTACCTGTACTTCGTGACTTTCATTGATGATTACTCCAGGCATGCATGGGTATTTTCACTTAAAGCAAGGTCCGAAGTTTTTATGTGCTTCAAACAATTTCTGGCATGGCTGAAAATGTATCAAAATGTACTATGGGCACCCTCTGTTCCGATCGAGGGGGGGAGTATATGTCTCATGAATTTAAGGCATTTCTGGCTAGTCGTGGGATAAAACACCAATGTACAGCGCCTTATACACCTCAACAAAATGGTGTTGCTGAGAGGAAAAATAGATCACTTACGGAAATGGCACGATGTATGGTCAAAAGTCAAGCTTTGCCGCATTCATTTTGGCTTGAGGCCATCATGTGTGCCACTTATGTACTTAATAGGTGTCCTACGAAATCTTTGCAATCTATCACTCCATATGAAGCCTGGCATGATAGAAAGACTTCTATTGAACATATGCGTGTTTTTGGTTGTTTGGCATATGCTTTGGTGCCACAAAGATGTTACCATATACATGTGGTAGTGATGTGTGTGAACACACTAGGACCGCCGGGGCATTTTTTCCCTCTTTAGGAGGTTTTTTCCCCCGTGCATTGTATATACGCCCATCACTCTAGGGCTATCTTTTTTTCCATTGCACACTAAGTAACACACTCTCTATTGTGTGCCTTCAGCTTCCTTCGTCTTCTCCAAGCTGTGTGTGTTTCTCTGCAACCCTAATTCCAACAATTGGTATCAGAGCAGGTCACGTCCTCCCGAGCTTAGTCGCCAGCTGCTCCAGCACACGCCTGCTCACTTTCTCCGATTACAGTGAGCTTTGGCGAGCGTTCGCAGGTCGACAAATATTTCGGGCGAGCTCCAAGAGCTCGGTCTGCTCAGAATTTTGATTTGGGCTCATTTTGGCCTCCGTTTCCACTACAGGCAGTACTGCACAGGCTATTTTGTCATTTTGTGCAGATTTTCTGTCAGTGTCGTTTTCTGCATAACAGGTGCCTTATAGTCTTCTACGGTTTGTGCTATATAGCACAAGTTGTTCCCGCTCCATTTCTCCTATTTTCGGACAGTTTTCACATCAGGTGCAGCATTTACCATGGCTGACAACAACAACACAGATGTGTTCAAGATGTTTGCTACTGAGGATAGGTTGGATGGGGACAACTACCCTATGTGGGCTTATATGATGCAACATGTTCTTGTGTCAAAAGGTGTCTGGAACATTGTGCACGGCATTGATGTACGTCCTGGTTCTGAAGATGTAGGCGATGTTGAGGATGTTGCAGGTCTTGCTGCAAGGATTGCAGCTGTTAGAGTTTTTTTGCCTACGGCAGAACAAGCTCGTTGGGATATTAAGGATGTGCAGGCTCATGCATTGATTGCGTTGTCTGTGAAGCGCACCATTATTCCTCACATCCGTTCAGCAAAATCTGCAAAACAGGCTTGGGATATTCTAGCAGGTCTTTATGCAAGCCGCAATGAAGCTAAAATTGCTTTGCTGCGTAAAGAGCTAGAGTCGAAGATTATGCATGAGGAAGATGATATGGACAGTTTCCTTGCTAGTGTCAAGGATATCAATGAGCAACTCATTTCTGCAGGTGAAGTCATTTCGGAAAGTTCCCTTGTGCAGACTGTTCTTGATGCCTTACCAGATTCCTACCAGACTTTTGCTAGTACTTGGAGACTAATGACCCAAGGAAATCCTGAAGTTGTCAAGTTTGATGCATTATGCACATTGCTGTTGCAAGAGTCACTTTCTAGAAAAAACAGGACTAGGTAGCGTGCAGTTGAACAGGCTTTTATTGCTTCTCAAAGAAAGGGTGGCAACAATAATGGAGCCACTTCTTATGGTTCTGCTGCGAGTGGCAAAAATTCTGTTCCTAATGCTTCTGCTGGCAGCACTTCGTCTGGCAACTCTGGTGATAAGGGAAAAAAGAAGATGCGTTGCCATTATTGTAAAGCCAATGATCACTTGATCAAGTCGTGTCCTAAGTTGAAGGCCAAAGAGGCTAAGAAGAAAGAGGGTGGTTCCACTGCAAATGCTGGTTCCACTACAAATGCAGCCATTTTTGAGTCTTCTGTGAAAGGAGATTGTGATGCTGATGTTGATGCAGAATGGGCTTTTAGCGCAGAGTGCACTTACAATCCTGCTGTCCATGATGCATGCTTGTCAGTTGCTGCAGATTCACATGTGTGGTATTTCGACAGTGGTGCTACAAAGCACATTACCTCACATCGTGAATTGTTTACCTCTCTCGAGTCTGTCCCTCATGGGAATTCAGTCACTTGTGCCAACAACGCCTCTTATCCAGTTCAGGGAGTTGGAAAGATTGTGCTCACTGCTGCTAATGGCAGTTCCTTCACACTTGTTGATGCACTTTATGTACCTGGGATCAAGAAGAATCTCTTGTCTGTATCCGCACTTGCCAGACTTGGACTTGTAGTCAAATTTGTGGATGACAGATGTACAGTTCATGATCTCAGTTTTGGTGATGAAATTGTTGCATCTGGGCTTTTGTGCCGTGGGCTGTATAAGCTCACTTTGTATGACAAGTGTGGACAAAATTTTGCAAATGCTGTTGCAGATTCAAGGGCTATTTCAGATGCAAAACTTTGGCATGCACGTTTTGGTCATCTGAATTTTGCCAGTTTGCTGCGTTTGCAGAAATCTGATATGGTTGCTTCTTTGCCGCCTCTTGAAGCACCTATCAAACATGTTTGTGAAGGCTGTATTCTGGGTAAAATGCAGCGTTCTAAGTTTCCAAAGGATGGTTCAGTTAGGGCCACATGCAGGTTGCAGCTTGTGCATAGTGATGTTTGTGGGCCCATGCAAACTCCGTCCTTGGGCAATTACCTGTACTTCGTGACTTTCATTGATGATTACTCCAGGCATGCGTGGGTATTTCCGCTTAAAGCGAAGTCCGAAGTTTTTATGTGCTTCAAACAATTTTTGGCTATGGCTGAAAATGTCTCAAAATGTACTATGGGCACCCTCCGTTCCGATCGAGGGGGGGAGTATATGTCTCATGAATTTAATGCATTTCTGGCTAGTCGTGGGATAAAACACCAATGTACAGTGCCTTATATGTCTCATGAATTTAATGCATTTCTGGCTAGTCGTGGGATAAAACACCAATGTACATTGCCTTATACACCTCAGCAAAATGGTGTTGCTGAGAGGAAAAACAGGTCACTAACGGAAATGGCACGATGTATGGTCAAAAGTCAAGCTTTGCCGCATTCTTTTTGGCTTGAGGCCATCATGTGTGCCACTTATGTACTTAACAGGTGTCCTACGAAAGCTTTGCAGTCTATTACTCTATATGAAGCATGGCATGATAGAAAACCTTCTATTGAGCACATGCGTGTTTTTGGCTGTTTGGCATATGCTTTGGTGCCACAAGTGCAGCGCAGAAAATTGGATGATAAGGCTGTCAAATGTATTTTTGTTGGTTATAGTGCTGAAAGCAAAGGTTACAGGTTGTATCATCCGCAAACAAAACGTATTCTGGTTTCACGGGATGTAGTGTTTGTGGAAGACTCTGTTCAACCCTTGCTGTCATGTACTAGAGACAGTAATGTAAGCTCACAGGACATTTATGACACTTTGTTGCCTCTTTTCAGTGGTGGAAATAGGAATGTAAGTTCCAATGAGGCAAATGTACAGCCTATGGGGGTTTCTGAAAATGTTTTAGAACAGCCTATTACTGATGCAGATGTACATGATGTACTTGATGAGGAAAGGGCTGAAAATGAGCAGGCTAGAGGTATGCCAAAATGGCTGGTGCACACTTTGCGTGACAGTAAATTGGATGCACCTTTATCTAGTCGTACTCGTTCAGGCTCTCGCCATGCATCTTATGCATCAAATTGTTATGCTTTGGCTGTGTCTAGTTTACATGATGTTGAGGAGCCTCTGTCTTTTGATGAAGCACAGAATTCAGAAAATTGGATTGTTGCCATGAAATCAGAATATGATGCACTTATAGAGAATGACACATGGACTTTATGTGATTTGCCTCCTGGCAAAAAGGCCATTGGTACGAAGTGGGTTTACAAGTTGAAACGCAAGCCGGATGGTGAGATCGATCGCCATAAGGCTCGACTTGTTGCAAAGGGTTATGCACAACAAAAAGGCATAGATTATGAAGAGACTTTTGCTCCCACTTGTCGTATGACTACTGTGCGTTTTCTATGTGCATTGGTAGCTCATTTTGGTTGGGATGTACATCAATCAGACATTGTTACTGCTTTCTTGAATGGTGACATATTTGAGGAAGTTTATGTAACACAGCCTGACGGTTTTGTCAAGAAAGGACAAGAGGACAAAGTGTGTAGATGTAAGAAGGCTTTGTATGGGTTGAAGCAATCTCCTCATGCTTGGTATGAAAAAGCTGACACTCATTTGGTCAAATGAGGCTTTTGTAAAAGCACATTGTATGTCAAGCATGAGGGCGATGTACTTCTCATTGTTGTTCTTTACGTGGATGATCTGTTGATCATTGGTCCCAATGAGGCACACATTGCTGAATTTAAGGCTGATTTGAATGCTACTTTCAAGATGAAAGATTTGGGGATGTTGCATCATTACCTGGGCATACAGTTTAAGCAGTGTGATGGTGGTATTGTCTTGTGTCAGAAAAGTTACATAGAGACATTGCTATGTAAGTTTGGACTTGAGGATTGCAAACCTATTGCCACTCCCATGGAACCAGGTTTAAACTTGAGTCTTCATGATGATGGTGATCCTGCAAATGTCACTCTTTACCAAACTGTTGTTGGATGCCTCATTTATGTATGCAACACAAGGCCAGATATTCAATTTGCAGTCTCACAGATCATCAAATCTATGCATAGCCCAGGGTCTAAGCATTGGCAGGCTGTCAAGAGGATTTTCCGCTACCTTAGTGGCACTTTACATCTTGGCTTGTTTTATCCCAAAGGGGGATCATTGCCGCCAGGCTTACATGCTTCTTCTGGGACTCAGATTGGGACTCGGATTGGGCTAGTTGTTTTGACACGCAAGTGTCCACAAGTGGTTTTTGTTTCGTGCTTGGTAGTTCATGTATACCATGGTTGAGCAAGAAGCAACCTACTGTGGCCACTTCTAGTTGTGAGGCTGAGTACAGATCAGCTACAATTGAGTGTGTATGGCTGAGACGCCTTATGGCTGATTTTGGTGTTGGACAGGACATTGCCAACACTATCTACACTGACAGTCATAGCGCATTGGTAGTTGCGAGAAACCTATTTTTTCATGCTCGCACAAAGCACATTGAGGTGCATTACCACTATGTCAGGGAGAGGCTCTCAGCAAGAGAGATCAGCTTGGCTTATGTGCCAACGCAGGACAACCTTACAGATCTTTTCACAAAGGCATTGTCTTGTGAGAATCTCGAAGCTTTCCGCAAAGCTTTGGGCTTACTGCCCTTTGGGGAATGATCATGTCCTCAAGGCATGACACTTCCGTTTACTCATGTGCCAGCTCTCATTCACTACATCACTCCAGGGGGATTTGTTACCATATACATGTGGTAGTGATGTGTGTGAACACACTAGGACCGCCGGGGCATTTTTTACCTCTTTAGAAGGTTTTTTTCTTTGTGCATTATATTTACACTCATCAATCTAGGGCTATCTATCTTTCCATTGCACACTAAGTAATACACTCTCTATTGTGTGCCTTGAGCTTCCTTCGTCTTCTCCAAAGGGTGTAATTATTTTGAGAGCTTTCAATTTAGAGCTTTTATAAAAAAATTAGGTCCTCTTTAGTTGTGAGCTAAGTAGAGATCAATCAAGCAACATAGATAGTTTCAATAAAAAATTAAGATATTCTAAGAGGAGTGTTTCTTTTCACGGAGCTTTCTCCTTTGGAGGACGTTCTTTTATTAAAAAAAAAGAGTTTTGACTTTTGTTTTTTCATCCATTTTGATTCTTTTTATTATAAGAGACTTCAACACGAAGCCCTGAGTTTGGGTAGCAAAGATGGGTAGCAAAGATGTGCATAGACATTGCCTTGAGAGGACATTCATCCATTTGATCTTTTCTCAAAGGAGGCTAGAAACAAATTGTATAGCAAATCTCTTTTATTGAAATGTTTGCATCAACGGCCCCAAGTTGAAATGTTTGCATCAATCAATTAATGCGCGGCTAGCTCAATATTTTGAAATTTTAAAGGCAATGCCCAGATAAGAGAATTAATTATGGAGTTAATTATGTTTTTATCATTCAAGAGAATTAAGACCATGGAGTTAATTATGTTTTTATCATTCAAAAGCTTGACAAGGCAAATGGAGGCCAACTTTGTATACTCAAATATCAGAAAAAATATTCAAGCTATGTAAGACCCACTAATTCATGTGAGATGGAGACCCTCTTTTTGGGCCACGGAGTTCCCTTTAAGTCACAAATTGAACTAAAATGAAACTCCAATCAGAGCTACTTTTATTGGTCTTGAAATAGAATCCTTATGAGTCACCTGGAGATTTTCTTTTTTAATGAGAACACAATAGCTAATAGCTATTTGTAAGCACAAAATTATTTATAAATAAAACGCAATACCTCCTTGATCAACCTATTCGTCTCTACACTCTCTAACATCTCTTGTGTGGTGTATGTGGCACCAAATCATTAACTTTTTGTCAACTCTCTTTCTAGTGGCATAAATTCATGCTATAGTTATGCATTTGTTTAATTTTCACAATTCAAATTTTCAAGAAACCATAGTGTGGGATTTTAACTCTCTAATCTAGAGCTAATTTAAAGACAATGGAAACGTTCCCTACCACCTCCATAATGCTATACTTGGAAATATCTTAGATCACCAAGTGCTACCTAAACTTTGGGTATAACAAAAAGGTTGCAGAGTAGCGAAGAATATGAACATTTTTATGTTTTACACACCACTTCCACTTCCAAAACACAGAAAGTTAAGAAAGACCAAAATCAATAGAGAAGGGGAGCAGTCAAGCGTCCTCACTCAGAACGATAACTGACCGCCATGGATTTGCCACCTACTCCTCTAGCCACTACCAATACACCCTACATGCCAAGACTATCCTAGAGCCTTGCTCATGGAGGGTGAGCCATTTGCTCAATCCTAGCACGAGAGCTCTCGACACAAAAGTATAATAACATTAAGAAGAAAAGAAGGAGATCTATTTTACACTTATCTGAAGACTTATAACAAGAGGGAAATTTGGTTAGCTCGACCTACCACACTTGGCTGATAGAAAGTATTATTTTAGTTTCCTCGTCTTGTTCATTCACACTCATGGAACTATCCCAAGAGACCTCGTCTTTGAACATGTGAGCTAGTGGTTTGAGATAGACTTGGAAAAGTTAGGTTATAGAATTGAGATAGACCTAGAAAAATTAGTTTATAGATTTTTACTTTTATTTCACTCTTCTTATTCTCTCTCACGCTCGCAAATCCACTTCGTAGGAGCATCCACACGATCTATTTTGGTGTGTGTGTGTGTGTGTGTGTGTGTGTGTGTGTGTGTGTGTGTGTGTGTGTGTGTGTGTGTGTGTGTGTGTGTGTGTGTGTGAGAGAGAGAGAGAGAGAGAGTTTCAATCACGACTACACGGTTTGTAACCACATCAAACTAATGAAGTAAGAGTGGTAAGAAGGCTAACTGATTTAAGGGCAGGCAGGCGTGGAAAGGATGTTCATTGACTAGACAGTATCAACAAAAAACTTGCTGCAATAAATTAGGTAGTAATCATGCAGGGCTAGAAAAATACAGTCTCCTAACCGAAGAAAACAAGGGAAAACTTGAAACTCTCGGTTTTCAGGTCACTAACCGGGATTTTACAATTTCAGTGGTGGTTAAAATACTCTAAACTTGGTTTTTTTATGCCATGCAAAGGTGTTGATCGTTGTAGCGGTGACAGTGTGCACTGCAGTGGTGGGAGGCGTTGCTCACAGTCAAGGCTGTCCGGCCTCAACCTGGTCATTACCATCTCCTACGACGTTGAGCAGTTGGGCCTCACTAGCTGCCTCAACAACTTTTCACGCAGCCTCCCACTAGCCTTTACCAACTCAACCCTCATTGGTGGCCTCTTAAATACCCCTCAACCTCGTCGGCGCTGAGCTCGATCAGTTCTTGCGGCTCAACCCCCTATTCCTCTACACATGAATAGCTTGTCAAGTCTCATCTCCTTGGATTCCATCATATGTACCTTGTAGGACCTGACTTTACTGAGCTTGATGTATAACAACGGCCACCATTGCTAGGCAACTCAACCTAACTCATTTTCAGGGCATCTGTCTTGCATCTCCCTAGGTGTGGTTTGATGCATCGTCAAATCATTTCAGGTGCATGTGGGTTGATCTCTGACATCTAAAAGCCGCTTTGTGTGCAATTTCATTGCATGCCAATAAGAGCAAGAGCACGGAGACCATCCGCGCACTGGATGCTTTGCAATAACGCAACGTTTTGGAGGTCCCAAATTTTGTTGGTGCAATGATCGTTTATCTAATCAAGACATAAGCTCGCTGACCGTCCGCGCGGTCCACGCGCGGACGGTCTGCGAGCTTCACTTTTGAAATGACTTTTCCAAAGGCGTACAATTGGAGTACGTCGTCATCAGCAACAATAACTATAGAAGAAAAGTTTCTTTTTAAACCATTTAAAATACCTTGAAAAGAGAAAACTATACAAATTTGACTTATTTCTTTAACATTTTAAAGCGATTTTGTTCAAGTTTTAGCTCCAAAAAGCTATAATAGTTGTGAAGCAAACATGATCGATTCAAGTGGTAGTCTAATTTCAAGATTTTATATAAATAAAGATATATATATATATATATATATATATATATATATATATATATATATATATATATATATATATAGAGAGAGAGAGAGAGAGAGAGAGAGAGAGAGAATAAAAGTTTTAAACATCCTAGGAACAATCCCAAAGACCTCAAACCGATGTGTCTTGTACTCAATATCGGATTCTCAAGAGGGAACTAGGATAACCACTAATTAAATAAACTACACTTGGATGATAGAAAGATACACACACACACACACACACACACATGAGAGAGAGAGAGAGAGAGATCCTTTATTCACAAACTTCTACTCCTAGGTGTGCAACCCTAAAATGTTCAACACCACTGCACCCAAAACACTACTACAAGTAATTATTTTCCCATTAGAGATATATATTATTGCTTAAAATGTATAATTAGTTTTCCATTAGAGGTACTATATAATGCTAAAATGGAGAGTACTAACATTGATGTAAGTCAATATAAGCTTCATAAAGCACATTTCTCATGATGTGCATCTAGTGAATGCTTTGCTTCCTTCTTAGCTATCAAAAACTGGTATGCCAATCACAATGTACATAATGTATACTAAGAATTTGATCATTGATTGTGTGATCATTAATAATTTACCAGAAAAATATATCAATGAATTTCTTTTTAGATTGCAATGTTTGCAAGGTATACCAAACATGGCAAGGTCTAGAGTAGTGAAAAGCTCTTTTTTTTAAAAAAAATCGGGACAATCACTTCTTTCCCACTATGACCATCAATGCTTGCTTTTGAAGGTGTAGCATTGTGTAAGTTGTTCATTCTTGTGGCAAACTTTTAAAGGCATTTTCCAACGTCAATCTTGATGTCCTTGTTGTTTTATGAATGCAATCACATATGCTTGCATTTTGAAGAGATGAGGCATTATGCTAGATTTTGACATGGGCAAACAAATTCATGATGAGAGATTTAATGTTGTTGAAATAAGTGTTGTCCTTGGAAGTGCAATGGTTAACATGTATTCTACGTGCTTCTAAAATCATAAAAAGTTCTTGACAAGAGCTATGTCTTTTGTCATGCAAAATTGCAAATATACCCAACAAGGGTAGGACCAAAAAGCTATGGGCTTTGTTTTGTAGATGAAAAGCAAGAATTCCTTTCTAGACAAATTCTCTTTGACTAGGCTATAGAAGGATATGCTAGCAAGGGCTGGTAAAGAAGGCTTTGGCCTCTTTAATAGAGTGCAATAGAAGATCATCTACCCAAATATAGTCATTTTTTCATTGTGCTCATAGCATGTAACCACTCGGGTCTAATGGATCAAAGATAAATATATTTTGATAACATTATTCTTGCATGGTTGATCTTCTTGACTTTTTGATAGAGCTTGATTTTTTCTTCTAGATTATCATTTGAGCCAGAACATCATGATGTAGAAATGTTTTCCTTTGGGGTGTACTATGTAATATTACTATGACGTAGAAATGTTTGCCTTTGAGTGTGTATTGTGTGGTAGTACTAGTTCACAACATTGTGTGTCAAAATGAAGTAGCTGGAGCAATTGGATACATTCAGAGAAAGTTAGGATGTAGCATTCAATGATGTTGAAAAATACGTTTTGAGATACAAGACCTTGAACTCTATTTTCTCTATCCCAACAAGCTAGATATTTCCAAAATTGCATTTAGACTTAAAAACCTCTTGATCTATTGATTCCACACTTTTGGTTTGTAAGCGTATTAAAATTTTGTGCACGGTGTTGATTTTTACCATCAGAATGAGTATGTCTATGCCAATTTTTCAATGTAAATTATTGTTTTGTTGGATGCTTACAAATGTTTTGTTGGATGTTCAATGTCTACTTTGTAGTTGTGATTATTCATCCCAAGATCGGCTATGATATGCAAACATTACAAAAGTGAAGTAAAAGATTCAAAGAGATGGAGGGAAAAACTGTTTGAGGTTAAAGTTAATATTAACATTCCATGGAGGCATTCTCTCTCTCTCTCTCTCTCTCTCTCTCTCTCTCTCTCTCTCTCTCTCTCTCTCTCTCACACACACACACACACACACACACACATTCTTCTTCCCCCTCTCTATCTGTACAGCAAGCCCAACTACATTGGCTATCATTCTCATAGCATGGTTAATTTGCTAGCACTCCATGAACTGCATCTCCACAACTTCAATAGCTAATGTAGCATGATCCTAACATGGTTCATCAATGCTTAAATAGATTGTTACAAAATGATTTCAACAAGGTCTACATTTGGGAGCATTCTCATGTAAAATGACCTTATTCAAGCATGCAGTTTAAAAAAATCCAAATTTGTGAAAAAGGCTATAAATTGAAAGCTCACAAATTTATTATCCCCTTCTCCGAGCTGTGTGTGTTTTCCTGCAACCCTAATTGCAACAGAAGCTTCATTCATTTTTTCTATGGTTGAGCTGAGCAAAACAAGCCTTTCTCGCTTGGGTACCCAAACTAGCTCCGGATCAGGTGTATAGTGTTCTGTGATCTTTCCTTTCCCACGATCTCCAATTACCTTTATCGTCACAGGATTTGACTCACATGGGTTAGGTGACAGGTAAGAGCATAAGTTACATTTTGGCACCCAGATTTGATCATTTCCTTGATAGTAGCCTTGGGCTTCCAATAGTCGTTTAGAAATCCAACGTAGCGTTTTCTTACATTTTCGGGAGCGAGTGGGGTGTTTCTTACAAGGCTCCTATTTTTTTTAGCATCAACCATGGTCGCTAAAGAAGATTTAGGGACCCACTTGTATGTTTTCTTCGCTATATTAGGATGCATCTTGTGTGTCTCAAGCTTTGTTTCAACTACAGAAGTTGAAGCTCTAGAGATTTGGGCTATAGGGACGTATGGTTCAACCTCCTGGACATGCATTTTTTTTGTTTTATTTCCTCAAGAGATAATATCTCAAGGACTATGGATTGAGTGATAGGTCTAAGAGGTTGTTTCTGCGCTGTGACACTTCCTATCCCGAATCAATAGTTCATTTGGCCACTATCATCCCCATGCATCCTAGGTTTATATGACCTTCCATAGTTCCAACAGAATGACCAAAAAGTCTAGAGCTACAACCCCATTGTCATAACTGACAGAAGTGTTCCAGATACCAAAAATTGCAGTTTTTTTCTTGTTGACACCCTTGACTTGGATAGTACTCTCAAATAGGGATTGCTTTCCCACCTGACACCACACCCCATATGACAACAGATTATATTTAGCACCCATGTCTAACAAGGCATTATATAGCACTTTCCCATAGGTTCTATTTAGTTCAACAGGGTATCGTAGAGGTGTGTCAGAGTCCAACCAACCATCCTCTGTTTCAACGTGAAATGCATGTGTAACTCCAAGGTTGACCTCTCATTGGCGTCTTATGCGTTGTTGTCACTCCTTAGCCTCAGCTTGAGCTTGTATCTTCTTCAATTTTGTTTGTGCCTTGGCTGCCTTTTTTTTATGGATGGCACGTAGCTCCTCTTGGCTTAAAGGATCATAGTATCTTTTAAATTTTCTCCCATTGAGGAATCCAATGGTTTCAACTCCATCAAGAGTCTCCACACCAAATGGTACCTTGTGGGATGATTTCACATACTCTATATGGTCCTTTTCCCATATGTTTCAAAATTTTCTTCTCGTTTCGCACTCTACATAAGGACTTTATCACCAACATTGATATCTTTGTTCTTTAGATGACGGTCAAACCATTTCTTCCTCCTATCTTTCTCCACAAGTGCGTTTTGCATAGCCAATTGCCTTTCTTCGTCTAACCTTTCAAGGATATATAAACGCTCAACTAAAGGGTTACCATCCCAACCTTATTGTGAAGTTATGCGCAGACTAGGAATTACAAACTCCCATGGCATAACTGCTTCTTGGCCATATACCATTTTGAATGGTGTACAAATAATAGCCACTTTGTAAGAAGTACGATAAGCCCATAGAGCTGATGTCAGCTTCAAATCCCAATCTGTGTGATGAGCTTCAATTATTTTGGTCAAGATAGAAATTAAGGTCTTGTTAGTGCTCTCAGCTTGGCCATTTGCTTGTGGATAATAAGGCGTGGACTTATGGTGGGCTATCATGAAGTTTGTCGTGAGTTCCTTTATCACTCCATTTATAGAATGAGTACCATTGTCACTCACAATCTCAAAGGACAACCAAATCCATTTGTGAAAATTGTGGTAGCCCGTGACTTTTAGTTCTCCATTGAGGAAAGCTTGAAGAGCTAGGAATGGCTCGGGGTCTCCATATAGTTTGGACATGATGGTGGTTCTAACTTCTAAATCCATGAAATCCATCAATTTGGCAATATTTAACAGCACCTTTTGGGCTTCAGTCCCTTGACGTGGGGAAGATGGGATCTCCATTTCTTGATAGGGTCAGGTAGTCCCTCTGTAAACATTCTTTCCAACAAGAAGTAAGTACACCCAATTTCCCATGACTCTAAGTCCCTTTCTTCTTGGATGATACTACGTATGGCTAGGGGTCTATGGACTTTGTGAGGTTGTTGTTGCATAGAGAACACTGTGTCTATAATCTGGATCTACCTAGGTGTTGGCTCTAGATCCCTTTGCGTCTCTTCTACCAAACTCCTTAATTTCTTGACTCGCTCGATCTCCTCTGTAGGGTGTCTTTCCTTGTTGGTTTCTTTCCTAGTGGTCGTTTTGGTCTCCATGGTTTCACATGAATCAGAATCCTCTTCAGTGTCGTTTATATATACGGGGTCGTTGCCAATCCCTATGTTGGTCTTTAAATTGGGGTCTGACTTTGCTCCTTTTTGCAATCTCTTCCTTCATGTTTTCTTCTTCTTTTGAGATTGAGCAATTGATGCCGTGTCTCTTTCCTCAAGAATATAATTTTGTTTTTGGAGCATCGATTGTGTGAGTACATTTATTGGTACCACAGGTGTACTTTGTGATGGCTCCTTGGTAACCTCAATCAAGTTTAGGGCACATTTGGATCATTTGGACATTGGGAAATCAAATGATCTATGCTACATCGATTACACATGAGTGTCGACATTGTAGACTATCCTGCTTGATTGTTTTGCATTAGTGTAGCATTCTTTTGTAGCCTAATAGGACACTCGTCTTGTCATATGTATGCACCTTGACCAGGGTGATAGCTTTGTCTTCAAGCACACTCCTGATAAAGTGATACTTCACCTCTATGTGCTTTGTCTTGGCATGAAAAAAAAGATTCTTTGCAATCATAATAGCACTCTGACTATCACAATGCAGCACAGGAACTTGTGACTTGATGCCAAGCTCTTCTACCAAACGCATGAGCCATAAAGCTTCTTTGCTTGCCTCAGTGGCAGCCACATATTCAGCCTCAGTGGTAGACAAAGCAACACATTTTTGCAGTCTAGAAATCCAAGAAACTGCACCTCCTGTGAAAGTAAACACATATCCAGAGGTAGACTTTCTGCAATCTGGATGTCCAACAAAATCTGCATCTGTAAATCCATGCACAGATGTCTCACTCTTCCCAAAACAAATGCATAAGTCTTTAGTGTCTTTCAAGTATCTCAAGATACATTTCACTGCTTCCCAATGCTTTTTGCTAGGGTTACTCATGTACCTGCTCACCACTCCCACCGCAAATGAAATGTCGAGACCTGTGGCAACCATAGCGTACATCAAACTACCAACGGCTGATGCATAAGGAATCTTGGCCATTTCAGTCCGCATATCATCTGTCTTTGGGCAATCTTGTGCAGTGAGTTTTACATATGGAGGCAACGGAGTACCAATTTCCTTTCCCCCTTCCATATGAAAACGATGCAACACCTTATCAATGTAATCTCGACGAGATAGATACAGACGCCTGTTGGGTCTATCTCAAGAGATACGCATGCCCAAAATATGATTAGCATTACCAAGTTCCTTCATATCAAAGCATTTCCGTAAGCTTTGTTGTAATGCATTCAACTCAATGACATTTTTGCCCACAATAAGCGTGTCATCAACATACAAAATCAGCAGTAGAAGACTTCCATCACTGGCCTTTTTGGTATACAAACAGTGATCGGAATTACGTCTTCTGTATCCATGAGACCTCATGAATGTATCAAACTTGTGATACCAAGCAGCACAGGGAGACAGTTTCAAACCATACATGCTCTTCAAGTGTCTACAAACTTTTTTCTCTTGCCCTTTTGACACAAAACATTCTAGCTGCATCATATAGATTATCTCAAGCAAATTACCATTCAAAAACGCTGGTTTTACATGCATTTGCTTTAATTCCATATCTTGAGAAGCAACCAGACCCAAAGCAAGTCGTAATGTGGCAAGCTTCACAACAAGAGAGAAAATCTCATCAAATTCAACACCATGCTTTTGCTTGTACCCTTTAGCAACCAAATGTGCCTTGTACTTAGAAGAAGCATCAGATGTGACCTTTGTCTTGTAAACCCATTTACATGGCAGAGCCTTTTCCTTACTGTCATCATGTTGCATGGCCTCTTTATAACAAGACGGCTCACCACAATCAGTAAGCATGACATAGTCCAAAGACGGTTCATATCTATCGGGAGGCCTTGTCACCCGAGTAGACCTACGCACCCAATGATCCATAACAGGTGGATTTTCAGCCTGTAAGTCATCAAAAACAGCAGGCTGTTTAGCCGGTTGCATCACATCAACGGGCTGTCTATGGCCATCAACCTATCCCCCAACATGTGGTGCATCAATGGCAACTTCTTGGGGCTGATTTTCAGCACCTATTGGCTGATTTTCAACACCATTTTCAGCATGCATTTGCTGCTGAACATTGGGCCTTCTTGGCTGTCCATAAGTCACATCTTCACGAAAAACAACCCGCCGAACTTCCTCGACTCTTATGGGCTGTTTATGCATGCGATTTTCATTGAAGATGATATTATTGTTGTGTATGATTTTCCGCAATGTGGGATCCCATAATCTATACCCCATTTCACCATCCTCACCATATCCTAGGAAAATACATTTACTAGACTTGGGTTCAAGTTTGGTGCGCAGTTCACTCCGGGTGTGAACATAGGCCTCGCAACGAAACACTCGCAAATGTGCATATGAGGGTGGCTTGGTGGACCACACCTCCTCAGGCACCTTTCCACCCAAATTCTTACTCGGTGAGAGATTGATAAAGTGAATAGTTGTTTGCATAGCCTCTACCCAAAAACCATGAGGTAATGCAACATGTGACAGCATACTCCGAACTTTCTCCTGGGGATAGTCTAATTTAACCTCTCTGCAACTCCATTCTGGGAGGGATTAAAAGGAGCAATGAGCTCTCTTTTAATGCCTTTAGCAACACAAAAGTCAATAAATGCTTTTGATACATACTCTCCACCATTATCTGAGTGCAAAGACTTAAGCTTCTTGCTAGTATGATTCTCAACAAACGCAAGAAACTTCTTAAAAGTATCCAAAACATCACTTTTAGCATGTAATGGATACACCCACACGTTACGTGTAGCATTATCGATAAACGAGACAAAATACTTCTTTCCCCCTAAGGACAACTGGGGCATTTCACATACATCCGAATGGATTAAGTCTAACCTGTCAGACTTTAAAGAAAGAGATCTTTTGTGTGGTGTTTGAGTGTGCTTACCATAAATACAATGCTCACAGTGAGAAAAATCAGCATACCTCAAACACGGCAAATAATCACAACGAGACAGAGTTTCCATTCCTCTTTTACTCATGTGTCCCACCAGCCATGCCACAAAGAAACACTCGACTGCTCGGTTACGGCAACAACATGGTCACACACACTGGATACATACAAAGGATATAAGGTGTCCACTTTGCAGCCCTTGGCTACAATCCATGACCCTTTACATATCTTCCACTTGCTATCACCAAAAGTGGTGTGATAGCCTGCATCATCCAACTGCCCTGAACTGATCAAACTCTTCTTGAGTTGTGGAACATGGTGCACTTTATGCAAAACAAAGGTCATACCATCTACAAAAGAGAACTGCACACTGCCAATTCCAACTATATCACATGTAATTATCCCCCAAATAGACATTGCTCTGCACCTCACCTGTGTACTGGGAAAACCAACCCCTGTGAGGTGTCACATGAAAAGAGGCACCTGAATCAAGGATCCAAGTATGCATGTCCTCACTAGAACCCATAGCCAATGTATGTGCATCAAAAGAAGAGGCATTGAGTACATCATTGTTGCTGTCACTCTCACAGCTACTTGCAACATTTATTTCCTCAATCAAAACATTGCTCTTCTTTGCATTTCCCTTGTCCTTTGAATCTGTTTCAGCACGTTTGTTTTTCTCTTTCTTCCACTCGAAACATTCGTGTTTATAATGCCCTTTCTTACCACAATGGTGGCACTCAACATCTTGCCTGCGAGATTTGTTGCGTGCCTTGCCCTTATGGTCAAACTTCTCCCTCTGTTGGGACCTGTCCCTCAAGTGCAATGCATTAGAAGAACCCCCAGTGGTGTTCTTCCTGTTCATCTCTTCCATCAGGAGAGAACTCTCTACATCCGCATGTGTAACTATTGCACTCGAGCTACTGAGAGCTGTCCGAAAAATATCCCAACTCTCGGGCAATGTGCATAACAGAAAAGTGGCTTTGGACTCGTCGTCAATCTCAAATTTTAGACTTGAGAGTTGGTTGAAAATTGAGTTGAATTCATTGAGGTGCACCGACATATGCGTGCCCTCCTTCATACGGAGATCCATAAGCTTCTTAAGCCAGTAAACCTTACTAGCAGCACTCTGCTATGCATACAAATCATCCAATCTCTTCCACATGCCCCAAGCTGACTTTTCGTTCTCAACATTGAACAATAAGTTGTCAACACTGAAAGCATAATCGTGGAACGAGCTAACTCGTCCACTTCCTCCCATTCCTCATCCGGCATATCAATAGGTTTCTGTCCCTGCACTTTAATCGGTTTTGCCTATTTCTTTTGCAGCATCACATTATAACATTGCTTCTTCCATATCGCAAAGTTATGGACCCCTTCAAGCTTCCAAATGTACAAAAGCTTGCCACTTTCATTGCTTGAAGCCATCCCAAGTGAGTGCAAATGCTAAAACCCTGATTTGGTAACTTAAACACGCCCAAATGTGCGCAAATAGGCAAAAAACAACCAGCTGTAATAGAAAAACAGCAATCAATTTTCACTCAAAATCAGTCCACAACGGCTTACATTCACTGCCAAACCCTTACCAAAGGTTTCCACAAGGTGTAATACATCTATTGCTTGCTGAAATTCACTGTTTTAGGGAAAAATTCAGACCTATAAACACCTGTTTTGTTGAATTTTCAGACAGGTACTAGTAGAAATGCCTGTAAGAATGACCTGTGAGACTCGCCTTGTTGAAATTGTGTCGAATTGACGTCGAAAATGATCAATTTCAACAAAAATTGACTGTTGTTCACCAGTTTTCGAAACCCTTTCGCGAAAATGGTCACTGTGGGTCTATTCTACACGATGAGGAGACTCCTTCGCGACAAGTTTGAGGAAAATTGGCAAAAATCCCTATGCGCAGCAAGGAAAATCAAAATTATGATCTGTGCGCGTGAGATGGCTCTTCTGGGAAACCCTAGGCTCTGATACCACATGTGGGGGAGGTGAAGAAGAAGCCTACTTGGTACCTCTTGTGATGGCGATCGAGAAGAAGGGTGGAGTGAAGCAGAAGCAGCCCATGAAATTGGTCAAGCAAGAGATGGTGTGGAGAGGAGAGAGAGTCATACGATTTGCGAAAAAACGCCCGTAAGTTGAGTTTGGGGCTATCTCTTTATTATGAGTAAGTGACCTAAAGCTCCAAGGGCCATTCACATTTGGGCCCTTGGACTCAAGGCTTAAAATGCCTTTATAAACATTATTCCCTAACAAAGGAAAGACCTCATAGTCTTTGTTCTCCACTAGACGACACGCTGGACTGAAGCAACAACTCCTTTTTCAGGCTTGTTGGAGAGGCAGGTGACGACAACCTCAACAAGGAAAGAGGAGGGTGCGAATGCATTCTAAAAAAGAAACACAATCATGTCTCCCCTTGTCCGCCTCGCAAGTCCAGGTGCACCTGGCGGCGTTGTCGTGTGCTGACACCAATGCCTACTCGCATGACATGCACCGATGGTCGATGCCGACAATTGTCAGCTTCTTCAATTTTGCCTTCGTGGATTGTGGTTTATTGGTGGGATTTTCCAAGATTCCCCTCTGAGATGAATTTGGGGAAAATTACCAAAATACCCCTCTAATTTGTGGAAATTCTCAAAATACCCCTCAAACTTCAAAAAGTCCCAAAATACCCTTCTATCTATTTTGGTTGGATTGTTCAAGATTTTCTAATCTATATTCCTTTTTGTCAGTGGAGATCTGTTTTTTGAGTGCTTAGCATGTAATTTGTCTCAAATTACCTCGCAAAATAAGGCAATTATGAATCTCCAAAGGCTACATAACCAACTCAAATTCTAGTTTTAGCATATTAATAGACAATCATTCTTCTTATGAAAAGCTACATATTTTTTTAGCTTTGGAGATATTTAATCTCACAACCAGTGGTATTTTGGGAATTTTGGAAAATTTGAAGGCCATTTTGGGAATTTATGACAAAATCTTGGGGGAATTTTGGGAATTTTTGAAATTTGAGGGATATTTTGGGAATTTCCACAAATTAGAGGTCCCATGAATTTATTTGGATCGTAGGCACATGCATCCCGAGATTAGTTTACACCGATCGACGACGGAGGCACCTGCCTTTCACAAGGGATCTTTGATCGCATGCCCAACACCCAGTGGAAAATAAAGCTGAGGATGTGCAGGCCTTCTCAGTCGGATTTGAATTTTTAACCCAGACTCCAATCACTCATGACTCGTCACGAGCCACGCATTTCCGCTTGAGCTACAACAGCCTACCAGTCATGCGTACTCCACAAGAAGATTTAGAAATTTTCTCATGCAGGAAAACGAAATCTTTTCCAGTGTTTTTCATACAATGCATAACATCATGAGCTTCTGCTCGGGAGGCACCGCATACCTAGCTAGGTACGATTGAGGGCAGAGGACCGCCGGTCATGAGCTTCTACTCGGGAGGCACCGCATACCTAGCTAGGTACGATTGACCGCCGGGGGGCCGGCGGTCCCCTGCCCCCAATCGTACCTAGCTAGGTATGCGGTGCCTCCCAAGCAGAAGCTCATGATGTTGAGTTAAGTCACAATGTGGGAATTATTGTGAGGATTTGTCCAAAACTTCTTGTGCTCTTTTTTCTTTATAACTTGGCTACAAGCTTGCAAGAGTTTGTTGGAACTTGGAATGGCTGCGTTTAACGAGAAAGAGTGTCCTTCAGATTGAGAGAGTGCAGAATCCAGATTTCAAAAGCCAAAAGAGAGCTTTGTTTGCTTCAAAAGCTGTGCATTCCTGCATGGCATGCAAAAGGAATGGCGTGCAAGGCCGCCCAAAAAATTGCTCTCAATCTCGCCCCTTTGCCTTTCTGCCTCCGGTACGTGCCAATTTGCCAAATTGCCAATGCCCCCCCCTCTCCCTCTCTCTCTCTCTCTCTCTCTCTCTCTCCACACACACACACACACACACACACACGGGTTTTCGAAAAGTAGCCCAAAAGCTCTCACATGGATAAGATTCGGTTAACAAAAACCACACTACAAAAATAGAGGTAGGCAACCAAATTGAAAACTTTATGCATTTAAAAGATGAAGAGTTCCCATTAATAAACTTTACGGATTCAAAAAGATCGAAAAAACAAGCGAGGCCACACGAGGATGATGCCATTGACATGCTCCTCCACTACAAGGCCATAGCTAAAACCAACAAGGAGAGGCTAGCCGCTACCTAGGATCACATGGTCAAAAGCCCCATACAACTTATGGCCCATACTAGTTTGCACATTAGCCTACAATATCGTTAATTTGAACATCGAACGAATAATGCCTAATGTGATCCTAATTAATTATTTGTCTTTTAGGTATTTATTTTAACTATTTGAGAAGATTCTTAGGTAGGAAAATTTCCACTGGGCAGTATACAAGCAACCCATGTCCCCATTGCATAAACAAACAATTAATTCATTT
Organism: Adiantum capillus-veneris; assembly: GCF_014529385.1. Taxonomy (NCBI): domain Eukaryota; kingdom Viridiplantae; phylum Streptophyta; class Polypodiopsida; order Polypodiales; family Pteridaceae; genus Adiantum; species Adiantum capillus-veneris. The sequence continues at coordinate 129,396,129 of NC_140953.1, forward strand.
CCCAGTTTGTTAGTTTAGCGCTCTCTCTCTCTCTCTCTCTCTCTCTCTCTCTCTCTCTCTCTCTCTCTCTCTCTCTCTCTCATTTTTACGCTTCCAAATCGTCGACTCTGACATGGTGTTAGAGCTTTGTGGTCTTTGATTCCAAATCGTCGACTCTAACATGGTATTAGAGCTTTTGTGGTCTTTGTGGTCTTTGACATGGTATTAGAGCTTTGTGGTCTTTGATTGTGGGAGAAGAACCGTGCAAAGAAGGGGAATTCCCAAGACAGGTGTTGAAAAAGCTGAAAGGATGGACAACTTTCTTGCTGGCACCCTACACTTCAACTACTCTCACGAAGTATTTTGAAATGTTGTAGGTATGGGAGGTCGTCATAGAGGAGCAGTGTTTTGAAAGGGTGCAATCGGATAGCTCATCATGACATAGCGTTTTGGAACGTAGTCTACAAAGCTCTCATGCAATTTCAAAGTTGCCTACATTTTGACGCTCTTAATGCCATCGTTTTAAATAGTTGGCAAACTCGAGAGGAGGTAGCACGAAGGCATTCTGCGACGCTGTGGAGGGACTACCTTGAACTTTGAGGGACTATGTTCAATGTAGCATTTTGAGATAATGTTCGTGGAGAGTGTTTACTCGATCCCGTTTTTGAGAATGTTGCAAAAAGATCCACGTCACTTGGCAACACCTCATTGGAGGGAGATAATTAAACATAGAGATGGTGAAAGGTCATGAGCTAATTATGGAAAAGTGAGGTGAAGTCAGTTAATTGTGGAGCACACCCTAGAGAGAGAGAGAGAGAGAGAGAGAGAGAGAGAGAGAGAGAGAATATGATACATGTTGATATTTGAGATAGTGGGTTACTTGAAAATAACACATACTTAGCCAGTATGTTAGCCAATATGTATGTTAATTGTGGTGCGATTTGGATAATCTTTTACAGTCCCTCTTGGGCACTATTCCTACTCAGCATGGACCCATGCAGATCCAACTCTTGGCTATGGATATCACATTGTTTAGTACTTAGTTAGCTACCTTAGCACATACGAAGTCCTTGTTGCAGATGGAGATCCAACTATCATGGGATTGTGAAGCCAAAGGAAAATTGAAGAACATGGAAAAGAATATAGGCAAAGGCAAGCTTGACGAGAACGGCAAAGGCATTGATTCCACCCAGGAAATTGGCATGGCACGTGTGGCCATGACCACAATGTCTTTGGTACCAAATTTCTATTTGGGTTGTGATTAAACCCATGTGTTGGAGTTCAAGGCACATGCATTTGGCAAGGAACCAATGTGATGTATACAAAACACTATGGATGTACACACATGCCATTGTTGTTGGCTGGATTATGGATATGATGTGTTCCAAAGTTCATTGTCTTCGAAAGTTTGGACGTGATGTGTTCACAAATCATGAATCGGGCGCGGGGGGGGGGGGGAGATTCCTCGACGTAGAAGGGTCTACAGTTCAATTTTCTATGAGGCAAGCAGTGCTCATTCTTTTTCAGGTGACATGTTAGTAGTTCCAAATTCGAGGTGTATCTAAGAGGGGCCACTAATGGGGTGTCCAAGGTAGCTTCTTCATCGACTAGGTCTTCCTACATATGTTCACTATGAGTTGTAGAGAGGGTGTTTAAGTTTATGCATCTTAAGTGAATGCCCAATATGATACTTTTTTTGAATTATTTTTCATTTAGGTATTTAATTTACTTATTTGAGAAGATTCTACGTAGAAAAAATTCTATTGGGTAGTATATAAGCAACCCATGCCCCCATTGTATAATCTGTTAATTCATTTCCTAGTTGACTGGTTCAACAAGCTCTCTCTCTCTCTCTCTCTCTCTCTCTCTCTCTCTCTCTCTCTCTCTCTCTCTCTCTCTATTGTGCATTCTCTCCCTTATTTTATGCTTCTGTATCATCGACCCCCTCCCCCCCCTCTCACACACACACACACACACACACACACACACACTTGGTCAGTTCATCTGGCTATGATTGCTTCATCCAGCTACACACACACACACACACACACACTCTTACACTTGAGCTATTGATGTAGAAGATGGTTATCTTGCCTTGTGGGTGACTACCTTGAGTTTGTAAGGCTTGCACTTCCCTCAATGAGTAATTTTGGCTTTCTCTATGCATAATGGAGCTAATGAATATGGTGTCTTGTGGGTGTTTACCATGAGTCTATACCTTGTAAATTTCTCATTGGATGTAATAGTGGGTTGCGTGCCTAGTGTGATTATCCCTTTTAATAAACATGATGTCTCCTTGCTTTAAGAGCATTTCGAATCATGCCTTTTAACTGGGTTTAGTCATTTTACTTCACCTTTTGGAATTGGTTACCTTGCACTTGCCCCACCATGGGTGATTCACCTCTTGTCTCTTACCTACCTGGTTTCAATTGAGAATTGACCGCCCTTTAACTTTCCCTTCCTAGCATTACCTGGAATATTCTCCCGCCTGCTTTGGTCTCAATGGAACAATTTGACTCTTTTAGGGCATGATGGAGATGATGAGTATACGACTTTATAGCACAACCGGAAGATAATTTATGATATTGGAGAGTTACTTTGTTGTGTCTTCACCTGTTACATCCCTCTTTGAGGGTATCTATTGAAGGGTTATACTATTGAGCTTTCCTCAACGTTGTTCTATGCCTATTGGGGTTGATGGGGTTACATTGTTTGGTGGACTTTTTGGAACTCCTATCATATACACCCATACACATGCTCTCTTATGGTAGTGTGCCTTGTTGATTCTTGGGGTGGACAGTGGCCCTTTACCTAATATTCCACTCTTATGCTTCTTAACAATATCACTTTATCTTGACCTTATTTATTTTTTACCAACTTGAAGCGAGTTTTTTAAAAAAGGGGTGCCTTATACCAGTCACCTCCTATGGCATAACCCTCCCCCTATACTTTTTTCCCTTAAAAAATGCCAAAAAACCCTACCTTTCCTACTCTTCTAACTCAATCCCCTAGTGGGATGAGTTTACTAGGTGTAAATTTAACCCTAAACCCTTTGAGTAAATGGATAATTACCATCCCCCCACCCACTTTCTGAGCCGAATAAGGAGCCTTTATTAGTCTCCCTTCCCGAGCGTGAGGATTTTTTTTCTTTGGTGCTCCTGCCTACATAGTGCACAATTGTATGACCTTTGGTCCTCCTTATTTCTCTCATCCATGTGCCATTGGATGATTCTATGAGATGGCTTCAATTTTGCCCTCGTCCTGAGTATTGATGCTCTACAAACCTCTCAACTATGCCTACTGCGTACTAGCTTGATCGATTGTTTTCCCCTAGTATCTCTCTCCTCCCTATATTTTCAAAGAGATGGCGTGCTAAATGCTCCCCCACATGACTTCTAAAGATGGCTTGAAATTTGGGCCAATTTTGTAAGCAGATTTGGAGGGACTCACTGCTTGAGGGTTGTTGTGTATACTTCCTCCTACGACCTATTTAACATCTGGTGAGGGACACTCTTATCCCTCACTTAGCCTTGTTTTGCATATTACTGGTTATAATCTGTGAATGAGGGTCGTGCTTTGTTTGTTGTCTTGCTTACTTCAAATTGGATTTGGTTGAGAAGACTAATGCTTCTGTGGTTGGTACCAATGGATCCATAAATACTGTAGCAAATCACTTGGATTTACTATGCTAAATGATATGGTATCTTGGAGTATATGATTTTTATTGATCCTCTAAATTTTACTAGTCTCCCTTACCTGCTCACACTAATAGGCATTAAGGGTTTTGTTTCTGAGCTATGACTTACTGCTTTGATCATTTTTAAAAAAATGGAAATTGCTAGTGATTATGGGTAAAAGATTGACCTTGATGGTCTGATAACTCACAAATCAGTGGAGTGACTTTACTGAGAAGGTACAATTTTCACAAGGCTTGTCCCCCTTGCATGCTCATACAAATAGGCATTGGTGGTTCTTATTCATTTTTGAGGTAGACATCTTCTAGCTGACGTTGACTTGGGAACACCTACTATTAATATGTATATTCACTATGGGGGGAATTTTTATGATGCTTTGATTTCTTAAAAGGCCTAAAATGTTGACTCTATATGGTTTGGATAGATAGATGAGATTTCATTAAAAAAAAGACCTACTATTAAGGCTAGGATGCTTGAATTGTGAGCAATATGTAGAACTTGGGCTAATTACTGGTCTAAGCTTTGCTTGTTGTCTTCAATTGTAATCTGGATAGAAATAGAGTACCGAAAATCATTTTGTAGAAAATGGTCTATTTACATCATTATTTTTAGGATTAAAAAAAGAGAGAACTGAATGTTATGTTTTTAGGGCCATTTTTTACATGTGGCACTACTATCGCTTTTGGAGAAGCTTTACTCGCTTTGGTGTGTTTATACATATAATTCTTTTTGACATTTAAGGGCTTGTTTTTACTCTATGACTTAGTATGTAACTTGGTATTCCTTGATCTACTGTTGGCTATTCTAAAAACTCTGTGTCAGTTGATGATTTTTTTGAATACGCTAAGCTAAAAACTATTGATGGTATCAAGTTCCAACTATTAGATGATTGATAAATGAGTGCTTTTTTTTGGCTTGAACAATTTATTTGGGGGATCTTTTTGTACTACTATATTTCAAGCGTGGGAATTCTCACTTTTGTAAAATCTATTGATTTATGAAAAGGGTCTAAAATACTGGTAGATTGTAATGGAATTCAATTTGGCTATAGTGGGATAAGCTGAGACGATCACTTAGAGTTAGGACATTGGCTTTTATTGATCATTCATATAAATAAGCACAATGGACATTGTTTACTATTATACAAGGTAGAAATATGGTCAAGTTTGATAAGAGGCTTTCATTGCTAAAAAAAAGGAGGCAACCTTTATTGTTTGACTCTTAATATTGTAAAACGGAGTGTAGGTACTTTTTGGCTGTACCTAGAACTCACCAATCTTGACCTGAAGTTATTGACTGAATTGTGTATTACTATAGAAGTGAAGCTCACTATATATTATGAATTGATGCAGTTCATTACTGTTCAGGTGTAGAGTGGCTAGGAACTCATAACCAGCTTATTTCTTGCCGAACTATTGGCTATTTGTTGCCTTTTGTACTATTCACTTAGCATCACTAGAGACTTTTGAGAAGTGCACTAATGACTTTTGTTGAGACTTTAGCTGGGAAAATTGACATCCGGACATTCTGACATATGGCTTTAAGTTGATAAATTGGATAATCCAAGACCATACGGAATGATCACTCAAAAAAAACTTTAATAGACTTAATGGTTATACCACTTGAATCAGATGGGGGTGATGGCCTTTTGATATGTATAACAATAAAAATATTTTTTACAGTGAGAAAGATGCATAACTTATCTGGTTAAATCATGTTTTGAATATTTAAATTTTTTTAGGGGATCTTTCTAACACTTGGATTAGAAGGGGTGGTGGCCTTCTTATCACAATAATACTCTTTAAAATTAAGGATAACTTTTTGTAGCGTGCATGCGGATGCGTGTGTGCATAGGATAACTTTTTGTAGCGTGCATGCGGATGCGTGTGTGCATAGGTGCACTAGCAAGGGAGAGTGTGTGAGGAGGAATTGGGAAGAAGGAGAAGCAGAGACAAGTGCTTGGGTTAGTGGATTAGAATGTGAGAGTGCAAGTCAACTCTCACTTTCTCTCCCTATATTTCATTATAAAGAAAATGAAGTTAGGGGTGGTTCCCATGGCCACCTAGCCTACACCCCAACAACCTCCCACTTGAAGGTGAGGGTGGCCAATAGTGACATCAATATAGTTAGTTTATACAAAGTCGATGAAGCATCACCTAGGCTTCATCCTACACCCATAAAACTCTATGCAGTGTGTAAACCGCTCCGAGGCTAGGATCTTCGTGAGAGCATCTGCGAGGTTGTCATCAATGTGAACCTAGACAAGCTTAATGGGCTTGCTAGCCAATACATTTTGTATGACATGGTATCTGACCTCTATGTGTTTTTACTTTGAGTGAAACACCGGATTCTTTGCCAAAGCAATGGCACTTTGACTATCACAATGCAGTATTGGAACCTCGTGAATGCCCAAATATCCCACTACATGAGCTAACCATATGGCTTCCTTGTTGGCGTCAGACGCAACAACACACTCTACCTCAGTGGTAGATGAAGACGTGAAGTCTTGGAGACACAATCTCCAAGAGATAGTCGCTCCAGCAAACATGAACACATAGCGAGATGTGGATCTTCTACTATCCACACATTCCGCATAACCGCATCCGTGTAACCAAGAATAGATGCATTGATGTTCCTGAAGCATAAAAACTTACTAGCTATACCCTTCAAGTATCTAAGGATTTTATTCACTGCTTCTCAATGCTTCTTACCAGGGTTGAACATGTACCTACTAACCACTCTCACTACATGTGCAATGTCTAGTCTTGTGACTACCCTAGCATACATCAAACTGCCAACTGCTGAAGAATATGGCACTTTCACCATTTCCTCTTTCTCAACATCTATCTTGGAAGAATCTTCCTTGCAAAGTTTTGGGATACTCAATGATTTCCCCCTCTGCATACTAAAACATTACAAGACCTTGTGGATGTAATTTTCTTGAGACAATTTAAGAATTCCATGTTGCCTATCCCTCTTGATGCACATACCAAGAAAGTGATTGACATTTCCCAAGTCTTTCATGAAAAACTGAGTGCTTAACTAATTGATCTCATCAATTGATTTCCCTGCGACATATCATCTACATACAAGATCAAGATGATTAAAGAACCATCTTTCAACTTTCTTGTGTATAAACAGTGATCCTCTTGACTACTTATGTAACGCTGAGACTGCATGAATTTGTCGAACTTTTGGTACCACTGCCTTGAACCTTCCTTGAGGTCAAAGAGTGCATTTTTAATTCTATAAACCAATTCTTCCCTCGTTCGCTTTTGAGTTTCACATACAAAACCCTCTGGTTGTTTCATGTAGACGTATTCATCTAGATCCCCATGAAGAAATGTTGTTTTCACGTCCATTTGGACAAGTTCCATGTCCTAGATAGCAACCAAGCCAAGCACGGTGAGAAGTGTAGTCATCTTGACTACTAGAGAGAAAATCTTGTCAAAATACACACCTTTTTGTTGCTTGAAACCCTTCACAGCTAGTCGGGCCTTGTACCTAGGCTAAGGATCTTCCATTGTATAGTTCTTCTTGTATACCCACTTGTAAGGTAACGCATGTTTTCCTTGTGGTACTTCAACCAAATCCCATGTCTCATTAGCCATAATCAAATTGTATTCTGATTGTATAGCCTGCTCCCACTTAATGGTATCATCCATCTGTGTAGCTTCTTTGTAGCAGCTTAAATTGGCTCTCCACTGTCAGTGACCAAAATGTGGTGTATACCTGGCTCAAACCACTCGAGCACATGTGATACTCTCCCAGAGTGTCCCGGTGCCTGACTGCTGGACTCTGCTCTCTCAAAAGTAATAATAGTATCTTGCACTTGAGGATTACATGCATCACTACTAGACTGAGTTGGTTTAGAGGCTACATCCTCTAATCGAACACATCTGTAATCAATTTATTTAATGGGCTTCTTGTGCATCTTTGATTCATTGAAAATGATATGTGAGATGCAAAGATTTTGGGTGCCAGAGACAATAGCCCATCTTTCCATCTGCACCATAGCCAATAAAAATGCATTTGTGTGACCTGGGATCTAACTTGCAATGAAGTTCTTTGGGCACATTTGCATATGCCTCACATCCCAAACACACGTAAATTTCATAGCTTGGTGTTTTCCCATTCCACAATTCCTATGGAATCTTGAAATTCAAAGGAGAGCTAGGTGACCTATTGATAATGTGCACTTCTGTATGAACAACTTCCCCCTAAAACTCTGGAGTAAGTTTTGCCATAAAAATCATAGAGATAACTTGCGCTTGAATTGTGAGATTCATTCTTTTAGCTATTCCATTTTGAGCAGGTGTGTAGGGAGCAGTAAACTACCTATGAATGCCTCTTCGATTGCAAAAATCCTTGAACTCCATGGAGACATATTCTCTATTTCCATGATTTTGGTTGATTCTCCTGACAACAATAACAAAATTTGCAGGGATTATGAAAATCACTTTGTTATAAATCCATTGATTTAGGCTTGTAACCCTATCAGGGGTCAAGATGGTCGGAGGGGCTCCAAGGAATTGCAAGACCAAGACCAATTTCAACTCTTCAATCCACATGATTTGGTGAAAGTCAATCTCGAGATGTTCAATTTGGTGGGCTTCAATGGAGAATTTATATATGTGAACCCAAAGAATCATATGCACCCAAGTATTGGGTGAGACAATATCAATATGGGATGAGAAAAATCTTTCAAGAATTATAAACACGTTTTGATGGAAACGAAAGTCTCATTCATTGTGATACGTTGCCTATAATATTTTCAGACAACTACCATCCATAAAGTGGTAATACAAAATAGAAAGATTAACATTTTTAAGCTATGAACTCATGATTTCAAGTAAAAAAATATTGCAAAATGCAAACATCATAGATTTTTAACATGGATGCTCTGATACAATTTGTAAGGTCGCCATCCTTACCTCTCTTACTAAACAACTTCATATCCTAAAGATCTTTGAAAAACCTCCATCATTTCTTACTATTGAAGCCTCTATCAACCTTTTCTAAGTAGACTTATGTCATGTATGATGTCTTGTAAATAAGCCACACTTGTACATGAACTATATAGAAAATAATGCAATGATTTGAGGTTTGTGATTTCTATGGTTTACTTACTTTCATTCCATGGTTTTGAAATATTAAGTCTTCAATTTAACTAGGGTAATTTGTGAGAATTCTCTCTACATTGACGTGCAAGAAAAGAAACTCTTGCTTAAGCAAATGCACCCTCTGTCCTTCAATGAAATGAGTGTCAATATTGAAAGAGATGCCAAAGTATGGACTGAGGCACTAGATGACTGAGTTGAAAATCAAGCCATGCTTACTTGATTTCAAAGATGAGTGCCCCAACTGTTAGCTTGACTTAACTCAACAAATACTTTAGTTTTGTGTGTCTTGTGTAGATAAGGAATTGAGTGCACAAGTGGAGTTGGAGCGAGGTAGAGACTACCAAAGGATCTAAAGAGTTTTAGGTAACATGTTAGGTTTCACATTCACATATTGCTCATGCTGTTGAGGTAAGGACCAGAGCTTTATATAGGTCAAGTGAAAGACTACTAAGAGATCAAGTGAGTTGTGTGTCTACTAAAGAGAGTGTCAATTAGGTTGACTTGGAATGATTTATCAACCGTTCAAAAAGAAGTGGTCTCAGACACTTCATCTGAACAAGAATTTCCTATCCTTGTGACTAAGAGAGCAACGAGTATGAGTTATCATAGTGAAGGATATGTGGGTGGTACCTCTAGGAAACCAAAAGTCAGTTCGACCATGCTATTCATCACTACCATTACACTAATGGTATATGAGCCAAAATTTATGTGGACATCCATAACATGTGCTATGTTCATGAGGAGCTCAAAAACCTTGAGTTTCTAAAGATGGTAGACGCTGTTGACAATGGAGACCAATGCATTGATGAGAGAGGGTGATCTCATAGATGCAATGGGTATGACTGGAACCAAGGACAAAGTTGATGAAGGAATAGAGATACCACCTTTGGAAAATTACCCAAGAGCTAAATTCATAGCCACGAAAGAGATTGAGAGAGTGCTTATTGATAATCATAGTGTGGGGTTATATAAGTTGAAGACCAAAGAAGGGGAAAACTATTACCTAAGGGAAGACGTGAACCCAATGGAGCTTACAGACATCAAGAGGATGCACATGTATTTCTATCAGTGTGAAATAGGAAAACAACCTATTTTGGTAGAAGACATAGAAGTTATGGGACAATCATCAAGAGGATGTACATGTACGTCTATCAATTTGAAATGAAAAAACGACCTATTTTGGTAGACAATAATGGACATGGGTACAAATACGTGTATGCGATAGACATGGAAAATATTTTTCCTATGAGAGGTGGATTTATGGTCGCTACATGGTCATCCATGCCACACCCTATTGAGAGAGGGATACCAGATGTGACTATGGGAGAAGTATCAAGAGTTATACCTAAAATACTAGCATCTTATAGAGTGTATGAGGAAGCTTTCCTAGGAGCTTACAGGTAATGATATGTGTCGTTGAGCCAAGGCCCCTGCATCCATCTCAAGTTGTAAAATGCATGGCATTGAAGTATAATGGATCAAGGGATCCCCATGCATCACAAATTTCCACATTCAGTTTGAAGGTTTTGGATTAACTTTGGAAGGCACCACCCTGACATGGTTCTAGAATTTGAAAAAAGAAGACTATGGAAATATAGAAGTGCTATTGTTGCAAGACTTCATGGAGGATTTTTCCATGCAAGGAATCAAGCACAATACAATGTCACAAATCCATTCCTTCAAGAAGAAAGACAATCAGAGAGTACAAGAGGCCGCCATGCAATTTAAGTAATATATTAAGAGATCTACACCATGAGACAAAAACCTTGGGAGGACCACCAAGTAGTGTTGTTCATTGAAGGGATCAAGAACGAACATCTCAAGAAGGACATGCACTTTAAAAAATGTGAAACTTTAGATGAGGTCACAAGATAAGCTATCTATTTAGTAGACAATTGCAAGATCTATGGAGAAGTATCACATGATGTTGATACTACCTCTAATGATTCATGTTCAACTGCTAGTGGTGCAAATATATCAAGGATGACACCATTGTATCAACAAACCGTGGGCTGTGAGTAGATTGGAAATGAGCTTATGAGAGGAGGATGAGTCAGACTTTGAGAATCCACAACTACAGAGTACCTCCCTTGAGATGTTGCTTGACATGTGGAGGAGATCATCTGACACAGTAGTGATCCATGTTTCCACAACCATATCCTTGACAAAATTGTGTACCATTGAGTAATGTTACTACAACAAAGCTCAAGTTAGGGAGAGGACCTATCATCCCAATCTTCAACACTAGCCAAATGCACTAGTGAATCCTCAATAAGTCAATAGAATAGGACAGCACCACCACTGTCGAGATATGTATCACGACCAACAAATCCACAACCAAGAGTTGAAAGGTCAAGACCGGTGTTGGGGCACCAACCGCCACTCCCAGATGAAGACCAGACAGCTGTGAGGTATGCATATCTTAACCAATACCCAGAAGAGAATGCCTTAGTGTTGATACAATTGTATCATGAAGTGGAGAGCTATGGGTACCACCATGCATACAGTCCTAATCCACCAGTGATCATAGAGTCATATGCCCATGAGAATATCATAGGACCTTGTTTCAAGTGTCAAGGAGACCTTTTGGCTAGGAATTTCCCAACCAACCAAGCTAATGTTGCAAACAATGTTACTAATGCGATTGGTAGGGATTATGGACATTGTGGTGATTTTGGATGGAAACATTGTACTAGGATTTTCCTCAAAACCCAAATAGATAAGGAAAAGCAATGATGAACATTGTAGAGGTCATACCCTCTTCAAGTGGTTTTGATTTAGATGTAAAAGTTCCACTCAAGGAGTGCTTATTTTTTGCAAGCTTCTAATTTAGAGCTTTCAAAGAGAATTTAGAGCTTTTTTTATCATGATGCTAGTTTTTCATTGTAGCACCCAAAATAACATCTTTTTCAACACACTAATAATCATAATACACCAATACACTTGGATTAAAGACATCAATCCTAATATACTCTTTATTATTATTCCCATAACAAACCATTTTAAAGTACACTATAATATATATGGAGGATTTCCACTAGCTAGTGATTATGATTAGCAATTAAATGCCACAAACCATTGTTCTAAGTGCTTTTCAAGAGGCTTGTGTAGTATGCTTTGTTAAATTAGGATATAGAAGACCAAGATAATACCTTTCCATTGAGCAAGTGCAAAATACTAAGATTCAAAGAAATTAGAATCTTCATGCATCTACCAATGTAGAAGGACAAGACCTTGAACTACACACCTTATAGTAGTCTAAACGGTCCCTCTATTGTGTCATTCACAACCAAAGCCATAATTTATACAATGTGAGTGTCTTAAAAAAAATACATTGCTAGAAGATACTATGTAAAGGGACTCTAAATGTTACCTCTATTGTGTCATTCATAACCAAGCTTTTCTTCTATACTATAGAAGTTCACTTTAAGTTCTCCTTGCTATGCATTAGGTTGTGAGTCTATCAAACAAAGCTACATTGCTAGGGAATTATTGACTTCGAAGGGAGGCACTTAGAAACTGAGAAGAGAGAGCAAGCATTGTTAACAAGAGATAAGTGTATGGAATTATTTTTATTGTTTCTATCTTCATCTCCATCTACACTCTTTATTTATTTTGTCTCCTCTCTAACAAGATGCACAAATGTGAGATGTCACTCATCTAAATAACACATATGATGGATAGATGGTAGGAAAACTTGCCTTGATGCTACATACCCTTACTAAAACTACTCAATTACTTCAAGTTACCTACAAAGTGGTAAACACATTGAGGAGAGCACACAACCCTTACAAAAAGGGGGAGCCCTTCATCGTTAACTACTTTTATTTGTATCCATTATCCAAACTCACATATGAGCTGTCATAATAACTAATATCTAATTCTCCTAAATGATTTTCTCATGTTAAACTGATCATTTAATATGGGGAAGTACCAGGGGAGAAAAAACTAGAATATTGGTTAAGCTGGCAGACCGGCCACAGTAGGGATCCAAAGGAGGGAAAATAGGGATCCAAACAAGGGGCCATCTGCAAAAGAGCAATGTGAAACAATGAGATTAAAAGACCCTAAGGTTCAGCCCATTAAGACTTCCAAAATGCTAAGGTTTCAAAATTCAAAGGTTGTGCCCAAAGGTCAAACTCTAGGGAAATTGGATGCTTTGTGTGTGTCCCAAAAAGTCTTCTCAAGTCCTACGTAGGAGGGGATGAGCCCAAGAAGTAGGGGATGAGAGAGAAACACAACACACACTCACAAGCTTCCTTTGTACACAAGGGGAAAGAGGGACACATGTCAGCTCCCTAGCCTAGATGCCCACAAGGTGTACTCAAATCCTATTGGATGGCCATGGAGGTGGACCAATGAGAATTAGGCTAGAGTAAATCTAGTTTAATAAATTTAAAATCGCTTAATAAGGAACCAATAAGAATTAAGCTCTTTAGAAGACTATTGGACAGTCTCCCAAGGGGTCCAATGAGCATTCAACAACCCAATGGCTTGCCTGATTCCTATTGGCCAGGAGACAAAGGGGTCCAATGAGAGTTTAGTTGAATTAATTAATTAGAAAAATCTCTCACAAAAGGGGAAAGGGGGACACATTTCAGAAGGCTATCACTTATGCTACTTAATTTCCATTGGCTAGGCTTGGGGAGGACCATTAGGGTGGTTGCAGCATGAGCAAATAGAAAGAGGGGTCGACCAAGAGAGAGAGTGGGATGATTTTTCAAAGGCATTATCACTTACACACTCACACAATCTCATCTGTGGAGCAAGAAGACTCTCTCTCTCTCCTTCTCAAGGTTTAATAAAAATCTTACCACATACTCCAAGCTTGTGAGAAGGGAGGCCTACACCAGCAACACTAGGCTTTGTGACGCAAATCCAACCAACAGCCAAGATTCAATGCATGCTCATCTCCTCTACCATGCTAATTACTAAGCTAAGCTATGCTAATATGAGTGATTATGTGAGGAGATGTACATCTTTCTCATAAGAATACTCCTTCTTCCTCTTAATCTACTCTCATACCCCACTAGCTCTCACCATCTTCAAAGGTGTGTGAGGTCTTGGGTCTGAGACCATAAGGGAGTTGATGTTGTGTTTGATAAGTGTTTTTCTTAGTGCATGAAGTTTCCATCTTCATTGCACTAGCTAGTGTTGAAGGAGCACAAAGAATTGTATTGTGAAATGTCTCTCTTGATGGGAGAAACCATAATACAAAGCCTTTTGGAGGGGGGACCAGCTCCATGTAATCCGGTCCTCAATTGTTGGCAATAGCTTAATTTTCCTCTCTTTTGAAGTATTTTTCATGCTATCTAACTAGGTGCTATACTTTTTTTTTTTGTCTCCACCCAAGCACTCTTGTTATTCTCATTAGGAACCTATTCTAATGAAATGCTCACTATGTTCATGCTATTTTCCACTACACACAAGTTACTTGGTGAGTAAATGTTACATGAGCATTCACTCAACAAGGAGATCAAGCACATTTGACACCATTATCCTAGGGAGGCTCCACATTGATAATAATCCGTTGATTATTTTAAGACGTAGAGAAAGACTATGGATTTATAATTTGATTCGTTACCATAAAGAACATACATTTGGATCCAAAAAGAGTGCACAATAATGTGATTGGGAAAATAAAATCTCATTAGAAATAATTTCATTGCAGTTATCTTTCACTAGTGTCCTAGAATTCACATAGTCTATTGATGCTTCTTACATGTGATATCAAACTTTGTTTTTTTTCATCTATTGTAGATCTAACACAAGCCTTGCAAATAAGTAATGTGATTTTTACATAGTGGACTCCCTGGGGATATTTATACATTTGAAACTATAATTTGCATATGCTGCGTTAGCTCAAAAAACTAAATCTTACTTTAGCTACACCTTCTAGGGCACACTTTGAAAGCAATGCATTCTAAAATGAATATTGTAATAGCAAATTCTCCCTAAGGTATTAGAGGCATAAAAAAGGCACACCTATATACAAGAGCACTACCTAGTGTCACACCTAATTTAAAGCTCTGCCTAGTGTGGCACCCATTATTGATGCAAATATAGACATCATAATCCTTGTTACATTGTTTACAAAAGGACAGCTTACACCACTTGAAATGCACAGCTTGGGCAAGTGCAAGAATAGCCTTGTTATAGGAAACTAGAGAAACACTTTAATAGACCCATCTTAGAATCTTATAGAAAATTATAAATCATAAATTTTGGAGTGTGTAAATTGTTTTGATTAAGTGAAGACATGCTCCTCAAGACTAACTCAAAATTATTTATTGTGTAGGCACCATTTAATTTGGCCATAAAGTCTTCGTATATAACAAGCACTATAAGAAAAAAGAACAAATTTTACATTGTAGAAACAATCCCAAGAGACCCAAGAAATATAAAGCACAAGTATTGAACTTAAAAGAATGGTATTCCAAAGTTTGCTCCTGGTATGTGAAGCCTTGGCTTTTAAATATTCATACAACAATAGCTCACAGGCCAATGGCTTGAATGTAGATAGTCTAGAAGCTTATAGAAGAATAACATTTTTAATGTTTCAGTGATGTAACTGGTAAGTGTTGAGCTCAAAGGTTGGTTTTTAAGATCTAGGTCAAAACAATTTGGCTTCCAGCTCTTCATATAGGAAGAGCTCACAAAAAAGACGGGACAATTTAAGAGTTCGTAGAAAAAGAGTTCACAGACTGGATCATTATAATAAGATTATAAATCAAGGTGTAGTACTGAAGGTTTTGATTGCGACAAAAGTTTTCTAGCTAGGCATCTTTGTATCATTGGCTACTTGTTTAGGGGTACTTTCAATCTTACCATTGTGGTGCTAGATTCTTTGCTATTCTGCTATCAGATTCTTTTATATATGTGTTGTGTAGTACCAATGCCATACTCAATTGGTTCTTCCACAACTATCCAATTTCAAATGTTCCCACTGACAAGTATCAACCCCTTTCCTCAAGGTTTCCAAGGTCAAAAATATATGAGGATTGTGCTAAATTTGGTAAAATCGTTATCTACCGTATCAAGCTCAAAATTGAATATTGTGTAGAGTTGTGCGGACGATCTTTCATCTCTCAATGACATACTGAGTGAAAAACTCTTCTTCCAAAATTATGGGACCAAAATGGTTAAGAAAAACACGAAACTTCCCAAAATATCGCTCAAAATTTAAAAGTTATCAAAATACTTTTTGTCAATTTTAATGCATTGCTCCAAATTTTGTGTCTTTTTTATAGTAGAGATCCATCCTTAAGTTTCATATTTATATAAATTGTCTACTCAGAATAATTCATTTTAGCTTGAGAGTCCACAAGTCCATCAAAAGCCATAGTTTTGTCATCTTCGGTTGAGAGCTAGAAATTTTTAAGGAGTCTTTTTGGGAAATTTTGGAAAAATACAAGGGGTATTGTGAGAAGGTTTGGAATTTTAAGGGGTATTTCAGGAATTTTCCTTTGCAATAAGTCTCCAAACATTAGAAAAATATGTTTCGGTTGGGCTTCTTGCAATCAGTCTCATAATTTTGTCATCTGAGTTTTTGACTCCGTGCATCGTTGACAACTCGCAATCCATCCGCGTGTGCGCAGACGGACTGCGAGCTCTTTTCCTACCCAATCTTCAATTTTTTAGAGTATTTTGGTTACTTTTATTGACACAGTCAGAGAAAACGTGAGACTCCCCTACAAAATGTCAATATTTTAAGGCTATTCTGGTAACTTTTTTTAGAACAAATTGATAGTCGTGTCAATGAGAGGAAACGTGAGATCCTTAGCAGAGCTCGCAGACCGTCCGCACGCGCGCGGACGGATTGTGAGCTCTTGAACATGCTAGCAGCTAGAGCAGACATTGGAGATAGTTGTTGGTAAGGTGGTGATGCTAGCAACTAGAGGCCGGGTAGCTACTCCCATTACACTTAGCACAGGGATTGACAGGCAGCAGAAAACGTCATTGAACCAGTAAGAGGATGACAAGCAGGCATGTGTGACCGCACAACGAAGACGGGAGGGCTGTCAGAAAGAGGAGGAGGAGGGATGAGAGCATCATGAGTCGGGCTACACAGGTTGCCTTCGAGCAGTAGAGGAAAGAGGTACTGGCGGTGCAGGGGCCGTCAATTAGCACCCAACTGCCCCAGCGACAGGAGACAAAGCAAGAGCACGCGAGGGCCAATAAAAAAAAAAGCAGACAGTGCTGGTTAAGGGAAGAGAAGTTGGCGAGCAGGAGAGGACGAGGGTGGGGGCACGTCAACTGGGGCATCAGAGAGCCGCCAAGCAGGGCAGAGAGAAAAGCACCTTCATAAGCAGATTGCGGAGAGACGTGATGAGGTGGAAGAGCCTTGAAGGTGAGCAGGAGACAGAGGCTAGGTGACGGCTTAACTAGAGGGGGGAGGGCCGCTGGGGTAATGCTTGGGGTCCGGAAGAAGGGACCGCAGGTCAAGGCCAGCCTGCAAGACGAGTCATTTTTGGCAAGGCATGGGCTGAGCAATTGGTGCCGTACAGATGACGAGACCAAGGCTCCTGCTACACGGCATGATGGCGAGGTGATAAACGGGGCGAGCTGACGTTGTCGACAACACAAACCCCACCCACATCCTCTGGAGATGTGATTCCCTATGCATGCCCATTACCTCGCTTCTTATAACGACTGCAGAACATGATCACACAAACCCCACCCCCGGCCCATCCTCTATAGATGTGATTCTCTATGTATGGAAATGCAAAGACATGCTACATCGTTCATCAAGGAGCGTGCGCGTTCAAAAAGCTGGAATCAACACCCAAACACCTAGCACATGCACAAGTTCATACAAGTACAGGCCTAGCACTACAAGTTCATACAAAGAGTGCAGGATTTTATATGGCACATGCGGTTTCCTGTCTTGCATGTGTGTGTGTGTGTGTGTGTGTGTGTGTGTGTGTGTGTGTGTGTGTGTGTGTGTGTGTGTGTGTGTGTGTGTGTGTGTGTGTGTGTGTGTGTGTGTGTGTGTGTGTGTGTGTGTGCCCGCGCACGCGTGCTTTCATGCAAACACGTCCAAAAGAAAATCAATGTCCTAACAACTTTACACATCGAATGCAAATGGACGCTGAGGTCAAAAATACCAGACACTGAATGCAGATGGACGCAGAGATCAATCCCGACTTTGTAGATCGCTGAATGCAATGGACCAACATCTCTTTGCAGTCTAGAAAAACAGGATTCAAAAGAATTAGTGTTGTGGATGACATGTGCATGTGCAGGATGGATTTGCGAGGGATGATGCACCAAGAGCAGTGTTTCTGAGCATTGTGGGGAGGCCAAGACATGCCGGTATAATGGTCGGCATGAGGCAAAAGGATGCTTATGTGGGGGATGAGGCACAATCCAAGAGAGGTACTCTGACACTCAAGTACCCAATTTACCACCGCATTGTTACAAACTGGGATGATATGAAAAAATTGTGGCACCACGCTTTCTTTAATGAGCTAATAGTAGCACCGGAGGAGCACCTTTTCCTCCTCACAGAAGCTCCCCTTAATCCAAAGGTGAATCGTGAGAAGATGACACAAATCATGCTCAAGACTTTCTATGTTCCGGCCATGTATGTTGCAATCCATGTAGTCTTTTCTCTCTATGTGAGAAGACGTACTACAGGTAATCGCTCTCTCCCAATTTCCTCCATGGTTTTAGCATACAAACATGAATCAGATGTTAATTTCAAAAATAAGATTGTTGCACTGGCTTCTAATGCATATGGCATTACCATTTACTGAATGTTCTATATGTGTAACCAGGAATTGTGTTGGACTCTGGAGACGGGGTGACCCATGCAGTGCCCATCTATGAAGGGTATGCCTCTACACACTTTCTTTTGAAATACATGTCTCCACACACACACACACACACACACACACACACACATATACACAAAGATCTATGTAAATGCATGTCCATCCATGCAGCTATGCCCTTCTGCATGCAATCCTGCGGCAAGACTTGGCGGGAAGGAACCTTATAGACGCACTGATGAAGATTTTGACAAAGAGAGTCTACTCCTTTACAACAACGACAACAGAACGGGAGATCGTGTGGGACATGAAGGAGAAGCTGGCGTATGTAGTCCTCGACTACGAGCAAGATTTGACTCCAATTGAGGTCAAAAGTACTAGACGTGCCCATTACACTTGTTGCTTATAACGGATACAAAACATGATTGTACAATGATATGATTGCCAACATTGTGAAAGGACAGCCTCCATGGTTTTAAGCTTCAATTTTCACATTTGTCTTGTCGAGGACGTGTTTGCATAGCGATTAATGACCACCGCCAATTCTTTTTGAGATGGTAATTAATGGGCACGACTAATAACAAGGTGTTGCAAGATGTAGTGAAAGGATTGATGCAAAAAGTGTTAGTAGTATCGCACCCTGCATTTCTAATGTACGTCAAATACCTTCATTAAATATGGCTGCACTTTGAGAGAAAGAAGACTATAGAAGCCACCGCAATCATCCAAAATCAGTCCATATATGCATTGGCAAGAAAGGTCTCTAAGAGTGATGCTTTTCAAAGTCTTTGAGCATGTTGGATGCTTGTTATATGTAGTCCATGTGAAAATTTTGCATTGGTTGATGCGTTCGTGAGGTGCTTATTACAGATCTTCCAAGGCTGTGCCAGTGGGGAGCTACAAGAGTTTAGTGTACATTATCTTCAGGGGTTGAGAGGATGTGGTAGTAGGGAGAGGCCTTCCTAGTGTGGAGAAGCACTTGATCATCCACACCTCTTCAAACCTATTCTCATCATCATCACCATGTGTGGGATCCATGGACTATGTGGTTTTGTTATTGCTATGAGTACTTTGTGCATGAGAAGACTTGGGCAGCTCTAAGGTTTAAAGGAATCCATGTCCATGTCGTAGTTGTGCACAAAAATTTTAACTGGAAGTACATATAGCACAATGGTATCTATAGAGTGGGCGATGGCAGAGCTATTGTGTGCCCCAAAATCAAAGTTGGCTAGTTAAGTTTCAAGAGGAAATAATTGCACTGCTACAATGCGGGTAGAAAGTGGAGGAATCCCGTTTTAATAGCTTGGCATACCTGGCTAGGGATCCAATTGGGATTGTTCGCTTTTCCTTGCCAAGAGATATCCTCCTTTTTGTGAATGTGTGGGCAATTGGCAAAGATGAAATCTTGTGGGAAGTAGCCCATGAGTTCAAGCCTCAGAGGTTCTTGGTTGGTGTTCATCCAATGATGTGGGGATCTTTGGAGGACAAAGCTGTATAATTTGGTTGCTTATACCTTTTGAGAGAGGCCACAGAGGATGGCGAGGTAACCATTTAGTTGTTACCATATTAAGCCTTGTCATTGCCAATCTTTTGCATTGTTTTCATTGGCATCCCTCTTGTTTTAATATCCTAGAAGGTGAGGTTATGCGGATGTCTAATTCTTGGTCTAGTTTCATGTTGGCAAAGACATATTATTTTTAGTTATACCTGCCATCTGCTACAAAAACTTTAGTATTCTTGTTTTACATGCATCTAATCTTTTAAGAAAAAAACATGTCGAGGGAAAATAAATATCCTATATACCGTTAGCTTCAACACAAGGGTAAGTATTCATGTCGTTAGTTCTTTTCCTTTGATCTATGGATAGAATAATAAGAGGCTCAATAGATCCCAAAACTCTGTTGCAAACTTGCCTAGAATAACCACTTCTTTGTAGTCTTGTCCACGTGCTCCACTCCCACCTTTTTGCACCATTATGCCCTCTAATAGCAGGCCCACATCAATTGAATTACCAAACACGTGGTTGCCCATATTTTCCTACTCATGAATCACTAATTTGTGCCTTCATCAACTTTCATACATGACAATCTCCTTTGCCATCCTTCTTTTATTCAGCTAATAATACTCATCATTGCAAGCTTCCCAAGCCACCTTCATTAGCATTGCGAGATCACATACACATATATACATACATATATATTGAGGCGGTCCGGGGCGGGCAACAAGAAGAGTGGCCTCTAGACACCCTTCAAGGCTCCCGTGCTGCTCAATGGGGCTGGGGCACAACACAACACAAACCAAAACAACAAACCCACAGCCAAATCCCAACTACACAAGGGGCACCACCTAGTTTAAGAGCAAACTAGGATGCAAAAGAGGAGAATCGTTAGAGCAACCTACAAACAAGCAAGGAATTTACACTAACCCTAACACCAATGGAACACTCTCACACACTAAAACACGAGAGAGAGAGAGAGAGAGAGAGAGAGAGAGATAGTGCTCGGGCTGCTTTGAAACGTATCGGCAATGATCAAGCAAACACAACTATATATTTAAGAAAGAGAGAGAAAGGGGGAGGGGGTGCTTGTTGCATTAATACCTTCTTACAAATCTGTCATGACAAATCAAAGTGAACTTAGTATTTGTTCAACATAGCTTGCATACATTTCACCACAACACATCACAAGAAAAGCCACCCCAATCACTGTCTTAAAGCCAGGGGAGTCCTCTCCACCCTGTCGCCCTCTTACAGTATGTGGGATTTATGGCTAGATTGATGACAACACCAGAGACAAGCTATCAAGAACTTAACAAAAAACACCAAGACACTTACGCATCATTGTTGTCCATTACTTCACGTTGGAAGGGAGACAAAATATCCATGCTTAGTCCAAATCCACCCTCCTTGATTCAGCAAATGTTGGGCTTACACTAGTAGGAGAAATGATAGATTTCCTACTCTCAATTGAATGATCGCTCTCTCTCTCTCTCTTACAATGGCATAGAGTTCCCTTGCTAATCCCCTATTACAACACATGCACATGCATAAGACAATGAGCTTCCACTCAAGAGCTCCTTCTAGAGAGGTTGAGCTTGGCTTCTCAAGCTATAGCATAGTGCTCTTGCTTATGGCTCTCCCCTTTTGTGCTAGCTACACCCTCCTTTTATAGCAATTTTGAAGGCTAGGGTTACTCCTCTAACCATGGTTGGGTTAGATTTTCAGCAATTTATCTAATTTCTTTTGCTTGGAATTATCAAGAAGTTGGTGGGGAAAGAGAGAGGAGAGAAATGGAGGTGATAGGACTTTTCATAGTGGGTTAGTGTTAGTAGAGTTAGTATTAATTTACAAATGGAATTGGATATTTACAATGGGAGTATCCATGTAGGATACAAATAAGGAAGAAAAAATCTTAAGAGGTAAGAAAAGGTGGATTTCTTACAAGGTTGATGCTCCAAGTGTCTTGAGTAGGGCCAATTTTGACGCTTGTTGACGGTCCACTAGCTTTGACGGTACATTTTTTCTCCACTCTTGACCTTCCTTGAGAGACAAGGTAATTGAAGCTGAGTAATCAACCACCATGATGCTGTCTTTTAAGAGAAGAGGCTGAATTTTGTGGTTTTTTTGATAGATATGGGTAAATTGGAGGAGGAAAAATGAGACTAGGTGGTCAATTTTGGAATGGAATTGTGTGTGGGAGGTATGAGTTCACCATGGTTTCTCTTATTCTTCAAGGTTGAGGAGAAGGTGAGTAGGGTGCAGAGAGGAGTGGTGAGAGAGGTGGGGATGATGAGTGGAGACGTGTGTGTGAAAGAGGAAAATGATAAAGTGGAAGAGAGAGTGTGGCTGCATAACATGGGAAAACTGGGGTCCACTAATAAAATCATAGCTCACAACTCGTAGCTCAAAAAAATATGAAAAAATTTGAGGCAAAAGTTCAGCCCACGAGCTACAACTTTTGTTTGTATCACCTTTTCAAATTCGGAGAGCAAGTGAACTTTAACAATTCAGCAAAACCGACCGTTTTTTTCCACTACACAAGGTCCTTGTGGGGTCCTTCTTTGGATGATTCTTTTGAATACCTCCAAGAGTGAGCCCTCCATAGTGCATGTATGCATGCCACCTACCCTTGACCTTATTTGGTAGGTCTATAATTGAAGATATTGTTGAGAGCATGATATAAGTGAATAGTACAACTAAGAAAATCAAATATTGAGGGGTCTAAAAAATATATGTACATGTCAAATATAAATAATATAGGTGGAAAAAATATAAAGGGGTCAAAATAAATCTCTCTCATTATGAGGCTACCATAAAAAGATAAATATTTTTGGTGTTCTAATTTTAAAAAAAAAAAAACAAAATAGATGTAGGAAGGGAAAAATCACAATAGTGAAAAAATATACACATAAATAAAACTAGTTTTTTTGGATTTTTGTTGGGGTGGAGTTACACCAAATATAAGAGAAGCTTACATGAAAATATTTCTATATGGAATAAAGAATATGAAAAATGGTAAGAAAAATTGTGGTAATGGTGAGGCAATGTACAGAGCATAAATAACACATCCTACGTAGAAATATTTAAATAAATACCAAAATAATTACGAAAAATCTTTTTATTTAGGCCCTATATACAATGCAATATTTACACACACATGGGCCATAATATACTTATATTTCTTATTTTTTTATTTTTTTGGCTCAACTAGCCCAATGACTAGCTAATTGAGGGTTTTTTTAAGAAGATATGGGAAAAGTCCCGTGACTCACGCACGCCTATGTACAGTGAAATGGTAGGGATAGCCACAGTGTTTGGGTGATTTTGGTAGGGTGAGGTAACTCACTGTGGCAATTACAAAGAGCCGAAAAACGGCTATCATTAGCCCTCCCCCTGGATGATGGTATATTCATGTACCATCATAGAGCATCTTTTCCAAAGAGAGTGCTTCAGAGTCCTTGACGAGATCTTTATTGTTTGGCCCCTCAGAATTTTGGCTAGAGTTACACTCATGCTTCATGTAACAATACTTACATGAGATAGTTGCCTTTTGCTTTGGTAGATCCTTTGATAGAAGGCAACTCAAGTAAGGCTTCAAGCGATAGCCGTTTACCTTCCTGGAGTGCTCTTTACCATTCAAGTCCATAAGCTGGTAGTACCTAGAATTGAAAGACTTCTTGACTATGTATGGCCCTTGCCATCTAGTTTCAAACTTGGCATCAAAACGATTGTCAAGTCGATTGTCATACCTTAGCACAAGCTCTCCTTCCTTGATGCCTTTGTCCTTCAGTTTCTTGTCGTGCGTTTCTTTCGCTTGTGTGGCTTTCCTCTTGTAGCACTCGTATGCTGCTTCTCTTTTCCACTCAAGCTCCACTAACGTAAGAAGTCGATCCATCCATACCTCTTGATCATCTTGTGCTCCTTTGCCATGAAGTCGCATTGCTGGAATGTTGAGCTTGATAGGTTGCAAAGCCTCTTGACCATAGACCAAGTGCAATGGTGTGAACTCCGTGGCTTCCCTATATGTGGTTCGATATGCCCACAAGGCACCATCCAAGAAGTCATCCCATAATTTTGTCTTGTTTTGCACCATCTTTCTAATGATTCCTGCAATGACACCATTAGCCTTCTCCACCAAACCATTTGACTGTGGGTAGTATGGTGTGCTATGACGATGTAGAATGTGAAGCTCTTCACAAACTTCTGTGAGCAAGCCCTTCCTAAACCCTGGACCATTATCAGAAACAATCTCCAAAGGTGTGCCAAATCTGCAACAAATGTGATTGTACACAAACTTGCTAACTGTCCTCTCATTCACTCTTGCCACACTTTGAGCTTCCACCCACCTAGTCATATAGTCTACAGCCACTAGAATGTAGATTTTACCATTTTTTGTCCTAGGTAGAGGACCCATAGCATCAATGCCCCGCTTTTCAAAGGGTCCATTTGCAAGAACTATTTGCCTCGGGCCATGCACCAACCTTCTATTTCCATTTATCTAACAATTGTGACAGCTTTTACACCAATGTTGAACATCCACATGCAAGCTTGGCCAAACATACCCCGCAAGCAAAATCTTCTTCACAGTTGATTCTTGGGCAAAATGACCACCACATGCCTCTTCATGCAAACCTTTTAGAATGGCTGGAATTTCCTCGATAGTTGGTACTCTTCTGCACACTTGATCCTTCCCTCTTTGATAGAGGGAGCCTTCTAGGAAGAGATAGAAACTTGCCTTCTTCATGAGTCTCCTCTTCTGAGCCTTCGTGAAGTCTTGTGGAAACTCACCCTCCAAAATGTAGCCAATAATGGGAGCCAATGACTCCAATCCCTGGTATCTCGGTTGCTTGACAGCTGCTGCCACCATGATGACCTGCACTTCTTTCTCAACACATGTAACTACTTGCTGTGCAAGTAAATCGGCATCTTCATTCTGTTTCCTAGGAATATGATATAGTTGCACTTCTTCAAATTGATTAAACAATCTACGAATGGCATGAACTTTTGTCCGTAAGCTTTCATTCTTGCATGCCCAAATGCCTAAAATCTGTTTAACAATGAGAAGTGCATCTCCCTTTACCATGAGGCGTTGTATCCCTTGGCCAATGCACATCTTCAAACCATGAATTAGTGTGTCGTATTCTGCTTCATTGTTGCTAGCTGAACTTGGTAGATTGAACTTCTCTTTC
The DNA here is from genome assembly GCF_014529385.1 of Adiantum capillus-veneris. Lineage (NCBI taxonomy): Eukaryota > Viridiplantae > Streptophyta > Polypodiopsida > Polypodiales > Pteridaceae > Adiantum > Adiantum capillus-veneris. The sequence goes on from NC_140953.1 coordinate 129,421,386, forward strand.
ATGACCACCTCTCCACTTGGGTTGAGCAACACTAGCCCTCCCCCTACTTTTCCTGTGGCTCGTCGAAAAGCTCCATCAAAGAACAAGGTAAAAGCATTGGGAATACTTTTTGGTGGTGGCAATGGTAGGGTCTTTACTTGAGACACCTTAATTTCCTTCTCATGTACCCTATAAGTGAGAATCCCTGCCAATTGTGCACGCACACTATCTTCTACCTTGAAAGAGTATTGAAACTCTTGCAACTCCATAATCCACTTTGAGATCCTAGTACTAAGATTCATTCATCTACACCATCAAGATCCGATACACATTTGCTAAAAGTTACGAGTTCAAATATTAGTTCTCATAGACTTTCACACATATCCAGATCACATAATAAAATCTACCATATTCACCTTCTCTGGGCCTAGTCAAAAGATTCTCCCTATGAAAAAGCTCTCGGTGATCCTTCTAATGCTTTTAATGTTGAACAATGTTCGAACCCCTCCACCATTGACCATTTTTCTCTTCTATGACTCCCATGTTCTTGCCACGATGTTAGATGCAATATGAGGCACATAGATGGCCTAGAGAGAATTGCTCCAAAGGAACCAATCAATTATTGCCCAATAACGTGCTCAAAGGCCTACAAAGGCCATATTCTTACAATAAATGGTAAAAATAACAACCCAAAAACCATGGTTGCAAAGCATGTAACCCAAAGAGTCCATAGTGTAGCACGTGTAAGCCTAGACGAGGAAAATCCCATTGAGGGATTCGAGAGTGATAACAAGACCACTCTCTGAAGGTGAGGAAAACCCTCACATGCCAAAATAGAGGCATTATATGGACTTACAAGAGTGATTGCCCGGGGGGGTTCACTATATAGAGATCTTGCATAGCACGTGCCTTCAACAGGTATTTATAAAACCCCCTATTCCAAATTTTTTGAATTATATAGAGACCCTTTATGTACCCTTTATGTACCACTTTTCTCAATAAAAAGACCCCTTATGTACCAAAAGTTTATCTTTTTCAATTTAAAATACCCTTCTATATGCATATTCTCTGTAAGTTCATAGGAGAAATTAACCCCTTCTTGACTCTCTCTCTCTCTCTCTCTCTCTCTCTCTCTCTCTCTCTCTCTCTATCTATCTATCTATCTATGCATCATTCAAGCTCCATTGATTATCATTCTCCTCACATTTTTCATAGGTAGTACTCAATTAGCTTCCCCTCCCACTTTTTGAGCATGCAATGGAAAAAGCTCTTTTTGTTTGAAAAAAGCTCTATAATAAAAGCTCACAAATTTATTATCCCCCCACTCAAGGTGGTAACAAGAGTGCAAGCAAAGCAAAAAGTGACTAGTGAGTGGGGTAGTAATGACTCTCACAAATCTCTAAGTGTGAAATATGCAAGTAAATCTATGAGGTATATAATTAGATCTTAGTACCATTAAAAGTTAAAGGCTATTATAGCTAAGATTTCACAAGCTCGAGAGAAATTATAGGAAACAACAAGATCTTTATCTAGTGTCATACGGGGTTATTAAATATAGGAGCTTTTCATTTAGAGCTTTCTTTACAAAGTTAGAGACTTTTGTGGGTAGAAAAACTAGATGTAACCTTTTCCACATACTAAGGTATATAGCTTTTGAACTAGGATAAAGTGCGTAGTAAAAACATTGTGCTCTACATGTTTGTAACACAATTAAGGGACATAGTAATACAACATGGATTTGATTTTAAAAACTAGCCATATCAATATCCATATATTGATACTGCAATGTCATATATGTAGTATTTATAAGAAAGATCATCACAAAGTCTATGTTTATGATCCACAAGAATTTTAGTACAAAGTAAAATATTTGAATTTTTGGTATGAGGTAAGTTGAAGTCTACTCTAACAACGAGTCTTTATCTTGTTCACATTATAAGCCAATTAGAGAGCGTATGAGAGAGAGAGAGAGAACAAAGCAAAATATTTAAATTTTTTTCATGGGATAAGTTGAAGTCTACCTTGGCAACAAGTCTTTATCTTGTTTGCTCTACAAGCAATTAGAGAGAATATGAGAGAGAGAGAGAGAGAGAGAGAGAGAACAAAGTGAAATATTTGAATTTTTGGTATGAGGACAATTGAAGTCTACTCTAGTAATGAGTCTTTATCTTGTTTGTTCTATAGAGAGAATATGAGAGAGAGAGAGATGCAAGTCTAGAGCATTAAGAGATCCCCCCCCCCCCCCCCCGCACTACACACACACACTTACACATGATGATTATTGAGTAGGCATTTGCTTGCATTACCCTAAACCCCAATAAGAACAACAAGAACAAGATAATGACATGAGAAACACAACATTTTCCCCATAATTGAACAACATATAGATTGATCTTCGATTTGAGATATGAAACATCATCCCAAATCAAGTACCATAATTGGGGTGAAAAAACCCTTGTGGGGACAAGGGAAAAACCCACAATCTCCATTTGTTGTTGTTGCATTAAAAAAAAAACTATCTCAAACAATACATAGAGTCAAGTCACAAAAATAATTGTCCACCAATGGAAGTAACTATCTACTAGTTTGAGTCTCCTCAGGAGGAGGACCACAAACTTTCTTCTCTAAGCACTCAGAGAAGACAAAGAAATCACCCTCTAACATTAGACAATGAAGGATCTCCTTTATGCAAGCAAGCCCCAAGCCACCACACCCAGCAAAGATGTCCATAACATGGTCGTCCTCATATGTGAATGTTTCTAGCAACCGATTGTGTCAAACATAATAATCAAAGTTTGACGACAAGAGCTTGCATAGAACTATCAAAATGTGTGTGCTGCAGCATTCACAAAGGTTCATGGCTAGAAATTTACCTGTAAAAAGTCTCAGTACGCTCTGCTCCCCCTCGAATCAAATCTCCAGTTAACCTTGTATAATCGTTAGTTGAACGAGGTGGAGACTCTGTGAGGTAGCTTATTGAGGCAGGAAAGAACTCGGGAGAAACATCCTCCCCAACCTTTCTATCATAATGAGGTGTAATGCTTTGAGAATTCTTAAGATAAAATAGACCAAGAGTGAGATCCATTACCTATGAAAGGAGAGAACAAATCACTTAAAGAGAAGAACTCTAAATTTCATACGCAAGCTTCACATAGGGAAGGCAACCTCACCTGCTCACCAGTCTCTAGATGCAAGTATCCCCCATCACACATCAAAGTCCATGAGCGATGGAGCTGCAAACTAAATATGTTATCTTGCATGACAAGATCCTCCAAATGTTGCACAAGAGACAAAGTCACCAAGAAACCCTCGTCTGCCAAGTGAACATCGGCAATTTCCATGACACCACTCGCCAAGGCAGTGGAAAAGTGGTTCCACTCAGGAACAACTTTTACATTACCTACACACTCAAGTTAAAATGAAAAATTACATCATAATATATATGCATTCTATAACGAACACGAAGCCTCCCAAATGACATTAAAAAAGTTCACCTGTAGTGTGATTGTGAATAACATCAACTAACATGGATGTAGGGAAGTCTTCAAAGATCAACCTTGCCACATATTGGAAGATTTCTCCCTTCAATGCATACTCACACCCATCATATATTGTTGTTTTCTTGAACCACATTTCAATACTAACACAAACCAAATGATTATGGTAAGAGGAGTAAATTATGGTAAGATAACTTTTTAGAGAAATATGCAAGTCTTACCTATGCCATGCTATGTCATCAATTGCTTCCACATCCAATAACAAAGCATCCACACATGTAATAAACTCCTCTCCTAAACATGACCATGCAATTTTCAATTGCTTAGAATCTCAAAGAATGCTTAGAAAACCATAGGACATGTTAACGGTTAATGCAAGCAATAACTAGAGTAATAAAAAGCAAATATATAAGCAAAGAACTTCTACCTATGGTAGGTTTTTCTGGCATCCACTCATATAGAGAACGACTCATAATAGTCTAAGAGAAGCAAGACTCTGATGCTAAGGTGGATCTTTTTGGTGGAAGAGAAATTGGAAAGCTCTCTCCTCACCATCAACATCTATAGGCACACATTGGGAGGGTTTTTCTATACTTTTTTTACCTTTCCTTGCATGTGAGGGTGGCTTGGTGGATGGCTCAATGTGTGTACCTTGGGGTGAGATTACACCGTCATTAGAGATGGGATTCTCTTTCAAAAAACCTTCCCATACAAAATTTCACCAAAAAAAGATCAACAAAATTCTATTTTAACCAAAATATAGTAGTTCATACAAGAGATTGTAGTTCACTTACAAGCATGAATCTCTTGCTTGCTCTTTGGGATAACACCTAGGGGATACTCCAACCACCATGGACAGTAAGAGCACTCCCAAGGTGTAATACCCTTTTCCAAGAGTGTTGACGAGAACATAGTATTCTCATCCTCTTTATCTAACCATTCTTGTACATCCTTTGGCATAGACTCTATCATCCCCTCAGCCGCATACAATTCAATAGCCATCTAAATGAAAAATAAATATAAAAAAGAGACAATAAAATACATCATGAAGTGAAATTAGTATTAAGAAATCCAATACCTATACACAAGACGTTTGCTTGCATGCATCACTTCGGGTAAAGAGGCATAATCTGAAGCACTCTTCATGTTTGCCAAAACATGAGTATAAGCCAATGAAACATGTGTCTTCCTAGATGCCTTAAAAAAGACCTCAAATGTTTTTGGCAACAAAGCCCCCTCCACCTCGAGCTTAGAAATAATAATTGTTGCTTCACCAAACATTCCCTGCCAATAGGTCTCTTGCCTGATGTAGGCTTTAAGTTTCTTATAGTCTACAAAATGACCTCCCTTGGAGTCCTTAACTTTGGTCAAAATCATCATGTGAAGACGTTATTTGCGTCTATTGAATAAATTTACAATCGTCAATCCAAAAATTAATCTACTAATTACAATGCACATTAAAATGACAAATCAGAGTTTAAGATGAAATAAAACATACCTCTCTATTGTGATCTTTGCAGTGCACAAGCTGTATAATTTATACCGAGTGATCCCTACCATTGTCTTGTCATACCAAGCCTTGTCAAATAGCATAGTAAAAAACTCCTCACCATGTGCAGGATTTGCAATAGAAAGATACTTATATCCGCTATCTCTCATTTTTTCTTCTTCCTTGTTTAAAGCTTCATTCATCTTCTTTTTGAAATCCTCCCCAAGAAGATTTAAAGTTCTAAGACTTCTCTTTTCATCATCCAAAAAGGATTCCCATCTCCCCTTCAAAGAAACACAATTATTTAACAATGTTTCTATGAGCCATTAGCAACACAACACAAACAAATCCATGACTACATAGGCTTCCCACGCGAGAATTCAAGGTATATTTCAAACCATCACTCCATCCATAACTTGCTACCTCTGCAAAGGCTTCCCACATGGGAATTCAAGGCATATTTCAAACCAAAATTACATCCATAACTTGCTACCTCTGCAAAGGCTTCCCACGTGGGAATTTAGGGCATTATAAAAATCATAACCCAATCCATAACTTGACACTTTTGAAATGACTTTTTATGTGAAAATTAAAGGCTTATTTGAAAACATGGACTCATGCATAACTTGTAACCTTCAACTAAGGCTCCCTCAAAATAGTTGAAGACATACTCATCCTCAAAGTAGTTGCAATTTAAATTTTTTAAAGAAATGTAGCTATTATCCCAAATGAGTTGAGCATGACATACCTTCCAAACAAGTTAAGCAATCAAAATGCATGGCATTGAATACCATGGCACAATCCCATGGTTATGTCTAGCCTCCAATTTAAGCTCAACCTCCATCCAATATTTTTTCTCAGGAGTTAGATATTCCATTATGCTCGACTTGTTTGCTATACCAAACTTCTGAAACATAAATACTTTGTGTGCCAAGTTGGGTGGAGTTGTAGCCCATGAGATTCTAAAAGCAAGAGTTAGCGGATAAGCAAATTCAAAAACACATTACAACAAGAGAATCGAACAACAATAATCCATATAATTCTTACTTGTTTGTTGTATCGAGACTCAAAATCAACTTTGCTCCCTTCTTTTTATCTATCTCAATAAATTCACAACGAACTTGCACATGATATTTTTCATCCTTAGAGTGCTCTACAAAAGAAACATCATCCAAATTAAATTTTCAAGTGCAACAATGAATATTTAAACTCAAACAAAGCAAGAAAAGAAGCACTTGCCTTCTTCAATTTGTCTCATCAAAGTTTTTTTCAACCTATGGTTACCATCCCAGACAAAAAAAAGAAGTTTGCCTCGAAGATCTACCCAATCACCCACAAGATTCTTTTCAAATTCTACATTGAGTCTTTGCCATATTGGATCCCACTTTTCAATTCTATCTTGTATCAGATGTTTTGTTTCCCCATGTCATCCTTTAAGTGAAACAATAAAAGAACCCATTGAAGAGGCATAGCCAACCCTATCAAACATGGATGTCAACCAAGGTGCATCCGAAATTGCACATCAAACAACATATGTAGCTATTAATCTACACAACGGAGCTCTGACTTTCTTTTGATATGAAATTGACTTATGACTTCATTCATCAACCCTAGAGACACATTCTCCCCCAAAAACCCTGTTATGCTTTGAAAAGTCGTCTTCTTTTATTGGTCTTTGTGTGAGTAGTCTCTGGGGGTGGGAGAAAAATATGGAACAATAGTATTTGGAGTGACAACAGCGCTATCAGAAGCTCCATCCATAGACCTGTCCAAGGACCACGCTTCATCATCAACATACACACATTAATTTCTTCTTTTCACAAATTTCTTTGCCAGACTCATTGGTAGAATCCTTGATGAACCATCCTCAAGTGTAACTTGCCTTCCTTGAATAGTCCCAGATCGTAGAGTCATACCCCTTGAACAATTCTATTGTCGTTTTTTCATGGAGCGTTGGGTGCCATGAGAAATATCTTAAACCTCTATAAAAGAAATCAATAACATAATAAAAAAAAATTACACAACTAACTCTTTTTTAAGATACTATAAGTGCACAAAAAATCCATAACATTTGTAAAATTGCTCTAATTTGAAAATACATTTTTGCGTTTATAAAAGGACTTTTTTTTGCGCTTTAATCATTAGAAAGCACACTAGCCATTGGGGTAGTTGAATCTGACCTAACGAGCTGACGAGCTTATGTTGAAAGACGGCTTTCCACATTGAATGTTCAAAACCAAACTTAGAACAATCTGCTACTGTTCAAGTAGATCAAAAAACATAAACAATATCACCCTAAGATTTGACCTAGGATTGGAATTATTGTATACTATTGTCACACTTTGGGTTCAAAATGACCTCCATGACAGGATTGTAGCACTTGTACCCTTTTTGCTCAAATGAATATCCAATGAACAAGCACTTTTCTAATTTTGGATCAAGCTTACTTCTTAGCTCATCCAGCACATGCACATAAGCAATACATCCGAACACTTTAAAATCTGATACATTCGGGTTTTCACCCACTGAAATTTTCTTCAGGTGTCATATCATGTACTGGAACAATAGGGGTCCTATTCATAATGTATACACCTGTAGCAACAGCCTTAGCCCAATAAACATGAGGCATGTTCTTCTCATTCATCAAAGCTCTAGCCACTTCTGCAATGTGCATGTTCTTTTGGTCTGCAACACCATTTTGTTGCGGAGTATACTTGCATGAAAACTTCCTTTGAATTCCATGCTTTTTTAGAAAACCATTGAATTCATTGGAGAAGTATTCTCCCCTTACAACTGACTTAAGGAACTTTACATGTTTCTCGGTCTTTTTTTCAACCATACCTTTGAAATTATAAAAATACATAAACACCTCACTTTTATGCTTCATGAAGTAGACCCATACCTTCCTAGTAAGGTCATCAATGAAGCTCACATATTATCTACATCCACCAATAGATGCAGTCTTTGCCGGACCCTATACATTTGTATGCACTAAATCCAATGCATTCCTGCTTACATGCCTATCATGAGGAAAGGATACATTTTCTTGCTTTCCACATTGACCAGCTTCACATACTTTTTGTATTTTAGCAACTCTAAATGTAGGGTAAAATTGTAATCATCTCTTTAGTCTGCATCATTTTTAGCCTCTGCAAATTTGCATCTAAACTAACATAATATGGCGGGAGGGGGAGCCCTTTACACGTGTCAAAATCTATGACATGAAGGCTAAACTCCAAAATTGAGAGAAGCCCCTGTGCTGCACGCGATAAAGAGGGAGAGAGAAAGAGAAAGAGAGGCTGCCAAAGGTGGCTGGCTGTACTAGTGACCAATACGTTTGTGCCAAATATCTATATTTGGAACAACACCTGACCTCGTGTAAACATGGCAGCATTCACCTTGAGCACATTTACATCCAAAGAAAATATTTTTTCCACTTTCTTTCCTTGTGCGGCCAGCCTTCCATTCTTCTTATGCTCTTTGACAAAGATACCATCTGAGTTAAACTTGACATGCAAACCCTGCTCAACCATTTGCCTAAAAGCAACCAGGTTCTTTGTAATGTTGGGTACATTTAGTACACCAACCAGGTACTTCACTTTACCATCTATCATAGGCAATGACACATTTCTTGTATGCATAATGGGATGTGCAATATCATCCCCAGTTTATACATAACCAAGACTTTGTAAAGTCTGCATTTCCTTGAACCATTCACCATGAGTGGTCATGTGATTTGATGCACCAGAATCCACATACCAAACATTATCACTGGATTTTGCCACATGTTTAGACATAGTATTCAACATGCACTACACCACAAATAGCCTCTCAGACTCATTTGCATTCTTGCTAGTGGTTGCATAATTGTTTTGATGCCCTTTGTCTGGATAGTCACATTCAAAGTGACCATGTCTTCCACAACCACAATGTACTACATTTTCGTGTTGACTTGCATGACCTCTTGGACTCCCCCTGCCTCAAAAGTTTCCTCAACCACCACTTGTGTTTTGATCTTGATTTTTGTTCTACTATTGTCCTAGGTGGTTGCCTCTTCCTCGGCTTCTTCCACAACCTATACCATGTCCTCTTCCTCTTCCTCTCAAAGATGGATGCCAATTTTAAACTGTTTATATACAGGACCCAAACCTTGCAGACACACTTATACTTTATCATCATCATTGAATGTAAAATCAATCAATGCAAATGACTCACATATGCTCTTTACCTTCAGTAAATAATCATTGATGGGACAGGTTTTTCTTCTGACAATATTCAACTCATTCTTCAATTGTAGCCTCCTTGCCTTTGTGTTTTTCACATCCAATGATAGCATAGTGTGCCAAACCTCCTTAGGAGATTGAAAATCCTATATATGCCCAATCATAGTGTCGTGTACACTGACATAAAGCCAGTATATGACCTTTCGAGCTCCCTGGTTCCAATATTTAAATGTCTTAATTTGTGCAACACTCACACCTTCCTCTTGATTGATGTCTCATGCTCTCCATTAATGTTTTCGCAATAACCTTTGCCCATAAGGAAATTGGTCATTCTAAACTTCCAAGCGTGGAGGTTGTTTTTGTTCAGCTTCTCACTGAAAACCTGGCCCATCATTGTTGGACGACATGTTTCAATCCTTCACACAGTCTCTAACCAATCTGCTAAAAATAGTCGGTTACCATATGTAACCACAATCTATGTACATACACCTATTTCATTGTACTAAAGATTATATATGCACATTTCAACCAAGCCAAAGCTTTCTGCACCACCTTTATGCAGATCTACAAAATCCCAAACCTTAGCATTTATGCATGCAATACTCTAACCCCAAAGTGGGGGTCAAAACACGCTCATAATGGAAATTTGGCAACATAGTTTCAATCCAAAGAACAACTCAAAGGACTATATAGAACACTGAGATACACACTCTCCAAGAGGAATCACCTTAATCGGAGATCGTTGACGATGGCTCTTGGAAATACTTATCATACTTGCTACTCCAATCTCATCAAACACAACCAGGCTCTAATACCATGCCAAGAGATAGAGAAGGAGAGAGTTTGAGATCTTTCAAGTACACACACACACATACACACACACACAAAGATGGAGGCAAAAGACTTTAATTCTTCTTCTTCACTAACTCAAGATAAGATGTCTACAAAATAGAAGGGAAAATACTACGTAAAAGAGGAACTAGTACAACGGTCTAGTATGAACCAATAGGGAGTGAGGTCAGTAGATAAGTGTGCCATCACTCCAGCAGGTAGACCAGATCCATGTAGTACAGCTATAGTGTCACTAGCAAAGATAAGTGTATCCATGAAGGCGCGCTAGGGATGATGCCTATTGATGGTAGTCATCCAGGAGTCTACATGTTGAGCTTGACATCTCTACAAAAATGCCAGTTTTTGACACAATATGCCCCAAAATCTTTCCGTGTCTTACCATGAAGGCGCATTTCTCAGGGTTTAGGCCTCCGGGGGTTCACTATTCAGTATTGCCCTATATAACTTGCTTTTGTGGGGTATTAAAAAACCCCTCTTTTAACATGTTTGAATGAATAAAATGACCCCTTATTTTAGGATTTTTTTCAAAATTGAATATAAAAACCCTTCATTTTAATGTATCTCTGTTAAATTGCCTAAATTTTTTGCATTTTAAAACCCCTCCTTTTGAACTCAGGTTATACATTAACAAGATGTTGCGGGAGCGAATCACACCACCCATAAAGTGCATGCAAAACAACTTAGATCGACATAATGCCAATTGAGGACACAGATGACACGATAGACACACGTAGGAAATCTCTTTAGCTTGTCAGGTGAGACCATCCTACACATACAACACTCTGGAAGGCCAACTAGACCACAACCTAGAGTCTCATTGCTTTCAACTACACCACCTCCCACATACACACAAAACGGAAGGAAACTCACTAAACCATGCCAGAATCGTACAAAACTTAAGGAACACCATCCCCTCACTAGGATACACTTGTCCCAAAGCCTCTACATCCAAAACCCTAACTCTAAACCCATCTGCGAAAAATGCGTGTAAAGACAGCAGGATTTTGGAAGTGCCTGAAATGAAATCTATGAGTGCCTATGTGTAGCTTATGTCACCAAGATTCTAATGACTACTTGCACGTAGAAAACAGACATTGTTTGATACACTTACGACCACAAATAGGTTGTAGGTGCATCGGAATGTTCGCTCCTTTTTGCAAGGAATGCTTGGCATTGTCGTGTAGCTCTCACCGAGCCTAGTATGATGGTGTTGTCGGATGTCCAATGTGATGAGCGTGCAAGGAGTAGCATCAGGATGAAGCTCACGCTCTCTCTCTTTCTCTCTCACACACAATAGACAGCAACGCTCAACTTATGATTATTATTAAGTGTATTTACAAAAGTGACCTAGGTACCTTATATACTAAGGCTACCTTAGGTTAACCAAAAATAGAATTTAAGGGGTCAAATGGCTTGGTATTTACAATCTAGAAGTGCCATTGCACCCCGGAAAAACACTCTCTCTCACACTAAGAACTCATCAAAGGAGGCACTTTTTCAGAAACTCTCTCTCTTTCTTTCCCCCCTTTTCTCTCTTGTCACTTCCTCTTCCACTCACTAAGAAACACTCTTGGTTACCTCTTTCTGAAAAAGTGCAAATCCTCCAAGGTTACAGATCTGCCCTCTCTCCCCCACTCTCTCTTCCTTTATTGTCTTTCTATCTCCCCCCCCCCCCCCCCCCCCTCTCTCTCTCTCTCTCTCTCTCTCTCTCTCTCTCTCTCTCTCTCTCATGCTTCTCCGACTCCAGCTCCAGCTGAGAGCAATGGAAAGCTCCATTACCTCCATGTGCAACAACATTTCTCTCTCTATACTCATGATCAACAATTAGAATTCAAAGGAGATTGAGCTGCACTCCCCCTCTTTCTTCCCTCCACAACATAATCCTTTTCTCCTATCTCTGAGTACTCTCCAAGTCTTCTTTTCTCCATAGCCACCTTCACCTGCTTGTAACAGTCACCATTACACATTGTCACTAATTTACTTGATTAAGTAACAGAGATGTCATTCAATCCCCTACCACTGCAAGACATTACTAACAAGTCAAAACGATATCGATTAAATACTGATTTAGAGAAAGAGTATGCTATTGTGCGACTTAGCACATCTAATCCCAATGCTAGAGACCAGCATGGATGAGAGGCAATCAGCATATGGGTTGATGGCCATATTTACCATGGAAATCCAGTGACCAATGCACCACCACATTTTTGTAATGTCACTGAGCTACTGTGTTTTATTGGAGATGGGAGAGATAGATTGTTTGGCTACTGCTAGATATTATATTCAGCTTTTGTCAATGAAATGGAAGCAAGAAAACATCTCTATGCTTCCTATTCATCATTGCAAGAGAAGTACTTGAAAGACATCTATCAAGTCAGAGAGGAAGCCAACGAGAACACAAAGCTGCTAAACGACAAGATGTCAACATAGCTTATTAAAAAAGCAGAGCATCAAAAAATGGAGCAAGAACGCCGTCCAGACAATTATATTTAGCTACAACACACTGCATGTAATATGCGCCGGCAAATCGATCATCTCACACACATTCCATTGGGCTATCACATAGCACCAGAGACATGTGATATCTATGCTATTGTCAAGCGGTGAAGCTCGAAAGAAATGTATCTGTCAAAATCGGTAGTAGAAATACAAATGTCCGCTTCTAATTTCAATATGCAGGAACTTGGCTCGGATGATGATGGGAACCAATTTCGATGGTGAAACGACTAGACATACTCTACTGCAATATATCATCAAACCAAAGGAGTTGGTGGAGCTATTGGATGATCCATCCGATGTTGGCATTGCTAATTTTTTGCGCCATAAGTATTTCAGTGAGCTAAAAATGATTGTGTCTCCTCAGGAGATGATGGAGGTGTGTGACATCGTAGGAATAAGTTTCAAGGCCTACGAAGCTATATATTGACTTGTCACACTAGGTCATAGAGAAAAAGGTTTGTTTAGGTTACTGCCAATGCCTTATAGTGTTAACGTTGTGAAAAGGTGCACCAATAATGATGTTGCAAGCTTGTTGGGTGGATTTCAATATGTGGAGGATTCCCTGCCCTTAGAAGAGAACATATCCTCTCTTTTACAATGAGTTCAATAATTTCTACGTTGGCTTGTTGAAGCTCCAAGGGTCAATGATCATATTTTATGGGTTGACATAGGAAGAGTGTGATGGCAAAGTTATATTTGTGATGAAGTTTGATGAGTGCCAGATTGTCAAACGTCAACGGCTTGAAAGGGTAAGTGTTACTCTTATGAACAAAGCCTTGGTGGGCGTCGATGTTGAGCAAAATGCCAACGAGAAGGGAAACACCTATTTAGGTGCTCAGTCCGAGAAGAATATTTGGTGGCTGGCAGGTTTTCCTCTCCCACATGAGACATACGAGTCCCTCAAATGGTATTTTAATCACACCCCAATTGTTGACGTTGGATAAGGGAAATGGGGAAACATGCCCGGCACAACAACAAAGGCCTCTCTATAGCTCAAGGTATCCACAACACCCCTATCCTCTCAGAAAGAACCTTCAAAAACACTCTTTACACTAGCACACCACCGCCTTCTCTTTTTCCAATGCTTACACACTCCAAAAGTCCACCACACAATGCACACACACAACCGCTCAATCTCACTCTCTCACACAAAACACCATCAGTCCGGGAGGGCACACACATCCACACTATTGGCAGAGGCGGGGAAACACGAGAGCATGAGAAAGAGAAGGGGAGCAAGGGAAACAACAGCAAAACATGGAAACAGTGGCTGGATTATGTATCAAAAGGCATGTACAGAGCTTGCAATGCCATCACCATGGCTATTTTCAAGAAAAATTACAAAGGGATTTGACAGGCACACTCTTTTTCCAGAGATCTCTCCTCTGCAGGCTTCAAACAGCACACAAAAAAGCCGCCATTTCATTAAAAAAATGGGTTTTATAGTGAGGGGTCTTCAGCTTTGGAAACTACCTCCTAATTGGCCCATCTGGCTCCTTAATTTGGCATCTTTTGGAAGGGGTAGCCACTTTGCTTCTATCTGCTCTCTTTTTCTTGTGCTCTTGAAGGAGGGGGGGGGGGGGGGCAGTATTGATGTCGCTAGTGCCCCTTGGCATTTTTAATCATTTTTTACTATTTTTGCTTCAGTTTTAACCCTTTGGACTACCTTTGACTTGGCTCCCTTGATTGACCCTTGTCCAACTCTTTGCTTTCTTGGCTTGGGAACGGGTCCGCCTACCCTTTGCACACATGGCGGCCCCCTAAGGCGGCCCTTGAACTCTCTCTCTCCCTCATTTCATGGGACACCTCCCCTTGCATTCGACTCGCCGGCTCAGGCCTTGTTGCTCTGCCCAGCCACTCTCTCTCTCTCTCTCTCTCTCTCTCTCTCTCTCTCTCTCTCTCTCTCTCTCTCTCTCTCTCTCTCTCTCTCTCTCTCTCTCTCTCTCTCTCTCTCTCTCTCTCTCTCTCATTCCCTCGTGGGATTGTTGTCCCTTACCCTACCACTAGCGATATCGCTAGTGTGTGTGTGTGTGTGGGGGGGGGGGGGGTTGCTTCATTCCATCTGAAAATGCGGGGCCCCTCGAGGGCAAGAGATCAACCCATACCGGGTGCCATGACACATCATCAACCCGCTCATAGGCGCCATCGTAATACCACGAGCTAGCTTCGTCGCCGCCAAGACCTGCCCCCCGGCGCCTTACGCGCTACCCAGCACCACCAACACAGCGCCCTATCATGCCCGACATCACTACACAATGGGAGAGGTCGCCCCCGCATGTGATGCCTTATTGTGTACATGCTCTAGGCCTCATATTCTGCCAGGCGGCCCCTCTCCCTTGCATATGGGACCTAATCCCTCCATGTGGCAGCCTGTGGGGGGCTCGCCCTTTGGAGCCTTCCAAGCTTCCCAAAAATTTGCTAACTTAACAAAAGGAAAGCCCTTTTTTTGCTTGCACTGGATGCCTTTCCATTTGATGGCCGTGCCGCAAAGCCGTGCTGGATTCCCATCGTGACGATCCCGAGCCGTGCAAATCTCACTGCTTTCTAATCCCTTTGAGCTTGCTATTCGAGACCGTCAAAAACCGAGAAAATTATCTGCATCCTTCTCTCTAGCATCTGTCGCCAATTTCAACTCGCCATATCTCAGTGACTGAGCATCCAATTGACGAACCATCGATTTGTGCTATCTTCACTTAATGTCCTTCACCTTCCAAAGCCTTGTCAAAGCCAAAAAAAATTACAGATGGCACGATTCCCCATGAGGTCAACTTGGCCCATAACTAGCCCTCGGAAAATCTTCAACTAGCCATAACTTGCTATCCAGAGCTATGATTAGCAATCCGAAAAGACAAGTATGCTCCATAATTTAAGCTCTACACAAGTATCTGCTGACATATGCCTGGGACATCTGTCCTCAGCTGCCCTCTACGTCGGGGATCTGCTAAACCTTCTAACTTTGAACTTCAGTATCTTGCACACCGGGGCTCCGTTTGACAAGTCGTCTGGACCGGCTTCTAGAACACATCAAACACTACATTCTAGAGTGCTAACTTGGCACTTCGGGAACCTTCACCTACTATCCCATTTGGACCTATCTTGAGCCTTTTGGGATAAAAAGCTACCTTAAACATACATTCCCGCTACCACCAGTCTGCCTAGGGACTCCATACCTGCTCTAGCCTTCTGTAATGCACCTACCTGTAGCGTTTGCTTGGCATTGCACACTTTTCATCTTACACCAACTTTGGTTGCACCATCATTTCCCAGCCCCCTCGTCAAGCATTCATGTTCAACCAAAAGCATATTTAAATAACTATAAAACTGGCACACCAAACTGACAACTGAAAACACTTGCAAACCCACAACCCTATGTACAAGCTATGTACCAAAAACTTCATCTCCCTTCGCACACTGTGTACTTTAGTTGGGTTGCCCACCCCCCTTGGCTACAATTTGATGCACCTCAGGAGCTAGATCCCTTTCAAAATACAACTTGAGTTGCACACCAATCACCCTGTTTTTAAGAAGCTTACCATTTTCTCTTACCAGTTGATAGGTCCCATTTGGAAAGGCCTTTTGCACTTTATACGGACCCGTCCACTTCTTTTTAGACTTGAAATTCTCATACTTCATCACCCAACTCCCTTTTTGCACCTCTCTATCGAGCAAACTCGGCTTGGCCTTCCCCATTTGTTCCTCCTGTTGCTTCACATCATGATCCCTTGTTGCCTTCCCATCTAGCTGCAAAACATGCACACCCACTTCTTCGACCTCATCCGAAGAACATGGAATGGGCATCTCTTGAAGTTCTCCATAGCATGGTTCTTCATCAACCATATTCAAACTGCCTAGTAGAAAAGACTCTATAGCACAACCCACACTAGGAAAGCTTTGCGATCCATGTAGAGATATATGCAAAGCAATCTTTAACAGCATCCTCATCCATAGCACAACACCATGCTTCAGTACCTGGTCATTTGTATCCACCAACTGCATGACACAATGGATGTAGGCAATCCATGGTACTTGAAATTTGAGATATGAATAGGGTTTCCATTTGATGTGCCTTAATAGTCTGTTTGACAAGTATAAAATGAGCTTGTTTGTTGAAACTTTCAACTAAAGTCTATATTCCCATGGAGAGACTTGGGCAATCCAAAGATAAAATCCATGGATATGCTCTCCCGTGGTGAATCGAGATTGGCAATGGCTAGAGTAACCGAGGTTGCTTCCGTCGATCATATTTTGTCTTTTGGTATATCACACACTTGGAAACATAGTCTTGTATGTTTACTTTCATGGTAGGCCAATAGCACGTTTTTACTCCTTGTAGAGTAGATTGAATCCCTCTATGCCCCGTATAAGGAGGAGCATGAGATTCATACATTACTTTCTCACGAAGTGAGTGAGTAACACATACCCTATTGCCATAGACAAGATAACCATCTTGCAAGGTAAATGGTTCTTCTTTATTCCCTCATCTGTATCCAATTCCCTATGCCTATATGTTTGCTTTGCGCAACACATAAATGCTACAGGGCAGGGCATGGCTTTTGTTTCTTATGATTTTTGGAGAGACCACAGTGCCAACTCTCCACCATAATTTTGTATGGCACTTTTGCATGGCGTGCACTATATCTAGCATTTTCACTTTGTGCCTAACTGCAAAACAAAATGTTTAACTATTCACATTTCTTTTATTTAGCTTGATTCAAAACATTGTCCTCCAGCTTGCACACTTGGACAACATCCGTAAACGATTCTCAAGTCGATAGTGCATTTCAATTTTTAGACTGTTGATGTTTTGTGTATTTTTTGAGTTTTTCAATCCTTCCTTTAGTTTGGTTAAGCCACATGTTTTCCTCACTAGTGCGTGCTCAATCTTGATCATTGAATCTATACATCAAATAGACATGCACTTCTTTTCTCACATCCGACAATTCAACTTATTAATTGTAGTACTCAATGCACTCTGCAGATTTTTTACTTTCTTCCTAAGTGGTTTATGTGAATCTACGTATGTCCTTGTTTGGCAATTCATCTTATATATTGCAGCCCAACATTCTCCTTTACATAACCATCATGTAGCACGAGTGTAAGAAATGCGGAATACAATAAGGATCTAGTAGCAAGGAGAGTAGAGAGAGATACGATACAAAGTAGATTAGTGGCAAATCAAAAACTTTAGATTAGCATACTATTACAAAGTGATGGCGTCATCTACCCATGCGCTCTCAAGGTAGAGCTTAGATGGTGATTTAGACAACTAGAGCAAGTAGGAATACAAGGGATTAACAATCCTTACACAAGGATGTGTTGTGTGCGTCAAGTGTGCATACCATTCTACCAAATTACTCATGAGAAGGTGTCCTTATATATATATGTAAGGGAGCCTCTAAACGCCCATGTGCAACCGCCCTTAAATAGCCAAGTCCAAGTAGGACTCTCCCATGCGCCCATGTGTAGCCGCTTTTGGGTAGATAAGTCCTCCTAGAAATCGGCCACCTGCCAAAGACCAATGGCCGCCCACTGGCCAAAGACCACGGACCACCGGACGACCATTTTTCGATTGTCTTCCAGTCGTCGTCTGGCCAAGATATTCCAACAAAAAGGAATATTCCGACAAAGACAAATAGTTGTCATTCGAGTTGTGGGAGCGAAGATGTCACTAACATCAAACCCTTTGACTTGAGAGAATCGTTATGCTACGAACTTGGCTTTGTACTTTTGCAAAGAGCCATCAGCTTTATGCTTGAGCTTGTACACCCATTTTGTGCCAATGACTTTCTTCTTTGGAGGCCGATCCACTACTTCCCAAGTGTCATTCTTTGTGATGCTATCGTATTCAGACTGCATCGCTTCCTTCCACACTCGATCAGCCATTGCCTCATCGACGAAGGCTGGCTCCTTCACAAAGCCCACAATTTCTGTCATGAGAGTCATGTTGACGATATGTTCCAAGGCTCTCCTTTGCTCCTCTATTCTTTTTTACCGTCGCAAACCCCCCTCCTCTTCATGAGGGTTGTGAACTTGAGGGTTTTGAGCATCAAAAAGCTGTTGAGCCCACTTTGGTAGTGGCTTTTCCTATGATGCTACAATAAATTGGTTAGATTTATTTGAGTCATCATCAGACAACTCCTCCTCTTGATTTTTTACCTGACTTTGATCTGGCACATGGTGAGTTATTTCTTCATTTGATGAGAAATTGGACGAACCTGGTTTCTCCACTGTATGTGGCCCTTCTTCAAATACCACATCCCGACTGGTGAGTATTTTCTTTGCCTCTTAGACTCTTCACTGTATCTGAGAAATACGCACTTCTTGCTTTTGGCTTCTAACTTTGTTCTTTGTGAATCGGGAATATATGCATAACAAAAACACCCAAATGTTTTGAAATGCAAGACTGAAGGTTTCCTACCAAAATAGGCTTCTTGAGGCATTTTTTCCCTTTCAAAGCCTTTGTGTAGCTTCGATTGAGAATGTACACTATTGAACTTACTGCTTCGGCCCAAAAGGAATCTGGCATACCCTTGGCTTTGAACATACACCTTGCCATTTCTACCACTGTCCAATTGGGACGCGCCACAACGCCACTTTGTTGTGGTGTGTAAGTTGTAGTAAGGTGTCGTTTTATGCCATGCTCGTTGCAGTAATTGTTGAATTCATTTGAGATGAATTCTCCTCCTCAATCTGTGCGAATCTTCTTCACCTTCTTTCCTGTTTCATTTTCTACGAGCTTTTGCCACATTTTAAACTTTCCAAAAGCTTCAGACTTCTCACGAATGCAATACACCCACATCTTTTTACTAAAGTCATCGACTAACAACAAAAAGTAGAAAGATCCACCCAAAGCGGATGTAGACATTTTTCCACAGAGATCTGCGTGTACCAACTCTAGAGGAGACTGAGCTCAATTACTACTATCTTGTGGAAATGCCTTTCTTTGCTGCCTGCCCATCATGCAAGTTTCACAAACTTTATTCATATCTGAGATTTGAGGCATGTGTGCCACAATCCCAAATTTTTGCATCTCTTTTAGCACACCAATGCTTAAGTGACCAAATCTCTCATGCCATAATTGAGTTGCATCTTTTTTATAGTGACCGTAAGTGAAGAAAGTTCATAGAGGTTGTTGCACCTTACGCCCTTTCCCATTGTGTTGCCTTTAGAATCCAAGATTTCTGCTCCATTTTTCTTGAAACGGACTTCAAGATCACGATCAGTGATTGCAACAATGGACAACAAATTCTTCTTGATTTGAGGCACGTACAACACATTAGAGAGCTCTTTAGTTTCACCTGTAGCTGCTAAAAAAGAAATCATCCCAGAGCCTTCGGTTGGACATGGCATTATTCCCAACAATTACACTTATGGGTCTTGTAGAGGCTTCCAAGAACTATACCAGTCTTTCTTACTGGTCATATGTCGAGATGCACCACTATCTAAAATCCAAGTACCATCAACAAGCAAAGTTTGTTATAATGAGCATACCTCTTCTATGACGGCCCATAGTTCAAGCTTTGTTTCAACATTGTTGGCGGATTCTCTTTCCTTCCAAGAAGCTTTCATGCTGCCGTTCTTCTCATCTGCTTTCTTCTTTCTACAGTCTTTAACAGCATGACCCTTCTTGTCACAGTAAAAACAGCTACCTGAAAATTTCTTCTTCTTGGGCTTCTCCTTAGAAGCATTTGACGTAGTCCCCTTGCCTTTTGCATTGGTTGTGAAGGTAGCATCACCTCCACCATCCCTGGTTCTGAGTCACAACTCCTCTTCAAGTAACATTGCACTCAGTTCTTCAAACATAAGAGGGGTTGGACGAACCTGAGTGTTGAGTGCCGTAACGAGACCATCATATCTCGTCCGAAGTATGTGAATGCAGCACCGAGATAAATCTTTCGGAGAAATATCCACACCAATGGCAGCTAATTGATCTTGGAGGTCCTTAATCTGCTTGATAAAGGCCTCCACTTTCTCTCCATCAGCAAGTTTCTCAGCAGCAAGCTGATTTTCCAGATTTTTAATTCTAGTGTGATTGTGCGCCTCATATTGGCAAGCCAATGTGTTCCAAGCTTCATGTGCTTTAGTGTTATGCTGAATCAAAGCGAGGACAGAATCACTTACACACATGACAATGGCGCATAATGCATCTGCATTCCTTCTTTTCCAGGCACGTAGAAGAGTAGCATCTGGGGGAATTACAACGCTTGATTTGTCGGATCATTTGATGCAGTGGGCTCCGAGTCTACACCATTTGGCCCCAAAACCGTATCCAACAATTCATATGAATCCAGAATTGCAAAAATTTTGAATTTCCACAATGTGTAGTTGGTGCCATCAAGCTTTCCTTCGATGAATGCCGGTGGACGAATGCAAAGCGAAGCAGCACCGGCAACAGCACTTGAAGACATCGACATAATTGATTTTACAAAGTAATACAAGTACTTCTCGTACTTTCTTAGCTACGAGAACCTAGTGCTCTGATACCATGTAAGAAATGCGAAATACAATAAGAATCTAGTAGCAAGGAGAGTAGAGAGATATGATGCAAAGTAGATTAGTGGCAAATCAAAAACATTAGATTAGCACACTATTTCAAAGTGATGGCGTCATCCACCCATGCGCTCTCAAGGTATAGCTTAGATGGTGATTTAGACAACTAGATCAAGTAGGAATACAAGGGACTAACAATCCTTACATTGGGATGTGTTGTGTGCGTCAATTGTTGCACACCATTCTACCGAATTACTCATGAGAAGGTCTCCTTATATAGATGTAAGGGAGCCTCTAAACGCCCATGTGCAGCCGCCCTTAGATAGCCAAGTCCAAGTAGGACTCTCCCATGCGCCCATGTGTAGCCGCTTTTGGGTAGACAAGTCCTCCTAAAAATTGGCCACCGGCCAAGGAAATCCGGCCACCGGCCAAAGACCACTAGCCGCCGACCACCGGCCAAAGACCATCGGCCACCGAACGGCCATTTTCCGATTGTCTTCAGACCATCATCCGACCAAGATATTCCGACGAAAAGGAATATTCCAACAAAGGAATATTCCCCAAAGTTGCCCCTGAATTTGCTCCGTACCATGCACGATCACAAATAGAGATCTCATCAGCGTGTTGGAATTAGGGTTGCACAGAAATGCACACAGCTTGGAGAAGACGAAGGAAGCTCAAGGCACACAATAGAGAGTGTGTTAATAAGTGTGCAATGGAAAGATAGATAGCCCTAGAGTGATGGGCGTATAAAATGCTCGGGGGAAAAAACCTCCTAAAGAGGGAAAAAATGTCCCGACGAGAGCTGGCACATGAGTAAAGGGAAGTGCCATGCCCTGAGGACATGATCATTCCACAAAGGGGAGTAAGCCCAAAGCTTTGCGGAAAGCGTCAAGCTTCTCACGAGACAATACCTTTGTGCAAAGATCTGCAAGGTTGTCGTGTGTTGGCACATAAGCCAAGCTGATCTCTCCTACTGAGAGCCTCTCCTTGACATAGTGGTAATGCACCTCAATGTGCTTTGTGCGAGCATGAAAAACTGGGTTCCTCGCAACTGCCAATGCGCTCTAACTGTCAGTGTAGATAGTGTTGGCAGTGTCCTATCCAACACCCAAATCAGCCATAAGGCGTCTGAGCCATACACACTCAACCGTAGCTGTGAAGACTGCCCTGTATTCAGCCTCACAACTCGAAGTGGCCAATAGCAATTTGGTAAAGAGTGACATCAGCAGGATCACCAGCATCATGAAGACTCAATTTCAAATCTGTTTCCATGGGAGTGGCAATAGGTTTGCAATCCTCAAGTCCAAACTTACATAGCAATGTCTCTATGTAACTTGTCTGACACAAGGAAATACCACCATCACACTGCTGAAACTGTATACCCAAGTACCGATGCAACAGCCCCAAATCTTTCATCTTGAAAGTAGCATTCAAATCAACCTTAAATTCAGCAATATGTCTCTCATTTGGTCCAGTGATCAGCAAATCATCGACATAAAGAACCACAATGAGAAGTACATCATCCTCACACTTTACATACAATGTGCTTTCTGTTGGACTGTTTCGAAAGCCTTGTTTGACCAAATGAGTGTCGTATGCGGCAATTTTCGTTTCCGCTCCCTCGGTGTAGGTGAAGACATAAAGTCTTTTCTGCTCAGTCATCTCTCCGACGTAGGGTTCCTCGCATCTATAATAGAGATCTTGCTCTCCATTATTATACTTGTATAGCCCCAAGTAGACGTTATCCGTGTTGACTCTCAACGTTTCATTTTCTCGCCTTAATCTAACATTAGGTAAGCTCATTGTTGGTGCCTTTTCCTCATGTTCCTCGTCTATTTTGGCTTTTGTGCCCATCAATCCCCACTTGTCTACAATGTTAGGATTTAGGACTACTAAGTACATATACCCTCGTCATCTAGGTACCTATCACCGCTATAGCTCACAGACACTAAGTCCCTGAAGTCACTTGGTCTATCTTCTATTTTCACACAGTAGCGGTCCATACCATCTTTGTATATCTTGGCACCTTGCTTGTTGTCATATTGATACTTGATGAACAATAGCTTTAATGTGACTGAGGGTCTGATGGTCCTGCTGCCATATTTTCTCTTCCGTTTAGTTTTAATTGTCCCAAGTGTTCTGTGAAATACTCAGAAGATCTCTCTGAAGAAGTATCGGAGATGCCTTCTTCAAGGATCGGCTCTAACGGTAGTACTATCCCTTGGTTTACACTCTCCTCTGTTGATGCAACACTTGTTTGATCCGCTAAATTTAGGTGTCCGGTGTTGATTTGTTTTCCCGATCTCAAAAACATGAAGAAAGTGGGATTTATTGACTGAACCCAAACCTCTTACCTGGAGACGGAATGATCTTCCAATTCCTACGACTGCATGGATTGTTACTTGATCGGTCTCTGCAAATCAATACACTGGATGGCTATGAGATCACTGTATCATTCCAACTGTCAACAGATTCAACACTTCAAAATGATCTCAACACAAGTTTGCTTGCAGATTATTGACAGTATGTCCAATTTGAGTTTTGACAACTCTTGATATCTTAAATAGTCTAGGTCTATGAACAAGTCAAAAATGAGCTAGATCTGGGCCAGAGGTACACCGATCGCGATCGTAGTTCTCGGCCCAAATTAGATGAAACTTCACCAGCTTGTTCACTAGGCTATTTTAAGACTACCTGCCAGACACTTTTGTATTTGGACTCAAAAAAGTCAAGTTTTTACCATTTCTTGGTTGGAAGTGCCTGTTTCCCAAATTTATCAGTTTCACTTGATTTTGATGTTTGATTTGGGATTTGAGAGATACTTGGGGTTGTCCTGTGTACAGGCTATCCCTCTGTATGATTCCTTCCCAGTTTTGATGTGTTTTGGTTTACCGAAAATCAATCTCTAAGCCAGTTTAGCAGTTTTTGACTCTGATCTGTATTCAGGTGGTTTGACAGATATTTTGAGGTTTCTGGCTCTAGGTCCTTTAGACTTTTATGTTTGTATACACATGAGGATTCCACAGATGAAATCTGGTCAAAATCTGGCACTTAGGTACACCGATCGCGATCGTAGTTATGAGCCCAAATTAGACCAAATTTGGCATGCTTGTAGACACTGATGTTTTAAGGCTATCCCCAAAGTCTTTTTGCATTTGGATCACCAAAAGCCAAGATTTTGCACTTTCTGGGTCTGTCAGGCTAGTTTTACCCAAGTGGCCTGATTTCCTTGATTTTTGATGTTTTTGGGTGTGGTTGCTTTAGACAAAGTTGTATAGAATCTTATCAGGAAGGGACATGTCAAATCTTGTACAAATCTGACATTGAGGTACACCGATCGCGATCGTAGTACCTGGGCCAAATTTGATGAAATTTTGTCTGCTCCCTCTGAGAAGTGTTTCCTAGTGTTTTGTGCTACCACTTTGTGATTTAAATCAATATCAACCCTGTTTGGTCAGATTTTCTGGATTTCAGAGTCTTATGGGCTTTTTGGCCAAAGTTATGGTTTTCTGGTTTCTCGACTCTAACTTTTGCCCCAAATCTGATTGGAATGCGATTTGCTTATCCTACTCCTAAGTACAGAACTGAAAAAACATAAGGAAATGAATCAAACAAAACAAACACGACGGATTTCGGGTGAGATTTCAGTACTCAATCGAATTAGAGAAATTGAAGAGCAAAAATGGTTTAACACACTCACTCACAGCTCCCTAAATCTCCTAAGAGAGGATCTAGCCGGTCCACTAGCTCTAGACTCCACTAAGCTCTAAACCCTTGTCTAGCAGCCTAATTGAGGTGTAAAATGGATTTGTGGATTGATCTTTTTTAAGGAATCTGACTGTGCACTCGGTCACTCATCACCTAAGGTGCAGTCCTCGGCAGTGGCGCCAATGTTTGCAGGTCGCCGCGATGGACGTCCATAGCATAGCTCTCAAGCATCAACATATTTATCAATACAAGGGAAGCGACTCGGATGAGGCATGGAAACTCACTAGGGTGTCATTCCTAATGAAGTGAACTCGAAGAGATGCAACTACTAACTCTACAAGCAAATCAAACGCATTACCGCTAAGTAATCTGCCTTTGTCCTCCTACACAGCTCTACAATCATCACGCCCGTTTACCATGCAAATCATATCGGAATCGCACGAAACTTGAAGGGAAGCTACAAGGGATTATCGGGAACATATCCTATCACTGTCACAGCATTCTGGAGAGGTACAACGATCGCGATCGTTCGTCCCAAAGTCAGCAAAAGCACCGAACAGGTGATCCTAATGGGTCATTTTAGGGTCCCTAAAGCCCCTCCTAGGGTCAAAACAACATAAAACACACATATGGACACTCAAAATAGTGATTTAAGGCCTCAAACTCGAAGTTGAAAACCTACACCGAATCTTGAATGATTACACTTGAATGGAAGAGCAAGATGAGAGGAACACAATGCAATAAACAAATCTGAATTTGGATTACCGTAGCCGCAATAGCGAAGATTACAAGTTTGAACAAGAAGGAGCTCTCAAACGTACGCTGCCTTCTCAGTTTTCATCCCCAAAGATTGTGTTCAAACTTACAAAAAATGACCTTTATAGATTGGGTATAGATTAGGTCTTTACAAATGGCTTGTCCGGCCAAAAGCTCATAAACTTCTAACTGGCTCTCTAATATACAATTGCTCCCATAAGAATAATCATACATCCTTTGACAAATTCTCGGCTTAGAGATGCTTCATTACAGAAGAATTTTACAATGGTTTCTCAGAAAAAATATGATCCTTCTCTGGAAACGGCTACTTGTTGCTTCGTCCGCCAAACACGCACACAGCTTGGAGAAGACAAAGGAAGCTCAAGGCACACAATAGAGAGTGTGTTACTTAGTGTGCAATGGAAAGATAGATAGTGATAGCCGTTTTTCGGCTCTTTGTAATTGCCACAGTGAGTTACCTCACCCTACCAAAATCACCCAAACATTGTGGCTATCCCTACCATTTCACTGTACATAGGCGTGTGTGAGTTAGGGAACTTTCCCGATATTTTCTTTAAAACCCTCAGCTAGCTAGTCACTGGGCTAGTTGAGCCAAAAAAATAAAAAAAATAAAAATTATAAGTATATTATGGCCCATTTGTGTGTAAATATTTCATTGTATATAGGGCCTAAATAAAAGGATTTTTCATAATTATTGTGGTATTTATTTAAATATTTCTACCTATGCTATGTACATTGACTCACCATTACCATATTTTTTCTTATCATTTTGCATACTCTTTATTCCATATAAAAATAATTTCATGCAAGCTTCTCTTATTTTTGGTGTAACTCCATCCCAACAAAAATCCAAAAAAACTAGTTCTATTTATGTGTATATTTTTTTCACTATTGTGATTTTTTCCTTCCTACATATATTCTCTATTACTCTCATAAATTAGACCACCAAAAATATTCATCTTTTTATGGTAGACTTATAATGAGAGAGATTTATTTTGACCCCTTTATATTTTTCCACCTATATTATTTATATTTGACATGTACATATTTTTTAGACCCCTCAATATTTGATTTTCTTAGTTGTACTATTCACTTATATCATGATCTCAACAATATCTTCAATTATAGACCTACCAAATAAGGTCAAGGGTAGGTGGCATGCATACATGCACTATGGAGGGCTCACTCTTGGAGGTATTCAAAAGAATCATCCAAAGAAGGACCCCACAAGGACCTTGTGCAGTGGAAAAAAACGGTCGGTTTTGCTGAATTTTTAAAGTTCACTTGCTCTCCGAATTTGAAAAGGTGATACAAACAAAAGTTGTAGCTCGTGGGCTGAACTTTTGCCTCAACTTTTTTCATATTTTTTTGAGCTACGAGCTGTGAGCTATGATTTTATTAGTGGACCCCAGTTTTTCCATGTTATGCAGCCACACTCTCTCTTCCACTTTATCATTTTCCTCTTTCACACACACTTCTCCACTCATCATCCCCACCTCTCTCACCCCTCCTCTCTGCACCCTACTCACCTTCTCCTCAACCTTGAAGAATAAGAGAAACCATGGTGAACTCATACCTTTCACACACAATTCCATTCCAAAATTGACCACCTAGTCTCATTTTTCCTCCTCCAAATCTTTATGATAAGACTCTAGCTCTTTAGCTCTGATACCAATGTGACGGAATTAAGCTAATAACATCAACCGTAGAAAAATTATATTGATAAGAGAGAGAGAGTATTTCATTAAGAATATTGATGAGAAAGAGAGTGTTCTTGGTTGGAGTCTACAACAAGAAACAACATACCTAGATAGCTTGGCATGAACAATAACTTGAAAGAAAGAGAAATTAAGACTGTCAATAGTTGAGGATTGGATTTACTTGAAGACGGTCCCCCCTCCAATAGGACTTTATATTATAGCTTCTCCCATTGAGAGAGACTTGTTCACAATACAATGTTTATGCTCTTCAAAGCCCCATTTGATGTCATGGAGATGGAAAGCTTCATGCACCAACAATTACATTTGGTTTGGCCTCAATCCCAAGACCTCAAACACCAGCAAAGGTGGAGAGAGCTAGCAGGAAGTGAGGATGGAGAAGAAAAAATGAAGCAGTATTCTTACTAGAACTAGTCTTTCTTGGTGGGTGTTGCTATAGAACCTAACAATGTGTAGATTGACATCAAGCATCTAGCACTAAAGTAGACAAAGTACGAAGCGCACTGACAAATTTTTAATAAAGAATTCCATATATGATGACTAATTACCTCTATAGTTGTCTGTAAAATGGTCCAATTTCACGACATTGACAAACTTTTAGAAATGAGATGTTTGTGTATTTATTCTCCAAATCAAGTGTAGTCAATTTTCTCTTATTTCTCATAGAACCTGAGAGAGAGAGAGAGAGAGAGAGAGAGAGAGAGAGAGAGAGAGAGAGAGACGTGTTGTTGCAGTCAGAGGGAGCAAGGAGTATTAGTTGCCGATCACACAACCAAGTGTAAAACATATTTGAGAAGGAAAATGCTAGGATAAAGGGTTGTCCTCATGCTACAGGATGGTTATGTAAAGGAGAACGTTGGGCTGCAGCAAATAAGATGCATTGCCAAACAAGGACATACGTAGATTCACATAAACCACCTAGGAATAAAGTAAAAACATGTGCAAAGTGCATTGAGTACTGTAATACATAAATTGAATTACCGGATTGTGAGAAAAGAAGTGCATGTCTATTTGATATATAGATTCAATGATCCAAATTGAGCATGCACTAGTGAGGAATAATGTGGCCAAACCAAACTTAAGGAAGCATTAACAAACTCAAAAAATATAGAAAGCATCAACATACTAAAAATTGAAATGCACTACCGACCTGATAATCGTGTACAGATGTCGTCCAATTGTGGAAGCCAGACGACAATGTTTGAATCAAGCTAGATAAAAGAAATGTGAATATTTAAACATTTTTTTTTGTAGTTAGGCACAAAGTGAAAATGCTAAATATAGTGCACGTCATGCAAAAGTGCCATACAAAAGTATGGTGGAGACTGGTCTCTCCAAAACTTATAAGAACCAGAAGCCATGCCTTGCCCTGTAGCATTTATGTGTTGCGCCAAGCAAACATATAGGCATAGGGAATTGGATACAGATAAGGGACCTTGCAATGCTATCGAGTTGGATTCATGCTTGTGTAGTCAAAACATGCAATGTTGTGAATATATTTCCTCTCTGTCAAACACAAAATAGGAGTCAAGACAAATACAAAAGATACATACTATTGATTAAGCTTAAAGAGAAGCACAGGTAACTTATATTGTGCATCATATACAATGTAGGGTTATTGTAGTGATGAGTTTTCGATTCAAAAGCCCCACTCAAACCTAGTGAAGCACATTACTGCCATGAGCTATCTTATAAATTGCAAAGTTTACGTATCTCGGTTATTAGCAACCGTCTTCTTTTGAAAATGTAGTTGATGCTGAAGAGGTGACGTGTGTCGGACTTATTCAAATTAGACGGGCAAGTGTAGTGGTTTTTAGAGCTCTTGCAGCACCTCCACCATGCTCATCGTCTCCTTCCAACCAGCTATGGACCGAGGTTTAAATCTTTCAACCTATTGTCAACAAAGAAGGCTTCTACGTGCTAAAAAGCACGCATGTCACCTACGCAACATGGCCAATACCATACAGATCAAAAGAGCACTCTGCTAATGATAGATCTAATTATGTGCCACCTCTCATCCAGGCTCTCTTTTGTATATTCATTCTAGTGCCTCTATGATCACCTGCAACCTCTTCCTCTCAATCACCTACAACCTAAGTTGTCTTCCAAGTCCACTTTCACTATCAACTTTGGGTGCCAAGCACTGTAGACTCTAGAGATCGAAGTCACAGTGAGTGATTTCTATAGCTCTCATCAGTTGTCTCCCAGTACGCTTCACATTTACCTTCAAGCACATTGAAATCTTCCTTTATTTTTTTCGAGGCTCTTGTTCTTAACATCTTCCTAGTTAGCATTGTTGAGGCTCTAAATTTTAACATTGGCCTCCATAGGAGCTGATACTTGGTTGTTAAAAACTTGTTGGAGCCGGTTCCAATTTTTAGCTTTGTTAGGGTCCAACTACTCCTACCAAAAGGAATCCCATGCAGCTTTGCCTTGTTCACTACCATCTGTAGAGTCACGATCAATAGCTCATAATGAGCCATCTAGTATTCATTTCCTGTGAAACTAGGATACTCCCCATCAACACCAGTTTGAAATTAGCCAAAGCCACTTTGAAGACTCTCGTGCAAGGGCGAAAATCAAAAAATTGTCTAGAGGGTGGGCGATAGTATGGAACTGCAGCACATAAGCCTGCAAGTGCATGTGATACAAGGTCACCATATCTATGCCTCATGAGAGCTCCCACCTCCTCTACATTGAGTGTCTTTTTATAGCTGCAAATCACGTTGCTTTTCATCATGCTTTTATTAATATGCTCAATGCCTTTTTTTACCACCATGTGGCCGCTTGTGGGCTCAAGAAGCCGAAGAAGGATATTGGGCTCACAAAGTAAAATGACAGGATCCTTGTTTATGGTAATCTTGCAAATGCAAGCTCTTTTCACAGGTATTAATGTCAAAATAAGGATACTAACCAATGAAAAAAGGTTCCAACTCTTAAAAGAGAGGAGAAGATTTAGGAAAAGGTAGGTTATGAGTTTTCTAGAGACAATATTATGTGAAGGTCTTCATCGCACAGAGAGGCTGGTGATGGCAATGACGAAGGGTGAATTGGGAAAGAGCACACTCTTTTCTTCTTAGTTGGCTATCAAAGGTCTACTCCGGCCCTTGGTGTATTAGCTAAGTCACTTCTTTGCCCTCTTGCTTCCTCCTCATTCTCTATTATAGCCTATCGGTCTTTAGAAATGCTGGGGGGTTTTGTAGGCTTGTGAATGACCTAGGATGCTACTTGCTCCATTGCATGCCTGCCTTGCTGATTGCGATAATCCACAATAATAATCATGATCTGTCAACTAGGGTGTGTTGAACTTTCAGCTGCGGATTTTCAGGGTCACTACTTTGTTGGAAAATCCCTTGTGTAATCTTGGACCTCAACCATACCAAAGTACCCTCTTGCAAGTTCCCATTAGGCCAAGAATCGTGATCCTTTATCCCCCAACAAATCATGTTAAAAAAAAGAAGAAGAAAAGAAATTTATATGTTGTTGGCCATGCAGCACGTTGCGAAAAAAATCAAAAGCTACCTACGTTGGACGCTGTTGACGGCTGGGTCAACAGCACGACATAACTCAACAAAGCCTTATTCTCTAGGAGTCATGGAATGCTGAGGATTATGGTTATAACCATCATTTGTAATAAACTGTATTTTTTGTTAACCTAAGGTAGCCTTAGTATATAAGATACCTAGGTCACTTTTGTAAAAACACTAAATCATAATCATAAGTTGAGTGTTGCCGTCTACTGTGTGTGAAAGAGGAAGAGAGAGAGCATGAGCTTCATCCTGGTGCTACTCTCCACTTGTTCATCACATTGTAGATCCGACTGCACCATCGCACTAGCCTCGGCGAGAGCTACGCGACAACGTCAAGCATTCCTTGCAAAATGGAGCGAACGTGCTCACACATCTACGAGCTATTTGCGGCTATAAGTATATCAAATGATGTCTATTTTCTACATGCAAGTAGTCATTAGGATCGTAGCAACGTAAGCTACGCATAGGTACTCATAGATTTTAGTTTTGGGCAATTTCATAGATTTTAGTTTTGGGCAATTTCAAAATTCGGTTCTGTCGTTATACGCGTTTTTCGCAAATAGGTTTAGAGCTAGGGTTTTGAGTGTAGAGGCTTAGGGACAAGTGTATCCTAGTGAGGGGATGGTGCTCCATAAGTTTTGTACAATTGGTATGGTTTAGTGAGTTTCCGTTGTGTGTATGTGGGTTGGGTGGTGTAGTTGAGAGCAGTGAGACTCTAGGTTGTGGTTTAGTTGGCCTTCTAGAGTGTTGTATGTGTAGGATGGTCTCAGTCTGACAAGCTAAAGAGATTTCCTCCGTGTGCCTATCGTGTCATCTGTGTCCTCGATTGACATTATGTTGATCTAGGTTGTGTTGCATGCACTTTATGGGTGGTGTGATTTGCTCCCGCAAAACAGACGTTGTTGCCAAGGATATAAGGACTTAGGTAGGTATTCCTACTAGCACTCATGTGATGGTTTCTTGCTTTAGTTTTGGCTAGAGAAAGCATTTTTCTTTAGTGGACCCAAAAGAGTGTTAGGAAATAAGACGTAGCTAAATAGATATTTGAGTAGATTACTTAATGGAGAGAGATAGATTTCACACACAAAAGATTATAGAGTAGAGAGAGAGAGAGAGAGTACACACGATATACGTGGTTCACCCAATGTGGGCTACGTCCACGGAAAAGCAGCCACTCAATGGCTTTAGTACTTCAAAACAAGAAGTAGTTTACAAAGGAATTATACCCTTATTGGATCTCCCGCCTTGCTTCACTCTCACCACCTCACACTCACCTTGTTGCATCAACTTCACACTATGAAATGTGTGTAGAAATGACCTCCTTTTATAGGCCAAAAGGGCTGCCCTCTCTCATGAGAGGCAGCCATGTGTAGCCGCCCTTGTGTAGATAAGTCCAAATCGGACCCTCCAATCTGCGCATGTGTGGCCGCCCTTGAGAAGACAAGTCCGCTTTTGAATTCGGCCACCGGCCATTGACTTCCGACCACCGGCCAACCAACCGATTGTTTTCCAACCACTTTCTAGCCGCCGGCCGGCCATAATATTCCGGTGAAAAGGAATATTCCGGCAAGGGAAAAAAGTCTCGGGGGCTTTTGCTCTCGAGGTTCCTAAAGTTGCCCTGATTTTTGGCCGTGAAAATTTTGGTTTCCGGCGAGTGATTTTCCTTCACGCACGATGGCTTCTCCTCATAATGGGGGCCTTACAAATGTGCGCTTTTACCACTTAAAATTACAAGGGTAAATCAGTCTCCATACTTAACAAAGAGGTTATTCCGAGCTCAAGTGGATAGCCAGAAAGCATGTGTCTTGTCAAGGGTCTACAACTAGATAGGTTTAGTTAGGATTTGTAGATTAGAGTAGTTATTGATGGTCGCGATTTTTGTGAGGTGATAAAAGATTTGCGAGTTCGTGTGTGGCATTGAAGTTTTTTTCTACTCATAGATACAAAACCCCATATGATTTGTAGGAGTAGCTTTAGGTAAGTAATTCGATTTTGATCTAGAGCTATTCATCATTGATCTATTTGCTAAGTGCTTGTTTGCATTTAAAATCATTGAAAAGTCTGCTTTTGAGGAAAAAATGCAAAATACAGCTTTCTGCTGACATTTTTTCATGGCTAATTGGTGTTGAGCATATAAGAGGGCATGTGCAAGAGTTTTGTGTACAAAAACTGAAATATAATAAACTTGGGCATCATATGTGTATGATGTCTCAAGGGGCATCCGGATACCAAATTTGAAAAATCTGATTGCACCAGATTGTTCAAAAGGGGGGGGGGGGGGTTTACCTTAGGTATTCATTGAAACTAAAGTTTTGACCAACCTTTGACACCCAAAAGACAAAAGACGGAGTGTCAGAAATGGGAAACAGGAAAACTTGTGATTCTAAGCACATGTTTGCATGAAAATTGATAGAAGTGCTTGAAAACCATTGCTAGACACTTGGGGATGCTTGTGAATGAATTCTGTTCAAAAATTCATCAGTAGACATCATACGCGTATGATGTCTGAGGGGTGATTTTGGCAGCAATTTTGAACTTTTGACATTATACCCATCTTCTGCATACACCAAATTTCATGTCATTTGGACAAATAGGTTGAGAGTTAAAGGTATATTACTCTTTCAAGGGATTTCCATGTCAAAAACTGATGTAATTGTTGGAATTAGGGTTGCAGAGAAACACACACAGCTTGGAGAAGACGAAGGAAGCTCAAGGCACACAATAGAGAGTGTATTCCTTAGTGTGCTTTGGAAAGATAGATAGCCCTAGAGTGATGGGCGTATATACAATGCACGGGGGAAAAAACCTCCTAAAGAGGGAAAAAATGCCCCGGCGGTCCTAGTGTGTTCACACACATCACTACCACATGTATATGGTAACAAATCCCCCCTGGAGTGATGCGGTGAACGAGAGCTGGCACATGAGTAAAGGGAAGTGCCATGCCCTGAGGACAGGATCAGTCCACAAAGGGGAGTAAGCCCAAAGCTTTGCGGAAAGCTTCAAGCTTCTCACGAGACAATGCCTTTGTGAAAAGATCTGCAAGGTTGTCCTGTGTTGGCACATAAGCCAAGCTGATCTCTCCTGCTGAGAGCCTCTCCCTGACATAGTGGTAATGCACCTCAATGTGCTTTGTGCGAGCATGAAAAACTGGGTTCCTCGCAACTGCCAATGCGCTCTGACTGTCAGTGTAGATAGTGTTGGCAGTGTCCTGTCCAACACCCAAGTCAGCCATAAGGCGTCTGAGCCATACACACTCAACCGTAGCTGTGAAGACTGCCCTGTACTCAGCCTCACAACTCGAAGTGGCCACAGTAGGTTGCTTCTTGCTCAACCATGATATACATGAACTGCCAAGCATGAAACAAAAACCACTTGTGGACACTCGCGTGTCAAAACAACCAGCCCAATCTGAGTCCGAAAAAGCATGTAAGTCTGGCGGCAATGATCCCCCCTTGGGATAAAACAAGCCAAGATGTAAAGTGCCACTAAGGTAGCGGAAAATCCTCTTGACAGCCTGCCAATGCTTAGACCCTGGGCTATGCATAAATCTGCTGACCTGCGAGACTGCAAACTGAATATCTGGCCTCGTGTTGCATACATAAATGAGGCAGCCAACAGCAGTTTGGTAAAGAGTGACATCAGCAGGATCGCCAGCATCATGTAGACTCAACTTCAAACCTGTTTCCATGGGAGTGGCAATAGGTTTGCAATCCTCAAGTCCAAACTTACATAGCAATGTCTCTATGTAACTTTTCTGACACAAGGCAATACCACCATCACACTGCTTAAACTGTATACCCAAGTAATGATGCAACAGCCCCAAATCTTTCATCTTGAAAGTAGCATTCAAATCAGCCTTAAATTCAGCAATATGTCTCTCATTTGGTCCAGTGATCAGCAAATCATCAACATAAAGAACCACAATGAGAAATACATCATCCTCACGCTTTACATACAATGTGCTTTCTGTTGGACTGTTACGAAAGCCTCGTTTAACCAAATGAGTGTCAGCTTTCTCATACCAAGCACGAGGAGATTGCTTCAACCCATACAAAGCCTTCTTACATTTGCACACTTTGTCCTCTTGTCCTTTTATGACAAAACCGCGAGGCTGCGTTACATAAACTTCCTCAAATATGTCACCATTCAAGAAAGCAGTAACAATGT
Source organism: Adiantum capillus-veneris (assembly GCF_014529385.1). Classification (NCBI taxonomy): domain Eukaryota; kingdom Viridiplantae; phylum Streptophyta; class Polypodiopsida; order Polypodiales; family Pteridaceae; genus Adiantum; species Adiantum capillus-veneris. Next base: position 129,456,318 of record NC_140953.1, read on the forward strand.
CTGATTGATGTACATCCCAACCAAAATGAGCTGCCAATGCACATAGAAAACGCACAGTAGTCATACGACAAGTGGGAGCAAAAGTCTCTTCATAATCTATGCCTTTTTGTTGTGCATAACCCTTTGCAACAAGTCGAGCCTTATGGCGATCGATCTCACCATCCGGCTTGCGTTTCAACTTGTAAACCCACTTCGTACCAATGGCCTTTTTGCCAGGAGGCAAATCACATAAAGTCCATGTGTCATTCTCTATAAGTGCATCATATTCTGATTTCATGGCAGCAATCCAATTTTCTGAATTCTGTGCTTCATCAAAAGACAGAGGCTCCTCAACATCATGTAAACTAGACACAGCCAAAGCATAACAATCTGATGCATAAGATGCATGGCGAGAGCCTGAACGAGTACGACTAGATAAAGGTGCATCCAATTTACTATCACGCAAAGTGTGCACCAGCCATTTTGGCATACCTCTAGCCTGCTCATTTTCAGCCCTTTCCTCATCAAGTACAGCATGTACATCTGCATCAGTAATAGGCTGTTCTAAAACATTTTCAGAAACCCCCATAGGCTGTACATTTGCCTCATTGGAACTTACATTCGTATTTCCACCACTGAAAAGAGGCAACAAAGTGTCATAAATGTCCTGTGAGCTTACATTACTGTCTCTAGTACATGACAGCAAGGGTTGAACAGAATCTTCCACAAACACTACATCCCGTGAAACCAAAATACGTTTTGTTTGCGGATGATACAACCTGTAACCTTTGCTTTCAGCACTATAACCAACAAAAATACATTTGACAGCCTTATCATCCAATTTTCTGCGCTGCACTTGTGGCACCAAAGCATATGCCAAACAGCCAAAAACACGCATGTGCTCAATAGAAGGTTTTCTATCATGCCATGCTTCATATGGAGTAATAGACTGCAAAGCTTTCGTAGGACACCTGTTAAGTACATAAGTGGCACACATGATGGCCTCAAGCCAAAAAGAATGCGGCAAAGCTTGACTTTTGACCATACATCGTGCCATTTCCGTTACTGACCTGTTTTTCCTCTCAGCAACACCATTTTGCTGAGGTGTATAAGGCACTGTACATTGGTGTTTTATCCCACGACTAGCCAGAAATGCATTAAATTCATGAGACATATACTCCCCCCCTCGATCGGAACGGAGGGTGCCCATAGTACATTTTGAGACATTTTCAGCCATAGCCAAAAATTGTTTGAAGCACATAAAAACTTCGGACTTCGCTTTAAGCGGAAATACCCACGCATGCCTGGAGTAATCATCAATGAAAGTCACGAAGTACAGGTAATTGCCCAAGGACGGAGTTTGCATGGGCCCACAAACGTCACTATGCACAAGCTGCAACCTGCATGTAGCCCTAACTGAACCATCCTTTGGAAACTTAGAACGCTGCATTTTACCCAGAATACAGCCTTCACAAACATGTTTGATAGGTGCTTCAAGAGGCGGCAAAGAAGCAACCATATCAGATTTCTGCAAACGCAGCAAACTGGCAAAATTCAGATGGCCAAAACGTGCATGCCAAAGTTTTGCATCTGAAATAGCCCTTGAATCTGCAACAGCATTTGCAAAATTTTGTCCACACTTGTCATACAAAGTGAGCTTATACAGCCCACGGCACAAAAGCCCAGATGCAACAATTTCATCACCAAAACTGAGATCATGAACTGTACATCTATCATCCACAAATTTGACTACAAGTCCAAGTCTAGCAAGTGTGGATACAGACAATAGATTCTTCTTGATCCCAGGTACATAAAGTGCATCAACAAGTGTGAAGGAACTGCCATTAGCAGCAGTGAGCACAATCTTTCCAACTCCCTGAACTGGATAAGAGGCGTTGTTGGCACAAGTGACTGAATTCCCATGAGGGACAGACTCGAGAGAGGTAAACAATTCACGATGTGAGGTAATGTGCTTTGTAGCACCACTGTCGAAATACCACACATGTGAATCTGCAGCAACTGACAAGCATGCATCATGGACAGCAGGATTGTAAGTGCACTCTGCGCTAAAAGCCCATTCTGCATCAACATCAGCATCACAATCTCCTTTCACAGAAGACTCAACAATGGCTGCATTTGTAGTGGAACCAGCATTTGCAGTGGAACCACCCTCTTTCTTCTTAGCCTCTTTGGCCTTCAACTTAGGACACGACTTGATCAAGTGATCATTGGCTTTACAATAATGGCAACGCATCTTCTTTTTGCCCTTATCACCAGAATTGCCAGACGAAGTGCTGCCAGCAAAAGCATTAGGAACAGAATTTTTGCCACTCGCAGCAGAACCATAAGAAGTGGCTGCATTACTGTTACCACCCTTTCTTTGAGAAGCAATAAAAGCCTGTTCAACTGCACGCTGCCTAGTCCTGTTTTTTCTAGAAAGTGACTCTTGCAACAGCAATGTGCATAATGCATCAAACTTGACAACTTCAGGATTTCCTTGGGTCATCAGTCTCCAAGTACTAGCAAAAGTCTGGTAGGAATCTGGTAAGGCATCAAGAACAGTCTGCACAAGGGAACTGTCAGAAATGACTTCACCTGCAGAAATGAGTTGCTCATTGATATCCTTGACACTAGCAAGGAAAGTGTCCATATCATCTTCCTCATGCATAATCTTCGACTCTAGCTCTTTACGCAGCAAAGCAATTTTAGCCTCATTGCGGCTTTCATAAAGACCTGCTAGAATATCCCAAGCCTGTTTTGCAGATTTTGCTGAACGGATGTGAGGAATAATGGTGCGCTTCACAGACAACGCAATCAATGCATGAGCCTGCGCATCCTTAACATCCCAACGAGCTTGTTCTGCTGTAGGCAAAACAACTCTAACAGCTGCAATCCTTGCAGCAAGACCTGCAACATCCTCAACATCGCCTACATCTTCAGAACCAGGACGTACATCAATGCCCTGCACAATGTTCCAGACACCTTTTGACACAAGAACATGTTGCATCATATAAGCCCACATAGGGTAGTTGTCCCCATCCAACCTGTCCTCAGCAGCAAACATCTTGAACACATCTGTGTTGTTGTTGTCAGCCATGGTAAATGCTGCACCTGATGTGAAAACTACCCGAAAATAGGAGAAATGGAGCGGGAACAACTTGTGCTATATAGCACAAACCGTAGAAGACTATAAGGCACCTGTTATGCAGAAAACGGCACTGACAGAAAATCTGCACAAAATGACGAAATAGCCTGTGCAGTACTGCCTGTAGTGGAAACGGAGGCCGAAATGAGCCCAAATCAAAATTCTGAGCAGACCAAGCTCTTCGAGCTTACCCAAAATATTTGTCGACCTGCGAACGCTTGCCAAAGCTCACTGAAATCGAAGAAAGTGAGCAGGCGTGTGCTGGAGCAGCTGGCGACTAAGCCCGGGAGGACGTGACCTGCTCTGATACCAATTGTTGGAATTAGGGTTGCAGAGAAACACACACAGCTTGGAGAAGACGAAGGAAGCTCAAGGCACACAATAGAGAGTGTATTCCTTAGTGTGCTTTGGAAAGATAGATAGCCCTAGAGTGATGGGCGTATATACAATGCACGGGGGAAAAAACCTCCTAAAGAGGGAAAAAATGCCCCGGCGGTCCTAGTGTGTTCACACACATCACTACCACATGTATATGGTAACAGTAATTGTGCAATTTTGATATCCAAAATTTGTTTTGAGCAGATATTCTTGTTCTACACATCAAGGAGTACCTTGGGTAGAAACAGAAGTCCATTCTGGCCACTTGGACATCATACTTAGAGGCCAGATCTAAGGTCAAAAGTTACAAATGAGTGCACCCTTGTGATCTACAGCATTTAGGAAGCATATAGGCCAAATTTCATTGAATTTGGAGCTCATTTGAGCTTGTAAAGGCCAGAAGACAAATCAGGATAGATTCATGCTTGTATTGGCCATAACTTGCTCAAAAAGTGTCAAAATTCAGTTTTGAAACTTGTTGTGAGTTGCCAGTGTAGTGAGGAACCTCTGGAGAGAAATTCACTTCATTCTGACCAATTAGATATCATATGCGTGATGTCTCAAGGGCACTTTTAGAGACCAAAATTGAGATCTGAGCATACCAGGGTGTTAAGCACTACAAGACAAGCTTACTGACCAAATTTGGGCCAAATCTTAGCACACAGTGTATAATGTCTCATGCAAAGATCTGAAAATCAAATTTCACTTTTGACCACATAGGAGGGTTGGAAATGATGTTTTAAGCCTTGTTGCAAAATTTCATGTCATTATGAGCCAAAAGACATCATACGCGTAAGATGTCTCATAGGTCAGATTTGGGTCAAATCATATATTTGAGTATACCTCAGTGTTCTAGAGCATAAAAGAAGTCCCTAGTGAAAATTTCATTGGATTTGGAGCCCATTTGAGCTTGTAAAGGCCAGAAGACAGATCTAGATAGATTCATGATTGTATTGATCATAACTTGCCCAAAAAATGTCCAAATTGAATTCTGAAAGTTGTTGAGAGTTTCCCAAGTGATCCTCTGGAGTAAAAATCACTTCATTTGGCCACAATAGACATCATACGTGTATGATGTCTCTAGCCCTAATTTGGAGGTGAAAACTCACATTTAGCTTCTAGAAGTGTTAAGCACTGTAAAGTAAGCCTAGTGACCAAGTTCAACAAATTTGGGTCACATTTGGTCAAGATACATGCAAAAATCCTTGGTCCTGAATTTGTTTGAGTATTGTTTCAAGTGCAGTTCACCAAAATTGCTCTAACTTTTGATAGACAACTCCAAATTGAGTCAGGTATAGCCAGGAGAAAAGCTTGCGGGCAATAGGACCCAGGCTTTAGAGCTGAATTTTCCCAGATTTTCTAAATCCAAACTTTTAGGGTACCCAGAATCAGTATCTAGAGGTGAGAAGACCACCCAAACTTGACTTTTAGGGACCTAACAAAGGGCCAAAGGTGCTTACACTACAAGAGGCTATTCATATTAGCGACGCTCACACAGCGACGCTCAAAAAAAAAAATCCCGGTGTCGCTATGAGCGTCGCAAATTTACTTGTAAATTTGCGACGCTCGTAGCGACGCCGGCTGGGCCAAAAAAAATAACAGAGAGCGCCCAAAAACTCAGATCTCAGATCTGAGTTTTTCGACGCCCTCAAGCAAGGAGCAGGTAACGCTCTCCCTCTCTCTCTCTCTCTCTCTCTCTCTCTCTCTCTCTCTCTCTCTCTCTCTCTCTTTCTTCTCCACAAACACACACACACACACACGAGGAGAGGAAGGAGAGCCAGGTATGCTCCTTCCCTCTCCTCACTCTCATGTTCCCGTCCCCTCTTTCTCTCTCCCTCTCTCTCTCTCTCTCTCTCACACACACACACACACACACACACACAGTGTTTTTGAGAGAGAGAGAGAGAGAGAGAGAGAGAGAGAGTACAAACATAAACAAAAACGCACACACACATACATAAACAAAGAATGCACACACACATTGAGAGAGGAAAAGAGAGAGAGAGCATGCATAAACAAAAAACGCACACATTGAGAGAGGAAAAGAGAGAGAGAACATGCATAAACAAAAAACGCACACATTGAGAGAGGAAAAGAGAGAGAAAACATGCATAAACAAAAAAACGCACACACATTGAGAGAGAAAGAGAGAGAAACTAATTTATCGTCGTAGGAAACTAATTAAAATTAAAAGACCTAAAGATCTAGCCGACGAGGAGTTGAACTCAAGACCTATTATTCAAGAGGGAAATGGCATAACCAATCTATCATACTTGGCATGGGTGATAGAAAGGTTATACCATTTATCTCTTTTTATTGGCACACACATCCACACACGCGCGCACACACAAGAAGAAGAGAGTTATAACGTCGTAGGAAACTATCCTAAAAGACGTTAAAGATTAGGTTAGATGTAGACTTACGTTAAATTAGATTTAGGTTTATTTAAGTTAAATTAGATTAGATTTAGGTTTATTTTTAGTTAGATTTACGTTTATTTACGCTAGATTTAGATTTACGTTATATTAGATTAGATTTAGGTCTCCATAGACTGCGATGCCTGCATGAAGCGGGTGAAGAAAGCCCTCAATGGAATATAGGGTATTGCTGCCTTCACTCATGGTGGGCTCCGTCGATCCAAAAGTACTGGTGAAATGTCTTCAGAAGACAGGAAAGAAGGTGGATCTTCAGGGCGGCAAGAGTCACTACATCCCCGACAATGACCATCTAGACAACCTCTAGTCATTCAACAGCAACTTCAAAGTTAGTAACAAGAGCAAGAACGGTCCAAAGGGCCAATTGCTGTCGTCAGATGTGGATGGAGATGAGGCAGCGTCACCGCCGGAAGTTAACTCTCACATCTTTAGTGATGAGAATGCCAACTCTTGCCGAGTTATGTGAAAAATTATGTGTTAAATCAGTTTTAAGGTTCTTATAATCCCTGTTGTTTAGTTCTTTTTTTTTAATATAACATAATTTACGTTAGATTTAGATTTATGTTATATTAGATTAGACTTAGGTTTATTTAGGTTTACCCACACACACAAAAGAAGAAGAGCGTTTTAACGTCGTAGGAAACTATCCCAAAAGACGTTAAAGATTAGGTTAGATGTAGACTTACATTAAATTAGATTTAGGTTTATTTTTAGTTAGATTTACGTTTATTTAGATTTACGCTTATTTACGTTAGATCGAGTCCACGCAAGAATTACTTATGGTTTAGGGTTTAGAGTTGGACGAACAGTGAAAAGATCTACTGTGAAAAGATGTTAAGATGCTGTGAAGTGCTACAGCTAGAGAAGAGGCAAAGGGGTTTTGTCCACTACATGCAGTATCATGTAGACGTGGGTCTGTAGATTTCTTGTACCCACAAATATAGGAATTGACCAATAAAGACGAGATTATAACCCGGTGGTTCTGATCTCCGTGCACCTCTAGATCGAGGTGTGCGGAGATTGGACATGACTAGAGAATGTGAGGTAGAGAGAGAGAGAGAGAGAGAGAGATAAGACGAAGAATGCCATTAGAATATTAAATTTGTCGTCCAGGTTATAAGATTTTTATCCTCATAATGAGTAGTGACGAGGATGTGGGACCGTCCAACCGAAACACCTATCTCTCAACGAGGGTCTTATGTCCTTGTAATCAATGCAAGCATGCTGTGCGACGGACAAGACGTGTTTCTTTGCAGCACGTTCGCGAATTTGGCGAGTTCGATCCATCTATTATAGATCGAGTTGTTGCCAATTATAACTCATCGGACTCTGACGCTAGCCAACAAGTAGCAATCTTGCAACCCAATAGACGTGTTCGCAGGCGCTTTGGTCAAGCAGCATATGTGAGGCCACAAGATGTAGCCTCTGACAGCTCGGGGGATGATCATGCAGAGCACATTCCCAACGAGGCAATGTTTGAGCCCGAGATTGATGAAATGATCGAGACGATCATGGATTCAGAAAGGCTTATCTATGATGATATGAAAAGTGAAGCCAATACGCAATTGTATAATGGAGCACGTATGTCTAGATTGAAAGCACTCCTGGTTCTTCTCAACATGCAGGCAAAGTTTGAATGGAGTGACACTAGCGTCACAGCGCTTTTCAGGTGATCTATTACAATTAGTTTACTTTAATAAAACTCTAAATGTATAATGATCTGATAGATTTTTACAAGACTGTATCGTATTTTTATGTTGTGTAGATTGCTTAAAGAGCACATACTACCAGCTGACAATGTGATGCCAGATTCCCGAGATGAAGCAAGAAAGATTTTGCGAAACTTGGGGATGGATTACAATTCTATCCACGCTTGTTCTAATGACTGCATTCTTTTCAGAGGGGAATACATAGACATGGAGAAGTGTCCGAAATGTGATTCCGAAAGATATCGAGTAGATCTCCACGGGACAAAAATTCCACAAAAGGTTTTGTGACATTTTCCTCTGCTTCCTCGCATCAAGCATTTCTTCGAATGTAAGTCCATGGCCGCCCTAGCATCATGGCATGAGGAGAATAAATCTTCGGATGGTGTGCTACAAATTCCTGCAGATTGCGGAGCCTAGAAACATATAGATGGAACATGGTCGGATTTTGCCAGGGAAGCTCGAAATTTGCGCTTAGGCCTGGCTATGGATGGCGTAAATCCATTTGGTCAAAGATCAACATCTTACAGTGTATGGCCCGTTGTCATCGTCAACTACAACATTCCCCCGTGGTTGACTACGAAGAAGGGGCACCTATGGCTAAGCTTGATTGTGCCAGGGCGATATAAAGTGGAGAATATGGATGTGTATCTTCGTCCACTATTGGAAGAGCTACAACAATTGTGGATTGGCATAGAGGTGGTGGATATGAGCCGACACACAGGACGACGGAATGCTTTGATCAGAGGCATTCTAATGTGGACCATGCATGACTATCCCGGGCTAACAGAATGCTCAGGTGATCTATTGACACTCCTCACTCAGACACTGTAAATCTTGTTTTTTCCCATAGTTGATCTATTATCATGTGTATACATGCAGGGCTTCAAACAAGCGGATATAGAGCATGTGTCACATGTGGACCTAGACTGAATGCACGTAGGGCGCCCTCACTGAAGAAGCAAATCTACGAAGGTCATCCAGCGTATCTTCCAGAGAATCATGTGTTACGCGATGGCTTTTTGGGAAGAGAGCCACCAAGGATGTCTGCACAAGCATGGTTAGAGCAGAAGGAGATGTGCGATGACGAATTGCCTCCAGGGATGAAGAGACTATCTCTATGGTACGAGTTACCATACTGGCCCCGACTCGTGATCAATCACTTGCTCGATCCAATGCACATATTCAAGAATGTGGGTAATCTACTATGGGACCATCTGACCTGCAAGAAAGATACTTTGGGAGCCAAAGTTGACCTTAGAAATGTGGATCGTATGGAGCAATATTGGCCGCAAACAGCGTCTGATGGATCGATAAAACTCCCTAAAGCACCATGGATTTTCACAGGAGCCCAAGAACGCAAAGTAAAAGAGACCATTCGATCTTTGTAGACCCCGACTGGCGTAATGCACTCGCTCCGAACGTGTTTTACTAAAGAAGGAAAGCTTACCGGTTTGAAGTCACACGATTGGCATAAAATGTGTCAGGTACGTTCATAGTGGACTTTAATATCATTGCATAAAATGTGGACTTTAATATCATTGCTGCACATACTTTACAGTTTATTTTATCGGTTGCCATTGAGGGATGTTTGTCTCTCGACATCCATAACACAATCTACAAACTTGCAAAGCTGGTGCAATGGATCTCACAAAAGGAGATCAACGTAGACTCCATACCATTCGCCAAACTAAATGCTGCGGAGCTTGTGTGCATGTTTGAGAAACATTTTCCTACTACCATGCTAACCATTCAGGTGCATCTTCTTGTTCACATAGTTGATGAGGTGGAAATAGCTGGCACAGTTCATTCCAGATGGATGTTCTTCTTAGAACGTTTCATGAAAACGCTTAAGGGATATGTACGTCAAAAGGCACGTCCAGAGGGTAGCATGGCAGAAGGTTGGTTGGTATCAGAGTCCCTAGTGTACATTGGAGAGTGGCTAGACGGATTTGATAAAGCCCGGGACACGCTATGGCGAACCATAGATGATGAGCGCATATCTGGGATTGTCATGTGCAATCTCGGTGTTGAGAAGAAGATGACGGAAGATCTAGAGGCTAAAATCAACCAATTTTGCATGCTTCACAATCCACTGATGCAAAAGTGGATTTCACAATATGAGGATGCAAAGCAAGAGCGACAAAGGGCACGAATCGAGTGGAGACGGGGAAGACGACCACCGATGCACTATCCGGCGGGTCTGGAGAGCCTACCAACATTCATGAGCTTAAGATGGTTGCACAACCAATTGAAAAGCGCACAACAATGCGGTGACAAAGTGACTGAGGAAGAGTAGGAGTACTCTCGCGGTTGCGCGACCAAGGTAAGTTTGCAATGTACGACTAGCTAGTGATTTTATTTCTAAACGTTTGAACGGCCACTCATAATCTTTGTTCGTTGTAGTATAAGTCATACACAGCAGCATGGTGTAAAGGTCGACATTTTAGGGTGGAACGGATCGACAAAAAGTGTTTTACTCAAGATTGTGGAATCATGGCAAAATTTGAACAGTCTAGTCGACGACGTTCCTCTGATGCAGATCCTGTGGTGGCGGAACTCACTTACTTCGGCACGCTACAAGAGATTTTGAGGATCGATTACAGAGGATTTTTTGTCGACTTGTTCGACGTGCAATGGTTCAAGATAATCATGGAGGGTCGCAACTCTACTGTGCGTAGAGGAGAGTTTGGTTTTCTTGAGGTGGATTCTACTAAGAAATGGACTGACCTAAGAGACACTTTCGTACTACCCGAGCATTGTGAACAAGTAAGTATGTAAATAGTTAACATCCCCCTTTTACAAGTTATGTGCTTGAAAGCTCTCATGTAAGTTATGTGGCTCTGGCAGGTAATATTTCATCCTACAAAGTCTACATCAAACTGGTGGTACGTCATAGAGGTAGCCCCTCGTAGTGCAAGGACGTATGAAGGCTACCATGTGCCAATCACAACGGCATCAATGGAGGAGATCAGAGAAGATGCTCAATCAGAAGCCGCTGCGGTGGTGCCGGACGAGCATCAAGATGCTACTACTCTATATGGGGTGCATGCAGAGGAGCTACAAAATGAAACAGAGGATATGTGTTTAAACGGAGAGCTCTATATAGATATAGGAAGTTATGCTGAGTTATGCGAGGATGAGAGAGAGATCTCTTAAAGCCACAAATATTGTATTTGAACAATTTTGCTCCGTGTTGTAAAAGCTCTGGCTCTCTAAGTACCTTCCATGGTGTATAA